>NC_083326.1:28996928-29596928 GCF_963455315.2 Globicephala melas | reverse complement strand
GGTGGTCACATCTGGGTAGGTACGACGCTGCATGAGACCCCCCCAGGTGGTCACATCTGGGTAGGTACCACGCTGCATGAGCCCCCCCCAGGCGGTCACATCTGGGTAGGTACCACGCTGCATGAGCCCCCCCCAGGCGGTCACATCTGGGTAGGTACCACGCTGCATGAGCTTCCTCCTCTGCAGCTCGTCCCTCTCTGTCTCTGCTCCCACCTGTGCCGCATCCTCACCTTGCATGTACATCATCTACCCAGTGTGGCCGAGGCTGCAGCCAGCTAACCAGCCACACCTGCTGTTTTCGAGCATGAAGTAGCTCCTAGAAACCTGCCCATTTCCTGCGTGTGTGGGAGGGGGGAGAGGGAGGGAGGGGCATGGAGAGGTGGAAAGAAAGAGAAATGATCGGAACACAAGTTTTGGAATTCTTCCGTTAAATTTATTCCAAAGTATTTTATTCTTTTTGACTCTGTGGTAAATGGAATTGTTTTCTTGAGTTCACTTTGGTTTGCTCATTGTTTCTTTGTAGAAATAAAATTGATTTTCACATATTGATCTTGTGTCCTGCAGCTTTGCAGAACTCATTTATTCTAATCGTTTTTTAGTGGATATTTGAGGCTTTTCTATATGCAAGATTCTGTTACCCACAGTTAGAGGTCGTGTTACTCCTTCTTCTCCGATCTGGATGCGTTTCATTTCTCTTTCTTGCCTAATAGCCCTGTGGCCAGAAGTGGGAGAGCAGGTGTGCTTGTCTTGCTCCTGATTGTAATGAGAGGGCATTTAGTCCTTGACCATTAAGTATGATGCTAGCTGTGGATTTTACAGAGATGCCCTTTATCAGGTTAAGCAAGTGCCCTTCTGTTCTGAGTTTGTTGAGTTTTTCCATCATGAAAGGATATTTAAGTTTGTCAGATGCTTTTTGTGTCTGTTGAGATGATCGCGTGGTTTTGTCCTTTATTCTGCTTTTATAGTGTGTTACATTGATGGATTTTTGTATGCTGAACCAACCTTGCATTCTCGGGATAAATCTCATCTGATCATGATGTATAATCCTTTTTATAAGTTGCTAGATTCTGTTTGCTAGTATTAGGTGGAGGATTTTTGTGTCCATATTCGTAAGAAATATTGGTCTCTTTTTTTCCTTCTTCTTGTGATGACTGGTTTTAGTATCAGGATAGAACTGGCTTTATAAAGTAAGTTAGGAAGGGGAAGTGTTCCTTCCTCTTCTATTTTTTTTTAATTTTAAGACTTTGCTATCAATTCCTTATTAATTAAAATGTTTTAATTGAAATATATTTGACATATAACATTATGTAAGTTAAATGTGTATATGTTAATTTGATACATGTGTATACTGTGATATGATAGCCATGGAGTGATAACACCTCTATCATGTTACATAATTATCTTTTTTTTTTAGTAGTTGGAATAATTACTTTTAGTCTCTTAGCAAGTTTGATGATTATAATTCAGTGTTGTTATCTGTATTCACTCTACTGTGCATTAGATCTGTGGGGCTTATTTACTGCTTGTTGCAAGTTCACCAATTCTTTTAAATGTTTGGTACAATTATCCAGTGAAACTCTCTGGGCCTGGGCGTTTTGTGGGAAGTTTTAAAAGTACTAATTCAGTCTTTTACTTGTTATAGATCTATTCTGATTTTCTATTTCTTCCTGAGTTAGTTTCAATAGAAGTTCTTTCTTAGAATTTGTCCATTTAATCTGTTATTTAATTTGTTGGCATATAATTGTTCTTGGTATTCCCTTATAATCTTTTTGACTTCTGTAAAGTTGGTGGTAATGATCTCTCTTTAATTCTTGACTTTAGTAATTTGACTCTCCTCCCTTTCTCTCTCCTTCTTGTTTTGGTTCTTCCAGCTCAAGGTTTGTCCATTTAATTGGTTTTTTTCCCCCAAAGAGCCAACTTTTGGTTTTGTTGATTTTTCTCTATTGTTTTTCTAGTCCCTATTTATTTCCACTTTAGTATTTATTATTTCTTTCCTTCTGCTTATTTTGGGTTTAGTTTGCTTTTTTTTTTAGTTTAAGATAGAATTAATTTATTGATGAGGTATTTCTTCTTTTTTTAAGTTGACGTATAGTTGATCTTCTTTTTAAATATAGCATTTACAGCCATAATTTCCTTGTAAGGAATGCATTAGCTGCATCCTGTAAGTTTTGGTATGTTGTGTTTTTGTTTGCATTTTGGTCTTAAAATATTTTTAAATTTCCTTCAGGATTTCTTCTTTGACTCATCTGTTATTTTTGAGTTTGTTGTTTAATTTCCACATATTTGTGAATCCCCCAAATTTCCTTCTGTTATTGATTTTTAATTTAATTCCATTGTAGTTGGAGAACATATTTTGTATTATTCCAGTCATTTTATTTTATTTTATATTTTAAAAAAATAAATGTATTTATTTATTTATTTTTGGCCGCATTGGGTCTTTGTTGCTGCTTGCGGGCTTTCTCTAGTTGGGGCGAGCGTGGGCTACTCTTTGTTGTGGCACGCGGGCTTCTCATTGCAGTGGCTTCTCTTTTTGTGAAGCACAGGCTCTAGACATGTGGGCTTCAGTAGTTGTGGCACACGGGCTCAGTAGTTGTGGCTTGCGGGCTCTAGAGCGTGGGCTCAGTAGTTGTGGCGCGCGGGCTTAGTTGCTCCTCAGCATGTGGGATCTTCCTGGACCAGGGATCGAACCTGTGTCCCCTGTATTGGCAGGTGGATTCTTAACCACTGCACCACCAGGGAAGTCCCTATTCCAGTCATTTCAAATTGAGGCTTGTTTGATGGCCTGGCTGATGGTCTCTCTTAGAGAACGTTCCATGTGCACTTCAGGACGATGTATATTCTGCTGTTGTCAGGTGGAGGTGGAGGGGTGTCTGTTAGGTTTGTAGTGTGGTCAGGTCTCCTCTTCCCTTTTTCCTCTGTCTAGTTGTTATGTCCGTTACTAAAAGTGTGTATTGAAATCTTCAGCTACCTGTAGATTATTTGTTTCTCTTTTCACTTCTGTCAGTTTTTGCTTTTTATATTTTGGGGCACTGTTGTTAGGTGCATATGTTTATCGTTTTATCATACTGATAGATTGGCCCTTTTATCATTATAAAATTTTCCTTCATTTCTAGTGACGTTTTTGTTTTAAAGTCAATTTTTTTCTGACAGTAGTGTAGCTACTGAAGATCTCCTATGATTGCTGTTTGTATGGCATATCTTTTTCCACTTTGCTTTTGACTTCTTTGTATCTTTGAATCTAAAGTACGTCTCCTGTGGACAGCATATAGTGGATCGTTTAAAAAAACTCATTCTGGCAATTCTGCCCTTTGATTGGATTGTTTAATTCATTCACATTTAACATTATTGTGATATGTTTAGATTCACACCTGCCATTTCAGTTTCTGTTTTCTATCCTCATGTCTACCCTAACCCCCAACTGTTCCTTCTTTACTGCTTTCTTTTGTATTAAGTGAACATTTTCTAGTGTAATATTTTAATTCCTTTAATGAGCCTTAAATATATATATATATAGACACACATACGTATGTGTGTGTGTGTGTGTGTGTATACTACATTATATCACATTATATTATATTATATTATGTTATTTTCTTGGTGGTTGCTCTAAGGCTTATGATATGCATCTTACCAGAATCTACTTCAGACTTATACTAACTTAATTATTTAATCAGTTAAGAGAGGAAAGGAGAAGAACTACGCACATATACTGTCTTTTATAATTACCTACATAATTACCTTTACCTATACTTTTTGTTTTTCTCAAGTGGATTATAATTATTGCCTGATGTCTCTTTCTTTCATCATGAAGAACTTATTTTTTGTATTCCCTGTAAGATGGGTCTGCTAACAAGAAATTCTCCCAGTTCTTTTTTATCTGGAAATGTCTCTATTTTGCCCTTGTTTTAAAAAAAATTTTTTGGCAGGAATTTCCTGGTGGTCCAGTGGTTAGGACTCCACGATCTCGTTGTTGAGGGCCCGGGTTCAGTCCCTGGTTGGGGAACTAAGATCCCACAAGCTGTGCAGCCAGGATAAAAGAATAAAGTTTTGCTGGATGTAAGAATCTTGGTTGACAGTTTCTTTGCTGCATTTCAAATATGTTACTCATTATCTCTTGCTGATTTCTTTCTTTTTTTTTTAAGTTAATTTATTTTTTTAATTTTGGGCTGCATTGGGTCTTCGTTGGTGCACATGGGCTTTCTCTAGTTGCGGTGAGCAGGGGCTGTTCTCAGTTGCGGTACGTGGGCTTCTCATTGTGGTGTCTTCTCTTGATGCAGAGCATGGGCTCTAGGCACGCGGGCTTCAGTAGTTGTGGCACACGGGCTCAGTAGTTGTGGCTCGAGTGTTCCAGAGCATGGGCGCAGTAGTTGTGGTGCACAGGCTTAGTTGCTCTGCAGCATGCGGGACCTTCCCAGACCAGGGCTGGAACCCTTGTCCCCTGCATTGGCAGGCGACGCTTAACCGCTGCACCACCAGGGAAGTCCCTGATTTCTTTCTTCTTTTTTTATTTTTTGGCTGTGCCACTCAGCTTGCGGGATCTTAGTTCCCTGGCCAGGGATTGAACCCAGGCCCTTGGCAGTGAAAGCATGGAGTCCTACCCACTGGACCGCCAGGGAATTCCCTCTCTTGCTGTCTTTTTCTTTGGCATTCAACATTTAGACGGTGGTATTCCGTGAGGGTGTAGTTCTCTTTGTACTTATCCTTTTTGGAACTTGTTAAGCTTCTTGGGTGTGTAGACTGATATTTTCATCAAATCTGGGAAGTTTTCGGTCATTATTTCTTAGGCCGTTTTCCTCTCCTTCCTCCTCTCTTCAGTGCACCCGTCACACGCACGTTGGTGCGCTGACTATTGTTCTGTGTGTCTCTGAGGCTCTGTTCAGTTTTCTGAATTCCATTTTCTCATTCTTCTTCACATGCATGATCTTTATTGATCTGTGTTCAAGTTTGCCGAATCTTCCACCAGCTCAGCTCTATTGTTGAGCCCCTTATTGTGCTTTTTTTTTTTTTTTTACCTCAGTTACTGGACTTTGCAACTCCAGAATTTTCATTTGGCTCTTTTTAGTAATTTCTACCTCTTTATTGCTGTTCTCTGTTTGATGAGACATTGTCAGTATACTTCTTCCTTTCATTCTTCATGTATGGTTTCCTTTAGTTCTTTGGACATACTTGTAATGGCTGCTTTGAAGTCTTTTCTGCTGAGTCCAATGGTTCTGTCCCTTCAAAAGCAATGTTTCCTTCTTTTTCTTTTCTTTCTTCTTCTGTGTATGGGCCACTTTCCATACATACTTTGTTGAAAACTGGCTGTTTGAGGTAAAATACTGTAGCAACTCTGGACGCTGACCCCACCCTGCTTGGGGGCCTGTTTGGTGTCTGTGTGTTTAGTGACTTGGCTGGATGGCTGCCCTCTTAGAGTCCCTCCCCCGCTCCCCCGCCAGGCTGGCTGTGGACCTGCTGTCTTTGACTGTCCTTGGCCCCCCTGTTAAGCTGCTCCGGGGTCTGCCACCACTGATTAACAACTGATTGCTCTGTTGGTTTTGATAACGGCCTAGGCTGCGCAGCGCTCCAAGGTCTGATCCAGTTAAAGGCAGGCAGGGGTGGCCTGAGGCCCGCCTTTGACAGTCGCTGTGTCCAGGAGGGCCGCTCTTGGCTGCCTCTCTCTGATAAACGGCCAGCTTCCCCTCAGTTGCCCTCTGGCAGGTTACCTATTGTGTTTGTCTGTGCCCCTCTGGCAGGTTACCTGTTGTGTCTGTGCCCTTAGGCTTGAGCCTGTTCCAAGCAAGGTACCCCTCTGGGGGGAGCTGTGGAGCGCTCTGTTCTCACCCCTCCACCTCCAGGGCAGACCCTCTGAACCCTTGCTCTGGAGCTGGAGGCCGGGCAGTGGTGGCCCTTGTTGGGGTGACTGCAGTGCTCTAAGTGCAGGCACTGGGAGTTGTAGCCCCTGGTATTCCCGGCTTCCCCTCCAGTTGTGGGACCTCCACCCCATGAGCGCACTGAGGCAGGAGGGGTATTCTGTGCCTGCTGCTCCTGGGGGCTGCGGGGAGGGGCCCCTCTGGGCTGCCCCCACCTGGGGTGATGCTGTCATCACTCGGGGGCAGGGCGGGAAGCAGGCCACGTCCAGGCTCTTTTCCCAAATAGTTGCCTCTCGGTTCCAGAGACTCACACCAGGGGGTGGAGAACCTCACGCCCTGTCCTGGACGGCCCGTCCCCTCGGCTGCGTTTCACCCGACGGAAGCCCTGCTGCTGAATCACAGAGGGTGTTTCGGGCCAGGAGGGCACGAGCTTTTCCGTGTTTCTTTACTTACGGGGGAACTCAGGGCACTTGAGCATCTCTGTGGGTTTGCCGTCACGTGGGCGCCCTGGAAGGTCCGCCTTACCGGAAGGCCATGTCCTCCCTTCCGTTTTGAGCAGTAGCCTTAAAGCTTCACTTTAAAAGTGAAGCTGCTATCTTGATTTGGCGAAAACGATTTATCCCAGTCTGCCTGGGTCAGGGCCTTTCTGGCGCTCGTCCAGCTGGGTACAGCCATGTGGGTGCCGTGGTTCAGCACAGAGCTGGTTCGGTCAACCAGTGACCAGCTCGCTGGGCAGACTGGCAGAGCAGGGAGCACAGGCCGTCAGCCTCTGGCCTCTCTCGTTGTCCGAGCAGAAGCTAGCAGTGGGGCCTGGAGGTGTGACGGGACACGACAAAAAGCCTCTTGCAGCCAGGAGCCAGGAAGGCCAACCAACCAGCACCCACGAGGAGGCTCACCCTGCCCGGGGCCGCCTTGGGACGTGATGAGCTCACCTCCCAGGTAGCACTTTTGAATGAGGGGTGTGTCCCCTCTCAGTGGTCAGTCCTGCCCAGCTAGGGGGTCGGTGGGGCCTTCGGCTGGGTCTCTGAGTCTCTGGGCCGTGGCCTGCCTGCTTTGGACGAGCACATACTCCGGATGAAAGGTGGGTTCGAAACGTGAGCCAGGCTCTGTAGGCTGAGAGGGCATTTATACTCGTGCACCAGATCGCTGGCTACCCTCGCTGAGTGCTGTGTCGTCCCTGGTCATTTGGATAAAGTGAAGCTGGGGGCCAGGAAGGGTCCGCACCTGGGTGGGCTTCCCTCCAGGCCAGTCCCTATCTGGAGCCTGGCCGGGCCATGCCCTGGGCCTTCTCAGATGGCCCTGTGCTCCCATGGGGGCTGGCACGCCCTCGTTCTTTGCTGGAGGGTGAGCCCTGGACATGGGTTCGGAGGTCAGGGCTGTGTCCCAGGACCCAGCGGGCACTTCAGAGGCGTATAAACCGGTGAATGAGACAGCGGTGGGGTTAAGAGCCGGGTTTCAGTTTGAACCAGGGCTTTGAAGGGATGGAAGGTTGGCACGTGAGGGTCTTCTGAGAACGGGGCCATCCCGAGGGTGGCCTTGCCCCCGGGAGTGGGGCGCGTGGGGAGCCCCCTTGGTGGTGTCCCCGCCCCGGGGCTCGCGCGCGCTCCCCACGGGGCCGGGGCCGGAGCGCACGGGGCCCTCCGGCGGTCACTCGTGTCTTCCCGGGAGCGGGTCGCACGGGGGCGCGCGCGGGCCGCCAGGCCAGGATTGAGCGTCAGTTGCTGCGGAGCCGTAACTGCCCGCGGTTAATAGGGTCTCGGCTTTAATGGGAGGGGCGGGCCCCGGGCTGTGGGCGGGACGGGTCCGGGCCCCCCGTGGCGGGCCCGGGAGGCGGTGGTGCCGGTTGTGCCTGTTTTCCATGGCCTTGGACGGCGACGCGAGGAGCGGACCCGACAGCCCAGTCCGGTGGCAGCAAACCGGCCTCGGCATCAGCCGTGCTGCCGGCCAGGCCCAGGCGTCCGGGGTCAGAGGGCAGTGCCCACAGCGTCCCCAGAAGCCTCCTTCCTCTTTGAAATGTGACCTCACGATTTGAGAGGACCAAGTTGTTGCATTGAGATAGGTGAGCGGTTTGTGTATTTTAAAAAATCAACTCCGTGGAGGTGCAGTTTACATACAGCGGAGCCCCACTTGGAGGGAGTGCGCTCTAGAAAAGTCGCTGGGGGCGCAGGGGGCTCCTGGGCCGGCCGGCTGGTGCGTGTCCCTCGCAGGTACCCGGTGAGGACCCGCGATCCTGCCTGGGGAGGGCCCCGTGTGCCGGCCGGAGCAGAGGCCCAGAAGGGCTGCCCGGACACGGCTGCAGGTTGCGTGTGGCGGTACCTGGGGTGTCTGCGCGCTGTTCCTGCTTTTCTCTCACTAAGGAAAGCACCAGGCTGAGTGCGGCGACCCAGGTCGGCTCCGTGGCGCAGCGGCTTCTGTGTCTGGAGCCGCATTCAGAAACCTCCCCTGGGTCTCTGCTCTTCTCACCGGTGGCCGGTCTGCACCCTCTTAGACCAGATGTCTTCCATATTCGTTTGGAGCATAAAACCACAATCCGTTAAGAAACCGAGTCTTTCTTGCCACTAGGACACAGTCTCCTGGTGCAGATTCTCCAAATGGTAAATCACGTCTTAACCCAGAAGTGATGGGACTGAACAAGGAAGGGATGGATTTGTGGATCCAGGGAAGCCTCAGACCTTCTGAGTAACATTTCAATAATTGCGAAGCTTCAGGGATGTGCTCTTCACCATCAGGTGTCTTTAGAGGCAGGTAGGGAGCAGGTGAGCTGGATGCGTCTGAGGCCACACGTGGCTCGGCCCCCAGTCCTGGGCACCTCCCTTCAGCTCTCAACGCCTTGTCTTCAAGTCTTGCCTTCTTGTCTGGAAACCACATCCCGGGACATCCCCACATCCCAGGAGGAAGCATATCCTGCCTGAGTTTGGGGCTCGCTGCGGAAATGGTGACGGGGTGCAGTTTCTGTTAACACCTCCAGTTCCTCGGGCCTCCTCCTGGCGGTGTTTTGCCCGTGTTCCTGTTCTCTGAGCACCGTCTGCTCACGCCTGCACCTGCACTTGACAGTCCCGGCACAGCAGGGCGCGGGGGCCCCGGGGGGGACGGTGTGGCTCCTTTTGAGGAGTTGGGGTGCCCGCCCTCCCCTGTGCCTGGGCCAGCACCAGTTTTTCTGAAAGGGAATCCAGACCTCTCTTCTTTGTTAGCTTCGTTTTTTAAATTATTAATGAGAAAATCTTCTGACATAGGAATCTCTAAAGAAGTAGAAAAAATGTTTGGTCACATCTGATTACAGATCAGGAATCTACTTTTGATTAAGCAGCTTCTGTGTTCCTCTAACTTTTTCTGACTAAACTCTGCAAATTTCATTTCATGCTTTCTATATCTACCCAGTGGTATCTTCAGCTGACATTTTTCCTTATATAATTCCTACTTTTTTCTCCCTACTGCTTGATTTAATTCACCACAACACATCAGTTACAGTTGATGGGTAGATGGGTCGCTGAATGGATTTTAAGTTGTCCAGGATTCCAACGACAGCACCTAAGACTTGAAGTTTAAAAGAACTATTTTTAATTTCAGCATTAGAAAATATATTTACTAAAGTGGGTATTTACATCTGTATCTCTCTATGAAAAGCAAATCATATATATGAAAAACTTTATTACACATTAAATTTATTTTTAAGATATAATTTACATACCATAAAACGTACCCTGAAAATTTTTAAAGTTGAGATAAGAGTGGCACAAAGTACACGGTTCAGGGTTTTTTAGTACATTCACAGTGTTGTGCAGTCATCACCACTGTCTAATTACAGAACATTTCTATCACCCCAAAAGAGACCCCACAGCCCCAATTTCCTTACGCCAAGCCCTGCCAGCCACTCACCTGTTTTGCCCGCTTTGGACACTTCACATCAGGGAATAATACAATATGTGCCTTTGTGTCTGGATTCTTTCACTGAGCATGATAGTTTCAAGATTCGTCCAGTTTGGAGCATGTGGCAGTCCTTAATTTCCCTTTTAAGGCTGAGTAACATTCCAGTGTATGGCTGGACCACATGTTGTTCATCCGTTCGTCCATTGATGGACATTTGGGTTGTTTCTACCTTTTGGCTGTCGTGAATAGTCCTGCTGTGAACATTCATAGGAAGGCTACATGTAGCCATATGTTTTCAGTTCTTTTGGGCATTTACGTAGGAGTAGAGTTGCTGGGTATGTGGTAACTCCATGTGGAATCATTTGAGGAGCTGCCAGCCTGCTTCGCAAAGTGGCTGCGCCATGTTACATCCCCATCAGCCGTGTATGAAGGTTCCAGTTTCTCCACGTTCTCACCAAAACTTTTGTCTTGTTTATTTTTGCCACCATAGTAACTGTGACCTGACATCTCACTGTGGCTTTGACTTGCGTTCCCCTTACGATTAGTGACGCTGAGCATCTTTTCATGTGCTTGTTGGCCTCTCCCGGGAGCTGAGTGATGCTTGTTTTGTAGATTTCTCTGGTTTAGTGTCTCTCAGAGCTTCTCTTGGCCCTAACGTCGCGGGAGGTGACCCGGGACGCGTGTGTCCTCCCTGCAGCTGCCCCCGTGCTTCCTCTCCTGGCCCCTGCGTAACAGCCAGCGGCTAGAAGAGTCAGGTCCACAGGAGCCTCCTGGGCGCTGCCCTCCGGGGCTGCCTGGTCCTCGACCGTTGCACTGAGGATGTGCTGAGAGCACAGCCCCTGAGGGTTTCCTTAACTTGCGGCAAGATCAGAAGGCAGAGGAGTGGACGGGCTCCAGCTGTTCTCTCGTGGCTGCGTGACCTGGATGAAGCCTGTGTGGGAAGTGGCCGAGGGCTGGCTTGTGGTGGGAGGAGCCCCTCAGAGGGTCGGTGAGGCCCTGTGCGCCGGGGCTGCAGCCCGAGTGGGGTCTGGACACTGGCAGTTTCCTCGCGTGAGGATGCGTGGACCCCTCCTCGCATCCGAGGGAGCACGAGTGACAGTGACAGTCGGTCCGGGACCTGGGAGGGGCCTCGGTCTTAACCTCTGAACTGGGAAGCAGACCCCCTCCCTCATGCAAGCAGAACGGCAGGTGAAACTGCTCCAGTTCTCATCGACCCCCTGTGCAGCTCCGAACACTGAGCCGTGGGGGTGGGCTTCCTGGGACGGAGGGCCTGTCCCCCTGCCGCGTGGCTCGCTCCTCGCGCCCCTCTGAACTCCCGCCCCGTTTAAGCAGCTCCGTTTTCTTTTAGCAGCTTTACTGAGGTCTGATCAGCACATGACGGGCGCACTTGGTGTGCAGTTTTGGTCAGGTTGGGCATTATACAGCCTTCACCCAAATTAGGACAGTGAACATGACCGTCACCCCCCAGATTTTCCTCTTCACCCCCAGGCCCTAATCTACTTTCTCTCACTAGACACTCGTTTGCGTTTACTAGGATGTGACAGAACTGGAACTATACAGTATGTACTATTTTGTCTGGTTCCTTTCACTCAGCATAATTGTTTTAAAATTTGTCCAGATTGTAGAGTATATCAACAGTTCATTCCTTTTTACTGTTGAGTTATATGGTTGCACTACAATTTGTGTGTTTATTAACTGGTTGATGGAAATTTGGGTCGTTTCCAGTTTTTGACTGTTACAAATGAAACTGCTGTGAATGAACCCTTGCGTACAGGTCTCTATATGAACATATGCTTTCTTTTCTCTTGGGTGTATACCTAGGAGTGGACTGGCTGGATCATATGGTAAGTGTATGTTTAATTTTTTAAGAAACTGTTGCACTGTCTTCCGAAGTTCTGTACCATTTTGCATTCCCACCAGCAGTGTGTGAATTCCAGTTGCTTTGCATCCTCATCAATACTTCGTATGGACCTTTTTTAAAAAAATTTTTAGCCATTCAGATAGGTATGTGGTGGCATTTCATCGTTGTCTTAACTTGCATTTCATTAATGATGTCGAGCATCTTTTCGTGTGCTTGTTTGTCATCCTTATATCTTCATTGGTGAAGTATCCAAATCTTCTGTCAATTTAACAGTTGTTCTTATTGAATTTTGAGTTTTTAACGTTTTGGATACAGGTGTTTTTATCAGGTACATGGTTTGCAGTATTTTCTCCCCGTCTGTGGTTTGTCTTTTCATTCTTTTAGTGGTTTCTTTTGACGAGCAGAAGTTTTAAATTTTTATGAAGCCCAGTTTATCAGTTTGTTCTTTTATCGGTTGTGCTTTTAGTGTCAGGTTTAAGGCATCTTTGTCAAACTCAAGGGCACAAAGGTTTCTCCCTATTTTTTTTTCCTGGTGGTTTTGCAGTTTTAGGTTTTACATTTAGATCTGTGATCTAATTATCTGTGAGTTACTTTTTGTTCACAGTGTGAGGTATGGCTCCAACGTTGTTGTTTTTGCATATGGATGTCCAAAGACCGTCTTTTTTCCCCACTGAATCACCTTTGCACCTTTGTCAGAAGTCAGCTGTCTGTGTGTGGGGTCCATTTCTGGACTCTGCTCTGTCGCATTGATTTACTTCTCGATTCCCATGCCGGCACCCACTGTCCTGATCGCTGTGGCTTTTTGGTGCTGAGTCTTGGAATCAGGTAGCGTCAGTCCTCCAGCTTGGTCCTCTGTTCTACGTGCTTTGCATTTCTATATGAATTTTAGAATCCATTTGTCATTTTCTACAAAAAGCGTGGTAGGGTTTTGATTGGGATTATCTTGAATCTATAGATTAATTTGGGGAGAATCGACATCTTTATGATTGTGCCGAAAGTGTTAACACAGGAGGCCTGGGACTGCTGTCCTTAGGAAAGCCTGCTTGCCAAGTTGGCCGCTGGCTGACGTCTGGGAACTTGGAGTTTGGCATACTTCCCGTCATTCTCAACGATGAGAGGGGCTTTCTGTGCTTCAGCTGTCTGGACACCTGCTTTCCTTCTGGAAGTCTGGGATTTTGGTGTGTGCTAGGCAGAGGGTGTCTACGTGACCAGCCCCCAGTAAAAGCTCTGGGCACCGAGTCCTTAATGAGCTTCCCTGGTGATCGTCCGTTGCTGGAGGAATCAAGCTCATCCGAGGGAGGGTCCTGGGAGAGGCTCCTGGGAGCTCACACCTGGAGTCCTCCAGACGCCGCCCCATCTGCCCCTCCCTTTGTGGATTTTGCTTTATATCCTGTGGTATAATCATCACGGCTGTGGCTCTGGAGACATGCTGGGTGACTCCTCCTGAAAGATCATCGGACCTGGGGATGGTCTTGGAGACTCCCGCCACAGCAGTGTTGAGACGCCAGCGCAGAAGCACCGTGTAGCTCTCCACTTACGTCTGCTTTCATTTCCCTCAGCAATGTTTTGTAGTTTTCAGTGTGCCCATCTTGCACAGTGTCAGATTTATCCCTAAGTACTTCATATTTTTTTATTACCGTATCATGTATGGTATTGTTTATTAAATCTCAGTTTCTGATTGTTCATTGCTAGTATGTAGAAATGCAATTTACTTTTGTATATTGATCTGATAGCCTGCAACCTTGCTGAACGCATTTATACATTCTAATGGATCTAATCCATGATGCAGATCATGTCATCTGCAAAAAGGGATAGTTTTACTTCTTCCTTTCCCACCTGGATGCCTTCTATTTCTTTCTTTTTTTTTTTTTTTTGCCTGGTTGCTCTGGATAGAAACTCCAGCAGTGTTGATTAGAAGTGGTAAGAGTGAGCATACTTGCTTTGTTCTTGATCTTAGGGAAAAGCATACTTTTGTTTATCCCCTGCCTACCTTAGTGTAATTGTCATACAGTTAACTTTTCATGTGCTAAAGCCCCATGCTACATTGCTCTTATTTTGTTTAAATAGTCACTTATCTATTAATAAGATTTAAATGATAAGGAAAAAATCATATATATTCACCCACTTATTTACCATTTCCAGTGGTCATTTTTTTAAATTGATTTATTTAATTTATTTTATTTTCGGCTGCATTGGGTCTTCGTTGCTGCACACGGGCTTTCTCTAGTTGCAGCGAGCAGGGGCTACTCTTCGTTGTGATGCGCGGGCTTCTCATTGCGGTGGCTTCTCTTGTTGCGGGGCACGGGCTCTAGGCATGCAGGCTTCAGTAGTTGTGGCACGCGGGCTCAGTAGTTGTGGCTCATGGGCTCTAGAGCACAGGCTCAGTAGTTGTGGTGCACGGGCTTAGTTGCTCTGTGGCACGTGGGATCTTCCCGGACCAGGGCTGGAACCCTTGTCCCCTGCACTGGCAGGTGGATTCTTAACCACTGCGCCACCAGGGAAGCCCCCAATGGTCATTTTTGATTGGATGCCAGACATTGTGAATTTTACTTTGCTGAGTGATGGATATTTTTGTGGGCCTATAGATTTTCTTGAGCTTTGTTCTAGGGTGCAGTTAAGTAACTTGGAAACAGTTTGATCTTTTTATTTTTAAAAAAGATTTATTTATCTTGTTTATTTTTGGCTGCATCAGGTCTTAGTTGCAGCACGCAGGATCTTCGTTGAGGCAGGCGGGATGTTTCGTTGTGGTGCATGGGCTTCTCTCTAGTTGTGGCATGTGGGTTTTCTCTTCTCTAGTTGTGGCACGCAGGTTCCGGGGCCTGTGGGCTCTGTAGTCGTGGTGCATGGGTTCCAGAGTGTGTGGGCTCTGTAGTGCGTGCAGCTCACGGGCTCTAAGTTGAGGCGGGTGAGCTCAGTAGTTGTGGCACGCGGACTTAGTTGCCCCGTGGCATGTGGGGTCTTAGTTCCCTGACCAGGGATCGAACGTGCGTCCCCTGCACTGTAAGGCAGATTCTTTACCTCTGGACCTCCAGGGACGTCCCAGTTTGATCTTCTTAGATCTTGCTTTTAAGATTAGTTCAGCGGAACCAAAGCAGTGCCCAGTCTGTTCCCTACTGCTGGGGCAAGTTGCCCCTGTGCTCTGCCTAACGCCTGTGTGTTTTGAGGTTTCCCAGGCTGGCTGGGGTGAGAGATGCTAATGTGAACCCTCTTGGTTCCCTCGCTGGTGGGGGCCCCGCCGAGTCCTTGAGGGCCATTCTGCAGGCGCTTGGCCCCCACACGGCCCTCCCTCCAGCTCCGAGACCTGCGCACTCCACCTGTTCATTCCCAGACCAGCTCGTTCACCCAGGCTGTCTGCCGGCTTGGCTGTGAGGGGCCCACTTCCTGTCCCGTGTCCTGGGAACTCGCCGGGTACAGCTGGGACAGTTTGGGGCACACCACGCCTGCTTCCCATCTCAGAGGTCACTGTCCTTCACTGCCCAGTGTCCAGGGTCTTACTGGGAACTCGCAGGGTACAACTGGGACAGTTTGGGGCGCACCACACCTGTCCCATCTCAGAGGTCACTGTCCTTCACTGCCCAATGTCCAGGGTCTTACTGGGAACTCGCAGGGTACAATTGGGACAGGTTGGGGCGCACCACGCCTGCTTCCCATCTCAGAGGTCACTGTCCTTCACGCCCAGTGTCCAGGGTCTTACAAGGATGTATTTTGCCCATTTTTGGTCCAAAACTCCGCGTATTTTGACCGTGTTTTGGTTGTTTGGGAGAGTAAATGTGGCCCCTTTGCCCCATCTTGGCTGGAAAGAGAAGTGGCAGCTCAGTTCTCACTTTTCCGGCCTTTGTATTCTTCTAAGCACCGCTAGCCGCTTAGGTGTAAATGCCCAGCTAGTATGGGTTTTTGTTCCTGTCCTACAGCCTGGAATTTGCCAGAGTGGAAGGATGATTAACCTTTCTTCTCAGGGCGGTGGTGACTGTGACGGGCTGTTCCCTCCGCTCCTTTGCTCTGGTGCGAGCTGCCACTGTGGGTGTCCCAGGGAGTCCCCACCCCTCCCCGCTAGGGGCACCAGCTGTCCCCCTGCTGCTCTGGGGGGCCCCGCTTAGATGGCTCCGTTTGTGGTAAATGGCTTAGGGTGTGCTCGGCTTACCGGTGCCTGTTTTTTAGGAAGGGCCTGTGCCTTGATTTTCAGTGAACATCATAGGCTGAGTGAGTTGACAGGCTTGGATGGGGTTGGATGGGCCACAGAGAGGGACAGTGACCGCATCTGAAGCCCACGTGCATCAAGTCACGCTGTTGCCATGGAAACACAACTGGGCATCTGTGGGGCTCTCGTCTTCTTCTTTTTTTTTTAATTAATTAATTTTATTTATTTTTGGCTGCGTTGGGTCTTTGTTGCTGCGCGTGGGTTTTCTCTAGTTGCGGCAGCCGGGGGGCTACTCTTCGTTGCAGTGCACAGGCTTCTCACTGCAGTGGCTTCTCTTTCGCAGAGCACTGGCTCTAGGCGCGCGGGTTTCAGTAGTTGTGGCACGTGGGCTCAGTAGTTGTGGCTCACAGGCTCTAGAGTGCAGCTCAGTAGCTGTGGCGCACGGGCTTAGTTGCTCCGCACCGTGTGGGATCTTCCCGGACCAGGGCTCGAACCCGTCTCCCCTGCACCGGCAGGCGGATTCTTAACCACTGCGCCGCCAGGGAAGCCCAGCTCTCATCTTCTTGATCTCATCACACTTTGCCTTCCTCTTTTGTCTCAGATACATGGTAACTTTTGTGAAAATGCACGTGAGGGTCCTTTTTCCTTCCTCTGGCAGTTCACTGCTGTATCTCGTAAAGGGCCAGGTGCTCCCGGGTGCTGGCACGTTTCCCTGGAACTTCAGAAACAGTGGTCAATGCAGCTCCTGGAAGAGACGATTCCCCTGCTTGTGATACAGGCAGAGGCAGACTTCTGGGAAGTGGGCATTGATCGTGACAGGTCCTCTGTCCCCGATGACTAGCTCCTATCCCACCTCCTCTGAGCCACACTTCCTCCTGCCCTTTCCCGTTCTCAGGGACCTTTGTCCTCACCCCCCGGAGGGCGTGTGGCGGTCCCCGTGCGGCGGTCACCGTGCGGCGGTCCCCGTGCGGCGGTCCCTGTGCAGCAGTGGCCTTGGAGGCATCGACCTCTTGGATCTTGTTCTCTGAGGTGGCCAAGTGCTGTTTGCCAAATGAGCGTTGAATTGGGCAGCTTTCCACCTCGTTGGGAATCCATGCTTGTTGGTGATGCTGCCTGTTACAGTCATTCGGGCCCTTTGAGGAGACACCTTGAGTTACTCGTTCAGAACATGCTTACTTGGGCCCACCTCTTCCTGAGCATAGACCTGTGAGCGAGCTGCATGACTTTTTGTTTCCAAGCCCCCGCACTCAGACGCGGGGCCTGGTGGCGCTGCCGGGCCGCCCTCACGTCCCCCCCCCCCCCCGCCCCCGCCCCGCACGCCTCTGCGCCCGCCCGCGTCACTCACCCACTCGCCCGGGCTGCCGGCTGGTTCCGAGTGGGGTCCTTGCGCGGGGACAGCACTTCAGCTGCAGCAGGTGGGTGCGGGTCTCAGGTCGGGTTTACTGAAGGGGCGCGTCCCAGCGACTGCAGTGGCTGAGGTGCGCAGCCCGGACCCTCGTCACCACCACAGCAGTGGATGCTTGGGCGAGGGGCTGTCGGATGAGAATTTGACAGCTGGGATGCCTGAGCGCTGCTGTTGGACTCTGACCCACGTGGTTGAAGTTTTATAAACCTGAACGGCAGGAATTACGCTCATTTCCACAGGTCACCACAGTGAGTCACGGTGAAAAGGGCCGTGTCTCCTGGGTTCTCGAAGTGAATTGTTGGCGCCTAATCCTTCGGAGGGGGCAGTTTCCTGAGCATCGAGTCCCGGGAGCTGGCGCGCGCTGTGCGTCCTGCCGGCTCGCCCGCCCAGGGCCCCCTGGCTGGTGCCAGGCTGATGGGAGGAGGCCGATCCGTCCGTCATGCTGGGGGCTCATGTGCCTGTACATAGTCCTTGCTTTCAAAAGGAATTCTTTACAAATGTGTCCAAGAGGCTGTGTTTTCTGCCACAGATGAGCTTAATTCCATAAAATGCAGCTTTGTGTTTTCGAGCGTAAACGCAGATTGCTCGACAGACTTAATACAGCCAGGCGCTCTGGCGAACGGCAGCCATGTGAGCGAGCTCTCTGGAGGTGGCAGCGGGGCTCCCGGCTCCTCCGCGGTCCCACGGACGCCGTCCCCCCCATCTTGACCCGCTTCTGGTCCTCGTGTCCCTCCTGGGAGTCCGTCGTGGTGAACGCAGGGAGGGGTTCTGTCCTCAGCGTCAGCGGAGCAGGGGGCTGACAGGACGCGGACTCCCCCGAGCGCCTGTGGGGTGACCTCGACATTCGCTGTGCCGTTTCTGGCATTTGTGTGGATGGTTTTTTGGCTACAACGGCTTTGCAGAACCTGCCTGTGACGCAGCGGGATGTGGACCGGCAGACCAGGGTCCCGGGATGGCCTGAAGAGAGCTAGCGAGAAGTCGGAGGTGGCCAGGTGGGCCCCCTGCGGCCTCCCTGAAGCCAAGGTGAAGCCCCAGGCCTGACCCTCCCTGCGGGTGGGGGGCGGGCAGAGATGCCGTGGCTCTGGCACGGCCCCTCTCTGGGCACCATTCTTCTGTCCAAGCTCGCGCTGACGTCCTGTAGCCTCAGGACTGGGTGTACAAATATCTTTTCGAGTACCTGTTTTCAGTTCTTTTGGGTGTATGCCCGGAAGTGGAATTGCTGGATCATACAGTAATTCTGTGTTTAATTTGTTGAGAAACTGCCGTCCTGTTTTCCGCGGCGGCTGCGCCAATTTACATCCCCACCAGCAGTGCACGGGCTCCCTCTTCCCACCTCCTCGCCAACACTTGTTATTCCTTGTCTTTTTGATGATGGCCATTCTGACAGGTGTGAGGTGACATCTCATTGTGGTTCTGATTTGCATTTCCCTGATGATTAGTGATATTGGACATCTTTTCATGTACCTGTCGCCCACTTGTATGTCTTCTTTGGAAAAACTTTTATTCAATTCCTCTGCCCACTTTCATTTTTATTTTTTTATTTTTTAATAAATTTATTCATTCATTTATTTATTTTTGGCTGTGTTGGGTCTCCGTTGCTGTGCCGGTTTTCTCTAGTTGTGGCGAGCGGGGCTACTCTTTGTTGCAGTGCACGGTATTCTCATTGCGGTGGCTTCTTTTGTTGCGGAGCACGGGCTCTAGCACACAGGCTTCAGTAGTTGTGGCTCGTGGGCTCAGTAGTTGTGGCTTGCAGGCTCTAGAGCGCAGCCTCGGTAGTTGTGGCGCATGGGCTTCAGTAGTTGTGGCTCGCGGGCTCTAGAGCACAGGCTTGGTAGTTGTGGCGCATGGGCTTCAGTAGTTGTGGCTCGCGGGCTCTAGAGCACAGGCTTGGTAGTTGTGGCACACGGGCCCAGTAGTTGTGGCTCGCGGGCTCTAGAGCACAGGCTCAGTAGTTGTGGCGCACGGGCTTAGTTGCTCCATGGCATGTGGGATCATCCCGGACCAGGGCTCGAACCCGTATCCCCTGCACTGGCAGGCGGATTCCCAATGATTGCGCCACCAGGGAAGTCCCATTCTGCCCATTTGTAATGGAGTTGTTTGTTTTTGGACGTTGAGTGGTCTGGTTCTGTATATATTTTGGATATTAACCCCTTACAAGGTAGTAAATATTTCCTCCCATTCCATGGTTTGCCTTTTTGTGTTGCCGATCGTTTCTTCTGCTCTGCAGAAGCTTTTTCTTTGTTTCTTTTTCCATTAAAGTTTTAAAGGTTGCACTCCATTTACAAAGTATTGGCTATACTCCCTGTGTTGTACAGTACATCCCTGTAGCTGATCTTACACCCAGTAGTTTGTACCTTGCACCCTCCCACCCCTGTATTGGACGCAGCCCCCCACCATAACTACTAGTTTGTTCTTTATGAGTTGCAGAGGCTTTTTAGTTTGATGTAATTTCACTTGTTTATTTTTGCTTTCGTTGCTTGTGCCTTTGGAATCACATCCAAAAAATCGTTGCCAAGACCCATATCAAGGAGCTTTTTGCCTAGAAGCACAGAAGTTTAAGATTTTGATGTAGTCCAATTTATCTGTTTTTGCATTTGTTGCCTGTACTTTTGGTATATCTAAGAAATCGCTAACAAACTCAGTGTCAGATGCTTTCTCCCTGTATTTTCTTCTAAGAGTTTTCTAGTTTTATCTAGTATGTTTAGTCTTTGGTCCATTTTGAGTTAATTTTTGCACATGAAGGTAGGGGCCCAACCTCGGTCTCTTCTCAGAAACTTTTTGACACAGGTTTTCTGGTAGTCATTTACCAACTGACTTGCTCCCCGAGAACCTAAGATAGGAAGGCTTCCGATCGATTGACCACAGACCCAGCTTTCTGAAGTCCCCGCACACTCACCTGGTGTCCTCAGCTGTCCCTGTCCTGCCCGAGCTCTCAGCCCTGACCGTGTTCTCCCTGCTCCTCGGGCACAAAGACAGGACCTAATTCGGCAGGCCTGCGCGTCCTGCCCTGCCACACCCTCTCAGGCCCTCTGTCTCGGACGCCTGCGCGTGGGCCCGCTGTTCCGTGTCCTGCCCCCACACACGCAGGGCCACACACTGCAGCCGGGGCCTCTTCAGGGAGCAGCCAGGCTCAGGACCCTGAGGTCCTCGGGGAGGGGACCTCAGAGCCGCAGGCTGTGTCCATTCCGCCTCTGGCGCCCCTGCCTGCCCTCCCCCTTCCCAGCTCCGATGCCCACAGTGTCCTCACGTGGGGTTAGGTAGTGGGAGACCTGGATGTGGGGGACGGGGCGTGTGGTGCAGCCTGGACCCTCCCCCACGGCGCCTCCCGGCCCCCTGGACGGCCGACTCCTGGTGGCCTCGCCCGTGCTGGCAGCCCTTGCTGGGCCTTTTCCCGAAGGGGTGCCGGGCTCTGGACCTTACCAGTCTAAGGACGGGGTCAGGCTCGGCACGTCACGCCCTCCCCAACTCCCTCCGTGTTTATCCCCGTTCCCTGACCTTCCCGGCCACCACGTCTGTGCCCAGGACCCCCGCGTGTCTCTGCCCGAGCCCAGGAAGCTCGTGTGGACTGCTCATTGTGTGAGTGCTTGTGAACTTGGTGTCGGCAGGACACGTCTGTGCGGCAAACGATAACATCGTACCAGCTGAGTGTGTGGTGATATCGTACATTTTTACTGGGCCCTTACTATGGGCTGGGTACTTTTGAGATTCATAAGATAAACTCATTTAACCAATAAAACAACCCTAGGAGGCAGGAACTATTGTTCCTCTATTACATCTGAGGAAATGGAGAAACAAAATTAATCCAAAGTTGTAGAGGGAAGGAATGGGGATTCTAACCAGGAGAGAGGTTCCAGAGGCTCTGGACCAGCCCGCAGTACACTCTCAGACTATTTAGGAAGAATTTAAGGATTTTAGTGTCTTTTATGTGGAGCTAATATCTGTATCAAGGCTCCTTCAGAAATGCCGTAATGGTGGCAGATGGAGCCCACGGTTTACGTCCTCCTCTCACTGACCTTGACCTCTCCACTCGGTCCCGTCCTCCCCCCACTGACCTTGTCCTCCTCACTCGGTCCCGTCCTCCCCCACACTGACCTTGGCCTCCCCACTCGGTCCCGTCCTCCCCCACACTGACCTTGGCCTCCCCACTCGGTCCCGTCCTCCCCACACTGACCTTGTCCTCCTCACTCGGTCCCGTCCTCCCACACTGACCTTGGCCTCCTCACTCGGTCCCGTCCTCCCACACTGACCTTGGCCTCCTCACTCGGTCCCGTCCTCCCCCACTGACCTTGGCCTGCACACCTCGTTCACGTTTCTCTCCCTTTCGCCCTAGACCTCGACCCCCAGCACTTTTGGCACTGGGACAGCTTTGGGGACTACGTGCAGTGTGTCCTGGCCTTCACCGGTGTGGCGGGCTGTGTCACCTACCTGTCCATCGACTCGGCCCTTTTCGTGGAGAGCCTGGGCTTCCTGGCCGTGCTGACCGAGGCCATGCTGGGCATGCCGCAGCTCTGCCGCAACCACCGCCACCAGTCCACGGAGGGCATGAGGTAGGGGCGCGGCAGGGACCCGTGTCCACGGAGGGCATGAGGTAGGGGCGCGGCAGGGACCCGTGTCCACGGAGGGCATGAGGTAGGGGCGCGGCAGGGACCCATGCGCACATCTGCTGCTTCGCTTTCAGTTCAAGACTAGCTTCGGGTTAGGACGCTGGTCTTCTGACCTCTTGACGTACAAGCAGGTGTGCTCCTGTGCGACAGGTGAGGGGAAGCCGAGACCCTCCCGTGAAGCAGCTCACTGCGGGCCATGGACGGGAGGCGGGGTCCACAGATGTCTCCCGAAGGCAGAAGGTTCAAGCCCTTTAATGTAGGAAACGACGCGGCAGCCTCCTCCCCCTTAGCACCACCAAGAGCAGGTCTCAGGCGCTCCCTGCCTCCCTCAGGCACAGTTCCATTTATGAGAACATCAAAAAGCAAAAAATGCTTAGGAATTAACTTAACCAAGGAGGTGGAAGACCTGTACAATGAAAACTACGGTGAGATGCCACCTCTCACCCGTTTGGATGGTGACTGTCAATAAAACAGAACAGCAAGTGTTGGTAAAGGATGGGCAAAGATTGGAATTCTTGTTGGTAAAGGATGGGCAAAGATTGGAATTCTTGGTGGGAATGCAAAGTGGTCCAGCTGCTGTGGAGAGCAATATGGCATTTCCTCAAAATATTAAAAATAGAATTACAGTGTGACCCAGCAATTCTACTTCTGGGCATATAACCAAGAGAATTGAAAGCAGGGTCTTGAAGAGATATTGTACACCCATGTTCATAACATAATAGCATTATTCATAACAGGTAAAACACGGAAGCAACCCAAGTGTCCATCAGTGGATGAATAGATAAACAAAATGTGGTCTGTCCATACAATGGAATATTATTCAGTCTTAACAGGAAGGAAGTTCTGACACAGGTTACTTCATGGAGTCGTGAGGACGTGCTCAGTCACAAAAGGACAAATACCGTACGGTTCCACTTATACGAGGGACTGAGGGGCATCAGATTCATAGACAGAAAGTCGAATGGTGGTTGCCAGGGGCTAGGAAGAGGGGAGGATGGGGAGTTATTGTTTAATGAGTATTTATCTATGGTGTTTTTGAGTGGGTATCTCTCTGTATAGATTTTTTTAGTGAAGTGTAGAAACTCTACCTCCCTTTGTGATATTTTTAATGTAGTATATTTTATATATGTGATGTTTCCCTCCACTTATAATTTTTTTTTTTTTTCCACCAACTTTGCCTCTTTATTGGCCTTTCAGGACCCAGCAGCCGGACCCTGTTTTCCTTTGCAGAGGGACACTCTTACCACCAGGGGATTGGGACGCCTGGCAGGAGTAAACGTCTAGGATTTCCACCCTCCTCTGCTATCACGGGTGGTGGTGGGGCTGCCTTTTTTTCTGTTTTGTTTGGAGTAGAGCAGTTATTGGCTAAAGTTGCCTATTCTGCCAGGCTGCACCCTTCCTGGTCTTTTGCACAGAGAACACCCTGTTCCTGGGGCCTCCTGGCATTTCCTGCTTCTTCAGCTCCAAGTCTGGCATTCCTGTGGCCTTTTCCCCACCTTTGAGAGTCTTGTGTCTCTGTGTAATGTCCAGGGTGTATGGGGGAGGAACAGGGAGACGATTCTGTCTTCCAAGAAGCTGAAGTTTGTGTCACACCTGATTTTAACTAACCCTTTGTTTTTGTGTGCGATCCTCTTATCTTGGGTATGGGACACATGACTGCAGCTGTCTTTTAAAAGGCTGACCTTCTAAACCTCCTTTTATCTGACCACCGTCTCCATGTTTCTCCAGAAACATCCTTGCCATCTGACAGTGATGCACGGATGTTTTAATTTGCCCAGCTCATCTACTTGACTGACAGCCTTGAAGGCAAGGACTGTATCCTGTTTCTTTCTTTCCCCAGCACCTGACAGTGTGCTTGGAAAATTACAGCAGTTCAGTTCAGTAAATATTTATTGAATGAACTCATGAAGGACTAAAATAGTTGATACTCGAAATCACTTTCGGGAAAGTGAGAACACTTGGGGAAGCAGGTATGAATGTGGAAGATTTACCAGTGTGGGTACCTAGCTGATCGGGCTAGTTCTTGGAGAATTTGTGCACAACAGCAAAAGTTGCAGAAGGCCCCAGTGGGAATTGTCCCTGGTGGGGCTGTGGTGACTCAGCCAGCAAAGGCAGTGTTGGAAAGACGCCAGGCCGCACCACAGAGGTCTGTGCTGCTCTGCAGAAGCGCGGCCGTGGGCGTGGCCATCCCCCTTCCTGTCTCAGGGTGACCTCGGGAGTGACAGGATGCGCAGAAGGCCCTGGTACCTGGGGCGTTGGACCTGAAAGGAGGAAGCCCGGGTGGTGCACGTGCTCCTGAGGTTCTGACTTTAGGGCGGAAAGGATGCGTGTGGTCATCAGCCTTTGGTGACCGCAGCTCCTCTCCCCCAGTGCCCTCCCCCCAACAGACCACCCGCCTGCCTGGTGGCACTGGGTAAAGGAGACAGAAGGCAAAGGCGGAAGGGAAGGGAAGGAGACTGCGGTCAGTGCCGCGAGCAGGTCGCAAGAAGGCCCGGCTGCGCGGGGACGAAGACCCGCTCCATGCCAGCCGGCGGGGCCCGAGCAGGGCCCGGAGCCAGCGGAGGGGGGCAGTCTCTGTCACGGACATGGGCACGGGCCGCTAATTCAATCAGCTTGGAGTGCAGGGTCCTCTCAAGAGCCCCACTCGTCCTCGTTAAGACGACTAACCTAATCGTGGGCCCTGCCGCTCAGAGCCGGCTCTGGGTGGAGGTGTGATTAGGTTAGGGGCCTGTTCAGCGTTGCTGTCGTGGCAGGGCTCCGTGGGAGGGTCTGCAGGGCCAGGCCGCTGGGGGCCTCTGCGTGTGGTGTGGGGTGGCGTGTCCTACAGGTGACCGGAGGTGACGGGAGGGTCACAGGTTCTCTGCTCAGCTGGAGTTAACAGAGAGGTGACCTTGCTCTGTGTGTATTTAAAGGGCCAACACCCTTTTTCTTAGCCGTGAGCACAGACTGAGTGCTGAGAAAGAGAGTGAGTACAGGGCTGGAGCCTGGTTACAGTTTTGTTTCCTGTAAAATTTGTGCTTCTTCGAAGAAGTCTGTGTAAGAGAAACTCTAAGGTAAAGGAATTTTCACGCATTGATGGATTAAACCTGAAGCAGGTGCGTAAACAGTGCAACGCCGGCACAGGCTTCTCCCAGCGCAGCTCACGGGCACCCGGGCCTCCGCGCGTCCCTCTCCTGGGTCTTCCCTCAGCCCCACCGCGGTCTCTGCTCCATCCCTGCCAAGCTCCGTTTTGTCACTTTGTCCCCAGGGTGGGGCCTTCTTTCCTTGCTCAGTGACGTGTCTTCAGAACAGCTTGGCTGTCACACGTCAGCAAATCCGATTCCACGATCCTGAAAATGAGACTCTTAGGTTTCCCTGTGCAGCCCGGGCTGGTCTGACCTGCGTCTGACCCTTCCCTCGTCCCCAGGGCCAGCACGATGCCACCCGTGTGTTCAGGGAGCCTGGATGCCCGCTGGAGCCTGAGCTGTGGCGAGCATGGTTGCCCCCGAGTGTCCAGCCTGTCACGTTGTAGCCTGATTCCTACGGGGCGGATCGCGGGCCCCTGGGTGGGGCGAGGAGGGTGGGGCTGTGAGGAAAGCGCCCCTTGCGCTTTCCACATCCCGGCCTGGAAGAGAGAGGCTGGGGCTCCCTGTGTGCACTTAGCAGGGTCGGTTCAGCCCAGGTTCAGACCAGAACTTGCCCCGACACAGGACCCTCCGGCCGGCTGCATGGTCAGCCCCCCTCGGCATGGACACAGGAGCCTCCTGAGGTTGGTTGCTCCCGTCCCAAGCAGAGGACCAGAGGCCTTCCTCCCTCTCCTGCACCCAGGCCCGGACTCAGGACTTGGTCTCAGGGCTGCCTCTGCCCCTCGTCCCCACTTCCCAGCAGCCGCTCTGCGTGGCCTGACCCAGCGTCCTCAGGCATCCATCCAGGGAGCCCGCCGGGAGGGCTGCTTCACCCCCTGACCTTCTCTGATGGAGAAGCCCTGGACCCGCTGGGATTTGGGATTCTCAGAGCCCTGTGGTCAGGGCCACCACAGATCTGCTGCAGACACTCAGCCTCAACTTGCTTCAGACAGAAGACCGTCAGGAGGTGTAAGAAGGGAGGGGCTGTGAGGTCCTGTCTGAGGGCCAGCTTCATCTCCTGTGGACCTGCTTGGAAGGGCCTACCCATGACGCCTTTAGAGGGTGTGAGCCCACGCGCACAGGTGTGTGCACACGCTCACATGCACACACTCGCACAAACGCACAGATTCTCAAACACACACATGCACATATGCTCACACACACACATGCACACACTCATTTTCACACACGTACATTTCTTGGAGGAAATGCAAGAGATACTTGATGATTTCCCTTTACAAAATGTTGAGTGACTGTTGCTTCTGAACCAGTACGAGAAAGTGCTGTCGCTTTTGAAATCATGTTACTAATTAGTGCGGAAGTTCCCTCCTCCTTCCTCCGCGTTTTGGCCGGATCGGAAGATGTTCCCCAACAAGTAATTACTGGAGAGCCTGGGGGCGGGTGGGACTGGAAGAGGAGGCCAGCTGTGGGGAAAACCATCCGGGAACCGGTTACGATTGAGGAGGGGGAGGGGCAGGCGGGAAGCCCGGGAGCGAGCAGGGGCCACGAGAGGAGGTCGTGTGTAGGCGCGTGCGTGTGTGCGTGCGCGGCCCCCGTGGTATGGTGGGGATGCCCCAGCCCGCTGCCTTGTCCCAGCGGGGACACTTCCTGCCTTGACGGAAAGCGTCCGGGAAGTGTCCACCTGGTCCGGCTCCGGCGTTGCCCTTGAACCTGGAGCTGGGCGCCTGGAGCCTTGCCTTGGCTGCTCGGGAATCAGGGTGGCGTCTCCCCCGGGGGCCGCACGTACGTCACTTCTCAGCCCCCACTCATCTTCCTCTGTCGTCCTTGACACGTAATCAGCCCACAATGGTGTGAGCGGAGAATGCCATGCACGTGGTAACAGCGCACGCCTGGGCTCCCACACACGCTTCTCCGCCACAGTACACACACGCACACGCCACACACCCCTGCACATGTGCGCACACGCCACACCCAGGGTCCAGTCGATGGACGAGGAGGGCTGGAATTAGAATTCAGCAAAAGCCCTGGAACTTAAAAGAAAAAAAAACTTCCTTGAGATGTAACCTGTCACACCATCGCCATTTAAAGTACGCAATTCAGTGGAGTTTAGGACTTCCAAAGAGTTGTGCAGCCGTCACCACAATCTAATTTTAGGACATTCTCGTCACCCAGGAAGCAGCCTCACACCCATCAGTACTCCCCGTTTCCCCCACCCTCGCCGCCAGGCCTGGGCAACCACTGGTCTGCTTTCCGTCTCTGCGGCTCTGTGCTCAGGGCACGTCATGTAAATGGAATCAGACGATGCGAGGTCCTTCGCTGCGTTCACTCTGCATAATGTTCCCAAGGTCCGTCCACGTACGATCTGTCAGCGTCCATCTTTTCTAAGGTTGGATAATATTTCAGTGTGCGGACAGATCAGGTTTTGCTTATGTCTTCTTCAGCTGGTAGACATTTGGGTTTGACATCTTTTCGGCTGTTGTGAAAGTGCTTCTGTGAACATTTGTGTACCAGTTTCTGTGTGGATGTATGTTTTCCTTTGTCTTGGAATACACCTAGCAGTGGGATTGCTGAGTTGGTGGCTGCACCATCTTCTGTCCCCACCAGGGGTGTTCGGGGGTTCTGGCTTTTCCACACCCTCACCAACGCCTGTTACCCTCTGACCCCTTGATTGTAGCCATCCTCGTGGGTGTGAAGTGGGATCTCCTGTGGCTTTGATTTGCGTTTCTCTGGTGACTAATGACATCAAACACCTTTTCCTGTGATTATTGGCCATTTATGCGTTTTCTTTAGAGAAAGGTCTATCCAGATTCTTTGCCCATTTAAAAATTTGGTTAGCTGTCTTTCATTATTGAGTTGTAGAGATCTTTAACTGTTCTTACAGATACATGATTTGCAGATATCCTCTCCCGCTGTGTGCTGGCTTTTCACGCTGCAGCACAAGATTTGACTTTGATGGAGTCCAATGGATCTTTTTTAAAAACTGCTATGCTTTGGATGTCACACCCGAGAAACCATTGTTTCTTGTGACCCACGGTCACAAAGACCTACTCCTGTGGGATGTGTTCTGGGTAGGGTTTGAATTTCGGGGAGCTTTGGATAGGCGGACAGGAGGGTAGGTGTGGCCCGGGCCGGGAGGTGGGAATGAGGCGCGGCCGGGGAGGTGTGTGGGCTGCTGGCGGGGCCGGGGTAGGCGCAGGGGTGAGGCTCTCACCTCGTGGGCACTGGCCGGGCGGAGGCTTTCTGGACGGCCGGATGGGGCGAGGATGAGGTGAGAGGTATTTTAGGAATAGTCATCTGCCTGCTCACTTGGGGAGGAAACATGCTGGAGCCAAGAATGAGGTACCGGGGGCCCGGATTAAAATAGCACGAGGGCGGGGAGGGCCAGGCATTTGAGGCAGCAGCTGGGGTGGGGCCCGGTGTGAGGGGGGACCTAGAAAACGGAATCCAGCTTCCCGGCGCCCCCTGAGCTGGAGGAATGCAGCCTGGGGACAGTCTCCCCTCCCACCCAGACCGGCTTCTGCAAGGTTCTCTGAGCCCTGCGCCCCCCGCATCACTGGAGCCCTGGGCCAGCTGAGCCCTCTGTCGAGGAGGGGTCTTCCTGGAGACCCAGCCGTGCGCAGCAGGCGAGCTCCGGACGTGGTGTCCACGAGGACGTCCCTGGCCTGCTGGCCAGTGGTAGCCAAGCCTCGGGGCTCGCCCTGCCCGATAGCTGTTGAGGGTAAAGGATGACCTAACACCCGTGTGGGGAGAATGGGCCTGGGCTCGGCACACGTCCACAGGGCACCGCAGGGTCTGGGGTGACCAGAGGGTGCGAGGCACGAGCTTGTATGTCCAGAGCGCCCTGCACGAGGGCTCACGTCGCTCAGGCTGGCACTGGTCTGCTGCTTAGACGGGCCGGGAGCAGCCTGATTAATATTTGCCCCGAGCCCTCAACACGTGGGGCTGCTGGTGGGGCCTGTCGGATTCCTGCCCCCGGGGCGAGAGCTGACTGTGGGCCGGGCCCGGGGAGGCGCCTGGGCAGCTAAAAATGTTCGTGTGCGTCAGGCAGGGCCCAGCTCTCTGCAGTGACCTCACGTCTCCACTTGTGGGGTGAAGGTGCACCTGTGCCTCCAGGGCCCAGACGGACACCAGCCCGGGCCAGGCTCCAGCTGTGCCTTCTGCCGCCCCCTCCCCAGCCCTTCCCACAGGGTAAGGCACTCGCTGTGTGCCCTTGGGCAAGCCACCCGACTTCTCTATGCCTCAGCCTCTCCTCTGTGAAAGGGGCCGCACAGGCCACTCCGTGTTGTTTGTTTTTGGAGGGGGGGTCTTTGAGTCTCCTATTAAGTTCGGGTGCCTCTGGGGGAGACTGGGCCTCAGCTCTTAATTCTGTAAGATGGAACTAGACTCATTTATGACTCGTTGGTTCTCTTCCTGTCTTCATGGCCTTTTGTAGACATAGCGGTTGCTTGGGGGAGCTTCTCCTTGAAATGCTTGCTCTGTGGGTGTGGGTTTTCCTTTGAAATGGAGGTGCTCCGAGCTGTGGAACGCTGGGAGCAGCCTCGCTGGCAGGCTGGGCATCTCTGTAGCTCAGATGGGTGGCTCCGGTCTGCCCAGGTGCCCGCAGCCTCCCGGTGCCACCCGGCCACACTGGTGCCCAGTCCCCCGGCGCACACCGCTCCCACCGCAGCTGTCACTCTGGGGCGTTTCTCCACCGTGTCATGTGCATCTCCCTCCCGCCCAGCCTCTGCAATCCCCCCGGGGTTCTACGTGTGCAGGTTGACCCGAGCCACTGCTGGGCAGCCCCTGTGCTCCCACCTGCTGCTCTTTCCAGATACCGCTGTGGGCGGCCCCTGTCCAGTCCCCTGTGTCCCCGGACCGTGATGCAGTCACCTGCAGGCCATTTTTCACACCACTAGTTCACTCTAAAATTCCGAGTTGGTGCACCAGAGCAGGACAGAATTCAGACGGAGAGAGAGGCACAACTTTGCGGCGACAGATGCCACGGAGAAGGGATGACAGCAGTGAGGCATTCTCCCTGCTGCTCCTCAGCCATCGTCCGGGGTCTACTAGGTCAGGTGTCCACAGGGACCAGTCAGCGAAGGCCAGCAAAACGTGGGACGGGGCACAGGGTGGCCAGTGATGGAATGCTGCTAATCTCAGATCTTTTCCACGAAGGGCCCGTCTTTCCCCTCGGGTGCAGCTACAAATCCGGACGGGACGGATGGAGCAGCTCTGGGTGCTGGAGCAGACGGATTGACGTTTTGTTTTTTCACATCTGCCAGCCTGGACTCCGGCGCAGCCCCAAGTCCAGAATGGTGTGCTGGGTAGAGAGCTCCGAGAGAAGCCGCTCTGCCTGGTCTGAGGGGCAGGAAGGGCTCTCCTCCAGGACCTGCGGGGCACACCACCACCCAAGTCCCCGCCTGGCCACCAAGGGCTGCCCACACAGTGCAGATACGAGTAGCGCCGCAGTGGTTTTGAAAACTGAGCAGAAATTGAGCCGTAGCCCCTGAAAACCACCCAGAACTTGCAGCTTGAACTCAACTCAACCGCGTCGGTTCCCTGGTAGAACATAAAACACGACGTTCTCCACAGGACTGAAGCAAGACAGTCTCCTTATGGAACGTTAAAAACGTCTAGGATATAAACCCAAGTTCCTCACCACGAAGAATAGGAAAATCTCAGCAACTCTCAAAAGACGATCAACAGACAACAAAGAATCGAGAAACAGTCAACTAAGGTGACAGATACTGGAATTATCAGATTTTCAAGGCACTGGTGTAACTGCTCTAAAGGGCAACGGCAGACGCTCTTTAAATCAATGCAAAGACGGACCATCTCAGGAGAGAAATAAAAGCTGTAAGAAAAGCCAGCCCGAAATTTTTAACTTGAAAATACAGTAGCTAAATAAAAACTACACTTCAGTAGTTCAGTAGCAGAATGGTGACGACACAGGACGGATTAATGAACTTGAAGATCAGTGAAAGTCTGAACAACAGAGAAAAAATCGGGGGAAAAAAAGAGAACAGACTCAGGGACAGCACCATGAAATCTAACATTCGTGTCGCCTGAGCCCACAGGAGAGGGGAAGGACTGGTGCAGAAGAGAATGCCGGAGAAATAACGGCTGAAGACCTCCCAAACTTGATGCAAGATCACCGTACAGCTTTAAGATGTTCAGCAAGTCCCAAACATGCATCACATCACAAACTGCTAAAAACCAAAGTCAAATAAATGTGGAAAGCCAGAGAAAAAGGACTGATGATATATAACAACCTGGAGTTTTAAATGCAGAGTTAGGTATCAGCTAATTAAAAACAGAAGTCTTCAAACGCCACGTGAGTCAACGCGACAAGCCAAGCGAGACGCGCTGGGCTGTTCAGATGGGTGGGCCGGCTGCAGGGTCGACGGGAGCCAACCTGCTGGGCCTCCCCGTGCCCTGAGTCATTCTCCTGATTAAGGATCACGGGAGCCTCCAGACGCTGTGGGTGCAGGTCAGGGGAGCTGTCCACTTCCTGTCCCGGTTCTGCACGGTCGGGCTGACACTCCTGTGGGCAGAGCAGGGGACATGGACATCCCTGCACTGGGCCACGGGCTCCTCGCCTGGTTTTACTGATAAGAGCTGACCTGGGGTCGGAGGTCGCCCAGCTCTGGGGTGAACCGGGGCCACCTCAGGGGCGCAAAGTGCCCGCCCTACCTGGGGCACAGACGGCTTCCAGCCTGGTGTCATCCTGTCCCTGAGGGTCCTCACCTCCTCCCTGTGACAGGCGGCCCCCCCTCAAGCCGTGGTCTGGTTTAGTGAGCCACGCAGTGTGTGCCTGCTGTGGGAGTGGGTCTGATTTAAACACTTTATGCAGGAAAACATGATGGTGCTCATGCCCGTTACCTGGCAACCAGGCGTTAGATGCCGTGTGTGGAGAGGTGTGTGCAGACGTGAGCGATAGATGACACGGGGCCGCTCTGTGCCACACGGACCGATCTCAGACTTTGGGAGTGGCACCGATGACCAGGAATGGAATCGCCCTCAGGCTGTCTTTTGAGTGAGGGGCCTGGCCTGGAGGGGATTCCCAGGAGAAGCCCGCATCACCCTGCTTCGCCCGGCAGCCTCTGCTTTCCTGCTTAGCACCCCTGGGTGCAGGTGTGGGGGGCAGAGGGCCGCCCCTCCCAGGCCAGTTCTCGTGCTGCAGGGTCAGCCTGTGGGACGCGGCATGAGGAGGTGGTGGTCTTCCCTCTCCCGTCTGAGGCCACAGCGTGTCTCCCGAGGGACACACACCTGATGTGCCTGCAGCCAGGAAGGATGGGACGTTTGTGAGGCCGTGTGGGCTCGGCCCCTGTGCCAGCCCCTCCCCTGCTCTGGAGAGCTGAGGCTGCTCCTGCCGAAGGGCCTTCCTGTCCTTGCGGCCATGCACGCAGTGGCTTCATGGCCAGGACAGGAGGCCTCGCATGTCCCCTGGCCCCTGGATTATGACCCCTGACCACTGAGTTATGTCTCCTGACCCTGGGTTATGTCCCCTAAGCACTGGGTTATGTCCCCTGACCCCTAGATTTTGGCCCCTGACCCCTGGATTATGTCCCCCGACCCAGGGGTCGTGACCCCTGATCCATGGTCTGTGAGCCCTGACCACCGTTCGTGTCTCCACAGCATCAAGATGGTCCTCATGTGGACGAGCGGCGACACCTTCAAGACGGCCTACTTCCTGCTGAACGGCGCGCCCCTGCAGTTCTCAGCGTGCGGCCTGCTGCAGGTGCTGGTGGACCTGGCCATCCTGGGGCAGGCCTACGTGTTCACCCGCCACCCCCTAAAGCCGGCCCCCCACGCAGCGCACCCTGCCAGCGCCAAGGCCCTCTGAGGCAGCTGGGAGGATGAGGATGCGGGACCACGGGCCGTGGGCTCCGGCCAGGCCACCTGTCCTCCCCGAGTGGGGCAGGTGGGTGCTGCGGCCCCGAGACAGGGTCCCAGCCATTGGGTCTTGCTCAGCTTCTGCGGCTCTCGGGGGGTGATGGGGCCTGGGTGCCGATGTTGTGCTCTGTTATCTGGGACTCGTGTGAGCAGGTTTTCCCCCAGGCTGGGCGCCTGCTGCTCTCAAGGTGACGGAAAAGCAGGTCTCCTCTCCCACTTTGGCTCAAAATACTGCTGGCTGGAGCCTAAGTCATGTTCACATACCAGGAGGAGGCCACCCTGGGCCCTGCAGGACCGAGGAGCTCAGGAAACCTCCACATCTCAGCCCCCGTGGCCTCGACGTGGCTGATGGGGCCGAGGGGGCCTGCAGCTGGGCTGGGGAGCCCCAAGATGGGAGAGACGGGGGGCAGGAGTGAGGAACGGCACCAGGAGAGCCCAGGTCCCAGCCCACGGAGCCCGCAGCCTCAGACTGGCTGGGGGTGACTCCCGGCAGGGTCGGGCCCGGGACACGTGGGGGTGAGGTACCAAAGCATCACAGGGCTCTGGGTGCGAAACCCTAGGTAGGTCCCCTTCCAGGGCCCCCAGTGGCCTCGCTGCTCTGCCGGCCCCTCCTGGGCAGGCTGCCGTGGACACACCGTCTCCAGCCGGGCTCTGGCCAGTGTGAGCCCCAGGGTGTTGGGAGCGGGGCCTGGGGTCTCTGCGGGTGCTGGGGCATGGCGGGTGCAGCAGCCCCCGGGGCTGCCTGGGAAGGCTGAGGGCCTGGGCCTGGGGCCGGGCAGACCCACTGGCCATCCCCACGGAGGGCTACTGCACAGGCATCCCTTTCCTCTGGGAACCGTGTGCTTGCAGATATGGCCTTAGGTATCTGTCTTCCAGGCCTGGAGATGCCTGCGGGTCAGGGCAGGGGACAGCGAGGCAGGTGTTCCCCCATGCTGTGCAGGGCGTCCCTGCCGCCACCCTCCTCCTGTGCAGCCCTCCGCATCCGCTGTGCCTGGTGGTGGTGGGGTGCTGGTCTGACACTGGTCCCCCTTCGGTTTACACGAGCATCTCAGCCGTGCCCAGCGGCCCTGCTCCAACTCCGGGCCCCGCAGGGCAAGTGTTTAGATGCTTCCACACGGCTCCCGCAGGCGCTTTTCCTTCCCCCAGGCAGAGGGGTGGCTCTGTAGTGTCCACGGTCCTGGGGCTGGTGCCAAAGCTGCAGCGTCTGCCGTGGCCAGTGCACGGCGTGCGGAGCCGTTTCCTCCTCCTGAGTTTTCCTCAAAAACTCCTGAATGTTTGAGGATCCTGCTTAGTTCTCTGGCCTGCAAGATGCTTTGAAAACGTTTACTTTTTAAAAATGAAAGGAGATGTCTGTAGCAGTCATTGCCTCCAAATTAAAGCGTTACCAGTTGCAGGGGTGACCTACATGCCACGTGTGGGAGCACTGCTGATTCTGTCGGTGGCTTTAATTCAATAAACTGCTCATGGATCCAGCGTGGCCTTGTGAGTGGAGTCGGAGTGGGGGGTCCAGGGCAGAGTAAAGGGCCGGTCTCGTCCTCATTCACCTCAGGGGACCCCAGGGAAGGGCTGGGCCAGCGTCTCCTCCGTGGGGGACAGTTGTGGCCCCTGTGAGACCGGGGCTGCTCCCTCAGGCCCCCGGGGACAGTGACCGTCCTGTGCCAGCAGGGCCAGGCGGGGGGAGGTGGTGGCGCCCTGGTCTCCGCCAGTTCACACAGTTCCCTTAACAAGGGGGTGCCTCAAAAGGTTGGGGAGTGTCTCCTTTCAAGGCCAGAAGAAGTGTTTCGAGGAAAACCGGTAATTCCGTATAGCAAGTAGGGTTGGATCCCTTTGTACCGAGCAGTTCTTTTTTCGTGGAGAGTATTTCTGCTGAGGGCAAGACCAAAAAATCAACAGAGTCGAAATACATGGAAGTGATATATTTTACGTTTTTTCAGCGAGTCACCCCAGCCTGTGGCGCTGGCCTCGGAGAGTCTGAGGGAGCTGATCAAAGGTGGTGACTCCGATGCGGCCGCCCCAGGCAGCAGGGAGCCTCGGTGTGGACCCTGGAGCCCCTGTGCTGAGTCACGCAGGACAGGGGTCCTGCTCTGCGGGTAGATTTTGTTTTCCTTCTGATAATGTGTTAATTGAAAATAACTATTTTAATTAAAAAATGAATGCCGTAGAAGTTCAAATACTAAAAAAAACAAAAAACATGAAGGTACCTTTTGGGGACTTCACTGCTGAGCCGGGAAATGGCACCGAACAGGCTCCTGTGTTCCTCTGGGGAGCGAGCCCTGGAGCTGCCCTTCAGACACAGAAGAGAGAGCTGTTTCACAGGCCCAGCTGCTGCCCCGGCCAAGAGAGCGCTGACCCCGAGCTCTGGGCACAGCCATCCACCGGGGAAAGGGCAGACGTTTAATAGCCCCACGAGAAGCAGGGCTTCCAGTGAAAAAAATATATGAAGAAGGTCACTTTTTCCCCCAAACCCTAAATGTCCTGTTTATTTTTATAGCTCTTCCTCTCAACGAGGATAGCATTTTGGAAATGGGAACAAAATGGTGCTGTTGCCCCAGCTCCTGGGGTGCGTGAGAAAGTTCATCTCGTTCAGTTGAGCTTCTGAAAGCTCTGAGCAGATAAAGAGCTGCAAACGGTGCCGGCACCCTGCCCACAGCTCTCGAGCTGCCCTCACCACCCCAGCCCTGGTATCCAGCTGGCCAGGAAGAAACTGTGTGTGTGTGTGTGTGTGTCTGTGTGTGTGTGTGTGCGCGCGCGCGCACACAGAGGCGGGGGATGCATTTTCCCCAAAGATAAGGAGTACAGGAATTGGGGCTATTTTGGAAGCAAATATGGGGGTTTCCAACCCTCAACATTGACAGTGGAGCATGTTCAGCCCTGGAGCTGCCCTGTTCAGTCTGAGTGGCACACGCGGGTCAGCTGGGGGTGGGGGAGGGCCCGTCAGGGCCCAAGGGAGGATGCACAGCCTGTGCAGAAAGCAGCCCTGAGGGGAAGGGGAGCGCTGGCTGATTCCTGGGATGTCACAGACGCAAGTCACCCCCTAAACGCTTTGCAGACGTTTTGGGGTCAACCAGACAGCTCTGGCGGGGACCAGGATCCTGCATCTTGGGGCTGTGGAGCCAGAGGGCTCTTCTGGATCACTGTGGTTGTACCGATGGGGAAACTCAGGTGCAAAGGGGTGTGCCTGGCCCACTCAGCCTGCCCACTGGTTTGGTGGCCAGAGCAAACCCTGTGCCCCCGCGCGAGCGAGTCGTGAGTCGGCGGGAACTGACCTTTGCTCTCTGCACAGCACTTGGGGAGTTGAGACAGCTGCATTCGCAAACTCAGTCTCCTGTCCTCCCTCCTGCAGTGCTTTCGAGCGTTTTCAGCAGGTGGCCAAGGGGGCAGCGATGGCAACACCACGTCTTGCGGGAGACGCACAGAGCTGTCCCATAGGAGTGTCTCCAGGCTGGGTTTCCTTGGCGTGCATGAGGGAGCAGGCCGGCGGGGACCTGGCCAGTTCCCGGCCCCCAAGCCCGATGGGCAACCGAGGCCACAGCCAGCGGAGCCTTCCAGAGCGCAGCTGGAGGGACGGTGTTGGGGGGGGGTCGGGGTGGCGGTGGGGAGACGGAACAGACAAGCCAGCGGCTGGCGCTCCGCCCGCGCGGTGGGCAGTGGGTGTGCTCCGCCCCTCCCCACACACCCGCGGTTCCCAGCAGGATGGCCGACGGGCACCCCATCCCGTGACCCGAGGTGGCCTCTGGTCTTTCAGGGCGCCTGGGTGCCCTCAGAGCCACTGCAGCGGGGTGGGGTGGGGGAGGACAGAGGACAGCTGCCTTGGGTTACTCCACCGCTGACCGAACCCTTGGAGGGAAAATCGGCGAGGCCTCCCCGCGCCGCAGGAGGAAGCAGTTCTTCCCGGACGACCAGCTGTGCTGGGTGACGAGCGATGTGAAGAGCACAGATTCCTCTGGCCTCCAGAGAAGCAGCTCAGTCACCCCGGGCGGGGCCGGGGCGCCCGAGGGGAGGGTGGGGCCGGCTGACATGCAGGCCTTCAGCTTTGCCGGGCATTTTCAGGGGCGAACAGATGAGGAGGGATCCCGGAAGATCCCCACGGAGCTTGTGCCGGGGAAGGAAGGTCAGAGGTCAGGGCTGGGACCTCCCTCCCTCCCCCGAAGGAACTGGCGTGCTGTGAGCATCAGTGTCACACCTCTGTCCCTATCGCTCGGCAGCGATGTGGGCTTCTGCAGGCGTGATGAGGAGACCCCCTCTGATGGGCATGGCCCACTGTGGGTGACACGGCGGGCGCAGGAAGGGACTGTGCCCTCTCCCAGCCCCACTGCGCCCCACCCCCACCAGTGACGCGCAGGGGAAGGTCAAAGTGAGGCCTGGGGACGAGCTACAGGCTTGGAGCTTCTGGGATCGCTGAATTTACTTTTAGCTGGCCATCACGGAGTCAAAAGTCCAGAGGCAGAAGGAAAGCGGAGGACAGGCTGGTGACGCTCCTTGGAGTTCAACTCTTGGAAAGTACAGGATGGCTGTGACCCCCCGACTCAGGCCGGGGTCAGCCCCGGGCCAAGTTCTGGGTTGTGCGGAGCGAGCAACATGCATGGCAAAGGGAGCCGGGCCCCCAAAGTCGTCCCCGTCCCTCCGTGCGCAGCGGGAGGCGAGAATGCGGTTCTGGTCCTGGAGCTCCAGGGCAGCAGCCTCTTCGCCGGTGCCGCGTCCCCGCCGGGTCAGGGCGGCCCCGCGGATGCCCACAGCGCGGCCGCGGAGTCCCCGGTCGGGCCGGCACCGTCGGGGCCCTGCGAGCCGTCGTCCTCCGCGACGGAGGCGCAGGCAGAGGCGGAGTGCGTGCTGTCCTCGCGCAGGGCGGGCTCGGGGCTGGCGGCGCGCTGCTGCTGCTGCTTGAGCTCCGAGTAGGAGCGCGAGAAGGTGTGGAAGATGGAGGTGACCGGGAAGGCCATGAGCAGGATGCCGCTGAGGATGCTGCTGAGCGCCACCACCTGCCCGGGGAGGCTGCGCGGCACCATGTCGCCGTAGCCCACGGTGGTCATGGAGATGACGGCCCACCAGTAGCTGGCTGGCACGCTGGAGAAGTCGCGGCGCGCGCCCAGCTCGCGCTCGGCCAGGTGCACGAGTGGCGCAAAGAGGGCCATGGCCACGCAGAGGAAGAGCAGAAGCAGCCCGAACTCGCGTGCGCAGCGGCGCACGGTCAGGCCGAGCGAGCGCAGCCCCAGCGAGTGGCGCGCCAGGCGCATCACGTAGAGCACGCGCAGCGCGCGCAGCAGCCGCAGCACCAGCCCCGCGCGCTCCAGCAGCTTGTTGCCGCCTGCGCCCGGCCGCGCCGCCAGGCCCACGAGCAGCGACACGTAGAAGGGCAGGATGGCCAGGATGTCGATGATGTTGAGCGGTGTCCGCAGGAAGGCACACTTGCTCTCAGCCTGCAGCGAGCGCAGCAGGAACTCGAAGGAGAACCAGGCCACGCACACCGTCTCCAGCACAAATAGGTTGCGGCACTTGGGGGAGCACTCGCCCTGGGGGGGGAGAAGGGGACACGTGTTGGGGGCAGGGAGGCCTGTCCCTCCCGGGCTGCCCTTCCTCCTGACGCCCACCCGTGCACATGTGCCACTGTAAGGGCAAGGGTTGTAAACCAAAAAAGCCCAATTCCTGTAAAAAGAAAAACAACACAAAAATTTACTGGGAGGTTGGCTTCCCACAGGAGGGCAATCAGAGCTCAGCGGACCAGCTCCCCAGCAAAACCAGAGAAAATCGTTAAAAAACAACCACTTAAAGTCTCTGGAAACACTCCTAAGGACAACAGAAATTGAAAAATGTATTCAAGAAAATCAGTGGAAATTGGTTTAAAAAGGAGAGTCTTTGGTATTTGAACCGAGACTCCCCCAGCGTCCCAGCTCAGCGAGGAGGGGGCTCCAGTCCAGAGGCTGCAGCCACCAACGCGGGGCTCCCTGGTCCCGTGGGCTGAGTCCCCGGGGAGTGCGGCTGGGAAGAGGGACACCTGCTCCCACTCAGCCCCCACCCCTGCAGTGGAACGGAGGCTGTACCTTGAGAATGCCGGGAGCCCCAGAGCCCTCGCCCCCGCTTGTGAGGGTGGTTCCATGCCAGGAGAGACGACAGAGAGGACCTCAGCCCGCTGGCTCCCCGTCTCTCTGCAGAGCACTCAGCTCAGAGAACTGGGGTCACCAAGGAAGGAGCTTGCCACTGCCCCACCCCCAGGCCCAGAGCCCTGGCACAGAGATGCTGTGTAGCGGAGACGCAGACTGTGAGTGAGATGCCCCTGATCACTTCCCAGAGGAACCGACTTCATTTGCAACAGAAAGTGGTGAAGTTCAAACCCAAGGGTGCTCTCAAGAGTGGTAGAGGTTGCAGTGAAGGAAAACAAGAGGACGTTTGTGGACCTAATGAAGACACAGCCTAGGCTGTGGGGTGGCCAGTTTGCAGGAGAGAACTGGGGTGCAGAACTGGAGGAGCCCTCCTGGAGTCAGAACGAGTATCAGCTGACCTCAGAAACTGTTCCATCCTGAGAGCCGCGAAGCGGCTGGATTGGCTGCTAGAGGAATTTATGCCCAAGGGCAGCTGAAAACAATAGAGCAGTCAGCCAGCAATTAGAGGACTTTCAAAGTTCCGTCAGGGAAAGAGACCCAAGTGCTACCAAAAGCAGTGTCCTCCCAGGGTGACTGGGCCTCTTAGAGGAGCAGCGCCAAGGGCTGAACATGTGTGCGTGCGTGCGTGCGTGCGTGCGTGTGTGTGTGGGGGGGGCAGGGGGCAGGGCAGGAATGGACTTCACTAAAATAATCCAACCAATCACTAAACAAGCAAATGACAGTAATGTGCCCTGAACTGGGGAACAGGGGAAGGCAATATCCAGTGTTCCTAAATTGTATTGTCTAAAATGTCTAGTTTTCAATAAAAAATCATAGTGCAGGCAAGGAAACAGTGAAGTATGACCCACACATCAGAAATCAGGCAACAAAACTGCCAACGAGAGTGACCAAACGTCAGATTTAACAAAAAGCTTCAAAACTGCCATTATAAATACATTCACAGAACTAAGGAGAACTTGATTAAAGAAGTAGTGGAGGGGGCTTCCCTGGTGGCGCAGTGGTTGAGAGTCCGCCTGCCGATGCATGGGATATGGGTTCGTGCCCCGGTCCGGGAAGATCCCACGTGCCGCGGAGCGGCTGGGCCCGTGAGCCATGGCCGCTGAGCCTGCGCGTCCGGAGCCTGTGCTCTGCGACGGGAGAGGCCACAGCAGTGAGAGGCCCGCGTACCGCAAAAAAAAAAAAAAAAAAAAGAAGAAGAAGAAGAAGTAGTGGAAGGTATGATGACAATCCGTTCCATCAGATGGAGAAGATCAATAAAGAAAACTTTAAAAAGAACCAAGTGGAAATTTTGAAGTTGAAAAGTACAATCACAAAAAATTCACTATAGGAGCTCAGCAGTGGATGTAAACTGTCAGAGAAAAGGTTTGGTGAACTTGAAGATCGATTGGTGACGATTACGCAGGCTGAGAACAGAGAGACGCAAGGATCGTGCTGGAACCAGGGAATCCAGGTACCAGCAGGAAGGGGAGAGGAGAGGAGGAGAAGAGTGTTCGAGAAACCGTGGCTGAAAACTTCCAAATCGATTGAAAAACAAGGACCTACACACCCAGGAAGCTCACTGAGCTCCAGCAGGGAAAAGACATCACAGGAAAAATGCTGACCGCCAAAGACAAGGAGGAAACCTTGGAAGCAGCAGAGACAGCGACAGGTCACCTCAGAGCTCACTCTGGTGAGATAACGCCTACATCTCAGCAGAAAGCAGTGGGCAGTGTGTTCAAAGTGCTCAGAAGACACCCGAGAATCCTACATCCAGCAACGCTGTCATTAAAAAATGAGGGTGACATAAAGACTTGCCCAGATAAACAAGACTGAGAGCTGCCTTACAAGAACTCGAAAGGAAGGTCTTCAGGCTGAAAACCAGTGATCCCAGAGTCTTCTTAGATGTGATACCAAAAGCAGGAGCAAACAAGATAAAATAGGTGAATTAAACTTAATCAAATTTAAAACGTAATCGCTTCAAAGGCCTGAAATGCTCCTCTTCAAAACCCTTCTGTTCAATCCCTGACTGTTAGTACCTCAGAAGGTGACTTTTTGGAGATGAGGTCTTTAAAGAAAGTCCGCAGAACGGGAGAATATATTTACAAATCATGTACGATAGGGACTTGTATCTAGAATACAGGAAGAATTCCTACGACTCAACCATCAAAAAGACAAACGACCCAATTTAAAAAATGGGCAAGGGATCTGAATAGACCTCTCTTTGAAGAAGATACACAAGTGGCCAAGAAGCACATGAAATGGGGCTCAACACCGTTAATCATCAGGGAAGTGCAGATCAAACCCACTCGAAGGTCCCACTTCACACCCACCAGCACGGCCAGAATGAAAGAGCAGACGACAAGTGCTGGAGAAATCAGGGCCTCGTGCACTGCTGACGGGAACATGCAACCGTCCAGTCACTTTGGACAAGAGCCTGGCTGTTCCTCATACAGTTCCTCACATGACCCTGCAATTCCATCCTAGGTGTGAGCCCAGAGAAGTCAACATGCACGTGCACAAAGAAGCTGCACACGGATGTTCGTGGCCGCACGACTCACAACAACTGGAAACAACCCAAATGTCCATCCGATGATTAATGGATCAGCAAAACTTGGTGGCGCCGTACAAGGGGACATTATTGGGCCACGGAAAGGAATGAAGCGCTCGTTCCTGTCACACCACAGACGAGCCCTGAAGATAGTTCAGAGTGAAAGGATCCAGTGACACAAGACACGTGCTGGGTGGTTCTGTTCTCACGGATCCAGAACAAGGAAATCTATAAAGACGAAGTTGATCCGTGGTTGCTTGGGGCTGGTGGGGGGAGAGATGGGGCCGGGCAGTGAGTACTGAAGGCACTGGGTCTCTTTGGCGAGGTGGAAATGCTCTAAGATCAGACGGTGGTGATGGCAGCACAACCTGCGAACATATGAAAACCCGCTGAATCGTACACTCAAACTGGGCAAATTGTACAGTGTGTGGATTATATATCAGCAAAGCTGTTTTTTGTTTTGTTTTTGCAGTACACGGGCCTCCCACTGCTGCGGCCTCTCCCGTTGCGGAGCACAGGCTCCGGACGCACAGGCTCAGTGGCCATGGCTCACGGGCCCAGCTGCTCCGCGGCATGTGGGATCCTCCCGGACTGGGGCACGAACCCGTGTCCCCTGCATCGGCAGGTGGACTCTCAACCACTGCGCCACCGGGGAAGCCCAGCAAAGCTAATTTTTAAAAAAGACATTAATTAATCTCACAGAGTGTGGCTGGCTGGGTGTGGACAGTGAGTGAGGACCCCGGTGTCGGGGCTCCGTGTGCAGGGGCGTCCAGAGCGGAAGCCAGAGAGTGTGCAGACCTCCCCAGCTGCCCCCGTCTGGCCACGTCTCACCTTTGACCCCGAGCCCCCAGCCAGCCCAAGTCCCCTCCCCAGGTTACCTCTGTCACTGCTGAGGAACAGAAGGAAAGGTCAGGAGAACACACCAGACTCAGTGGACGCCCCTGATGCTCTCTGCTGTCAGTCTCGGCGCGGCTCACACCGGGCGTGAGGGGACCCGGGGCCTTGCACCGCCCCCACCTGGCTCACGTCCCTCTGAGTCCCCGCCCAGCAAGAAGTGGTGAGCTTCCGTCGCCAAGCGGACCGGAAGTGAGGACCCGCCTGGTGCTCCCAACGGGGAGCAGGTCGTGGTTCAGAAGACATTTGCAGCGCTGGCCTCGGTGCCCTGAGGGCGCAGAGGTGGGCAGGACCCCGCAGGGCTGCTCCCCAAGCCATACACCAACGTGTCAATGGGGAACCTGGGGCACCCCGACTCCCGCTAACCTCTTCGATTTGCACTTTCGGAGCCAGCCGCCCAGTGCCCAGGGCGCTTTGTGTGTATCGAGCGGAGCCTGGCGTTCTCACTAATGAGCTGTCTGAGCCCAGCGCCTTGGCCTCTACATCAGTCACCCTCCCGGCCGTGTGCTTACTTCCCCGTGTGGCCCCGGAAGGTCACCGCTTTAGCATAAAGCCCTGAATGTCACTGGGCAGGTCCATCCTCAAACAGAGGTGCTGGCGGCTCCAGCTGGATGAAGGGCTCCCACCCCACCTCGGTCTCGGACCCGCTCGTGGGGCACACGGGTGGAAAAGCCGAGTCCACTCCCGAGCAGCGAGGGTGGGGGTGGGCGCTCCAAGCCCTGAGGGCGAGCCTGGGGCACACCCTTGTCAGGCTCTGAGAGGTTACAGCGCCTCCCCGGCGGCGCTGATGCCCCGGGCCTCTGACCACCTGGCATGGGGCGTCCCGCTGGGCCTGGGGCCTTAGGACACAGCAGCTCCAGGATTTAGGCAGGAAGGCGCAGCTGGGGCCGTGGGGACTGACAGGGCTGGAAACCTGGGCGGGGGAAGGGGACCCGCTGGTAGGTGAGCGGGAGGGGAAGGTGGAGCCCCAGGTCGTACCTGCCTCACCTGCTCGGGACTCTGATGACCTCAGCCCAAGGGGTGCTTGGGGGTCCCGTGACCCACCGCCCCAGAAGCACCCCCGACGACGCCCCCTCGTCCAGGCCGACCTGGGGCTCTGGGTCCCCCGTCATCCCTGGGCCAAGTGCAGCCGCTGGCCCCCCTTCAGGTGGGCTGCGGCCACGTGTGCTGGTGGGGGAGGGACAAAGGCCCCCCGGCCCGCCCGCCCCGTGCTGGAGAAGCGACCCCAGCGCTCCGGCCTGGGGCCAGACCCATCCGGTGGGTCCGGGAAGAGGCGCGTACTGTGAGCGCCTCCCCTCACCCCCTCAAGGACCAGCCAGGAGGTTCACTGGAGGCAGCTATGTCTGGAACTTTGAGTCCAGAAAATGACGCTGATTTATCATAGTTTGACACATCTGGCCTGTCTGGCCAAAACTGGGTCAGCGGTAAATCTATGTTCCGCTGGTTCACCCACTTCTGAAGGCCCCACTGCCTGCACTTTCACTGACGCCGGTAATTAGGCCATAGCTGCCCCGCACGGGCTGCTGTGCGCCGGCCGCGGGGTGATGCCGCCCCTGCCCAAGCCGAGAGGACCTTTCACACCCCACCTGCCCGGCTCGAGGCTGGGGGCCCCAGTCGTCCGCTCTTCGTGCCCTCCGCTCCCCCCGGGGGCTGACCATCAGGGCCGGACGGGGCGTCTGCTAACGGCTGCCGCCCCCCAGCTGTCGGGGTGGGAAGGGAGGGCTCGGGTCTCGGGGGCTTGTGGGGGACACAGAGACTCCGGATCGGTCGTTTCTGGAGGGAGAGAAGGTGGACCCTACACCCTGGGACGGTCGCAGGCAGTGGGGGACCTCCGTGTCTGGTCTCGGTGGGTGGGACCGTCTCACCTCCACACCACCCTTCGCGTCCCCCGGGGGTGTTCCCGTGAGAACCGCAGGGCCACCTCTGACCCCAGGAAGACGGCCTGGAACGTGCCAGAGCCACTCAAATGGACCAGCGACCCCCAGAGCCCAGGGAAAGGGCTCCCCCTTCAGAATCACAAGCACCTTTCGGCTCCACAGAGGAAACAGGAGCAGCAAAGGGAATCCCAGGACCCAGAGCCCCTTTCTCTGGCTGGGCCGCTACCACACTGGAGCCCTGACCCCCTCTCGGCCCCTCCGCCTCCGGCCACCCGTGGGTGCGGGGAGCTGAGGGCGCAGCATCTGCTGTAAGGAACCCCTGGGCTCCGCAGGCTGGACCACGCGCGACCATCACAGGCCCGCCACTCACCGGAACCAGGTGCAGGGGGTTCTCACTGGGGGTGCAAGAGCCGGGCTGGGGGTGGGAGGGAGGGTCCCACACAGGCAAGGGGGCTCCTGAGGAGGGGGGAGAAGGGACAGGGAGGTGCGGGTGGCCCAGAACTGGCCTCGGCGGCTGCGGGGCCCTGGGGTGGCCTGGTCGTCCTCTAGGGCAGGAGGCCAGAAGCATGGCTGTGGGGCTGAGGTGGGAGCTGGATGGGGGTGGGCAGGGCCCCCAGCACTGGAGGCAGGGCCTTCTCCCCAGGCTGCAGCTCCCCCCGCACAGCCTGCACTGGTGCCACTCACGGGCTCCGCCAGGGCTCCCGTGAGGCACCGCCACCTCCCCCAGAGCCCTGGGTCCTGTCTGGTCCCACGGGAGACTTCCTTTCCCAGGGAAAGGCCGCAGGACGCCGCCCCCTCCCCCGGACGGGATCTCGGCACCAGCCTGCGAGTCTCTGCGTGATGCTCCAGCCGGCGTTGCCCTGGGCGCTGGGTCCCTCCCCTCTCCTTCCGGAAGGGTCACTGGGCGTCCTTCAATTACCTGCGGCTCAAGAACCAGAGGCCGCTGCCCCCAAGGAAGCGGCTCCGTCACCGCGGCGTCGACCTGCGCTGACCGCGACGTGGACGCAGGGCAGTGGGCTGTGTGGCCACACCGTCCATGTCCCCGCACATCCAGAAATGTCGAGGCCGCACATCAGATTCCGTGCCGGACTGCAAACCTTACGTGAACGCTACTAGCCACCGTCACCGAAAAAAAACCAAACGGAACCGCTAGCGTTCCTCCAGGGCTGTGGCAGCCTCGGGCTGGCAGACAAGAACGTTTTCACGTTTATCAGAAATTGCTGAGCTGTTCCCCTCAGGAGCTCCATAATTCACCCGCTTCCCCACCAGGCCAGGGTCACGGGAGCCCCTGCCCCAGGCCAAGGATCAAGGGGGGCCCAGAACACTGGGCAGAGTATATATCGGCACGAACGTCTCACAGATACATCTGAAAAGCCTTCAAGGGTGCGCACCCTTCGGCCTGGAAAGCCCGTTCGGGGAGTGGGTTCTCAGGGACTGTCAGACACGAGCCCACAGGCTGACGTGGAAGGATACGCGCTCCGGTGAGGCCGGGGGTGGAGCCGCGGAGCCACCGCTACCAACCCCGAGGCCCCCGCGCCGCCTCTTTACAGCCAGGCCGTCCCCACCCCAACCTGGCAACCATGGATCCCTGCCTTTTCCAGACGCCTCATAAGCGGACTCACGCCGCGTGTGGACTTTCGAGTCTGCTTTTCCCACGTCGTATCCTGAGACTCGCGCTGCTTTGCTCTCTTGCTGACGGCTTGTTGCATGGACGCGCCAGTTACCCCTGCATCCGTGGGTGTGCGTGGCGGTGCTTTCCAGTCTGGGGCTGATGCAAAGCGGCTGCGGGGCTTCATTTCTCTTGGATAAATACACCTGGGGGTGCTGACCCCATGTAACTGACTCATTCATTCCACAAGCTTTTCGGTGGATTTCCTGGGATGTTTTGTGTGTTCATAGTTTTGCTGCTTCCTTTCCCATCATATACTTGTCTTTCTTTTTCTTGCTTCATTGCACAGGGGAGGACTTACAGAACGATGCTGAATTAATAGGCTTTATTCCCCATGGCAGGGAGAAAGCATCGTCATTTATCTTTCTCATTCCGTATGTCATCAGCTGTAGGTTTTTTTAAATAGGTGTTCTCCACCAGGTTAAAGAAATTCCCGCTATTTCTAGAATTGAACGCTTTTGTTTTAATCGTGAATGGGTGTTGACTTTTGTCAAACACTTTCTCCACATCTATTGAGATAACCAGATGGCTCTGCTTATTTATTTATTTATTTATTTTGCAGTACGCGGGCCTCTCACTGCTGTGGCCTCTCCCGTTGCAGAGCACAGGCTCCGGACGCGCAGGCTCAGCGGCCATGGCTCACGGGCCCAGCCGCTCCGCGGCATGTGGGATCTTCCCGGACCGGGGCACGAACCCGTGTCCCCTGCATCGGCAGGCGGACTCCCAACCGCTGCGCCACCAGGGAAGCCCCAGATGGTTCTTCTTCTTTGCTGTGTTAATACTGTGAATTACATTGATTGATTTTCAAAAGTTGAACCAGGCTTGCTTTCCTGAAAAGTTCCACTTAGTCACGATGTGTTCCCCTTTTATACATTGCCGTACTTGATTTATTAACATTTCGTTGGAGTTTTGCATCTATGTTCATGTGAGACACTGGTCTGTGGTTTTTTCCTTCCTTAGTGTCTTTGTCTGGTTTGGTGCCAGGATAACACTGGAAGTGTTCTACCTTCTGCAAGAGATTGTGCAGAACTGGCATCATTTCTTCCTTAAACTTTTGGTAGAATTCACCAGTGAAACCATCTGGGACTGGAGTTTTCTTTTTGGAAGGTTTTAAACTATGAATTGCATTTCTGTAATCAGCATAAGGTTATCTACTCCTTCTTGAATGAGTTTTGGTGACTGAACATGTTTTTAATTATTTTTGTTTTACGAAACAAAAAAGATAGACTTATAAAGGAAGAAACAGTATTCCTACCGCGACCCCTCTCCCAGGGGCAGGAGCTCTCAACTGTTCCTTCTGCTACAGTTACTTCCATACTCTCAGGCAACGTGCTTATCTGGCTTACTGATGTAGTAACTGTACACAGTTCTACGACTCTGTGCAGCTGAGGATTCGGTTCTCTGACACCATCCCCACCACACCCACGATCCCTTTCCTCTAGAAACAGGGCTGTCACGCTTTGAGGTGAAACCTGGAGCTACTACGATAAGGTGGGGATTCTTCACTGCCGAGCCAGGCTGTGGGCTGCGCTGCGTTACTTCTTTTTCCCTCATAAAATGTTTTCTTTTTTCCTTCAAGTTTTATGGCCCCGTTCTAAAGTTGCTTAGCTTGCTGTAAATCATGGTGTATTTTCTCCAGATTGAAAACACACCGGACGGTCCTGTTTCCTTTCCAAGGCCTGCCTCCCCTTGCAGGGGCCTCTGCCCTCCTGCTGTGCCCTGTGGTCCGCAGCGGTTCTCAGCTCCTCTCTGTTTGGGGCTCTCCGTCCACCTTGATACGCGGTGTCTCCTCCTCAGTTTACTCCATTTTTCTGCCGAAGCGCATCCTCTGGTACCCCCCTGAGAGGAGGCACGCGGCAGGTACGTCTTTGAGCCTCTGCATGTCTGGAGAGTCCTGACTCTGCCTCCATGCTCTGGCCTGATGTAGGCGATGGGCAGAAAGTCCATGTCCACTCGGAAGTTTGACGGGGCTGCCCCATCACGTCCAAGCTTTCAGTGCTGCTGGTGAAGCTTAGCACTGACAGGGAGAAGCGCTTAAACCTCAGTCAATGCGTTTCCAACCGAAGGGACCGTGTAGCTGGCAGAGGTCGGAACCCGAACATGGCCAGCTGGGCCTCCCGAGCATGCCACCCCGAGGCCACCCAGAGTTCCTCCTCGAGGTCCATCTGAGGGCCACCCCCAGGCCCACTCCACCCCGAGGTCTGCCCCAAGCTCCCTCCCCTGAGGTCCGGCGCCGTGGGGACTGTTCACCCGTCACGATTCCCTGTCTCGCGGAAGTTCTCGGCTGTCTTCTCGGGGCTGGTCAACCTAGGACCCGGGCCCTCGCGTCCCAGAGACTCGGGGTCCCCGTGTCCTCCTCTCTGTCTGCTCATCGTGATCTCCTCCCAGTGACAGCTGCCCTCCTGGCTTGACCCCTGACTCCTTCCCTCCCCCGACCTCTCCACGTCGTCTCTCAGCGCCCCCAGACGAGCGCCAACCCTTCCAACCAGGCGCTGCGATTACATCTCAGGGCCGCTCTCACCCCTGTTGGCTCTGTGGACGTGGCCCTTCCCCTCGGGCCTCCACAGGGACCAGTGAGGCCCCTTGGGGTCTCCTGTTTCCTTCAAGCTCCACCTTTGCCCGTCTTTGCCGTGGGCTTCCTTTCCCAACAGGCCTCTCCTCCTCCGAAGGCCGAGGCACCATGTGGAAGCTGCCCGCACCATGGGCCCGTCGGCCGCCAGGCTTCGCAGGTGAAAAGCTGGGGCGGCGGCTGCGTCGGGGTCCCGATGCCGGCCGGTGGGACTCCACCCCGTCGAGAGAAAGCGCCTCCAGAGGAGGGTCGTCCAGGTGCCCGCGGCGGGTGCGGGGTGGCTGAGGTCGGCCATGGCAGGCTCTGCCCCACCCTACGCGGCTGCACCCCAAGCCCGCTCCCGGGCTCAGGGCTCCTGGGGGCAGGCGGCCGGAAGCAGCCCCGTCGGGACAGTGGGAGCACAGGGGACAGGCCAGGCGGGCTCCACACCAGGGCCTTCTGGACACCAAGTGGTTTTGGAACTGTTCTCGGAAGGTGCAGCCTCCACGGCCCGGCCCTCCCTCAACACCGACCCTGCTTTGATTTCCTAGTGAAAATAAACAGCCGGCCGGGTTTCCTCAGTAACAGAGGCTGAGGGGTGGCCAGTGGCTCGGTGGGCCGGCGGGGGGGCAGCAGAGGCCTGGTCTGGCTGCACCTCCAGCCCCTGCTTCGTTCTCATTTCAGAGCATCAAAGATTCAGCGGCATTCGTCCTGCTGAGGTGCCTGCTGCCCCTATTAGACTGTGTGCAACCACTCCTCGTAGATAAACCCAGGTGTGAGGGCGAGGAGAGGAACAGGGGCCGGGCCGCGGGGGGCGGGACTCGTAACTGCGAGGGCAGCGCTGAGCTCAGCCCGGACGGCTGTCGCAGGCCTGAGGGATCCGACCCCAGGGAGCGTCCCACCGAAGACCCCGAGGCTTGTGGGCTCTCCCTGTGTTTATCTAGGGTGTGATTAGACCCTTAAAATGCTCACGTCCCTTCGCTGCCTGTGTGCGCTCTGGACAGATTCTCGTCCCTCCATCCATCCACCGAGGACCTTGTGTCTGGCAAAACAGCGAAGCCAAGCTGTGGCCTGCAGCTGGGGCACCAGCAGGGTCACGAAGCCACCCCATCACAGACGGGGCACTTGGAAGAGTAAAGGGCTCGTCCTTACTCACTGAGCTGGTCGCTCGTTAACAGCTTCGCGTGCGGGTCTCCTTTGTGCCGCCCGTGAGTACCTTAAGGAAAATACTTATGAACTCATTTCACCAATTCCAAATTTATAATAGTTTGAGCTGAAATGAGGTTTATTTTTTCCGGTTACCTATGGTAACAGGCTCTTGTAGTACAAATGGATAATTAGGGGAAGGAATATTGAATCCACTTAAGAGAACAAATGGTTAAAAAGATCAAACAGTCATTTACACAGAAATAATGAATGTACTCATTTCGAACTGTCTGCACTGAAGCAGCGCTGTCAGTTCACTTTCCTGGCAACAGCCCACGAACCAGTTTTGTGGGGTCACACGGAAAGAAATGAAGACACCTTGGTTACGAAGTACTCTACCCTCTGCCTGGCTGGAATGAGACTGTCTTCCCGTTGGACCCACCCGCATCTTCTGGTCCCTCCCGGGAACGATGTGCCGGCCCAAATGCTGGAGGGGTTCAAGAACCAGACAGAACCGCAGCCACCAGCATCTTCACGCTCGGTGCCCTGAGGAGTGAGGTCGCTCAGTGCTCACAGCTGCGAGCATGTCTGAGCTACAGGGTGTTCACTCATCCTTTCCACCAGCTCGCTGAGTGTGAGCGCTGGGCACCCTGCTCCCAGGGCCCCGCCATCCTCACGGGAGCGACCCACGTGAGCCGCAGACACAGACGAACGACATGATCACAGACAGCGCCGCCGCCCATGAATTAGTGAAGAGGGCGTCCGTCTCAGGGGAGAACAGTTCCCAGCCAGGAACCTGAAGTCCGTCCGAGTCACAGGCAACGGCACGAAGTGGGCAGGCGCTGCTCTTCGTTTGCTCGCCAAGCTTAGTCCTTGTTCCTAGGGAAGCCCTCCCGCAGGGGTGGGCGTGCTCTTTCCAGGGAAACAGGCGTGCTTCCTCCTCTCTGTCCTGTGCCGGGCTTGGTCCCACCCGTCCGTGCGGCGCCCCTGACGCACAGTTGTGCGAATCCCCCTTAGAGTCCTTGGCGGCAGCGACTTGATCGCACCCTCCCGGCTGCTGGGTTCAGTCGCGGCCCCTCCGAGATGCTACGCACAGGGCGCTCGCCCCGCGACGCTTTCCGGCTCCTGTGACCCGGGCAGGAGGCGGCTCCTGGTGCCGACCAGAAGGGCCCTCGTGCCCTGGCTTCCGTGCGCTTTCTGACTGGCTTCAGCAGGAGGTGATTTTTCCTGGGAAAGCAGCCCCTCCCTGCCGACCTCAGCACGTCCATCTGGCAGCTGAAGGCACAAATGCACAGGGCCAGGGGCAGGGGCCCTGCCCATCACGGCCACCGCAGTAGCGGCAGCGCTGTGGACCCGCAGGACCAGCCAAGGTTTTCTGCAGGACCCAGGGCCGTGCCAACACTGCACGGACATCCTTGGGGCAGAGGACGGAGGGTCAGGCGGGCAGCGAAGACTGAGCGGGGGCGTGCGTGGCGGGGGACCCCGGCCGGAGGCTGGCAGCCCCTCTCGCTCAGGAGGGGCGCAGTAGACGTGTGTCATCACACTGGGGGAACGTCCGCAATGCACACACCGAATCAAGAACAAACAACCCAAGGCAGGTGGATGAAGAAGGAAATCGTCGGAAGTGCAAATGCAGGTGGAGATGGGAAAAGAGGACAGCCTGTAGTGAGCGAATGCACACGTAAAAAGCCAGGCAAACTGTTATCAGGTCGCCCAGCACTGGCCGGGCCCAGGGTCCAGGGGCTGGAGCCCACGAAGGCATCGCAAGGGCCCCTTGGGGCAGCGTTCGGGGCGTGGGCTCACAGCCCCGCCCCCGACAGGTACAGCTGAGGACCTAATGAGCAGAGTGGTCGAGCGGTGGAAGATCCATTAGCAGATGTGATAGGAAGGGCTGGAAACGAGAGCTGCAGGGAGGGAGCGCTTAAAATTACCCAATAACAGGACCGCTTTGACGTTACTGTTACGGGAGCCAAGTGGCCACAATGCACTACTGCACCACTTTTACAGTTTCATGAAGAGGCTTCGGGAACAGAGGCAGTGAAATGCACTCAGGCTTCAGCAACCACCTCTCATTTGATTTTCACTTTGTTCTGTACACGTCTCTGTACCTGCCACGCTTCCGTAAACAAGGAGCATCACGTTTACAACCAGGAAAACACTCTGAAGCGTGGGTACGCGTCAGGCTGGTGGGAGCAGAGGGACGGGCCGTCTGGGCAGGCGCGCTGGGCGGGCGAGGGGCCTGGCTGACCGCGTCCAGGACGGGATCTGTGGTGTGGTGGCTGTTTTCTCCCAGCTCTGCACCCAGCTGAGCCCACGTGGCCGTTCTCACAGGAGCGCAGGGTTTATTTCTCAGGATGCTCACTGCCAGGTCACATCAGAAAACAGCAGCTCTCCCAATCCCCCAGTCTCCGCTGAGACCTTGCTCCTTGGGGCACAGCCCGCTTCCCTAGGAGCTGCCATGTGGGGATTTCACAAACAAAGCTGACCCGCTGGAGCAACCCTGACCCTCACTCACCAAAGAGCTTATGGGCGTTGATAAATTAGAAGTTGGGGTTCTGGGAACAGCCAGTTTGCTGAATTACAACAGTTAACGTCTTCTCGTTAAAAAATTCCTCCATGTTATGTGCTCAGGTCTGTTCCCGCTAACTGGCTGGTGCTGGATGAATTTTGCTGCCTTCAACGTGCAGCTTTTAAAAAGCAAAATACCTCAAGCCCGTGAGGGAAGTGCTGAGGCCGTGGCCTCGCGTACGCTGGGAGACACCCTTGATCGCCACTCATTTCCAGGCACGTTCCATGTTCTCACAGCTGCCCCGACACCGGCTGCCGCGGGGGAGCGGGGCACGGGGTCCCTGGCACTGACTGCAACACAAGGTGGCGCCCGTCCTCCCCGCCTGGGGCCCAGGAGGGGCCTCAGTGGGGTGGGCTGGGTGGGGACGGGCTCAGGGAGGCCCGCTGGGCTCCACCGCTTTCTCCTCTGTCCGCTTCTCTCCCCGCTCTGTCCTGGAGCGAGAGACTGTCCGAGGGCCCGATCGAGGTGGCTGTGTCGGGAGACCAGGACCCAGCCCTCCTCACTTGAAGCCGAGGGCAGTGGCCAGTCTCGCCCCTGGAGGCCGGAGGGGGTCAGTGCAGACTTGGGGTGCGGGGATGGCATGGGGACCCCCGGTGGCACCAGGAGGGAGGGTGGGGAAGTGACCAGAGGGCTGTTTCCTGGCACAGCGGCTTCCCAGTCGCCCTGCCCCATGGTCTCCACACCAGCTGGGGAGACGGAGGCCCCCACCCTGGGCCCGGGTCACATCCTGAGTGCGATGAGGCACCTGCTGACGGCCATGCAGGGGCCGGTCGTCTGATTCCCCAGCTGCCCCTTCGGCCTGGCTTCCCCTCTGCTCCCACTGCGGACCGACAACTCCCGCTGTGTCGTTTACAGAAACCAGCGTCTGGAGAAGGAGAGTCAGTGCCTGGACGCGGCCTCGTCGCCGCCGCCCACCCCACATCCCGCACGTGCTTTAGCATCTCGTTTGCAAAAGGGTAAAAAGCTGTCACCGGATTCTGTGTGCAAAGCGCCGTCCACAGCAGTTTCCAAGCATTATTCAATTTAACCTCAGCAGCTCTGAAGTATTTGCATTTCACAGACGAGGAAACTTTGGCTCTGAAAGGACGTGGAAGTGTTGTCAGGTCTTCAGCAGTGGGTTACAAGAGCTGGGGCGGGAGCCCTGGTCTGCTTTTAAGTCTGAGAACTTAACCAACACCCAGTTTTGCCTCTTCCGGTGACAGAGAAGGTGAACCAAAGGCCTTGGCTAGATTGTGACACAGAGAACCTTGGGACCGGCTTCCAGTTCTGCACGTCAAGAGCTTGGCAGTCGCCGCTCCCTCCAAACAACAGCTGAAAATCTGAACAGACTGAAGAGTCAACACCTCTTCTTGGGCCGTGAGAGAGGTGAGGTCACAGGGCAAATCACTGCCCCCCGAGGGCTGGAGAGACAGACGGGTGAACGCAGGGAGTCCCGCGTCCTGGGGCAGAGACTCGAAGCTGCCGTGGGAACAGTGCCAGGCAGGAAAACACGACTATGATTTTCCAATTTCTGGAGGCTCAGGGTGAACAAGTCTGAGAGTTAGAAGCTCCAGGGGACCCTGTGAGGGGAGGCCCTCAATACTGTGAGATTAACCACCAGGAGCTCGATGAGGTTCTCACAGTAAATACTGGAGAAGAGAAAACATACAGGGCATTGGTTCAAGATGGCGGAGTAGAAGGACGTGTGCTCAGTCCCTCTTGCGACAGCACCGGAATCTCAACTACCTGCTGAACAGTGATCGACAGGAAGACACTGGAACTCACCAAAAAAGATACCCCACGTCCAAGACAAAGGAGAAGCCACAGTGAGACGGTAGGAGGGGCGCAATCACAATAAAATCAAATCCCATAACTGCTGGTGGGTGTCTCATAGACTGGAGAACACTTATACCACAGAAGTCCACCCACTGGAGTGAAGGTTCTGAGCCCCACGTCAGGCTTCCCAACCTGGGGGTCCGGCAACGGCAGGAGGAATTCCTAGAGAATCAGACTTTGAAGCCTAGTGGGAATTGACTGCAGGACTTCAGCAGGACTGGGGGAAAGAGACTCCACTCTTGGAGGGCACACACAAAGTAGTGTGTGCATCGGGACCCAGGGGAAGGAACAGTGACCCCAGGGGAGACTGAACCAGACCTACCTGCCAGTGTTGGAGGGTCTCCTGCAGAGGCAGGGGACAGCTGTGGCTCACCAAGGGACAAGGACACTGGCAGCAGAAGTTCTGGGAAGTACTCCTTGGCGTGAGCCCTCCCAGAGTCTGTTATTAGCCCCACCAAAGAGCTGGGTAGGCTCCAGTGCTGGGTTGCCTCAGGCCAAACAACCAACAGGGAAAGAACCCAGCCTCACCCATCAGCAGACTAGCGGATTAAAGTTTCACTGAGCTCTGCCCACCAGAGCAACAGTCAGCTCTACCTGCCACCAATCCCTCCCATCAGGAAACTTACACAAGCCTCTTAGACAGCCTCATCCACCAGAGGGCAGACAGCAGAAGCAAGAACTACAATCCTGCAGCCTGTGGAACGAAAACCACATTCACAGAAAGATAGACAAGATTAAAAGGCAGAAGTCTACGTACCAGATGAAGGAACAAGATAAAGCCCCAGAAAAACAACTGAATGAAGTGGAGATAGGCAACCTTCCAGAAAAAGAATTCAGAATAACGATAGTGAAGGTGATCCAGGACCTCGGAAAAAGAACGGAGGTAAAGATCGAGAAAATGCAAGAAATGTTTAACAAAGACCTAGAAGAATTAAAGAACAAACAAACAGAGAAGAACAATACAGTAACTGAAATGAAAACTACACTAGAAGGAATCAATAGCAGAATAACTGAGGCAGAAGAACAGATAAGTGACCTGGAAGACAGAATGGTAGAATTCACTGCAATGGAACAGAATAAAGAAAAAAGAATGAAAACAAATGAAGACAGCCTAACAGACCTCTGGGACAACATTAAACGCAACAACATTCGCATTACAGGGGTCCCAGAAGGAGAAGAGAGAAAGAAAGGACCCAAGAAAATATTTGAAGAGATTATAGTCGAAAACTTCCCTAACATGGGAAAGGAAATAGCCACCCAAGTCCAGGAAGCACAGAGAGTCCCAGGCAGGATAAACCCAAGGAGAAACACGCCAAGACACATAATAATCAAATTGACAAAAATTAAAGACAAAGAAAAATTATTGAAAACAACAAGAGAAAAACGACAAATAACATACAAGGGAACTCCCATAAGGTTAACAGCTGATTTCTCAGCAGAAACTCTACAAGCCAGAAGGAACTGGCATGATATATTTAAAGTGATGAAAGGGAAGAAACTACAACCAAGATTACTCTACCCAGCAAGGATCTCATTCAGATTCAATGGAGAAATCAAAAGCTTTACAGACAAGCAAAAGCTAAGAGAATTCAGCACCACCAAACCAGCTCTACAACAAATGCTAAAGGAACTTCTCTAAGTGGGAAACACAAGAGAAGAAAAGGACCTACAAAAACAAACCCAAAACAATTAAGAAAATGGTAATAGGAACATACATATCGATAATTACCTTAAACGTGAATGGATTAAATGCTCCAACCAAAAGACACAGGCTAGCTGAATGGATACAAAAACAAGACCCATCTATATGCTGTCTGCAAGAGACCCACTTTAGACCTAGGGACACACAGAGACTGAAAGTGAGGGGATGGAAAAAGATATTCCATGCAAATGGAAATCAAAAGAAAGCTGGAGTAGCAATACTCATATCAGATCAAACAGACTTTAAAATAAAGACTATACAAGAGGCAAGGAAGGACACTACATAATGATCAAGGGATCAATCCAAGAAGATATAACAATTATAGATATATATGCATCCGACACAGGAGCACCTCAATACGTAAGGCAACTGCTAACAGCTATAAAAGAGGAAATTGACAGTAACACAGTAATAGTGGGGGACTTTAACACCTCACTTACACCAATGGACAGATCATCCAGCCAGAAAATGAATAAGGAAACACAAGCTTTAAATGACACAATAGACCAAATAGATTTAATTGATATTTATAGGACATTCCATCCAAAAACAGCAGATTACACTTTCTTCTCAAGTGCGCACAGAACATTCTCCAGGATAGATCACATCTTGGGTCACAAATCAAGCCTCAGTAAATTTAAGAAAATTGAAATCATATCAAGCATCTTTTCCAACCACAACACTATGAGATTAGAAATCAATTACAGGGAAAAAAAACATAAAAAACACAAATACATGGAGGCTAAACAATACGTTACTAAATAACCAAGAGATCACTGAGGAAATCAAAGAGAAAATCAAAAAATACCTAGAGACAAATGACAATGAAAACATGATGATCCGAAACCTATGGGATGCAGCAAAGTCAGTTCTAAGAGGGAAGTTTATAGCTATACAAGCCTACCTCAAGAAACAAGAAAAATCTCAAATAAACAATCTAACCTTACACCTAAAGGGACTAGAGAAAGAAGAACAAACAAAACCCAAAGTTAGTAGAAGGAAAGGAATCATAAAGATCAGAGCAGAAATAAATGAAACAGAAACAAAGAAAACAATAGCAAAGATGAATGAAACTAAAAGCTGGTTCTTTGAGAAGATAAACAAAATTGATAAATCTTTAACCAGACCCATCAAGAAAAAGAGGGAGAGGACTCAAGTCAATAAAATTAGAAATGAAAAAGGAGAAGTTACAACAGACACCGCTGAAATACAAAGCATCATAAGAGACTACTCCAAGCAACTCTGTGCCAATAAAATGGACAACCTGGAAGAAATGGACAAATTCTTAGAAAGGTATAACCTTCCAATGGAGACTGAACCAGGAAGGAACAGAAAATATGAACAGACCAATCATAAGGAATGAAATTGAAACTGTGATTTAAAATCTTCCAACAAACAAAAGTCCAAGACCAGATGGCTTGACAGGTGAAATCTAGCAAACATTTAGAGAAGAGCTAACACCCATCCTTCTCAAACTCTTCCACAAAATTGCAGAGGAAGGAACACTCCCAAACTCATTCTATGAGGCCACCATCACCCTGATACCAAAACCAGACAAAGATGCTACAAAAAAAGAAAATTATACACCAAAATCACTGATGAATACAGATGCAAAAATCCTCAACAAAGTACTACCAAACAGGGCTTCCCTGGTGGCGCAGTGGTTGAGAGTCTGCCTGCCGATGCAGGGGACATGGGTTCATGCCCCGGTCCAGGAAGATCCCACATGCCGCAGAGTGGCTGGGCCGGTGAGCCGTGGCTGCTGGGCCTGCATGTCCGGAGCCTGTGCTCCGCAACGGGAGAGGCCACAAGAGTGAGAGGCCCGCATACTGCAAAAAAAACAAAAACAACAACAAAAAAAACTAGCAAACAGAATCCAACACATTAAAAGTATCATACACTATGATCAAGTGGGATTTATCCCAGGGATGCAAGGACTCTTCAATATATGCAAATCAATCAATGTGATACATCATATTAACCAACTGAAGAAGAAAAACCATATGATCATCTCAACAGATGCAGAAAAAGTTTTTGACAAAATTCAACACCCATTTATGATAAAAACTCTCCAGAAAGTGGGCAGAGGGGGAACCTACCTCAACATAATAAAGGCCATATATGACAAATCCAGAGCAAACATCACTCTCAACGGTGAAAAACTGAAAGCATTCCCTCTAAGATCAGGAACGAGACAAGGATGTCCACTCTTACCACTATTATTCAACATAGTTTTGGAAGTCCTAGCCATGGCAATCAGAGAAGAAAAAGAGATAAAAGGAATCCAAATTGGAAAAGAAGAAGTAAAACTGTCACTATTTGCAGATGACATGATACTATACCTAGATAATCCTAAAGATGCCACCAGAAAACTACTAGAGCTCATCAATGAATTTGGTAAAGTTGCAGGATACAAAATTAATGCACAGAAATCTCTTGCATTCCTATATACTAACAACGAAAGATCAGAAAGAAAAATTAAGGAAACAATCCCATTCACCATTGCAACAAAAAGAATAAAATAGCTAGGAATAAACCTACCTAAGGAGGTAAAAGACGTGTATGCAGAAAACAATAAGACACTGATGACAGAAATCAAAGATGACACAAACAGATGGAGAGATATACCATGTTCTTGGACTGGAAGAATGAATATTGTGAAAATGACTATACTACCCAAAGCAATCTACAGATTCAGTGAAATCCCTATCACATTACCAGTGGCATTCTTTACAGAACTAGAACAAAAAATCTTAAAATTTGTATGGAGACACAAAAGACCCCAAACAGCCAAAGCAATTTTGAGGGAAAAAAACGGAGCTGGAGGAATCAGACTCCCTGACTTCAGACTACACTACAAAGCTACAGTAAGCAAGAAAATACGGTACTGGCACAAAAACAGAAATATAGATCAATGGAACAGGATAGAAAGCCCAGAGATAAACCCACACACCTATGGTCAACTAATCTATGACAAAGGAGGCAAGGATATACAATGGAGAAAAGACATCCTCTTCAATAAGTGGTGCTGGGAAAACTGGACAGCTACATGGAAAAGAATGAAATTAGAACCCTCCCTAACACCATACACAAAAATAAACTCAAAATGGATTAGAGACCTAAATGTAAGACTGGACACTATAAAACTCTTAGAAGAAAACATAGGAAGAACACTCTTTGACATAAATCACAGCAAGATCATTTTTGATCCACCTCCCAGAGTAATGGAAATAAAAACAAAAATAAACAAATGGGACCTAATGAAACTTAAAAGCTTTTGCAAAGGAAAGGAAACCATAAACAAGACGAAAAGACAACCCTCAGAATGGGAGAAAATATTTGCAAACGAATCAACAGACAACGGATTAATCTCCAAAATATATAAACAGCTCATGCAGCTCAATCTTAAAAAAACAAACAACCCAGTCAGAAAATGGGCAGAAGACCTAAATAGACATTTCTCCAAAGAAGACATACAGATGGCCAAGAAGCACATGAAAAGCTGCTCAACATCACTAATTATTAGAGAAATGCAAATCGAAACTACAATGAGGTACCACCTCACACCAGTTAGAATGGGCATCATCAGAAAATCTACAAACAACAAATGCTGGAGAGGGTGTGGAGAAAAGGAACCCTCTTGCACTGTTGGTGGGAATGTAAATTGATACAGCCACTATGGAGAACAGTATGGAGGTTCCTTAAAAAACTAAATATAGAATTGCCATATGACCCAGCAATCCCACTACTGGGTACATACCCAGAGAAAACCATAATTCAAAAAGACACATGCACCCCAATGTTCATTGCAGCACTATTTACAATAGCCAGGTCATGGAAGCAACCTAAATGCCCATCGACAGACGAATGGATAAAGAAGTTGGGGTACATATAGACAATGGAATATCACTCAGCCATAAAAAGGAATGAAACTGGGTCATTTGTACAGATGTGGATGGATCTAGAGACTGTCATACAGAGTGAAGTAGGTCAGAAAGAGAAAATCAAATATCGTATATTAACGCATATATATGGAACCTAGAAAAATGGTACAGATGAACCGGTTTGCAGGGCAGAAATAGAGACACAGATGTAAAGAACAAACGTATGGACACCAAGGGGGGAAAGTGGCGGGGGCGGGGGTGGGGGGGGTGGGACGAATTGGGAGATTGGGATTGACATGTATACACTGATGTGTATAAAATAGATAAATAATAAGAACCTGCTGTGTAAAAAATAAATAAAATAAAATTCAAAAAAAAAAGAAAACATACAGATGGCAAATAAGCATGTGAAAAGATGGTCCACATCCTATGTCATCAGGGAAATGCAAGGTAAAACAACGAGACACCACTCCACACCTGTTAGCGTGGGAGACACCGCTCCACACCTGTTAGCGTGGGAGACACCGCTCCACACCTGTTAGCGTGGGAGACACCGCTCCACACCTGTTAGCGTGGGAGACACCGCTCCACACCTGTTAGCGTGGGAGACACCGCTCCACACCTGTTAGCGTGGGAGACACCGCTCCACACCTGTTAGCGTGGGAGACACCGCTCCACACCTGTTAGCGTGGGAGACACCGCTCCACACCTGTTAGCGTGGGAGGCACCGCTCCACACCTGTTAGCGTGGCCAAAACCCAGAGCACTGACAGCATGAAAGGCTGGCAAGGATGTGGAGCCACAGGAACGCTCATCACTGCTGGCGGGAACGCAAAAATGGTGCAGCCACCTCGGAAGACATTTTGGGGCTTCCTTAAAAAACTAAACATAGTTTTACCAGACGATCCGGCAATCGCACTCCTTGGTATTTATCCAGAGGAAACGAAAACGCATGTTCACACAAAAACCTGCACAGAGATGCGTAGAGCAGCTTTATTCATAACTGCCAAATGGAAGCGACCAAAAGATGCCCTTCAGTCCTTCAGTGATGGATAAACTATGGCGCATTCAGACAATGGAACATCATTCAAGGCCAAAAAGGAATGCGCTACCAAGCCACGAAAAAAATATGCAGAAACCTTAAATGCATATTACTAAGTCAAAGAAGCCAATCTGAAGAGGATTTCAACTATAGGACATTCTGGAAGAGGCAAAACTATGGAGAAAGTAAAAAGATCAGTGGTGCCAGGGCCTGGGGAAGGGGAGGGAGGGATGAATACGGCGGCGGGGGCGGGGGGGAGGAGCACAGGGGATTTTTAGGGCAGTGGAACGATTCTGTGTGAGGCTATTATGGCGGATTCATGTCATTTCACATTTGTCCAAACCCACAGAACGTACACTACCCAGAGTGACGCTCATGTAAACTCTGGGCTTTGAGTGATTATGACATGTCGGCGTAGGTTCATCATTTGTAACAAACGTCCACGCTCTGGGGACGCTGATGCTGGGAGAGGCTGTGCATCTGGGGGTGGTGGTGCAGGGGGCATATGGGAAATCTCTGTACCTTCCTCTCAATTTTGCTGTGAACTTCAAACTGCTCTAAAAAATTGTCTTTAAAAAAAAAAAAAGAGTCTTGTAGCTTCTATTCTAGGCATTTGAGCACAAGTCTTTTTTTCCCCGCAGACTAAAGCACAAATTCAAAACAAAAATCCCCTGTTTTTCCTGCCAAATTTACATGGAAAGTAGAGGAAAGTGTCCCGAGCTTCATGTTTATCCCCTGGCACATCTGGCTCGGTTTCCAGTGCCTCTAAGAGCCTCGTACGAGGGTCTCCCTTGAAAACAGGCAGTGGTCCCTCCAGCGTGGCGGCCAATGACTGCTAGGGGCCTTGGACTACAATTCTGGGTGGCGTGGTGGGGGCATGGTGGGGGGAGAAGGGACGCGTCAGGGGGAGGGGCCGAAGCCTCGCCTTTCCCAGCAGCCCTAAGCCACCACCCTCATTTTACAGAAGAGAGCGACGATCAGGGTTAGCACCTGGCCCAGGAACGTCTGGCTCTCAGATGAGGCTCTGCCATAGCAGAACATGTGCCACCACAGTTTGGTGGTTCCTGGGTCAGATCTTTGCCAACAAGAAAATAAACCAGCCAAATCGATTACCCGTTTTCAGTGGTCCTGGGAGCCTCTGTTCCCAGCTCAGTCCCTGGGGGCCCTGGGGCCACAGGGGCGCTCCCTGCAGCCCCAGGGCCGCTGTGTCAGCAGAGGCTGCTGGCCGGTTTCCATCCTTCCTTTTTCCTTTCAGCTCCACTGGGCCCTGTGGCCACCAGGTCAGGACAGCACCACCAGTCCGTTCGCATGCGTGTGACGATGGGACACAGAGGGTCACGGGCCGCGTTTCCACAGGGAAGCCACCTTCCCCTGCTGGGTGGGGACCGGAGCCTCCTGGGACGAGGTGGAGGTCACGTGCAGCCCCCGTGCCCAGCGGATGCTGGTGGGAGAGCCCCATGGTCCGGCCCTGTGGCAGCGGCCCAAATGCAGCATTCTTACACGTCGTGGACGGGAGACGCTGTGCCAGGAGCTGGAAAGAAGCCCAGGTCCCCAGGCTCAGGGGCTCCTTTGCCGCCGGCGCAGTCCGTTTGTGCTGCTGCTGGGGCTGAAACAACAGATGTTCATCCTTCGCAGCTCTGGAGCCAGACGCGTGGGGTCCAGGCAGAATCGGTGTCTGCTGAGGACCTGCTCCTGGTACGTGGACGCACCTTCTCACTGTGTCCTCACATGGCGAAGGGGCAGGGGAGCTCTGCGGTCACTGTTACGGGGACACTAATCCCATCGCGAGGGCTCCACCCTCATGACCTCGTCACCCCCAGAGGCCTCCCGGCCCCGACACACTGGGCGTTAGGATTCAGCATGTGAATCTGGGGGACATGACATTCAGCCGGTAGCACTCTGCACCCCACCGCCGCCAGTTCATGTCCTTCTCCCCTGCATTCCATCCAACAGCCCCCAAAGTCTAAATCACTTCAGAGTCTAAGGCCTGACATCATCCGAGGCAGGCCGGGGGCGGGTGGTGGGGGACTCCAGGCCGAATCATCGGAGGCAAAATCCCTCCAGCTGTGAGCCTGTGACCAGACGGTGCCGTGCTTCCACACATCACGGTGGGCCAGGGGTCCCACAGGGGAGAACCAAGGAGAGACAGCCCGCTGCGCTGGTTCCGTTTGTTTCTCCCGGGAACCCTGACTGACACAGGTCGGAAGCAGCAAAGCTCTCACCCCAGCTCCAGGCTGGCAAACTCGACGTGTGTGTCTGTGCCCACACGCAGCAGAAGCTCTGTCACCAGCTTCCGAAGCTGTTGCCAAATGTCTTAGTGAATTCAATACTTGAAGTCCCAGTCATGAAATCCATAACTAATTATGTGGGTCTTGATTTAATCATATGAGCTTAAAGGAAAAAATCGACTCACAAGCCAAACACCAGCCTCCGTGGAAAGGAAGTGCTGGCTCTGAGCGCAGCCTGCGTGAGGACGCGCTGTTCCCCCCAGGCCGGTTCGCAGACCGTCCCGACGCCGCCAAGCTCTGCACTGTCTCCAGGCAACGACGGCCGCCACCGCATGAAGGAATCTGCGAGCTGTTTGCTGAAACAAAGGCTCCTGTCCCATCCTCCCAGCGGTTCCAAAGGCCTGTCCTCAGCACCTGATGGCTGGGCTGGCGCCACGGGGTGGCTTCCAGCACGGGGAGGGCCCCGATGGGACGACCTGGCCCCGTGGTCACCTAACCACGCCCGACACAGCCTCAGGAGGTTGGATTATCCTGCAGCAATCGTGGGCTCTGGCATGGCCTGGTGCCCAGGCCCTGGGCCTGCGTGGTGCCCGGTGGGGGGTGGGGTGGGGAGGGCTGGAGAAACGCTCTGTCTCCTTCACAGAGCCCCCAGTACCCTAGGAGTGAGGCCAGAGGCCCACTGGAGCCCCCTGAGGCAGCGGGTCAGGGGCCTCGCCTCCTGTCTGGCTTGGGGCTCCCACAGCGACTTGTAGGTGGGGTCTGGGGTCAGCCCTGGAGCTGGGGCTGCCTCGCCGTCTGCAGGAGCTGGGGGGCGTCCCTCCAGCACTGGCCCCCCGCCTCACCTCACCGGGTCGGGGGGCACAGACCCCTCCCTCTCCCTCTGAGCCTGGCATTAAAACTTCTGCTCGCGTGCCAAGGGGAGACTGTCCAGCCCGGTAATGAGACGGGGGGCATCTCGGGGTGCTGACCGCTGTGATCGTTTCTCCCAGGAACCAGGCAGTGCGTTAGCTCAGAATGCACTCTTGGGGTCAGAGGAGGCACGGTAACTTTCTGTGGCCACGGTGTTTAGGGGTTTGGTGTTATCAATCTCATCTCTGCAGACAAGGAGGGACTGTTGAGCAGACAGCCCTGAGGCCTGGTCACGAGACCCGCTGGGTGCCAGGGAGCCTTTCCTTCCTGCATGGATGGTCCCACCGTGGACCAGACACTGGGGACTGAGCCCACTCCGCGGGGCCCTCCCGGGGCAGGACAGAGCGGGTCTCGCGGGCACGCCCCCAGCCCCTGCCCCTGGGTCCTACAGGCGGAGGCAAGAGCAGCCACAGCCCCAGAAGTCTGGGGGGGACACCGGTCCTTCTTTGTGCTCCTGACCCGGTGAACGCCCGAGACGCCACAGCAACGCTCCTAAGAGCTGTTGCCGACACACCGCGAACGCTGTGCTAAGATAACTCAGGGCTGGTGTGCGTTCCATGGGGCTTCCGGGTGGCGGTCTCCTTTTCTCCCGCTGGCCAGCTTCTCGCCCTGCAAACACCTGTCTTCATCTCCAAGGCAAAAGCAGCGTCCGGGCCTGGAGATTCTGCATGGACAACTCCGATGTCACCTGGGGTTTCGAACCCTCGGAAGCCCTCGGACGGGCGGGATCCTTACGTCTGCTGGGCCTGAGGTTATGAACACGACACGGAAGGGTGAGGACAGGCGTCCACGAGGGCAGAGCTGAGCGCTGGAAGGGGCTCCTGGCTGAGACCTCAGTGCAGGAGGGAGACAGCTCCCTGGGCAGCGCCAGCGTGGCCCCGACCGGGGCAGGGACCTGGGGACACGCAGCAGGAGTCTCACCCTCGAGTGTTTTCATGACGGTGGTCGGCCACATAATGCCTGGAAGACGTCCACATCCTGGTCCTCGGGCCCACGGCTGTGTCGCCTCTGATGGCAGAAGGGACTATGGAGGGTGGGATGATGGCGAGGCCGGAGCCGGGAGCATCCTGCTTACGGGGCCAGTGTCGTCACAGGGTCCTTCCAGCCCATCACGAGGAGGGGACGGTGGTGGGAGAGGAGAACCAGGCGACGTGCTGGGAGGACAGAGGAGGGGCCGAGGGATGAGGGAAGGGGACAGGCCCCCCGGAGCCTCCGCAGGAACCAGCCCTGGACGTGAGGCCCGGGTCCCACCGGGACCTCAAGGGCGAGTCGTGCTGTTTCATGAGGCAGTCGTGGTGGTTTATTTCACGGCAGCAGGGGACACACGCGGTCCACGGTGGAGCCGTAGCCGTCAAGGCCCCACCGCGAACAAGGAGCAGGCCTAACTGCTCACCGTGTCACCTTCAGAACGGCAGGAGCCAGAGGACGGGCCGTGAGGGTCCCGCGGGTCCCACCCCGAGGCCGAGCCCAGCCCTGGGCTGCCCCACAGACGCTCCTGGGGACCCAGCCCCCACCCGCGCGCTGACCTGGACACCGAACGCCATGGAGTCGGAGGGGCGGCTCTGCCCGGGGCCCCCCCCCGCACCTCGACGGGGGCGCAAGAGGCAGCAAGGAGTCCCGGTGTGGCTGTGGGCCCTGTGGCCTTTCCTGCTGCAGCCATGCCGGGTCTGCTCGGCCCGGGGCTGCCCTGCTCTCGCTAAGCGTGAGGGGGGGTCCTGGGACCCGCCTGGCCGAGGGTCGGACGCACCGGAGCCCCAGCTGCTTTGACTTGGGACGGGCTGCGCCCTGCGGATCACTGCGGCCCCCACCCGGCCCGTCCACACTCCGACTCCACGGATCTGATGGCTCTAAGTGCCTCATGTGAGTGGAATCAGACGGGATTTGTCCTACTGAACGGTCAGTTGGCTTGTTTCATTCGGCAAAACGTCCTCAAGATTCGTCCCGCAGGTATGCTCTTACCATCCTTCTTCCTATAAACCGTGAAAAGCGGAGACCTAGCTCTCACTCAGTTACAGCGCGTGAGAGCAAATTCTGGACAGAGCCACCACCGGGCACAGGGACTACCAGGGCACCGAGGAGACACAGGGGCAGCGCTGGACAGCAAGAGCCTGGATTCCAGGGGAGGGCGGACCGCAGGGAGCCCACCCACAAGCACACGGTGCCTGCGCGGCCTCGGGGCACAGGGACTTTGCGCAGCTCTGCCAGCCACCCTGGGGCTCAGGCCACGTCACCAGCCAGAGGGGACCTGGATGTCTGGCTGCAGAGTCTGTCCTGGGGCCAAGACAAGAAGGCAAAGGGAGCTGGTCCCTGTGCCCAAAGGCCGCGTCCCGGCCACACTGGAGCCGGGGGCCGGGATTTCTGTGCAGTGGGGGCCTCCTTCCAGCCCAGGCGGGGGCCTGGCCAGTCAAGGGGTATTTCAGGGATCGGCAGCAGGAATCAACTTTCCTCTGAGTCCCTGAATAATGGAGGATAATAATCTTTTTTCTCCCTTGATGCTTTTCTGCACCTACACACAAAAATAACCACCAATGCCAATGCTGCCAGAGATGACAAGAGATGTCACCAGACAGACTGATGAAAAGGGAGCCGCACCAGCTCACCCCTGATTCTTCATGACACTCCCTGCTCCCCCAAGGTCGTTTTTCAGGAGGGAATTGGGTGCATTTAACTGGAGTGCTAACTAGAACGTGGGCGCGTTGGGGAAGCGTCCCTGCTTGTCACTGATGGAGGATGAGGACCTCAGGCCCACGGAGCTGTCGGTGCTGTGCCTCTCAGAGGATGCTTTCTGCAGCCTTCAAGAGAAGACCTGAAATGTCACAAAGGAGTTCTTTAGCCACTTAATTAAAATCAGAGATCACACAGAGATAATGCTTCAGCCTTGTGCCTTTCAAGCTAAATTCTACTGGAGGGCTTCCCTGGTGGCGCACTGGTTGAGAATCCGCCTGCCAATGCAGGAGACACAGGTTCCATCCCTGGTCCGGGAAGATCCCACATGCCGCGGAGCAACTAAGCCCGTGCGCCACAACTACTGAGCCTGCGCTCTAGAGCCCGTGCTGCACTACAAGAGAAGCCACCGCAATGAGAAGCCTGCGCACCGCAATGAAGAGTAGCCCCTGCTCGCGGCAACTACAGAAAGTCCATGTGTAGCAACAAAGACCCAATACAGCCAATAAATAAGTAAAGAAAATAAAATAAAAATTTCTACTGGAAAAACCCCAACAAACAAGAAAATAATGAAGGATTCCATGCCCTCCATCCCTGATGCCTCGTGCCTGGAAACTTCCGTGGTCGGACCATCAAGGGTGCAGCTGCAGGGGACAGCAGGGAGGCTCCCCGCAAAAGTAAACACAGAATCCAGCTAGTGCACTCCTGGGATAAACCCCAAAGAACCGAGGGCAGGGACTCACCAGATGTTTGTGCCGCGTCCACAGCAGCGTTATTCCCAACAGCAAAGGGAGGAAGCAACCCAAGTGTCCACGGGCGGATGACGGATGAACAAGGTGAGGTGATACATACACGGGAGAGGTACTCAGCCCCTAAACAGGAAGGGGTCTGACACCTGCTGCATCACGGGTGAACCCAGAGGACACTGTGCTCAGTGAAACAAGACAGTCACAGAAAGATGCTGCCTGTGGGATTCCACTTAAATGAGTCCCTGAAGGAGCTGCATTCACAGAGGCAGAAGGTACAGGCTGGGTTCCAGGGGCTGGGGAGTTAGTGTTTAATGGGGACAAAGCTTCAGTTTGGGAAGATGAAAGATTTCTAGGGACAGAGGGTGGTGATGGTTGCACAGCACTGTGAATGTACTTAACGCCACTGAACTGCACATAAAAATGGCTAAGACGGTGAATTTTATGGAGTTTTTTACCACACACACACAGTTGATGAAACATAAAACTTCTTCCTTCCTGTGGCAGTGACAGCACCTACTGTGTGCAGTGGGCCAGGGCTTCGTAAGCACCCCTCACGAGCACATGGCCACACTCACCACGTGCTCACCAACACTGGGGTCCTTACTTCCTAATCTGACGACTGATGTGGTCAGACAGCACCTGGGTGGTGTGAAGCAGTGTTTCTGGAAATGGGGAAGAGGTGGGTGACGGACGTGAATGGCAGGTGACGTGGGGACCAGATGACGCCTAGAGGATTCTCAGGGTCAGCTCAACCTCTGGTGACGCTGTCATTGGTTGGCACAGCCCTAACTTCTGTTCCCTGATCCCTGTGTAAGTGATTTCCCTCCTCGGACTGTATGGAGTTACTGCTACTGAGGAAGTCCAAACACGTCAAGTGTCTTTCCAAGCAGAATCCCCAGCTGGGGCCTGGTTAAGACAACTGGAAATGACAGCTCAGGAGTCAGACACCCACACGATGAAGGAGAAGCCAAACCAATTTCCTAAAATTTACATTTAAATCTAATCTGCAGTCAGGATCACCAGGCTCGTGGTCAAGACGGCTCACAGCTAATGTTCCAGGAGAACAGAGCTCCGTGTCTCTGAATAATGAGCTGACGGCAGGGAGCTCGGGCTCCACCCCGGACTGCGGAGGGGCTCTCACTGAGAGGCTGACATGAGCTCTGCCCTGCTCTGCCTGGGGCTGTGGGGTTCAAGTCCGAGCCTCTGCCACCCCTGGAAGCTGGAGCTGGGGAGGTTAAGGCAGGACGCCCCTGCCACCCCGTGAGAAAACACAGGCAATGCTTTGAGGGCAACACGAAGCCACATCCTTCAAATACTGCAGCACCTCCTCTCGTCTAAGCCCGACCCGGACGACACCCACTCAGGCCTTCCCCGAGTGTTTCCGAGACATTCCGCAGTGTGCACATCGCACAAACGCTGCTGAGCTCTGGGTGACATCCTGATCCCAGGATGACACTTCTGCCCGCTGCCTCACGGGACAACAGAGGGGGCAGGAAGTCTACTGTCTGCTCAGAAACGAGCCCCAGCACCTCCACAAAGCCGGCCCTGGGTGTGCCAGAGCTGGGCGCCTGGAAGAATTCAGAGGTCCTGTCCCTGTGGTCCAGGACGACAGGACTTGAGTTTAGAGCACAGCACTCTCTAGACTGTGTGTTTTAACTCCAAGCTGTCCAAGCCTCAAGGCCTGGCCGTCAGAGCGGTTCAGCGAGAAGGCCCGCTGGCCCGGCAGCCTCGCCGAGTTCTTGAAATCGGCTGGAATTTGGAGCCTCTGCTGGCAGCGCAGTGGGCGGCCTAATGGGGCAGCCGCGCCGGGGGCTCACTCCCAGCAAACCTGCCCTGGGAGGCCCAGGGCCTGCAGTTTCAGCGACCAACGGGGTCGCGGTGCCTAAGACCACCACCCAGCGGGCGCCCCACGGCCCAGCTGCCGCCGCCCCTCCCCAGTTCCGGCCCAGCCGCCCCCAGCCCTGTCCGGCCCCGTCATCCCGGCCCCGCGCTCACCCTCTCCTCCTCGGCGCGGATGTCGGGCATGGTGCTGAGGCAGAGGCCGACCGCCGTGACGGCCACGAAGGCCACGGACACGCAGGCGAAGAGCTTGCCGGCCGGGCCCGAGCGCGGGTCGTCCAGCACGTCGCGCAGGCGCCGCCGGCCGCGCGCCAGCCGCCCGCCGCCGGACCCAGGGGCGCAGGCCGGGCTGCCGGGGCCCCCGCGCTCCGCCGGCCCCGCGCGCGCCTCGGCGGCCTCCTCCTCGCGGCGGCGCAGGCGGCGCAGGCAGCAGCGCTCCAGGCGCGCCTCGTCGATGCCCCAGTAGGCCAGCTCGTCGCGGAAGGCCAGGGCGCACGCGCCGCGCAGCAGCCGCAGCTTCCCGGCGCGCAGCAGCGCCACGATGGCGCGGAAGGCGCACGGACTGCGGTCGAAGAAGAACTCGTCGCGGCTCACGTCGTAGTCGTCGCACACGCGCAGCAGCTCGTCGTGGCCGCGGCAGGCGCGGAGGCGCTCGAGGCGCGCCAGGGGACAGCGGGCCAGCGCGGCCCAGGCCAGGCGCACCCTGCAGCCGCCCACGTTGATGATGACGTGCCGGGCGCGGGCCCCGCCAACGCCGCCGCTGCCGCTGCCGCCGCCGCCGCCGCCGCCGCCAACCGGGGGCTCGGGGCCCGGGGGCTCCGCGGGCCCGGGGAGCAGGGCCATGGCCCCATGCGCCACACCAGGGTCCGGAGGCTGGGCCTGCGAAGGAAGGGAGCGCGCGTTAGGCCGTAGACCGGCCGGGAGCTCTGGGACACCCCCGCCCACGCATGACCTTGGGGCTTGGGGAGCGAACCAAACCAAGGGCTCCATCGGCCCAGCCGCTCGGTTCTTCTCTGCTGCATCCCTGACGCCTGCAGGTGGTCCCAGGAGCCCGCCCCTCAGCTTTCCAGCAGGCCCCGCTTACAAGGGACCCGCCTTAATTTCTTGCCTGGAGACTAGGGACGCGGCCAACGCGGGGCAGCACGAGGGAGGAGGGCGGGCCGCCCTGGAGATGCTGCCTCAGGAGATGATGGCAAGGCCAGACCTGGGGGGTTTCCGGCTGGTTAACAAGTGAGGCCGGGGGAGGGGGCTGCTACGGATGTGTTGATCCTTCAGAAGCGTTAGCCAAGCTGCCGGAGCAGCCTGTGGACGTTGTTCGGATTCGGATTAGAGGGAACCAGCTATAAAGAGACACGTAAGAGTAAATAAGAAAATCCCAGCACTACCTATGGTTTTAAAGCCTTCTTGAAGGCATGAGACTAGTACTGCACTCCTGAAAAACAGGGCGTTTCGGCCCCTTAGGGGCCCACAGTGAGGTATTCACGTGAAATGAGGTCTGGGTCTTCGTTAAGCACATCTTTCTCAAGGTGGGGTGCAGACAAAACGCTTCACCTGCTGCTGGAGCCCGGTGATGGGAACGCTGGGGCCATTATACTTTCTCTCTGCTTTTACATACGTTTACAAACGTCCCTAATGAAAACAGGTTTGTCTTGCTTTTTAAAAGCTTCCAGATAGTTCTGCTGCACAGCTGGGTTTGGGAGGCGCTGATGCAGAGAAACTCACGGTGCTTCGGTTGCCTTGATTCTCTAAGCCAGAGGTTCATGGGAATCCTTCAGGGGTCTCTGAGCCTCCTAAAATTAGACGCAAACTTGCCTGTGTACACGTGTTTCTAATAGAGGATCCTCAGATCCTCAAGGGGTCTGTGGCCTCAAAGCTTAATGAAGCTCACAGCTCCAAACATAAGGGAGGGAACTATCTCTGTAGTGTGGGGATTGCTAGCCCGGGTCCCCTTTACAATATTTTGAACGTGGGTCACCCACACTAGCTGGTGGGCACGTACGCTTCGGCATTCGTTGTCGGATGCCTTCTTAAGAATGCTGGGCAGAGGTAAGATTCCAGGTGAGTTTCTCACAGGAATGATTACTTGTTTTATTCTTTGACCAGGGTTCAAGAACCTCACAAAAGAGATCATCTTCTTCTTAACGAGCATCTCATCGTAGCTTGTGCGCAGACCGCAGCCAGAATTCCTAAATGTGTTGGTTTGCTCGGCACTTGTTGAAAGGACGCGTCGCGAAATATGTTACTGGGACAGAATCATTTTTGCCCTGAATGTGGACATTGAAAGTTTTGTGGCGTATTTACCCACAACTGCACCCGGCATTCCTTCCTCTGCCCAGAGCTGGGTCACCCCTTAACGTCTATGTATCTGTTTGGAAACAGGGTCCCTGACTCAGGAACCACATCAAAAAGGGTCCATAAGTAACACTGATGACTGTGTCCTTTGCAGAGGCTCCTGTGGGTTCTTTTCCACGCCTCTGGAGGGCGGTTCTGTTCCTCCAAATCCTGCTCAGGATGGCCCCCCTTGACGTGTTAACACAACGGGGCACCACGCACTTCTCTGCACCGTGGCAACAGTGACAGAGCAGAGAAAACAGGCAAATACCAATCCGGGGACATAAACTCCAAAAGTCCCATTTACCAGGGAGTATATCTTAGACATTGGCTAGGCAGTAATCTGCAGGGGAGGGACAGTTCCAGTTTGGTTCTCAAAGTGTAGACTGAGGGCCAACAGCACCAAAATTATCAAAAGAACCTGCAAAAAAAAGTATATTCCTGGCTCTACACTTAAAATTCTGAGGGACTGGAAAACTGCACAGTAAGGACCCCCAAATATCCCCCCATTAAAGCAATGAGAAAACCGGCAAAAACCATCAGAATCAACTTTTTTTGGAACTCTGGACAGTAACCAAAGGGTAGCAGCAGCCAGGGGAACACTTGAGTAAAAACAGCTGAGGGCTTCCCTGGTGGCGCAGTGGTTGAGAGTCCGCCTGCCGATGCAGGGGACGCGGGTTCGTGCCCCGGTCCAGGAGGATCCCACATGCCACGGAGCGGCTGGGCCTGTGAGCCATGGCCACTGAGCCTGCGCGTCCAGAGCCTGTGCTCCGCAGCGGGAGAGGCCACAACAGCGAGAGGCCCGCGTACCGCAAAGAAGAAAAGTGAGCTCTTAGCATTTTATTTAACCTGCTTCCCAGTTCAGCATTTGCCTTGAAGATGACAGCCTGCGTTCCTGGTACCAGGACTGGTACTGGAAGAGGAGTGGACCCGATTCAGGAGGAACCATAACTATTTGGACCCTTCTGGTGGCTCCCGCGAAAGGCCCGTCAGAAGGCTTGCCTGTACCTCCCCTCACTCGGGACTCTCCCAGGGCTGAAGTGGCCCCCTGGGCAGTTTGTGGAAATCACTTACACGAAAATGTTTGCTGAGGCAATGGATGAATATTATTGTTGGGGCAAAAAATAGACTAACCAGAAAGCTTGGGAGAAGAGGCTGGGGAGTGAGACGCTTTGGAAATGCTCCAACACACTGCTGGAAATCTAGAATGCTGCTCACGCGCCTGGGGCCATGTGCGCGCTCGGGAGAGACCTGAGAAGGCCCTACACTCTCCCCCCGCCCCGCCCCCAGCGGACCTGCAGCTCTGCACAAGCAGGAGGCGAAAGGGGGAGGCAAGGGACAGGCCTGCTGGGTGTTGAGGGTGCCCTGACACACAGGGCCTGTCTGCAAAGACTGGTTTGTTTTTGTTCCAGGCATGTGAGAATCTCTGTCCAGTCACTTGCTGACCATTAAGCTAATGGGACAGAGATATCAGTGGCCACACAAGACAAAAACATACAGACTTTGCCTAATTCGTCCAGAAAAGTCAAACAAACAACAGCAATTACAACAAACCCTGGGGAGCGGAAGAATCTGATTAGAAGAACACAGGAGTAAATCTTCATGGCCTTGGAGTAGGCAATGGTTTCTGAACTACAACAGAAGCATAAGCAACAAAAGAAAAATAAATAAACTGGGCTTTGTCATACTTAAACTCTTTTGTGCATTAAAGGACCTTATCAAGAAAATGAAATGATAGCTCATGGGATGAGAAAAAATTTACAAATCATATATCTGATAAGGGTCTAGTGTCCAGAATATATAAAGAGCTCCTACAGCTCAAAAACAAAAGGACAAACAACCCAATTAAAACGTGGGCAAAGGATTTGAAGGACTTCTCCAGAAAAGATACAAAAATGGCTAATAGACACTTGAAAAGATGCTCAGTGTGATCGGTCATCAGGAAAACGCCAATCAAAATGACTTGGTACCACTTTACGTCCATTAGCTCGGCTGCGACCAAACACATGGAAAAAGGAGTGTCGGCAAGGGCGTGGAGAACTCAGGACCCCCGTCCGCTGCTGGCGGGAATGTGAAATAGTGCAGCTGCTGTGGAGAACAGCTGGGAAGTTCCTCAAAAAGTTAAACATAGACTTACCATGGGATCCAGCAATGTTACTCCAAGAGAAATGAAAGCCTAGGTTCACGCAAAAACGTGTACGCAAATATTCACAGCAGCCAAAATGTGGGAACAACACAACTGTCCGTCAGCTGACCAATGGATACGTAAACGTGCTCCATCTACATACCGGGACACCATCAACCACAAAAAGGAATGAAGTGCGGACACAGGACACAGCACGGATGGATGTTGAAAACGTGGTGTAAGTGGAAGAGGCCCGACAGAAAGGAGCTGTCCAGAGCAGGCAAATCTGCAGACAGAAGGCAGGTTAGTGGTTGCCGGGGGCTGGGGGCTGGGGCGGGGGAGTGACCGACTAATGGTGACGGGGTTTCTTTTTGTGGTCATGAGGATGCTCTGGCATTAGGTAGTGGTGAGGGTTAAAATACTAAAAACACTGAATTGTACACATTAAAATGGACATTATCATTTCAATTAAAAAAAATTGACATCCGGTTCTGTGCATGTCAGTGAGCAGGTGTAGTGCACTAAAGCCCGAGAACCACTGCTTCAACTGCCAACATCAAGACCTTTCGTTGTTGTTAAGGATTTGCTGCTCTAACCACTGCCAGGCAAACCTACCACCAGGGCGACTCACGAACCGTAAAGCGGGGGGCGCCCAAGGGGTGTTCGGCATGCAGCCCGGATGCCTCACTGACCCTGGGATTTGGGAGGGGGAGGAAACCAAATAGAAGGGGCCGTGGGGAGAGAGCCAGCGTGCCTGCCCAGTCACTGCAGGATTTGAGGGCGAAGGCGCTCCGGGCTCAGCTGTGTTGCTGACGCCTCGGGGTCGGCGTTTCATGCAGCAAATGTCAGTAACATCGGCTGGTGCTAGACACGTGATGCTGGAGCTCATGGCGGTGGGGGTGGGGGGCGGACCCGGGGGCGCGAGGACGACAGGCACTTCCAACGCTGCGAGGCTGGCTCTGCGCAGAGGAGAGGCTGCCCCGAGGGCTTTGCAGGCTCGCCCGACCCGGCAGGAGGTTGGGGAAACCTGAGGAGGTAATGCTGAGGAGGAAGATCCTACTTTCCTCAAACGCAGTCAGTTGTTTAGGTCGCGGAAACTTGTTGCAGAGGCCCCCCAAGCTGCCGCTTCTCATCGAGGACCCAGGGACAGCGGCTCGAGTTCCACATCAAGGATGCCAGCGGCTCACAGCCGACCTCCTTCCCAGGCAGCTCGGAGGAGGACTCAGCATCTGCCCAGGAGGCAGGCGGGGGTCCTCACGGGAGGCACCCCACTCTCTGGAGCCGTGCGAGGCCACCGGGGAGGATGGAGCCTGCAGGGCAGGCTCACGAGTTTCTGGGCTGAGGCCGAGGTGTGCCCGAGGGAAAGCGCCACGTGCCCTCACGTCCTTTTCCCGTAACTGTCAGAACCAGAGCTGACGGCAGCTTCTGCCTGGAATACCGTGAGGGGCAGAGCCAAGTATGGAGTGGGAAAGCCCACCTTGCCTGCGCTAGGCTGGGGTCCTCCACGTCTTCCTGTCCCCGTGCAGCCAGTGACAAATCCGTACCACAGGTCAATCAAGTCCCTTTGTAGCCACGTCAAACGTGTGCTCCGAGTTCTTTGTAGGCAGGGGTGACTATCATTAAAGTAACTGGGGAATCAGCCAGACCCGACAGCTTTCCTGTAGAGGGTTTTCTTCCCCGGAATATACATGTACAAACATAAACATAGCTTACGTGTTACTAAGTGTCGTTAAGTCACGTTCTCTCTGCTGAGAGCCCTGAAGTGCGTCCCTATCCGCTGTGTGGGGCATAAGAGGCATTCAAGTGCCGTGGATTTTAAGAAAAAAACGGACAGCTCGATAGAAAAAACGGGCAGATTGTCACAGAGTTTACAGTAAAGGGAAAACACAGACTTTAAATATATGAAAAGATGCTCCAGTTCATTTCTTTTTTTTTTTAATTTATTAATTTATTTGGCTGCCTCGGGGGTTAGTTGCGGCACACAGGATCTTTCGTTGTGGCAAGAGGGCTTTGTTGTGGCGCACGGGCTCTCTAGTTGTGGCGCATGGGTTTTCTCTCTCTCTAGTTGAGGAGCGCAGGCTCAGTAGTTGCGGCGCGTGGGCTTAGTTGCTCCACGGCATGTGGGATCTTAGTTCCCCGACCAGGGATCGAACCCGCGTCCCCTGCATTGGAAGGTGGATTCTTGACCCCTGGACCACCAGGGAAGTCCCTCCAGTTCATTTCTAATAGCAAAAATAAGCATCTCAAATTACTACGTTGTAAGGTGGGAAGGTTTGATGACACACTTTATTGCCAAGGATGTGGGGTCTCTCGGACGTGTTCATTTCTGATAGATAGTAAACTGGTAAACCATCATGACAGGAGGTGGAGGGTTTGAACTAATCCTACAGGAAGCACTGATGTTTGTCCTTACACCCTAGTGAAAGGGTAAACTAGAAAAAAATCTGCCTATGGGATAGGAGGATTACAAGATTTCTCTGCCTGGCTCTACAAGAATATGTGTCAAAAAGCCCACCTGCACAGCGGATTTGAGGTTGAAACTTTTGTCTCTGAAACTCAAAGCTAGGAAATTATCCCCCGTGAAAGGTGGTCCCAGGTTGGCAATATCCTGGAGACACACATAATCAACTGGGGTGACTCTGCCCCCGGGACCCCTGGCAAGGCCCGGGACATTTTTGGTTGTCGTGATTGGGTGTGACTGGCATTGGTGGGAAGGAGCCAGGGGTGCCACGAAGCCCTACAGCGCACGTGCGGGACACCCCAGAACAAGGGCAGACCCAGCCCAATGCCATCAGCACCCCTGGTCCAGAGGGACGGCTCGCCACTCAAGCCTCATAGCTTCCCGCTGATGAAGCCTCAACTGAGATGAATTTACAAACCGAAATTATAAAATACACAGGGCAGAGTCCCACCCGAGCAAACCCCAGCAGACACAGGAATAAGAGGATCAGGCTCCTGGGAACTTGAGGTGACAGGATTATCAAAAATCTTCACAGACATCAAAGAAGGAATTAAAACCCCAGAGGAAGAAAGACATTATCACAAAGTCCAGGAGGATCTGAATAAGAAAGACAGTTTCCAGAGGTGAACAGATGAGACTGAAAGTAGAGTCTGTCAGGTTAGGGTCAGGGTGAGGTCAGGTTGGGGTTAGGGTGAGGTCAGGCTGAGGTCAAGTTGGGTCAGGCTGAGATCAGGTTAGGTCAGGTTAGGTCAGGTTAGGTCAGCTTGAGGTCAGGTTGAGGTCAGGTTGGGTCAGGTTGAGGTCGGGTTAGGTCAGCTTGAGGTCAGGTTGGGTCAGCTTGAGGTCAGGCTGGGTCAGGTGGAGGCATTCTCTCCCAGGAACCCTCCAAAAGGGGTCAATGCAAGACAGACATCACAGACAAGGACACATAAAGCAAGCAAAGGAGAAAGGAAAATGATCAATTCTGTTTACTAGGAATCCCAGGAGAAGAGGTGAAAATAAACCAAGTGACGAAAATGTGGTGAAGATGGAAGACATCCAGCTGCAAAGGCTCAGTGCGCAATAGGACGAGGAGATTCCACGCCTGGCGCTTTACAGGGAGACCTGGGGGCTTTATCCTCAAAAGGAATGTGTGCTGTGGGACTTGGCTTCGTAGCTGCTCTGGGGAAAGACGCCCCCGTGTCTGGCACAGCCTCTCCCTCAGCTCAAAGCCCCGTGACACTGTAACTGGGGCTGGACACACTCAGCGGTCACCGCAGAAAGGGCCAGGGGCCTGGTGCACTGCCTCCAAGGCAGCCGTGGCCAGAGGAGAGGGAGCGTCTGCCCATCGTGCTGTGCGCCCGTCGGGTCCTGCCCCGGCTGGCACCCCCGCATTCCGTCCCTGGGCCCTTGGAGCTGCGGGCAGGAGGGGGGCCGGTTAGGGATGCATCTCCTGGGGGGCCTGCAAGGGAGTGCGGCAGAGGGGCGTGTGTGAATGAAAATGAAAAGGGGGAAAAACACACATGATTAGGAAGAGGTTCTCAAATACCAGGTCAACCCACAGTGGAGGAAATATTTATTCAGTAGCTGAATTTACCAATTTAGGCTTAAAAACACGAACTGGAACAGACTAAAACCTCTTTAGCAGAGATAAAGTTTTTGGTGTCACCAAGCAAAGTATTCTCTAGGAGAGATTTCTTTCCTTGTACAAAACAGACAGCTTCTTACTTGGAGAAGGTGACCTTTAAAATGAGACCCTTGGCTGTACCTGGGACGAGGGATCCATGCTGTTGGGCACCCCGCACCCCCCTGTGGCCCCCACGTCCCCGGCCTGTGCACACGCTGGTGGACTCCCAGCTGTCAGCACCTGTCTCTTTGCCGGACAGGCCACAGATGCTTGAGCCTTCGTGCTCCCCGGGGCAGCTCTTGCCATGGTGACATGAAGCCCCTGAGCCCCCGGTCCCCGGCCGGGCCTCAGTGCAGACTCGGGGTTAGGGCGTGGGGGTGGGGGTGGGGTAGGGGTGGGGCATGTGGGTGGGGGTAGGGGGTGGGGTGTGGGGGTGGTGGGTGGTTTGGGGTAGGGGGTGGGGCATGGGGTGGGCTGGGGGGTGGGGACTGGGGTAGGGTGAGGCACGGGGGGAGGGTGGGGGGACCAGGCGCCCCGAGGGCACAGGAGGCCCCCAGATGCGTCCAAAAGGTGGGTGTTTGATCTCAGCTGAAAAGCCAGTGGCTTTAGGATCTAAAACATTATTTCACACCGTAAATGTCGCCAGAGAGTTAATCCAGTGATTAAAGGCTCTGATAGACTGTTCCCTGCCTCAGTTCTGGTTCGGAACCTTTACAAGTTCAGTTCACACGCCACCTCCTCCCTCACCTCTTCTCACCCTCAGCCGCCCGGTGGTTTGCGGGAAAAGGGGGCCGTGACCCGGCCCTTCCACGAGGACCATTCCAGCCTCTCGGCTGGTCTCTCCTTCCAGGTACCTGCTTTGCTTTACAGCTGAAATGCTTAACCTCTGAGCTGACACAGGTTCACGAGAACGAACACGTAAAACAGGCCATGTGACAGGATGGAAAAAGTGATCTAAATAAGAAATGCTTTTCTCCAACCAGCCAACTAGCAGATGACTGCGGCTGAGCTAGTTTAAAATAAAAATGCATCTAACCTGCTGACAGTAAGAGAGCAGAGGTTAATATTTCGTGAGCCACTGCCTTTTTTGTTTTTCAATTCTTATTGTCCTACCAAGACAAACATCGTATGAATTAAGATAAAAATCATCTATGGGTTAGAAACAAAGCTCCAAAGGCAAAGAACTAATTTTAAATAAAACATGATTCTTAGGAAGCTTCAGCCTTAAAGATACGTACTATTAGGATCATTCCTATCATTTCTTTCCAGTTGTTCAACTATTTTGTTTCGAAATGCATTTATATTCTATATGTCAAAGTTACACAAATTACAAAAGGCTTCTAAAGTGTATATATGAACAGAACTCAAGACTTGCTGATTAGATCGATCTAATTTTTAGCCATGTTGTTGACAGAAAGGCTGATGGTTATTTTTCAGTTATGATTTATGAGAACCACATATAATCTCCAAATCTGTAAGACACATTGACATTCGGTAACTCATAACTCTTATTCACAAAGCATGATGTATATATACAGCAGAGCTGCATATAATGGCCCTGAAGATTTTTCTTAAATTACACTTTCAATTTTGAGCTTGAAGAGATCCTTTTACCCAATTTGTCCAGTGGTAGCATCTCGCAGAACCGCAGGGTGCAGACACTGACACAGTCCAGACACAGCATCCATCACCACCACGGCCCCCGCAACCCACCTCCAGCCCTCCCAGCCCCACCCCCAAACCTAACCCGGCCACCACTGGTCTGTTCTCTGTCCCTGTACTCCCGTCATCCCGAGAATGGTGTATAGAAGGACCTGCGCTGTTATGTAACCTTTGAGGATTGGCTCTTTCGCTCAGCGTAATTCTCTGAAGACTCACCGGGTTGTTGCTGTATCAACAGTTCACGCCACGAGCTCTCATGGTGTGGATGCTCACAGCTCTTGAACCGCCCACGAGGTGAAGGACAGCTGGGTTCCTTCTACGATTTGGCTGTTACGAGCAAAGCTGCTATAAACATTTCCATAAAGGTTTTTTCCCCTCTCTGGGTTAAATAGCCAGTGGAGCAAAAGTTTTTACTTTTTTTTTTTTTTTTTTTTGCGGTACGCGGGCCTCTCACTGCTGTGGCCTCTCCGTTGCGGAGCACAGGCTCCGGACGCGCAGGCTCAGCGGCCATGGCTCACGGGCCCATCCGCTCTGCGGCACGTGGGATCTTCCCGGACCGGGGCACGAACCCGTGTCCCCTGCATCGGCAGGTGGACTCCCAACCACCGCGCCACCAGGGAAGCCCCAAAAGTTTTTACTTTTGATAAAGTCTAATTTACATTTCTTTTTTCCTCACTGGGCTTTTGGTATCAAGAATGATGTGTATGATCCAACATCCCAAAGATTTTCTACTGTTATTTTTCTAAAGTTAATAGTTTTGCATTTTACATTTAAGTCGGACTTAATTTGACTTACATTTAAGTCTGACTTAATTTTTGTATAAGGTGTGGGACTTAGGTGCTCAGCAGGAAAATACGTCTACACCATCTTCCCGGAAGTGGAAGTCCCCAGAGATTTTGAAAGCAAGCTATAAAATGTTCGCTAATCTTGTGACTTATAATAGAGTCATTTACAAGAAATTCTGCCGGCTCTGGAAACAAGTTACAATAAAATAAAACCGATGTAATTTCTCCTCTAAAAATTTTACAATTTACTTAAATGATGTGCTTGGAGCATCTAGCGTGTCTCCATGTTCTAGCTGCTCAGTATCTTACACATTTTTTGGAAGCTGTGTGTAAATGTGAATATGTAAACAGATGCCTCAGGTGCCCATTGACTCTGATTTCTAAACAAATAGTTCTTCTAAAGTTATTCTTAGAATAGCAGTCACTGAAAGTGGCCCTAGTCTCCCCAGCATGACTCGGAATTTTAATAGCAATCTTCACCCACATTCCACCCAATTCTGAGGGAACATCTGGCCTTGGTTCCAGCAGCCTGTGACACCCGCCACCCACCTTGTACCGGTACCCGGTGGCGGAAATGTGCCAGTTCTCTCAAACCCCTCTGTTCAACCTCTGCCTTTTGGGGATTTGAAATCAATAAGCCTAGACTGGATTAATTTACCTCTAAGTGTTTATTAAGCTCAGATAGTTCTACTGAACCAATAGGAAAGACATATCCGATCTGCTCAGAGTGTGGACATGAACACGCCCAGCATAGCTTGTAGGCTCGTACAGCTAAACGCTTTCTCTTTCTACTGCAATCGCACTTCACCACCTGGGACCACGTCTTCCCGCTGAAGAGCCGTTTCTCACCAGAAGCGGCTCATTTCTGATGGGAGCAGGCCAGGTCCAACGTGAGATCAGACACCGTGTGCCAGAAAGCAAGGCAGAGCTCCAGTGTCAAGGGGCATGCGTCAAAGGTCGAGGGTGGCACAGAAGGGCTCCTTCAGGCAGACTTTGAAAGTCTAAATACATAGTGACTGGACTTAACACACGAGTAAGTAAAGCCCTCAAGTCTATGGTACATACAGTATACACAGTGACAAAGAGAGGAAGAAAGAGAAAAATCAACTCACCGTCGGAACACAAGACATCCGCACGGTGCTGGCTACCACGTCATCGAGAGGGGGGCGGGCTTCACGACGGGTGCGAACCATGTCCACCCCTAATCCCGTAGCCGAACTTGGTGCCAAGGGTCTGGGCTGTGGTGAAGGTGCAGCGGTCAGAGTCTCCAGCAGCCGGCCGGCTCTGCCCTGGGCAAGGACGAGCTCCAACAGGTGTCCAGACCCAAGTCCCTGCATCCGGAGGATACGGGAAGAGGGAGAGACAACTGGGGTCTTCAGAGTCAATGACCAGGGAAAATAAAAGGTGGGAGGGATGTTCTAGAATGTGGGGTAAAGGAGATCAAGAGACATAACCAAATGAAGTACATAAACCTTGATTAGATTTTATCCAAAAAACCTACAAAACACAGTTTTGGGACAACTGGGGAAATCTGAATTTGGACCTGATATATTCATTGTTGTTAACTTTCTTAGGTGTTACAGTGGAATTTGGTTACAGAAGAGAATGACCTTATTTTTAGTAGATGCATGCTTAACTATTCAGGGATAATTGTCTTGGTTTCTGTAAACTACTTCCAAATGGTTCATACATTGCATATATATATGGACACACACACATATATATACACACATTTCATATATATATATACATATATATATATATATATATATATACTTCCACACAGATGGCTAGGTTTTCACTGTACTACTCTTTCAACTTCTTTTTATGCTTGAAATTTTTCACTTAGAAAGAGCTAGGAAAGGCGCTTCCCTGGTGGCGCAGTGGTTGAGAATCCACCTGCCAATGCAGCGGACACAGGTTCGAGACCTGGTCGGGGAAGATCCCACATGCCGCGGAGCAACTAAGCCCGTGCGCCACAACTACTGAGCCCGCTAGCCACAACTACTGAAGCCTGCGCGCCTAGAGCCCGTGCTCTGCAACAAGAGAAGCCACTGCAGTGAGAAGCCCGCGCGCCGCAACGAACAGTAGCCCCCGCTCACGGTAACCGGAGAAAGCCCGCGTGCAGCAACGAAGACCCAACGCAGCCAAAAATAAAATAAAATAAATAAATTTTAAAAAGGAGCTAGGAAAAAGCAGCCCCCTGCCAAAACCAACTAAACGTGATTCTAATGACATTACTTTTCTCCTCACAAAGCAGGAGGCAGAGCAACACACGCCTCCATTTTTATTGAAGGAAACATTAATGATGGTTATGCTGTGTCAGCTGGGCTGGGCCACGGGTGCCCAGATATTTGGTCAAACGCTTTTCTGGGTGTTTCCGCCGAGGCGTTTTTGAATGAGATTAACATCTAATCTGTAGAGTAAAGCAGACTGCCCTCCCTGACGTGGGTGTCTTACATCGTATGTCTTAGCATGAAGGTTTTTAAAGATACAAACCCTGCTATGTAGCCAAGCCCGCTGCCTCTCGGCCCTGCAAGGTCCCCCTCCCCCCTCCACCGACGCCCGACGCCGGGTCCCTGCTCCTGCTGCTGGTGGCGTTTCTGGGCTGGCAGCTTACGTCGGCTGTGGGTCACCCCACCTTCCTTTCCCTTCCTGGCGTCTGCCAGCTGTGCTAGGACAGAGCCCGGACACCCTCCGACACAGAGGCCCCGGTCAAGGACTCAGCTTTGCTTGTGTGGATCTGCCTTTGTGCTGTTTCAGTCAGAACCATCACTCAGAACCGACCACACTGGTCTTGACCACATGGGCCAAATGACTCTTTTACACATATTGACTTGTCCATCGTTCATTCACTTTTCAGCACACTTTGACCTGCTCCCAATGGCTCCTGCCCATCCGCGGGGAGTTCTGCAAAAGTTTGTTTCTTTTAAGATACTGTGGCCACAGATTTGGGTTTTGTTCTATAAACTCGTCCTTACTAATTTCTCACTTTGCAAACATCACTCACACCGTAGGTGTCGAAAGAAAAGCAATTAGAATCACAACGGAAATTCCCAAGGACCATAACAGTCACATCCAACGGCAGCAGGAGAGATTTAGGTTACGTGGCGAGAGAGCCTCCATTCATTATAAGCTTGAGAAACACTGAGAAAAGTTATACAACATCCTTCCCGGCCAGTTTTTAAGGGAAGTCGGGCCTCTGCCTGCCACACCGACAGGGAGGCGCCAGCTGGCAGGCGAGCAGGTGAGGCGGAAGCGGCCCAGCTCTCGCAGGGCCGGCGTGTGCTGCAATGTGGGGACAAAGCCAAGACTGTATTTCTTTGAAAACAACACACGTAAATGTGTGAACACCTCGTAAGCCTGCCAGGTGCTGCACACAGCGAGATTCCCGCATGTAGGCGGGAAAACCCGGGACGGAGCCAGAAGCCAGGTGCCGGGGCCAGTTACTCAAAAGTTACTTAAAATCTCTCAGGGTCTCAGGGTCCGGTCGGTGAATCAAGGGATTGGATGAGATGATCCCTAGGCCTCTTCCAGACTCAAGGTCCATAAGTACCAGACAAGAGTGGAAAAGATGGAAAGCCTAGCCTCTTGGAAAAAAGCAAAAGAGAGCGGGAAGAGGGAGGGGGGCAGTAGCAGCAAAGCCTGAAGAAGAGAGAGACCTGGGCAGGTGGGGGACACCTGGCGGCACGTAGACACAGTTCCACCGGGGGTTGGCACCCCCGACCACCAGCCCAACTTTCAGTCCGGGTCCTGGGACGAAATGATGTTTCCTCTGTGGCCTCCGTGTCCTGGGGTGAGGCAGCCCCGAGGAGAATGAGGTCGGCTGGAGCCTGGGGCACCCAGGGGACAAGGATGGGAGGGGACAGTGGACACAGGCTCTCTGGGGGCCCCGAGTTCTTCATTTTGCCACCACTCCACTCTTCTCTACTCAGAGCTCCTCGTGGCCATCTCTCTTTGTCTTTGTCTTTGTCTCTGTCTTTCTCTGTCTCTGTCTTTCTCTCTCTGTCTCTGTCTCCCTCCTTCCTCCCCAGCACAGCCTCAGGCTCCGGGGAGCTGTCCGGTGGGGACAGGCGTCCGAGTGGCTAGTCCATGCCGCTGGTTCTTTCCCCAAATCTCTGTCCTCCTCCCTCTTGTGCGTTAACCTCTGAGGAAATCGCTGTTTTCAGGTGTCCACATGTTGAGACTCTTTAGGCGATGGTTTTAATTCGATGAGCCCATTCTCCCCGGGGGCGTCTGGGCCACACGCAGGACCCTCTTACCGTTGGCTGGTTTCCCCGCCTCAGGGCTCATCCCAGGGAGCCCTCTTCCAGAGCTGCTGTCTCCCAGGCCGTCTGCCGGTGCTTCTCCAACCCCTGAAACGACAGGTCGGCCCTCCTTCGGGGCGCCGTGTCTGGACGTTGGTTGGTCACGGACTTCTTACAGAATCCGAGAAACACGGTTCACTGCCTCATAAAGCACACGGTCGGTCTGGGGGTCTGAGGACCCTCTGAGGTCTGCCGTGGTCACGGGGCCCCACGGTCCCGGGGGAATGTTTATTCCAATTACCCGCTTAACGACATCGTGATGGTCATTGTACTTCGCCCCAATCAACGTTCTCACTCGCGTCTCCAAGGTGTGCACATGCTCTGAGCGCAGGGCTTTGACAAGACAGATGGAAACATAATAGCTTCTCAGAACTTGTTCTTTTCTTATCTCCTCTCGGTCTCCCATCGGCGACCTAGACAGACACTCGGCGTATCGCTCCATAAATGTAAGAACTGTCACCTCCAGGCTCAAACGCAAGGCCCCTGACCACGTCTTCCCTGTTTCAGGGAGAGGATTCTTTCTGGAGGCCAGTGTGTGTCCTGTGCCCTCATCCCGCCTCGCCTCCCCAATTATTCCCTCTTCCAGCCCCCTGTGGGCTCTTTCTAATCAGCAGAAGAGCAATTCACAGATGGACACCCCTGCCCCCAGTGCTAGCCGCTTCCGGCCCTGCCTGCTGGGCGAGAGTCTCCACCGTGTGCACCTGCTCCGGCCCCACAGAGCGCTCGGGGGATGAACAGCGCGTCCCTCTGGAAGCCTCCCCTCTCTGGGCCCACCCGGGGCTCCCCGGCTCGCCCCGCTGCCCCCACGGGCCCGACGCCCTCCTGGACGACTGTGAGCTATGCCTTTGCACGTGGTAAGTGAGCTGTCCCCGAGTGGAGGAGCCGCTGGGGCAGAAGCCCAGGGGTCACCAGGGCTCAGGCCACCTGCGCACCACTGTCAGCCGCCCGGAGCTCAGCTGACCCGTGTGTGCACTGCAGCACCTGCCCGTGGCCCAGGCCTCTGGGCGCGCCCAGGCCCCGGGCTCTGTTGCGTGATTCACAGGACGAACGATCACTTCAGAGGCGCCTGGGCCTCACCCTCAGCAGGGTCAGGGTCTCTGGACCCTCAGCATGAACCTCCTTATGGGCTTCAGTGTGTCTCCCTGTGCCTGTGAGCCTACGGGCTGGAAGAGCATCTTGCGTTCCAGGACAACGGTAACTGCTGAGTCTGCTTCAGGGTATAGCTGAGAGGATTCTAATTAGCACATCTGTATGCAGATGTCTGTAACATCCATTGTTTTCTCTGAAATAGCTATTTGCATAGGTGCTTTTGCTTCTGGAGCCCAGAAGAGGAGGGGGGCTTCCACCCAGCCTCGGAGCTGCGGCACCAGCGGGGGGAAGGGAGTCGCCCCATCCCTTACGCGTGGATTCCTGGTTTCCAGCCTGTGATTTGGAGGAAACATCGCCCCGAGGGAGGGGTTCACACTGGCATTCTGTCTCTCTGCAGCATTTCCCAAATCCATCCTGAGCACCCTCAGTGTGTCAAGGGGCCCCCAGTGGGTTTGTCCCCACCCCTATCAATTTCTAAACCCACATAATGAAAGCTCTTGAATGGTCTAAAATAGACCGCGGAGTTTGAGAGCCGCTGTCCTGAGCTAGCAAGCCCCCTGGCCCTGCCCCGCTGGTGGGGGCCTGAGCTCTCGCTGGGCCCCGGGGGGCTTCCTGAGCTAAGAGGCTGAGCCTGCGGTCCAGCCTGGCCCTGGACACCGACCCCAGAGCAGATGTTTGTACAGGACGGAGCTACTGAAACTGCAGTGAATGGAAAGATGATGGTTTGAAATTCTCGTGGGTCACAGCTGCTACCCGCTACCGCTCTCTGCCCATCACACAGGGGTCGGGGGCGGGGCGTCCCTGTGTGGACCAGTATCCCTGGCACCTGAGAGGAGGGGCTGCAGCTTGAGGGCACAGGGTTGGCCCAGACCAGCCCCCAGACCCTCCAACTCCCGCTCCGGGGCCCCTGGACTCTCTGGGGCCTTAAGTGAGGGTCCCCAGGCTGGTCCCCAGAAGGAGGCCCAAGGCTTCCACTGCAATCCCATAAAAGACCAGAGGCCCCCAGTGATCCCATAAGAGCAGGCGGCCTCCTCACAGGCTCCAAACATCAGATCTCAGCTCCCTGAGCAGGAAGTGAACAAAGCAAAGTTTCTAGATAACTGAATTTTTACTTTTTAGTCAGGACAATTCTTAATTGGTAATTCCTTTTTCAAATCAATTTTATTAAACAAGTAATCATTCCCACACCTTCTGCAACAGAATGTGATGCATGTAACTGGACCTCCGCGTGAGCCCCTGAGAGGCTGTGGGGCACCGCTGTGCTGTCACCTTCTCCAGGGAGTCCCGACAGCAGGGGACTCCTGTGCACCCCGAACCCCTCACGGAAGGAGTAGCGCACCTCAGGAGAGGGGGTGCTGCCTACTCTCTGCAGAAATAAGTCTTCAATCCAAGTCTGAAGCGACTGCCTCACTGTGAAGACCTCACGCACCAGAAATTCTCTCTCCAGTTCGGCGCGGTGTCTCTGAAAATTATCAGAAACACCCCAACTAACTGCCCACGCAGAGGAGAGTGACCGAGTAACTACCACGGTCCACACAGTGAGCGACCAGCCGCTGCAAAGAGAACGAGGAAGATGTCTGCAGCCGGGCGTGATGACTTCCGGGACGTGTGTTCAGAGGCACATCTGGAGACGCACAGTCTAGTGAGGCAGAGGCATATAACACGCACAGGGCCTGCCTGTGCAGGAGACATTTAGGAAGGAGAAGCAGAAACCACAGGGACTGGTCCCCGGCTGGGCGGGTGGGGAGGACAGGGCGGGGGCCTCCCCTGAGCTCCCAGAGCCACACGCTCCACGTTCCCTTTGCCACCAACGACCAACAGCCAGGTGGGAGAGAAAACAGTACGAGCCTCACCGTAGGGGTGGGAGGAAGAGAGAACCCGCCCGAGAAGCCGTGGGAAACAGCATTGATGGCGGTGAGGTCACAGACAAGAGCCGGGCGTGCAAGGCTGTGCCAAGTAGGTAAACTCTCAGGCTGAGAACATCCTTCTGCAGTGTCAGCAACCGATATGCAAAGAAAAACTGGAATTGCAGACTCAGGAGATGAAGGAGAAACACAACCCAGACGTGGGGAGGGATCCGAGCGTCCTGGAGCACAAGTGAGAACGGGAGACCCCGGAACGGGCTTCAGCGCGGTCACCGTGCAGGACCAGCGTTGATTCCCTGGTTTCACTGTGTTTTTGCAGAAGATCTTAACATGAGGGGAAGCTCGGTGGGGATACAGGAGAACTCTGTGCTAATTTTTCAGCTGTTTTGGAAGTTTAAAATAGTTCAAATAAGAAGCTTTTTTTAAATCTAATTTTTTCTGTTTAAACCCTGAGGCACTGGAATGAAAAGCACCTTGAGTCTGAACTTGATGAGTTTCACTTCAGCCTTCACACCCCCTCCCCAGGTATCAGCGCTGGGATCTCCTCAAAGGCCAAACCCCCAGACACTCAGCCCACTTCCAGCGTGGCCTCTGACACTTTCTGCAGAAACCAGAAATCGTCCAAAATTCCCATGAAACACCAGAGACTCGAACAGCCAATCTTACGAAAGAAGAGCAAAGTTGGAGGACTCACGCTCCAATTTCAGAACATACCACAAAACTGCAGTAACTAAGAGGGTGGTCCTGGCACGTGGGCATCATCGAGAGCCCAAGACAAAGCCTCACGATCACAGTCAGTTGATTTAGACACAGGTGCCGGGTCCACTCAATGTGGAAAGGACAGTCTTGTTAACAAATGGTGCTGGGAACACTGGACAGTCACGTGCAAAAGGATGAACTTGAACCCCCACCTTACACCACATGTAACACTTCACTCAAAATGGGTCAGTGATCTAAGTTTAAGAGCTAAAACTATAAAAATGAAATAAGAATGGGGCCAAATCTTCACGATCTTCAATCTGGCAATGCTTAAATATGACACAAAAAGCATACACAGCAAAATCTAAAAATAGATCAACTGGACTTGATTAAAATTAGACTTTGGTGCATTGAAAGACTCCATCAGCAGAGTGAAAAGACAACCCACAGAACAGGAGAAAATATATGCAAATCGCATACCTCATCAGGGTTTAATATCGAGAATATATAAAGAGTTCTGACAACTCAACAACAAAAAGAGAAACAACCCAGTTTTAAAATGGGCAAAGCACTTGAATAGACATTTCTCCAAAGAAGGCAAACAGCCAAAAAGCACATGAAAAGATGCCACACATCCTTAGTCCCTGGGGAAATGCAAACCAAACCCACAGTGAGATTCTATGGGAATGACTTTAGTCAGACAGACAGACAGTGGCAAGCACTGACTGGAATGTGGAGAAACTGGATGCCTACACAGCGCTGGTGGGAATGTAAAATGGTGCAGGCTCGGTGGAAAACAGTTTGATGGTTTCTCAAAAAAGTAAACACAGAATTACCATATGACCCGGCAATTCCACTCCTAAGTATATACCAAAATAATCGAAAGAAGGGACTCCAACAGTTATATGTCAGCCAATGTCTGCAGCAGCATTATTCCCAATAGCCAAATTGGGAGCAACCCTCAACAGATGAACAAATAAACAATGCGGTCCACCCACGTAAGGGGATATTTCTCAGCCACAGAAAGACATGAAGTACCGACACCTGCTACAACATGGATAAGTCCTGAAATCGTTGTGCTAAGCGAAATAAGGCAAACACAAAAGGACAATATTGTATGAAACAGCTAGAAGAGGCAAATTTGTATAGACAGAAAGTAGACTAGAAGTTACCAGGGGATGGGGTTTCCCTCGTGGCACAGTGGTTAAGAATCCGCCTGCCAATGCAGGGGACACGGGTTCGAGCCCTGGTCCGGGAAGATCCCACGTTCTGCGGAGCAACTAAGCCCGTGCGCCACAACTACTGAGCCTGCGCTCTAGAGCCCACAAGCCACAACTACTGAAGCCTGCGAGCCTAGAGCCTGTGCTCCGCAATAAGAGAAGCCACCGCCATGAGAAGCCCGCGCACCGTAACTAGAGAAAGCCTGCACGCAGCAACGAAGACCCAACGCAACCAAAAATAAATAAAATAAATTAAAAAAAAAAAGAAGTTACCAGGGGTTGAAGAAGGGAAATAGGGAATTATTGCTTAATGGGCACAGGGTCTGTCTGGGGTGATAAAAAAATCCTGAAAATAGTGGTGATGGTCACACAGCACGGTGAGTGTAGTTAACGCCACAACAGTACAATGTAAAATGGTTGAAACAGCCAGCTCTATGCTTTACACGGTGGGGAGCCTCCAGCTGTGGCCTGAGCTGACTCGCGACCCTGACCGGTGACATGGCCCCGGCGCGGCCCAGCCAGAGCGGACAGCAGGCGCCGGCTGCACACTGCCGTGTAGACCTCGCGCTCAGCGTGGCACCCGGTGCGGACCCACAGCCGTGAGTGACGGGGCCTGGGGTGAGCATGGAGGAGCCCTCCCCATCTGCTCACACGCTGTGGCCTGAGCCCCAGCTGTACCCGATCGGCCACCAGGGAAGTTCCCAGAACAGTGAGGCCGAGTGTCCTGCCCCAGGGCAGGTGCCCGGGACAGCCAGGCGGTGCCGGCGGCGGACCCAGGCAGCCATGGCCCGCGGGGTCCTGCCTGCGTTGTCCTGCTCAGCGTCCCTCTGCCGGCTCCTCCCATAGCCAGTGCCCTGTGGGCATGTGGCCTCGTCCGCTGGCCTCCCCACGTGGCCGCTGCCCCTCGCTGGGCTCGGGTCAAGGGGGTCTCACCTACCCGCCCCCCCCCCGCCATGGCAGAGCTCTCTGCTCTTCTTACTTTGCTTCTTTCATCTCTTGAGTATTTGCAGATGCCTCAGTTTCTTGTTTGACACATGGTCACTGAGGTGCTATATCGCCAGGCACCAGGCTGGGCCCTGGGCTCTGAGGGGCTGGACCGAGAGTCACAGGTGATTCCAGAAGCCTGGCCAGACCTCGGGCTGCTGGACACCCACCTCTGCTCCCTGGGAGCGGCTCACCCTGCAAGCGGCACGCAGAGCACCGCGCCAGCCCTCCGGAGTCTCCAGGACAAGGTTCTGTCTGGGGACACAGAGGCTCTGCAGGTTCCGGCTGGGTCAGCATCGCACGTCCCCAGAGGTGATGACTTAGCTGCTCTGGCAGCAGCCCACATTCTCCGTAATTAGGACCCCTTAGGAGACGCCTTCGCAGCCCTTAAGTGATTTTGAGGGGGAGCCCCCGCTGTGACTTCAGGCTTCAGAAAACAACATTTTTAGAAGAAATGCTGCTTCCTGTCAGCAATGGGAAGACTTTTTCCCCCTTCTCCTTTATCCACAGCTGCTATAGATAAAAATGGGTCAAAATAAGTAAAAACTGACATCCTGCTCCTGCAGTCACGAGGGCCCCCTGCCACGTGGAGGCCCCTGTCACGCGGAGGCCCCCTGCCACGTGGAAGCCCCTGCCACGTGGAGGCCCCCTGCCACGCGGAGGCCCCTGCCATGTGGAGGCCCCTGTCACGTGGAGGCCCCTGCCACGTGGAGGCCCCTGTCACGTGGAGGCCCCTGCCACGTGGAGGCCCCCTGCCACGTGGAGGCCCTGTGCGCCCCCCTTCAATGGGGCACCAGCCATGAGGCTCCTGAAGGGACCAGGCATCAGTCAGTGATGGGAGACCCCTTCCTGGGAAACATCTGTGCTGGTTACATTTTCTCCTCTGGGAAGTCAGTTCCTCGGAGGCAAAGGGCACTAGCAGTAAGGATGTGTCCCAGTCGTGGTCCCACCTCACTGGACAGGGTTCACAGGGGACACGGCTGGACCAGAGGCGGAGCGGGGCTCCATCCTCAGTGGAAGCCCAGAGGACCTCCGGGCAGAAGCAGCAGGGCCCCAGGAGGTGGGGCGTGTGTGGGGAGGGCCGGGGATGGGGGTGCGGGCGGGGGCACAGTGCCTGAAAGGGCTGCTGGTGTGGCCCCTGCTTTACAAGCTGGGCTGTATCCAGGCCCGGCCGTTGTAAATGAAAGAAACTTCCACGTACAAGGTACTTAGGGATACACCCGACCAAGGAGGTAAAAGCTCGTTCCCTGAGAACTACAAAAGGCTGTTAAAGGGAGTGAAAGAAGACACAAATAATTGGAAATACATCCCGTGTTCACGGACTGAAAGACTTAATATGATTATGATATCTACACGACCAAGAGCGATCTGCAGCTTCAGTGCAATCCCTGTCAAACCCCAATGAGGTTTTTTGCAGAAATAGGAGAGCCATCCTGAAGTTCATGTGGGACCTCAAGGGCCCCGAAATAGACAAGACAATCTTGAAAAGGAACAAAGGTGGAGGCCTCACCCTTCCTGATTTCAAAACTTACTACAAAGCTGTAGCCAACAAAACAGTACATCACTGGCACAAAGACGGTTTATGACCAACAGAACGAATCGAGAACCCTGAAATCCACCCTCGAATACGTGCTTAAATGGTGCCAAGACCGTTCAATGCGGAAGACCATCTGCAACAAACAGTGTTGGGAAAACTGGATATCTGTATGCAAAAAAAAAAAAAAAAAAAAAATTAAAAATAGAGTCACTGTATGATCCAATAATGCCAGTTCTGTGTATCTACCCAGAAGAATTGAAAGCAGGGACTCAAACAGATACTTGTGCGCCCACGTTCACAGCAGCGCGGTTCACAACAGCCAAAGGTGGAAGCAACCCAGGTGTCCATCAGCCGACGGGTGGGTCAGCAGCAGGTGGTGATAGACACAGGGAATGTTATAAGGTTACGTTATAAAAAGGAAAGAAATTCCACTACAACGTGGACCAACCTTGAGAACACCATGCTAAGTGAGAGAAGCCAGTCACAAAAGGGCAAACATTGTAGGAGGTCCCTTGAGGAGTTAAATTCAGGGACCGAAAGCGGGGTTGGGGGGGCTGGGGGAGGGGAGGAGGAGTGAGTGCTTCACGGGGACAGAGTCACCTGGAAAATGAGGAAGTTCTGGAGACGGAGATGGGGATGGTTACACAAGAATTCAAATGCATCTAACGCCACTGAACTGTACACTTAAAAATTGTTAAAATGGTAAATTTTACGTTACGTATAGTTTACTGCAATTAGCCATGTAGTTGCCTAGATCTTATCACTGATTAGTTTTCAGATTACAGGGATCATGAAGAAAGCACTGTTTAGACGCCCAAAACATGAAACTTCGGTCATGTTTAAGGAACCCTGGCCGTGGCATCTGTACTTTCCTTTTGGTACACCCGGTGGTTCCTCACGCTTTCCTATTTCCATTCTTTTTCCTCAGCTAAAATGTCCCTCTCAGAAGCCTGCTTCGGAACACCCGGAGCAGACTGTGCACAGTTCACGTTCGCAGTGATGCGCACGAGATTCCTGGAAAAACCCGCTGTCTTGTGTTGTGAGGTCACAAGCAGGGACTCTCAGCCCTCCCAGAAACTGACAACTACCCCCTTCCTAGGGGGCTGCCCCACTGCTCTCCTGGGGGCTCACAAGCTTGCGGCGTCTGAGGGGCGCGAGGGTGTCCCCGTGGGACCACAGCTGGCAGCTGTGCCACTTCTCCCAGGAGGCGGTGGGAACCGGGGCTGGAGGCTGACCTGGACTCAGCACAGAGGAGGCTATTCTGGGAGGCCTCAGGGTCTCCCGCATGGGTCAGCCTGCCGACAGGTTCAGCTCCGGTCCTCCTTGGCCTGCACCCCGAGACCCCCTCCTTCCCCTCCCAGCTGTGTCCCCCTCCCCAGGTCACACTCCTGCTCCCACTGAGGCTGTGCTCAGGGGCCCTTGGGGAATTGCCAGGGTCGGGCACCTGCCCAGATACTTGAGCTTTAACCTGTGGGATTACCCACAGATGAACGTGTCAGCCCCTTCACCACGATGCCTACAGTCTGAATAACTAATCAGTGACAAGACCACAAGCACCTTGTTCTTCTGAAATTATTCAGGGTAAATAATAAAGGAGCTCAGCTGATGAAGCCACAGAGGCCAGAGGCCCCGAGTCTCCACCCTCCGTCTGCGCCCAAAGCTGGGCCGCAGGCGTCACACCTGCTGTCCTCCCATCAAGGTCAACACCTGCCGCGCGGTTCCGGAAACCCAGCCAAGAAAGACTTAAGGGCTCTTGCCTCCAGCCCGGGGTCCGAGGGTCGAGGCCTCTTCCTCGAGAGCTATGTGACATTTGCAAGTCGACTGCCTACCCTGTGTCCTTTTCTCCACCCGCGACGGCGAGTGGCAGTGACGGCGCCCGTATCACCGGGTAGGGAACCAGCGAGGCCATCGCTGTTCCTTCCAGGCAGTGCCATCACCTTCCTACAGCCCAGATGTGACCATTTCTACGATGACAACAAAGCCCTCGTGTTTGCCTGTGGGACTGCAGGCAGGTCCTGCCAACGGGCAGCTGCTCTCCGATGGCCCAGGGGTACCCAGGCCCTCGGGCCAGTTCTGAATGAGGCGTCCAGATCAGGTGAGGCTTGTGTGGAAGCACAGCAGGAAACTCCGTTGACTGGGGAGGGGCTGCCGCACACGACGATCTACTTGGGGTGAACTGGTATCATTTAATTTTTATACAGCTTGCTGTTAACAGAGGCCCCAAAATAAACAGTTGTGCCACTTGCTTCAAGAACATTTTCTCTTCGGTTCAAATAGTTTCTTTTTTTTAATATATATATATATATATTTAAAATGTATTTATTTTTGGCTGCGTTGGGTCTTCGTTGCTGCGCGCAAGCTTTCTCTAGTTGCGGCGAGCGGGGGCTACTCTTCGTTGTGGTGCGCAAGCTTCTCATTGCGGTAGCTTCTCTTGTTGCGGAGCACAGGCTCTAGGCGTGCGGGCTTCAGTACCTGTGGCACGTGGGCTCAGTAGTTGTGGCGCACGGGCTTAGTTGCTCCGCGGCATGTGGGATCTTCCCGGACCAGGGCTCGAACCTGTGTCCCCCGCATTGACAGGCGGATTCGTAACCACTGCGCCACCAGGGAAGGGAAGCCCCCAAATAGTTTCTTACCCTACCAATGCACACTTGTTCTAAGAGGTCGGGAGAGCTGGTGGGGGGGCGGGGATGAAGAGGAAGCAGGGCGCGGCCCAACAGGCCCAGGGCAGCCCCGAGGGAGGGGACTCCACGACCCGGGCGCCTCACCTGTGGGTCCCACCCAGCGGGTTCCGTCGGCACCTCCATAGGGCGGCCCGGATGGACCTGGGGTGGGAGAACAAATGGGGGTGCACTGCCCCTCGCACTCACGACTGGGATGACGGCCAAGCAGCGCCCAAGTCTTCCTGGGGGTGTGCGGCAGAGGCAGCGAGCAGGTCCCTCGGAGCAGCCGCAGCCAGGAGGGGGCAGGGGGCTGGGCGCCGCTCCCGCCAGAACCTTCCGTCAGGGAAGAGCCCACAGCCTGATCCTAGCAGCTTCCTGGCAGTCCTCCCGGCACTGGGCCTTTCCAGTGGCCGCCTTCCAGGGGACACGCAGGGCTGCCGGACCCTGTCTCGGGTATGTGGTACCCTGAGCGTCGCAGGGTCCTAAGGAGGTTCCGAACTTTTCACGGGAGGATGTGAATGTACGTGGTTCCCAGCATCCCGAGTCCCCGAGACGACACGCCCCGCCCCTGAGCCCCCGCCCAACCCACCCCATGCGATCCAGCTTCTTCGACGGGACTAGAGGGTTAATTTCGCCCAAACAGAGCACTACGATCCCACTGCGATCCAGCTCCCAGCAATGAGGGAGGCAGCTGTGCCTCGTCCACCCTGCAAAAGCCCCAGGTGTCACCGGTCAGCTGCTGGATACGGAGGAGGAGGTCTGTCAGAAAGGCGTGGGACGAGACTTCCCACCACGGACGCAACACTTTTCTTTTCAGCCACAAAAAGGATACGTTTTGATGTTTCTTATTCATCTCTACATTAATTTGCATAAATGAGTCTTAGAAGTTCATCTTCATAAAGAATAATGTTCCAAGTATAAAACTAAGCCATGGGAAAAGTGGAAAATTGGACAGTGCGATAACATAGAAGGAAGAACTACCTTTAATCCCATCACCACTGACAGCCGTCGTAGAGCCGGGGGTCCGCCCCCACGTTCTTTCCGTATTCTGACACAGGTGGCTGAGTTGACCTCCGGCTGCTGGCAGCTGCGGTGGGCATGGTGCCCGGCAGGGAGGGAGATGGACGGGTGGGTGCCTGCAGGCCCTGCGTCCACAGCAGGAGAGGCAAGAGAGCCCCCGGGGGAACACTGGAGCTCACACGTCCTCGGACTACACAGTTCTCCTCTTTGCTCCCTCCCAGTCAGACAGGAAGGCTGAGCAAGGCTTCCACGCAGGGGTCTGGCTGGTGGGACGGGGTCGGTGGGCAGCGAGGGCTGTAGGGAAATGCCCACATTTTCGCTAAATCGTGGTTCTCTCCTTGGCACCGGGAACCCCATGGAAATAGGACGTTGGCTCTCCTTTGATGCCACTCCAAGTCCTACCTAAGCTCTCCTGACTGCCTGTAAGCGTGTGGGTGGACACTGGGGAGGGGTACTGGGCCATTACCCTCCCTCAGCACTGCCCTATCACTGGACACTATTTCACTGGTACTTTACAGCTAGACACTTGTATGAAGGCTGCAGAGAACACCCCTTTGCCTATTAAAGTCATTTTCTCTGAGAAGCCTTCCCTACCCCCAATAGAAATATATATTAAAGTATATTACTAACGAACACATAAATAGATTTTTCATTGTAAAAAGTGTTTTTACTCAGCGAATTCCCCGGAGATTCATCCAAGCTACCGCGTGTATCAATAGGTCACTCCTATTTTATTGCAAGTAGTATTTCATGGTGTGGATGGACCACAGTTAACCACTCACCCGCAGAAAGAATCTGGGTTGTACCCAGTTTTTGATTATTACAAACAGAACTGCAATAAACTGTCGTGTACAGGCTTTTATGTGAACAGAAGTTGTCATTTCTCTGGGATAAATGCCCAGGAGTGCAACCGCTGGGTCATATTGTAGTTGCATAATCGATTTCATAAAAAATCGCCAAACAAATTTCCACGGTGATTGTACCATTTTACATTCCCACCAGCGATGTACGAGAGATCATTTCTCCACGTCCTTGTCAGCATTTGGTGTATATTTTTAATTTATTTTGATAAGTGTGTAGTGAAACCCTTTTGTGGCTTTAATTTGCTTTTCTCTAGTGGCTAACGATGGTGAACACCTTTCACGTGCTTCTTTACCATCTTTATAGCCTCTTCAGTGAAATAACTGTTCATGTATTTTGCTCATTTTTAATTGGATATTTTTGGTTTTGTTGTTGTTGTTGGCTACTGAGTTCTGAGAATCCTTTATATACCACAGATTTGGGTCCTTTACTGGATGTGTGGTTTGCAAACATTGTCTCCCACTCTGTAGCTTTTCCTTTCATGCTCTTCAAAGGGTCTTTGGAAAAGCAGTTTTTAATTCTGATGAGGTCCCATTTATCAAGTCTACCTTCTACAGACCATGCTTTTGGTGTCAAGTCTAATAACTTTTTGCCTAACCCTAAATCCAGACGATTCTCTCCTATTTTTTTCTAAAAGTCTTACAGTTTTACATTAAAGTCTGTGATCCATTTCTGAGTTAATTTTTAAAACATGTATTTTATTGAAATATAACTGAGTTACAGTGTTGTGTTTGAGTTGATTTTTTTTTTTTTTTTTCCTTTTTGCGGTACGCGGGCCTCTCACTGTTGTGGCCTCTCCCGTTGCAGAGCACAGGCTCCGGACGCGCAGGCTCAGCGGCCACGGCTCACGGGCCCAGCCGCTCCGCGGCATGTGGGATGTCCCCGGACCGGGGCACGAACCCGCGTCCCCTGCATCGGCAGGTGGACTCTCCACCACTGCGCCACCAGGGAAGCCCCTGTTTGAGTTGATTTTTATAGAAGGTGTGAAGTTAAGGATAAGTTCTTTTTTTCTCCTGTGGATGACCAACTGAACTGCCATTTGTTGAAAAGGCTACGCTTCCTCCTCTGAGCTGGTTTTGTAACTTCATTGAAGATCAGTTAGGTGTACCTGTGCGGGTCCACTACTGGGTTCCGTGTTCTACGCATCTGTCTGTCCCTCTGCCAGCATCACATTGTCTTATTACTGGAGCTATATAGTGAGCATTAATATTGGGTAGAGTAATTATCCACTTTATCCTTCTTTTTCAAGATTGTTTTAGCTATGTTAGAGTCTGTGCCTTTCCATATGAATTTTAGAATAAGCTGTACATGTCTACAAAAATTCTTGTTGGGGTTTTGATAGAAATCGTATTAAACCCATAGATCAGTTTGAGAAGAATAGACAACTGTACTGTGCAGAGCCTTCTAGTCCATGAACATGGTATGCCGTCCTATCGTTCAGGTCTTCTTTGACATCTTTCATCCGCATTTTATAAACTGCAGCATATGGACCCTGTAAGTGTTTTGCATCATTCATACCTAAGTATTTAATTTTCTTTCAAGTGACTGTAATGGTCTTGTGTTTTTAACTGGTTTCACACATGAATTGTTGGTATACAGAAATGTGAGTGATTTTTGTGTCTTAATATCTTACCCTGTGACCTTGCTGTATTCACTTACTGGTTCTAGGAGGTTTCTTGGTACATTCCTTGGAATTTTCTACACAGATAATCATGGCACCTGCAAAGAGGGGTAGTTATATTTCTTCCTTTCTGAACTGTGTGCCTTTTCCTTTTCTTGCTTTATTTAACTTTCAGTACTAGGTTGAGAGGAGACGCCTTTGCCTTGTTCCTGATCTGAGGGGGAAAACATTCAGCCATTCACCATTAAGTATGATGTTAGCTGTATGTTTTTTTCAGGTGCTGTTTATCAAGTTGAGGATCTATTTCTACTTTTCTGAGAGTTTTCATTATTAGTGGGTGTTGTATTTTATCAAATGCTTTTTCTGCATCAGTTGATGTGATTATATATCTGTTCTGTTGATAAGGTGAATTATACTGACTGATTTTTGAATGTTGAACCACACTTGCATACCTGGATTAAATCTCACTTGGTCCAGTAACTTTATGCATCACTAGATTCAAAGTGCCAATATTTTGTTTAGGATTTTGTGTCCTAGTTCATGAATGATATTGATCTGTAGTTCTCTTTTTTGTGTGTTGTCTTTGTCTAATGTGGTCTCCAGGTAATGCTAACCTCAAAGAGATTTAGAAAGTGTTCCCTCCTTTTTGTTAAATGTTTGGTAGGATTAATTCTTTTTTTTTTTTTTTTGTGGTACGCGGGCCTCTCACTCTTGTGGCCTCTCCCGTTGTGGAGCACAGGCTCCGGATGCACAGGCTCAGCAGCCATGGCTCACGGGCCCAGCCGCTCCGTGGCATGCGGGATCTTCCCGGACCGGGGCACGAACCCGTGTCCCCAGCATCGGCAGGCGGACTCGCAACCACTGCGCCAGCAGGGAAGCCCTGGTAGGAGTAATTCTTTTTTGAATGTTTGGTAGAATTTTCCAGTGAAACCCCCAGGACCTGGAGATTTCTTTTCTTTAGGAGTTCTTAAAGAATTAACACAATTTTAAAAGTTATATTATTGATACAGTATCATATATAGAGATCTTTCCTCTTTTCTAATATAAGCATTTTAGTGCTATCAATTTTCCTCAGCACTGCTTTGGCTGCATTCCACATGTTTTGATTTGTTGTGTCTTCATTTCCTTTCAGTGCTATATTTTTTAAAATTTGAGACTTCCTCTTTGACATATGAATTGTTTATGTGTGTTATTAATTCCCAAGAATTTAGAGATTTTTCTGTCATTTTTCTGCTCTGCTCCTTGAGTCTGTAGGTTTGTATTTTTTGTCAAGTTTGAGAGGTTTTCAGGCATTCTTTATTCAAACACTTTTTCAGTCCCATTCCCTTTCTTCTCTCCTTCTGAGGCCTGATGATAAAAATGTTGATATTTTTGTTATTTTCCCACAGGTCCCTATGACTCTGTTCATTTTTATTTTCAGTCTTTTTTTTCTCTCTGTTGTTGAGACTGGTCAGTTTTGATTAGTCTCAGGTTCACTGATTTTATCCTCTGTTATGTCCTCTCTACTTTTGACCCCATGCAGCAAGTTTTTAAATTCAATTATTGTATTTTTCACTTCTATAATTTCTTTGTATTTTTTTTATAACTTGCATTTCTTTGCTGAAATTTTCTGGGTTTTTTTTGTTTGTTTGTTTCAGGAAAACCCATAATTGCTTGGTGAAGCATTTTTGTGAAGGCTGCTATAGAAGACTAGTCAGATAATTCCAACATCTGATTCATCTCTGTATTTATTGATGGTCTTTTTTCAGTCAGGTTTTGATATTTCTGGTTCTTGGTATGATGAGCGATTTTTTTTTTTTTTGTATCAGAGATACTTTTGGACGTTCTTTTGCATGTTGAATCCTATTGTTCCAGCTCCATTTGTTGAAGAAACTATTCTGACACTTTGACAATGTTAAGCCTTCCAATCCATGAACACAAGACGTCTCTCCATTTATTCAGGTCTTTAATTTCTTTGTATTTTTCAGCGTACAAGTACTTCCTTGGTTAAATGTATTCCTAAGTATTTTATTCTTTTTGATGCTGTTATAAATGGAGTTGTTTTCTTAATTTCCTTTTCAGATTGTTCAATGCTAGTGTATAGAAACACAACCAGCTTTTGAGTGTTGTTGAAGTTCTGGTTTGTTTTTATAACAGTCATTGCTGATGGATATCACCCACCACTTCTGAGGTTGGAAGGTCCTGTCCCTCCAGAGACTTTAAATAGTAACTTCTAGATTTTTCTAGTTTGTTTTAAAATGTTTGCTTTCCGTATGTACTGCCTCTACTCAGTATCTGGTATTGGATGACGTCGAAGTCGGTCTCCTCTTACTGGTTGAGCCACGGCCCCAGCATCCTGGTCAGCCTGCCCTGCTCTCTGGAGTGCTAGGGTGAGCCTCCCTCAGTGCCATGGAGCCCCACCCCACGTCCCAGGAGAGCCTGTGCCCCGTCACGACTGTCACATTCCCGACACGGGCGTCTTTCTCCAGCCTCTCCTGTCTCTTTCCCAACGCTTCCTTTCTAAGTTTCTCTTTTTGTCCCTCTTTACTTTGATTTTTTTCTTTTAGACTATTTCCAAGTTCCTCCTCTTTTTGAAATACTAGCTTCTGCCCTAAGACAGAAAGGCCTTTTGCCTAAGAAGCCCCACACTGGGTGCCGACAGTGCTTCCTGCCTGCTCTCCTCCCTGCAAGGCCATGGGGGTTGTTTCCACGCCACACACAGGGACAGCAGTCGTGTGAGCAGTGTGGGACCAGACTGAACCCGGCCACAGGTGCCTGAGTGACATGGACACTGACCACCAGCTCAGCGACCTCACAACCCCTGGAGGCTGGGCACCCATGATGCAGGAGGAGGGGTTGGAAACCACAGCAGTGAGTCACGGAGGCAGGGAGGCTGGGCCCCAAGTCGGCGGGCATTCGGCGAGACTCCTGTTAACAGTGCCTGGGAGAAGTGAAGGCTTCTGCTCTAGGCTGGGACGCCTAGAGGTACCATCTGGAGGTGTCATCAGTGGGTCCGAGTGCCCGCCCTGCTGTGAGGGAGGGATGGCAGGGATGCCCCGTCAGGTGCCCGTGTGCCGGGGTGTCTGCGTGGGGCTGGGGCCGCACACCAGGCTCTCAAGCGCAGACTCCAGCCCGGGTCTGGGGCCTCACAACCACGGAGGCTAGAAAGGATTATGAGTCAGCAAATGTGAGCCTTGGCCCCTCAGTCGGGAGCTGTGTGGCCTTGAGCTCATCACTCAGATGTTTCTTATCATCCAATGGAGGAAACGACCCGCCAAGGACCTCTGGCGGCAGGGCTTGTCCCCCCAGCGAGAGGACATCTGGGTGATGACATCCGCAGGCAGACGGAGCCCCGAGACGCAGGAGTCACATGGACAGTGAGCACAGACAAGCCCCGGGGGGCACAGACCTCTCAAAACACACCCCCAGAGGCCCCGCTGTTGGGGGAGCAGAGAACGGCCGCCCGCCGCCTGCAGACCCCAGGCGCCGACCCAAACTCGAGGTCTGAGCCCAGGGCCGTGACTGATGGCGGGCAGGTCAGTTTCCTTGTCCTTGGGGTGAGTCTCCCCGAGTTCCTTCCAGCTCAACACCTGGGAGTCTCAAGTGGCCCAGGTTTGGGGCTAATTCTAATATTTAAACATGATAAAGGTGAGGGAGTTCAGCCTTGAGACTCTACGCGGAGCCTAGACCCATGGGGAGGGTGAAGAAGGAAATGCTGCAGAGCTCAGGTCAGTAACTTCTCATTCTGGCCCCGAGCCAACGACAGTTTTGCAAACAGATGCCCACACTGTCCTGTTTGTCCTCCATTAACATCGCCTTCACCTGCCTGAAACGGGGCTTGTAAGCCCTTACTCTGGTCTCACCACCAAAGGGGCAGCGGGACGCCCCTTCACAGGCCGGGGGTGGGGGAGCCGCGTGCCAAGGCCTCCTCCCCGCAGCCGTGAGTGGCGCCAACTGACGATTCTGGGGCCCTTCTTCTCCAGCCCGAGCTGGGCGGCGCGTTGTGTGTGCGGACAGAATGATTCCTGTTCCCCAGGGCCGCGGGGGTGGGAGGGCAGGCCGCACCTGGCCCAGGGCCGCACGGGCTGCAGGGCAGGTGCAGTGAGAGGCCGACTGAGTACCGAGTGCGGACAAAGGGCCTTGCTGGGCAGCCTCCCTGCACTGGGGGTGCAGAGTGGAGGGGGACGGGGGGCAGCCCCAGGGCAGGCGTGTGGCCTGAAGACGGCCGCATGCCGCTCAGTGGGGACACGTCTCAAAGTCGCCTACATTCCCCCCACGTACCGACACCAAGAAGAGGTCTGTGAGCCACACAGGCGCACACGGGCCACCCAGCTCAGAGCCCCCAACCCCCAGGCGCCACTCCAGGTCTCCAGGCTGCGTGGCTCACGGGGTGTTGCCTGGAGATTTCTCTAAGGGTCTCCCCTGCCCGCCAGGCTTGTGCATGCGTGTGTGTGTGAATGTGTGTATGTGTGGGTGTGTACACATGTGGGTGGGTATGTATGTGTGCATACATGTATACGTGTGTGTCGATGTGCCTGCGTGTAGGTGTATATGTGGGTGTGTACACGTGTGTATGGATGTGCATGTGTGTGTAGCTGCGTCCATCCTCCTGTATCTGTACACATCTCCTCCACAACTGGACTCCAGATGCTCAGCACAGAACCCAGCTCACTGTGAACACTCAGAGACGTCTGCTGGGCCCTGCAGCACAGACACAGCCATGTGGCCAAGGCCAGAGGGTGGGCGCCCAAGTGCTGGTGCTCGCACAGCCGGTGGCCCACTGCAGGGCTGGAGGTAAATGCAAACAGCGTGGGCAAACGGTGGTCCGGGAGGAAGCACACGCCAAAAACGGGAGAAGCGAGGCCGCCACAGAGAAACAGAGGACAGGAGGAAAAGGCAGCGGGGGAAGAAGCACAGCCTTCCTGGGAGACAGACGGGACAACCGAGGCAGCAATGACCCCTGAAAACACACGCAGGAAACCAGGCGTCTCCCGGTGAGGGACATGCAGGGACATGCGTGACAAACAGCCCAGGAGCCGGCCAGCTCGGTGGCAACACACGTCCCGATTCACACTTTCTCCTGCGCGAGTGTTTTGTAACGACCCCGTGGTACCTTCCGACAGAAAGACCTTGGCATTGGAAACGCAGAGATTAAGATTCGAAATGTGATGAGAGTCAAGGTGATGTGCAGGGAACTCCAGCACAACTTTCCCGAGAAACCATCTGGCGTCATGGATGAAAAGCCTGAGAGCTGTGACCAAATGAAACGCCTTCTGAAGATAAAGATGTCTATTATAGAATATTGAGAAATGAGAAACAACCCACATGGCCAACAATAGAAGGAAACAAAAAACACATTTTGACAAATCCACCCCAAAATATTCAATTTAACAAGTGAAAACATGAAGACATAAAATGATCCCAAATGCTTGTGTGAGAGTGTGTGTACGTGGGACTGTGGGTGGTAATTCTGTATATAAACCCTGAAAGAAGGACATATCCTAACGAATCAGTAGCCGTTCCTCTAGGAGTGGAATTACACAAGCTTGGACATATCCTAACAATCAGTAGCCGTCCCTCTAGGAGTGGAATTACACAAGCTTGGACATATCCTAACAATCAGTAGCCGTCCCTCTAGGAGTGGAATTACACAAGCTTGGACATATCCTAACAATCAGTAGCCGTCCCTCTAGGAGTGGAATTACACAAGCTTGGACATATCCTAACAATCAGTAGCCGTCCCTCTAGGAGTGGAATTACACAAGCTTGGACATATCCTAACAATCAGTAGCCGTCCCTCTAGGAGTGGAATTACACAAGCTTCTTCTTAAACTTATGCTGCTCTTTAATCTATGTTTCCAGTTCCTCTATGACAAAAACGTGCCTCTTTCATGGTGAAATAGCAGCTGTTTTTGGTCGCATTTGTCGTGTCTGGAAACACGAGGAGCCACCCTTCCACTTGCTCCTCGGGCTTGGAACGGGCTTCTTTATGGTCGCGTTCCCTTCGGTGTGAAATAATCTCTTCACATAAAAGGGCGTCAGCCCAGACGTGACCCACCCATGACGCCGCTGAGCAGAGCGGGCCCCTCTCCCTCCCAACGGCCTGTCCGCCTGCAGCTCTGCTCCGGTGAACGCACCGGGCACCCCCGTCCCCGGGGGCCGGGCGTGGGCTCAGATGCGTCGCGGCCCCCAGCCGGCTGGCAGGTGTTTGCCGGGAGTGACAGCCCCTCGGAAGCCTCTTACTTGCGAAGCCTCCGCCCCCCAGTTGTAGGTTTCTTGTTAAAACAACACGTCAGGATTCCAGGAGACGAAAAGCCACCTTGTCCGTCGTGCTCGGTGCCCCGCCCACCTCTGCGCTTTCTTGAGACTCTAGACTTTTTCTACTTCCAATGTGGTGAGTGTTCAAGAAGACAACGATACGTACTTCCTATCTTTCTTCATCTAAAATGTCTTTGTTTTTTCTTTTGGTGGAAAAAAAAAATCAAGGAAATTTGTTCACAGTCAGAAGCGGTCATTCTCTCGAAGTAACTGTGAACTAGCTAAATTCTCCAGAAAGGGGCCTCACAACAGTACAGCACCACAATCAAACATCAGAGGCTGAGAAGCAAGACCGTTCCCTTCCCAAGACTAAGTAGCTAATCTACATAACGGGCATTAATTTTTAATGCGTTTTATTTCACTGAAGCGTTACACTCCATTGCATTAATTGCTATGATGTTACATAAAACATACGGATTTAACACTTGTCATGCACTTTTTCCCATGTTAATCTACACGCCTCCTCGACCCCCGGAAAGGAAGGGAACCCTCTTCCTGGCTGTTACCAGACCCGGTTGGGCCGCTGTTTGTTCAGGGAGACGATCTGAAATCAGCTTGGCCTGGAGGTCGGGGCCTCAGACAGCGCACGGGGACTCTGCCCCAGGGGCCGGCGGCGGCACCCTTGTGCGGGTGGGACTCCGGGACCAGGGAGTCCGGCAGGTGCCTGCTTAGCAAGGGGCGGGGCCTAAGCCAGCGCCCCGCCCCCCGGCCGGCGCGCCCCCCGCCCCCCGGGCCGGCCCCACCCCAGTGGGCATCCCTGCGCTCTGCTGTGAGCCTGGCCGTTCGGCTGCCCGGCTACGCTGAACTCAGCGGGGAGATCCGGCTTTTAGACATACGTTCTGGGCAGGGCCTTTCCGTTATTTTGAACCCGTTTAACGTTGTGACCCAGAACACAGAGAACTGCACTCATAATAGGTGACATGCCGGTCTTTCCGTTTCACTCTGCTACAAAGACGCCAGTCAGAACCCACACACCAGCTTCCCACTGCCCCAGTGATGGGAATCACCTGGACTCCGGCTGAGGCTCCGAAGCCCAGGCCCCATGCCAACCCCCGGACAGAACCCGGGACGGAGGCAGGCACCCTCTGGGGATGGGAGGGGTGAGGGTGCATGTGGAGACCCCCGGCTGGGAGTGCACAGGCTCCAGGAAGCCTCGCCAGCGGGGGGCAGACCCTCCGTCCACACACACCCTCCCTGCGTCCTGTTGGGGCCGGGTGGCTGCAGGCCGGTGAGGGCTGAGTCAGGAACACGGAGATCACAGCCTTTCCCACCGGAAAAAGCTAATCCTTTACAAAAATAAATCTGCGTCTTCAAGCTAGAATTTAGTAAAAACCCAACATTCATATCAGCCTGAGGGTTTCTGAGGCTCTGCTGGGCCCCATAATCCTAGCCTCGCTTTTCATGTGCCCAACACTTCCCAAGTCTAATCTGAGGTTTAAACTCCATCGTTTAAATATCTGAGAAGGTTAAAAATATCCAGGAAGGTCATTAAATTCTGGGAACTGCAGCCCAGGGCTCTGGCTCTGCCACCACTGGAGCTTATCTGCTCCCTCCCCAGGAGGCTTGTCTAGGGAGGCGGGAGGCCGAGGGGGGCGGACAGAGCAGGTGTCGGGTGGGTGAGGCGGGGGCAGAGTGCCGTGGCCCAGCCGGAGCCCCTCGGGAGCGGCGAGGCGTCGGGGGCCCAGGGCGCCGTCTGCCCCTCGGTGTGCGGTCTGCTCTCGCTTCTTAGCTTCATTAATTTAAAAAACAACGTAATGTCTCCTGTACTATTTATACGTGACATTTCAGTTTGTCTTCTTTCTAAACAGACAATCAAATTAAAGTGTTGGGAGTTTCATTCTGCGTGAATGTATGCCCGGCTCTGTTTCACAGAAACGAGTTTTCCCCCGAAAGTCAGAGAGCTGGCATGGTTCAGTGCAGCCTTCTGGTCTGATACGGGAGGGATCAGGAAAGACAAAGCAGCAGCAGCTGAAAGGTTTGCCCTGCGGCTACGATCGAGGAGGCCCAGTACGCGTGTGTCCGGCCTCACAGCGACGCGCACCCGTGCCTGCTTGGGTACGTTCATGGCACGGGGCACCGAGGAAACGTCTGTACCTGGCAGGTGCCCACAGGTGCGACGCCGAGTGGGGAGCAGGCCTCTGTCTCGTCTGCTTCGGCTGAGAAGCGCTGAAGCTCTCAGGAGAGCCACTGGGAGGTGACAGAGACACGGCTGTTTCTTTCTTTTTTTTTTAACATCTTTATTGGAGTATAATTTCTTTACAATGGTGTGTTAGTTTCTGCTGTATAACAAAGTGAATCAGCTATACGTATACATATGTCCCCATATCTCCTCCCTCTGGCGTCTCCCTCCCACCCTCCCTATCCCACCGCTCTAGGTGGTCACAAAGCACCGAGCTGATCTCCCTGTGCTATGCGGCTGCTTCCCACTAGCTATCTATTTTACGTTTGGTAGTGTTTATATGTCCATGCCACTCTCTCACTTTGTCACAGCTCACCCTTCCCCCTCCCCGTATCCTCAAGTCCATTCTCTAGTAGGTCTGCGTCTTTATTCACATCTTACCCCTAGGTTCTTCATGCCTTTTTTTTTCTTTTTAGATTCCATATATATGTGTTAGCATATGGTATTTGTTTTTCTCTTTCTGACTTACTTCACTCTGTATGACAGACTCTAGGTCCATCCATCTCACTACAAATAACTCAATTTCGTTTCTTTTTTATGGCTGAGTAATATTCCATTGTATGTATGACACGGCTGTTTCTTCAACGCCCAAGCGGACCCCCTTTCAGCTGTGACGTGCAGGCTAATCACCCACTGCAAGGCCGGCTGGGGCCAGAGCCTGAGCCCTGACCAGCTACGAGGGTGATGCTGCAGGTTCCAGGCCGTCGTGGGGCAGCGAGGGAGGGGTTGCCAGGGTGCTGGGGTGTGAGCGGCTCTCACCCGGCACCCTCCTCCACCTTGGCCTGGAGCTACCCGGTGACGCCCTCTTCAGTCTGACCCTGAGTGACCTCGCGGGCAGTGCGGGCTCCGCGCCTCAGTCCTAAGATGTCCCTGTTCCTCGGGAAATTGCCCATTAGGACATGGTGCTCAGATATTCAGACGCACGTGGCCATTCTTCCCGGACCCCCTGGGCCCTCACATCCGGCACCGCCTCATCTGCTCCCCTTCACTCCCACCCCTCGCATCCATGCTGCCGCGGAAGCTGAGAGGCTGCTCCCCACTCCAAACGCCCCTGAGCCCGCCCTGCCCTCCTGGTGCCCGGGGGGGAGAGCTGGGGTAGGAGCGGGGCTGCCCGTGCCCCTGGCTGTCAAATCCTCCAGGGACACGGAGCCCACCTGCTTTTGCCAGGGCAATATCCAACATGTTATCATTTCCTACCAACCCATGCGTTCCACACGACCTATTAATCATCGCACATACACCGGTAATTATGATAGTGCAGGTCCCAGCCATGCCCTGGGTAGAATCTCTTAATTAAACTCAAACAATGAATCAACCAGCACATATTTTCTGAGCATCTGGCGTGCGCAGGCCTCAGTGCCAGGCAAGAACTCGTGTCCCTCCTTTTCTCTCATGCCTATAAAACATCCAATTGTTTCCTTAAATTATGGGAATCTCAAGGTATTAAAAAAAAAACTTTTGCAAAGTGGAAATACACAAATTGTAAGATGAAAAGGATCAAGACACTTGGCATTGGCCTTGGAAGGGGTCTGGGAGTTTTCTCCTAACTTATCCCCAGTGAAGGTGCAGATATACTAGCGTTTCATTGTCAATACTGTGTAATCCTTAGCGTGTGTGTGGCTGGTAAGCAACGGGGATCCACAGCAAGGGGATTCCAGCCCCCAAATGAGCCACCACGCTCCCCCTGCGTTCAGTTTAAGGGAAGCCAGAATGAGTCCATCCATTGACTAACGGGGCATCATAGATGTGGTGAAGCCTCGGGAGGCCTGCTGTATACACCGCACCATCTAGAGATTAGGGGTGGGGGAAGGACGGCGCCCTCTTCTGCTTAAACTGCCTGGGTTGTGGGATCACCCTGGAGGTCGCCGCAGAGACGGAGGGTCTCTGTGCTCCCACCCCTGGTGGACAGGGAGACCTTGGGGGTTCTCCTAACTGACCCCCTCGGCAGCTGCCCCGGGGAACGAGGGGGCAAACCAGCTGCCACCGCCGCCTCCGCGAGGCCACCTCCCAGCGGGGTCACTGCCACTGGCTCCAAATCTTGGCCTTGAGTACAGGACTCAGGAAACTGGCATCTTTGCAGCCCAGCGAGAGGGAGGAGAAGGGGAGGCCCAGGCAGGGAATTCCAAAGGCCAAGTAGAATCCACCCGGGCCAACCCAGCTCTGGGCTGGAGTTTCGGATGAGGTGACAAACCGTGACAAAAGGAGACACAGCCCACGATCAGAGCCCTGCCCAGAGAGTCGGAAATCAGAAACTGAGTCTGCTGGGACCAGCGGGCTGGGAGGGGGCTCCACCGGTCACCCGAAACCCCTGGAGAGCAAACCCGCGCGGGCGCAGGGACACGGCAGGGTCCCCAGGGACTCGGGAGCTTGGGGGAGCATTAGGGGCGCAGAGAGACCCCAGCTCGCCCTTCTGGACGTCCTTGTCATCCCTGCCGAAGCCCAGGACCCCCTGAGCACCCGCCCCCCTCATTTCTGGAGCCACTATCCGGACCCCGGGCTGCTCTCTGAGCCCCCCAGCCCCGGCGCCCGATCTGGGCTCAGAGGGCGAATGTGGGAGCCCCCTGGGCTCGGCTCGGATGGGGAGGGCGCAGGGAGCGCTTGGGATCCTAGTTGGCAGAATTCGCAGACCCTCTCCTGGGTTCAGGTCCGCGCCCCGGCTCCGCGCCCGGGCCAGAGAAGGCAAGGCTGGGAGGGCGGCCGTGCGTGCGTGCGTGCGTCTGTGTGTGTGTGTGTGTGTGTGTGTGTGTGTGTGTGTGTCAGGCTACCCTAGCGCGCACCGCTGTGTATACGGGGCGACGTTCCCCTCTGCACAGCAGGGGCGGCAGGAAGGGGCGAGGAAAGGGCACCCGCGCGCCGGGGACTCGCCCACGTCCCGCGCCCTCTTCGCGGAGCCGGGTGCGCCCACAGCCAGCCAGGGAGGGTGCCTGGGAGATCCCTGGTCATCCCACTCTGGTGCCCCCACCCCGATCTCCGCTTAGGTCACCGCCCCGCTCCCGGTCGCGGACGCCGCTTTGTCCCACCCCTCCGTCCCCTCACCTGGGCTCCTGCAGATCCGACACAGACAGACGGGGCGGCAGCTGGAACCAGGCTCCGGCCAAGGCCGCCCAGACCTCCATGAAAGCGCACGAAGCTGGCGGAGCCCGCGCGCGCCTGCGGCCGGGCGCCGGCCCAGCGCGGGACTTGGAGCCTGACGGGGGGCCGGGGGCGGCGCCCAGCCCAGCCCCGCCCGCCGCTCCGGTGGCCGGGGGGTGGGGGAGGGGCGCTTAACTGTCCCTCCCGCAATCTCCTTGGCCCCAGCCCCCTGCGCAACCGAGTAGAGACCGCGCGCGCCGGACTGTCGCCGCTCTAGGACAGGTGCTTGCGCCCCCGTTGCCTTGGGCCCGCCCAGACGCTCGGGTGTAGACCCCCGCGCCCCTCCCGCCCCCGCCCCAGGATCTCACGGTGTAGACACCCTGTCCCCGCTACGGCCCCGGGAGACTCCAGCGTAGGTCTCTCTCCCCGCCGCGTCCGCCCCCCGTCTCCCCTCTGGCCTCGGGACCCCCCGGTGTAGATCCTACTGCGTCTCCTGTCCCCGCTCCGGTCCGGAGCCCTCACTGCAGAAGCCCCGCGCCCTTCCGCCCCGCTCTGGCATCGGCACCCTCCAGTGTGGAAGCCTGCGCCCCCGGCCCCGTTCCGGCCCCGGGACCCTCCCCTGTGGGTCCCCGGCCCCACCGCGCGCGCAGCTTCACCTCGGGGCCCCCGACTCCGCGGGCTGCCGCTCGGCTCGCCGGGCCGGCGGCCTCCTCCAGGAGGAGCGCGGCGTCTCTGGAGCCCGCAGCCCGCGGAGTCCGGCACCGCCCCGCGCACCGCCCCCGGCCCGGCCCGGCCCCGGCGATCCGCCCGGCTGCTGTGGCGCGGCGCCCCCTCGCGCCCGGCCGCGGGTCCCTAGGGCGAGCGGACCCCTGGGCGCGGCGGTCCGTCCGGGAGCCCGGGGACGTGTCCACTCAGGGCGAACTCTCGGGGGCGCACGAGGCGCGGACCCCGATCTGCGCCCCGGGCCCACCGACGCAGGGGCGGCTCCAGAGGCGCAGAGACCCTCGCCCCCTCCATAACCACACGCGGAAGCGGCCCTTGCGGAAAAGGGGCAGGCGAGGGGCTCTCCAGTAAGCGCGGTCGCGAGAGCCCGGAGGAAGGGCACTTGAGGGGTCTGGAGACGCTCGGCCGGTCACCAGGAGAGCCTGCGCTTTGCGGGCTGGCACTGCCAGGATGCGTGTGTGGTGTGTCTTGAATCCTGACGGCCTCTGTGAGGGGCTGTTTCACCACGTGCATTTACACGAAGAAGGTGTTCCTCTCCAGCTTGAGCCTGGACACCGGAACCTTGGAAAGAAGGCTTTTTTCTTCATAGAAACACTCACTGAATATCAGAGCCGGAGAGGCCTGGCCACCTCTCTGTCCCTGAAAGGCCACCTCTCCCCCAGGAGGTGATGGCTTCTGGGCGCTGGCCGTGCCGTGTTTTCCGGACAGAGTCTGTCCTAGGCTGAGCAGAACCTGTTATGGGTGGTGGGGCATTTGGCCCCTGGGGATGGCTATTGTAGCTGCTGAGGCAGAACTAGGTGGAGGATCCCTTTAACACAGAAGCCCTCCAACTCTAGGAAACACTGAACAATAAATGAGTAAACAAGGCGGCTTATGGAAACCTCTGGCCCACAGCGAGTGCCCAGCCTCTGGGTTACATAGGTCTGAGTGCCGATGGGTATGTATGAATTCTCAGGCTAAATGCTCCCCAGCCCCTACCCCTTCATGGGAGGAAATTTCCAGCCCCAGCTCCCCCGCGGCTGCCCCTTCAGAGCTTGTGCCGTGGTTGTGATGGGCGGATTGGCACGAGCCCATGCCCCTCCCCTCTCCAGACACCTTACCTCTGTGCATCTGGCCGAAGCACTCACTAGCCTTTCCTGGCATCACGTCACGTTCTCAGTCAATCCTGCATTTTCAGTCGGCAAAGATCTCTCCATCTCCCCCAGTCTCTACTGGTGCAGTTGTTCCTGGTTTCTCCTGATCCGCGGTTTTTAGCTATTTGGTTCTTTAAAATCTAGGTGCAGTATATTTGTTTCTATTAAATTGTGTTTGTTCATTTTTACTAACCTCTTTGGTGAGCCTGTCAGGTATTTCAGAAGCCTAATTCTATCATACAGTGTATTAGCTCTGTCCTCAGCTTGAGCTGGTGGAAAAGCGGTAACTCAACGTGGTGCCAGGGACACTCTACCCCCATCTAGACTGTTCTAGCGACGCACATTTTCTGTTTTCTTTGGGAGACTTAATTGAATGCCTTTCTGAGATAGAAGCAGAACTCATTAGGCATCTGAACTGCTAAGTCTACCAATTTTACAAAAACGAAAAAGAAAGGATAACACGCATGTTCTGCTTAATTTCACTTGGTCGTGATGGAGTAACCGTCAGCACTTTGTTTTAGAAACAGTGCAGTGTGAACTTGCTGGCAGCGGGTGCAAGTCCTGTCCATCACTTAGTAGCCTCAGTGCAACTTTGGCCAAATCACTTAGCTCTCTGTGGGTCACTTTCCTTGTCTATAAAGTGGAAATAACAGTAGAACCTCCTTCACTGTTTTGATGCTTAAATGAGTTAGCACTAGGACACATCTGGGCCATAGCAAACAAAACCAGTTATCATCATTATTTTAGGCACTTACAGAGCAGTAACAATCTAGAATGTGGTGGGAATGCTGAAACAAGAGACCGAGCACGTCTGCAAACCGAGGAGCTTTGAACTCCGGGCCCAGGGGCCCTTGGGGAGGACATGCAGTCCAACTCCGCCCGTGGGCCGCCTGGCACCCGCAGATGCGATGGGCACTGTGGGCATCCTTCCACGTGGGCCAACTCCTCTCCCTAAAACCAAGCAAATAGTTCAGCGTGTCGGAGAGGGACAGACCATTCTCAAACTTCCTTTTTAAGTACTCTTCTCGTCTCTCTAAGCCCCTTAACTTCCTTCATTATGTGTGTCTCATTCCCTTTTATTATTTTTACTGCTTTGTTTCTGGACTTCTGAAGGTTTCGCTCTGTAGTTCTGATCGTTTTGAAGCCACTGTTAGGCAGCGTCAGTAAGGAGCGAACGCTGCGGATGTTGGACCCTCTGGCAGCCACGTGCCTGGGGGTCCAGCACTGCAGGGATTTTATAAATTCACTGCTGGTCCACAGGACGGGAGCCAGGGACAGGGTTGCAAAAGACGATGCCATCAGCCCCAGTAGACTCACCATTGCTCTTTCTGAATAACATTAAATTCATTGCTGTTTGATGCATTTGCATTTTTCGTGTAGCTTCTGTTTTAGGAAAGGAGCAAACGTTTACAAAATGTTTTTTGAACGTAATATGCGCTTATTGTTGAAAATTAGTAAACCTTCTGTGAAGAATACAAAGGAGAAAACAAGAAATCCCTGTACTTCCCATCTCCACCATTCAAACTTGACCACTGTTACTGTTTAGGACCCATTTTGGTACCAAAACATTTTGGACTTTTTTAATGTAAGAATATATTTTGGTTTGTTTCTATACAAAAATAGCATCATAGTAGCTCCTGGATTTTCACTGGATTTAATAGCAAATGAACATCTTCAGTGTTTTCCAGGCTCCAACATCATTTTAAATGATTGCACAGGATTCCTTCTTGTGGCTGGTACCAAACTGCCACTGAGACTCTGTTGTTTGACATCTATGTTTTCTCCAGTTTTCCACTAATTATAAAATACTTCTGCCAAAACAGCTTTCTAGATATATCTTAACCCGCTTTCTGGACTATAGTAGCATATTAGTAAATACTGAGTGGCATGTTACTAGTGGAAAATCCTTGCTGTGAGTGAGATCCTTCTCTTGAAGAAATAGGACGTTTGCATATGCACTTGTTTCTCTCTCTCTCTTTGCAGATAGTAATCCCCGTGCGCAGGGACATTTCTATTTTCGCTTCTTTGTCCTTAGCGTAGATGGGACCTGGCGCCCATGTGCGTGTTTGGAAGGTGTTTCCTGTGAGTGGATAAGTGCAGAAGGGCGTGAATACTGTTATGAACGCACACGTCTAATGACAGTCTTTACCAGCGTTTTCCAAGTAAGCACTTTTATTCTGGGTACTTAACTAAAATTTTCATGAATTGGCTCCTTTTTGAGACAAGATGATACAGTCCCTCCTCTCTTTCTGGTAACAGCTTTACTGAGGAAGAATTCAGGTACCGCACAATTCGTGCCCTTCAGGTGTGCGGTTCAGTGGGTTTTAGGATGCGCGCAGAGCTGTACAACCGTCACAGTCAGTGACAGAGCACTTTCACCTCCGCGTAAAGAACCCCGGACCCTGGTGCCGTGAACCCACTTTCTGTCCGTCTGTCTGTCCACCTGTCCCTTCTGCGTGCAAGGTGCTCAGAGCTCCGTTCAAGAGTCTGTCGGCCTTTCAGACACTTGCATTCTTTTGTTTGTTTATCTGCCTGTTCCGGGCTTTCTTTTTTGCCGTCTCTTCTGGTTCATGTCCGTTTCTGGCGTGAGTGCTGCGGGGAGCCAGCCCTCTCCCTGTCAGTGGTTCGCTCAGCTGCTACTTGAAAACATTTCTCTTTCTGCCTTTCTGTTCTCTGACTTTTCTTTCTCGGGAGCGTCTGCAGCATTTCACGTGTTCTGGTCACTTTGTAGTTCCCGCAGATGCCCATGATCTGTGCTGCCCCCACCCCCAGGCCACTGGTGGCTGTCCCACCCTGTGTCCACCCCAACCTCCCGCTTTGATGGACCACACGCCCCCCCACCCCGTCACGGGAGGCCGGGCCTTTGAGCTTCCCCAGAATTCCCCCTTTGTTCATCCCTTTCATCGTCCACCCCCACTCCCCTGCTCTGCATTTCTCTTCTTCCATTTCCTCATCTTAATTTGAGCTCCACACAGGGACACCACCTACTAAAAGGTAGATCGTTTGCCTCAGCGTGTCGTCCAGGAGGCCCTGGGCCTTCTCCTCGTGACTGTGGTTCAAGAACAGGACGGTGTTTCACTCAGGAGAGAGATGTCCTTCTGAAACGTGTGCATCACTTTAGGGTGGGCTCTGAGGACAGGGGCCTGCGGTGGATTCTTGCCAAGTGTAAGCAATCAGCTTGTCTCGGTGGTTGGGGGGTGGGCGGCGCACACGTTTGAATTCTCTTAACCCCACGCACCTAAGGAGCGAGGCTCTTCCCGGGACTGGGTCCTCCTCTCGTCCTAACGAGCAGCACACTTGTGGTCCAGGCCCGTGGGCCCGGCTCTGCTGCTTTTCATCTGTGAACTTCAGAATCTGTGCCTCAGCGGGCGACTCGGGCAACGCTTCGCAACGTGGCTTTTGTTATTATGAGATGCTTGTGATCCCGGAAGCGCAGCAGGGTTTCTACAGAAGCCGCTCATCATTTAATTTAAACCTACAGTGGGATGCAAGGGTCTTGCTGCCTCTCTCAGTTTTGTGCTTATGAATTTAACATGCAGTTTCACTTGTGTCATGCTTCTCGAAAGTGGCCTCAAATTTGACGCAATAACGTTTTAAATTGTTTGAATTGCTTAATCCTGTATAGAATACTGCGTAAGGGTCTGGCTGCTTGGGACTTGCTTTTTCCCGAGTTATTGGCCTCAGTGACACTTTGAAGAGAAATACTTCTCTTGCCTTTGTGAATAGGGCAGAGCCCCCGGCGGCTCCAGTGTCACGGGACAGGCCAGGCACCCTCATCCAGTTCAGTAAATTCTCCTTCACACCCGATCGGTGCCGGGAGTGCTGGGCACTGCAGCCTGCAAGATGCACTGGAACCAGCTAGAAAAACCTTGCTCTGCGGTAGCTGTGCGGTGGGCGGATGGGAAGAGCCTGAATGTTGACGCGCAGGGCTTTTCCGTCCTGGCTCAGCCTATAAATGAGCTTTAAATGTCTCCCCCACAAACGGGAAGCCACTGCGCTCCACCGGCAAGCTCTGCAGAACGGTGGTGTCTCAGATCACAGAGGCCAGGACAGTGGTGAGAAAGAGACAGAGAGACACAGGGAGAAGCTACAGCTGCCCCGCACCCACGGCACCCACGCACAAGCCCAGACAGAGCGCAGAGCCGTTCTGGGTTCTGGACAAGGCAGTAGCAAGCAGCAGGCCCTTGATGGCCTGCGCTGGAGGTAGGCGCCCTCCTCGGATAGTGATGAATGAATCAGAGGAGGCGCACGGAAGGATTTCCTGCAAGTGATAATAAAAGCGGTGCAGGAGACACTCGGAAAAGGGTTAGCAGAATGGGTGCGACAAAAATAACACAGACGCCGAGCAGTGACATCCCAGCCGCCCTTGACCGCACTTTCCTCCGTCCCTCAGAAGGAGGGTGACCGTCCCCGTCAGGCCCAAGCGCGGAGCAGGGCTGCCTCCCCGCCCCCCACGCTGCCCTGGCCGGTCAGCCACCTCTTCTCGCTGGGGTGGTGGTTAGAGCTTCCTGCCTGCCCGTACATGCTGCTATCAGGGCCTAAGCTGGGCTCCCCGAGTCCATTCAGGTGCCCGGCTGTCCAGGCGCCGAGGTCAGACCTGCCGGTGGCCTCGCCGCAGATCCCGTCCGTCCATGGTCCCCACTCACGACGCTCGCTCCCTCCTTCTGACGACGGGCTGCCGTTCATCACGCACGTTCTTCCTGCGCTTGCCTTGTAAAAACTCGGGTCCATCTCCCCCAGCGCACAGCAAGACCATTGCTTGTAAGAGCGTGTTGCACTTCAGGCAGAAATGCCCGTTTGTTGGCCTTTTTCCTGGGTAAATGTTCAGCCTCGCACCCGTGCTAACAGTTCCCTCGTACACATTCATCCTCACGACATCTCGGGTGGGCGCCTCGGCCTGCCTGGTCTTTAACTATCGTCCGAGCGCCGCGGCTCTGGGGCGTTTGGTGGCCTCGGCAGGGCTGCCTGCTCCGTGCTCCCACGCTGGCTTTGGGGTGTTTCTTTGCTGAGGAATAACAAGGCCCGATCCTAATTACAAGGAGTCCCCACGGTTCTGACAAAACTTCCATCTGTGGCTGTCCTGCTCGCATCTGCCACGAGAGAACAGAACGCCCACGCTGGTTACACGCGCGAGGCGGAGCTCCTGTCCTGGTTACGAAACAGCCAGTCATCTAGGATTTTCGTGCTTCCTAGCGGGGCTGGGAGTCTGGTCACGCCCCCCTCGGACAAGATGAGGGCCCTGGGCAGACAGCCCGTGTGTGTGCACGTGTGCGTGCACCCGTGAGGCGTGTGTGTGTGCACGTGTGTGTGCGTGTGCGCCGTGCCGTGGCAGGCGCTAGGTGCACGCGCTCAGGGAAGAGCACGGAGCTTCACGTGGGAAATGCTGGGGTTTCTTCTGTCCTGATGGCAGCCGCTCCCCTCCGTCCCCCGCCCCTCCGCGCCCCTTCCCAGTCCTGGGGGAGGAAGCCTCCGGGATTCAGGGATGCTGGGCCCGGTGTGGGGTGCAGGGCGGGCCCCTGCGCATGAGCACCCCGCGGACCTCCTGTCCGGGAGCGGCTGAGATGGGACGAGCCCTCCGGAAGGATGGCCCCAGGTGGACCCCGTAAGGAGCAGAGGGGGGCCAGGCGGGCGGGCGGTGGAGTTCCCCTGCTTCCGGGGAAAGTCTGCATCTGCCCCTCCGGCTCGGGGGCCCCCCGGGGCCTCGTGGCGAAGGAGCGGGGACACGGGTGGGGGCTACCAGGGCTGTGGCTCTAGGGCGGCGAGGGTGGGGTCAGCCTCTGGGCAGAGTTCGGTCTGTCCTCGCCCCGTGGAGCGCGGATGTCGCCAGGCGCGGAGGAGGGCCCACGTGGCGGCCCGAGGAACAGCCCCAGCCGTCTGGAGAGCTTTTCCTGCACTGGTTAACGGACTGGACCGGGCTCGTGGCCGTGGCCCCGGTGCTGGTGGCCCCTGCTCCCAGCTTCTCTGAGAGTCGAGGTGGCGGCTCTTCACCCCCAGTTTCCCACTGAAAACTAGTAAACCAGCTGTTCACCAGAAGGGCCACATTGCTTACTCTCAAGGCAGACAGATCTTTAGTGTGAATTTCTAGAAGTAGCAGGTCCCGACCCTATGTCCCGTGACCGGCTTGATGGCGACCTCGGGTCGCGTTTGGTTTCGGGGACGAGAGAGCCCTTCCAGCAGGAGGCTCTTCTCTGTGCCGGGTCCTCTGTGCAGGTGGGGGCGGGGCGCGGGGACGGGGGGCGGGGCACAGCTCAGCCCCATCCCGTGGAGACCGCGACCTCCTCGCGCCTCACGGGGCTGCTTCCCCTGCAGGGGCGGCCGTCCGCTCAGGGTCCAGGGGATGTTTTCATTCGGTTTGTTTGCTTCCTGGGAATAGCGGCTCCTTCCCAAGGGACCAAAATGAAAGTGACAAAAAATAAAAATGTCAACAAACATTTGGAAGAACTGTTTAAGCTCACTTATAAGTAAAAACTGCAAGTTGAAAAGATGCCGCTTTTCCTTATGAAAAGAAATATCTTCCAGTGGTCCCAGTCATCCTGTCCTGAAAACCCCTCTGAAGGAAACGGGCTGGAGATGGAAAATCTGAGGATTCCCCAAGGTTTACTCCGGGAAGGCCTAGCCCTGCTTTGACAACGGATTCTTTTACAATTTGGTGAAAACTGAGGATGGAAAGTGCTTTTTCCAACCGTAGACCAGCCGAGCGAAGAAAAAAACGTTCAACAGAGAAAAACCACATGTGTTGACTGCCTCACATTAAAAAGGGGAGAAGGAAAGAAAACTAATTCTGGTGGAGAATCACGTTTGCCTCCTTACTGGAAACAGTTGTTACATAGGTAAGTGGGCTGGCGTGAGCCCCGTACCTCACTTCCTCTTAGCAAAGGACGTGAGCTGAGGCTTCAGACGGCGTCTCGGGGCCCACGTGTCTCTCTGGTCTGGGCCCTCGGTCTGCTCTCGGCAGGACTGCACCGGAGCCAAGGCCCTGTCGGCTCCAAGGGGAGGGAAGGTTCTGGCAACACTTCCAGGAGGGATCTGGGTGGTTAGGCTCGCGTCACTGCGTCCAGAGGCATGGACTCCCGGCACATCAGGCTGGGACCACGGGGAGGTGAGGGCCAGGGCCCCCGCTCCCTCAGCTTCCGGGGCGGGTCATCCCTGGGGTCCTGTGGCTGAGGTTCAGCACATCCCCGCCCCCGGCGCGAGATGCAGCGCCCCCCCCCCATCGTGTCAGCCAGGCTCTCCAGCTGCTGCCGAGTGTGCCCGCGGAGGGGCGGCAGGGTCGCCCCGGTGAGCGCCATCGCGAATTCTGTTAGAATGAAGCGAGGAAATCGCTGTTTCAGAGCTGCAGTCGGTTCTGAGTTGGCTTGGACTTGATCTCAGAGGTCGTTTGGGCCTGCTCTCACTTACAGGTGAGGAAAGGTTACCAATGTCAGAGGTCGTTTGGGCCTGCTCTCACTTACAGGTGAGGAAAGGTTACTAATGTCTCAGGTACAACTTAGAGGAACAGATAAGGCAAACCCTGGTTTATTTTCATTGTTTCAGGGCTGACTATTCACTGCAACGAATGGATGCGAACACAGGAGAAAATAGGGGCAGAATGTGTGGCCACATCAGAAGCTGCCCTGTGTGCCCCTCCCGGCTACTCACGGCCCCCCATAGTTTTCTGAAGCCCCAAACCTCAAAAATGGGAGTTGCAGGAGCTAAAAATAGACATGTTCCGGTGACAAATGCAGCCTGTCCCCTCCCTTCTTCCGGCTAAACATCCCAGCTCTGTTACAATGTTTCATAAGCCGCGTGTGCGGCTCTGGATGAAATGGCCCCAAGTCCTCCCTCTGGCTCCCAAGCTGTGGGAGTCCAGGGCTGAGCCAGCCCCCGAAGGGGGTCCAGTCGGCTCGAGGCCCGGGGGGGCAGAGAGCGTGTAGCATCCAGGAGCTGTAGCTGAGCGTCTCGAGGGGAACTCGCCCTGCGCGGCGTGGCAGGGGGCGCAGTGCCAGTCCTGCGGCCGCAGCCCACACGCCCTTTACCAACAGCGACGCCCTTACCTGGGAGGCTCCCATTTCCTAGGCAACTGACCGTTGGATCCACAGTGGGAGCACCTGTTGGTGTGCGTGGACACTGTCCTTAGTTGTATTTTCCATTCTTGTAATTTTTTCTCTCTCACTTATGAACTTTCCTTAATTACCCTCTCGGCGCTGGGTCTGTGCCAGACGCTTGTCATGCAAAGGGTTCCTGTGACCAAGGAGCTTCTGCTCTTGTCAGGGAGACAGACCTGTAGACAGGTGTCAGATGTTATGGTGCAGGTAGACGGGTGTGACTGTGCAGGTAGACATGTGTGACATTGCAGGTGGCCAGGTGTGATGCGCAGGTAAACAGGTGTGACCATGTGGGTAGTCAGGTGTGACTGTGCAGACATTCGGACCACCGGGATTCCCCCCACCTTTGTCACACGCAGGCCTTGGTTCAGTGTCTCTCCTCCAGGGCGGGGAAAGACATCTGTTAGCCGACCCCTGGGAGAGCTGGCCCCTGGCCAGGCAGGAAGTTCTTTGAGGAGTGTCCGGAGGGCCTTTGAGTTTACAAGCAGCGAGCAGTGCGGCTTCCCTTTCATTTGGGCAGGGCCGTGGGGGGGAGGGGAAGTGGCCAGAGACACCCCGGGGCACCCTCCTGCTCCAGCCCTCACTCCCGCTTTGCTGACTCTGCTCTGGCCTATTTTCCGAATGCACCTCTCTCTGCACGTCCACATCTTTCCGCCGCTGCTTCATGATTTCTGACGGTCCTGTGCCCCTTGCTTCACGCTCTCAGAAGTTTCTGGGCGACGCCCAGTGCAGCGGTCCCTCTCCCAGCCTCTGCCCCAGTTACGAAGCAACAACTTGCGCAAGCGAGGCTCCTCCTGCCTCCTCACCATCCTGGTGTCCAAGGAGACAGGCTAACCGGGGTCAGGTGGGTCACTGGCGTTAAAGCGCTCCTTGGACGCTGTTTGGACCCGGGCGGGACTGGGTGCTCCTCTGCACCAGGCATTTTCAGGGCCTTTGTGAATGCGCTCGAGGCCTCTGAGTTCCGGCCGCCGCACCAAGTCATCACACCAAGTCCCCGTGGCCACCTGACAGGGGTCGCCGGGTCCCGAAGATCCCAGGACGAAGCCCTCCCGGGCAGGCGAGTCCCTCCCCGGCTCAGCGCCCCAGGTCTCACAGAAACTCGGGTGCCTGCAGGGCCCGGGGCCCCTCCCGGCTTCCACTCTCAGAGGAGCACGTGTGGTCTGAAAAAGCAGGGTCCACAGAAAACAAAACAAAACAAGAGCTATGGTTTTCTTTACAGACGGCCCCAGGAAGCAGAGATGCTAGAACGTTCTCAGCTGGCAGCAGACACAGACTGCACCCAGGCCCCTGGTGCGGGGCTGCAGGCGGGGACATCACAGGGTGTGATGCTCATGGTCACGGTGCTGGGGTGCAGAGCACAAGGCCCAGACCCTCTCTGGGCTGGGCTTCCTCGGTGGAGAGCAGTTCCTGCCTCCACAGGGAAGAACCCGGCCTGGGGGGAACGGCCCCAGCCGAGCCGCATGTAAGAGTGGGCGCCGGGCTCAGCTTGCCTCCCGGGGACACGCCCTGGGCGGCTGCCGCGCACAGATTCAGGACGGTGACACTGCCCACCTCCGAGGGCCGGGACCATGGAGGCCCCGAGGTTGGTGCCCCCCCGGGTCCTGCCACGGGCTCCCCCGCTGCCTGCCGCGTCTGTGTCCTTTCTCTGGGACGAAGCACAACCCCGAGCGTGACAGCCTTCTGTGGGCTCGAGTCCGGCCTGCGGGTGGTCTTCTGTGGATGCATCCCCACCCCCGAGCTCCCAGCTGGGACACCGTCGGACGCTGAGAAGGCCTCTGGCCCTGGCACCTCTCGTCCCCCCATCCTCTCCTGTGAGGACACATGTAGGGCTCACCCAGCGGTGGTGGGCTGTGTATTTGGATGAAGGGTCAGAAGGGTCATTTCACGACACGACAGGATGGAGCCCGATGGGCCCCGGGTGTCTGGAGGGCGGTGTCCTTGGGGGAGGCCGAGTCTGCAGGACAGAGCAGCAGAGGTGGCTCTGGGACCCTCGTGGAAAGGAGGGACCTGGTGACTCAGACGCTGAGGTCACATCTCCCCCTGCGGCTCTCTGCAGAGTGCTGGACTGGTGGTCTAGGGGACAGGCAATGGGCCTGTCACTGTGGGATGTCAAGTGTGACATCATCACCCACGTGATGTCACAAGCGGAACAGGGATGCTGTGAATGGGCGGTGCTGCCGGGGGCGGGGCAGGGGGCAAGTTAGCCTTAGGCTGGCTGCACGCTGTTTCTACTGCCCTTGGATTCGCTCTCTGCCCACGCGCACCCTCCCTCCCCCAGTGGGGTGGATTCCTACTTATTATCAGAAGTGGGAAAGGTAATTACCAGGCGAGGGATCATAGGTAACAGACAAGGGTGCTGGTTACAAGTTTGCTTTGGGTAGAAAGTTTTACTCGTTTGGTAGCAAGATAACAAGCGTTGACAGGACATCACTTTTTGGAAAGACCTATTTGAAGAACATTGGAAAGGCTTTTTAGATGTTTCCACCGGCTCTCAGCTGGCCCCCGACTCCCTGTCCAGCTCCGGGCGGAATGGATGGGCTCTAACAGCCAGGCGAGTGATGCCCTGGGCACGCCTCACTTCCTGCAAGGCGTGTCGCTGCACAGGACCTGGGGGGTCTGCTGAGGGCAGGGGAGCAGGTGTGGCATCGGGGCCCAGCTCTGGGCTCAGCCTGCAGCTCCCGGGTGCCTGAGATGGAGCCCCGGGCGCCCCCAACCCCCTCTGGCCCGAGCACGGAGCAGTGAGTCTCCCACAGAGACCTCACGGGCAGGAATCGGGGTCAGCGTCACAGGAGGGGTGACCAGGGCTGGAAGAGACGAGGGACCAAAGAGGAGAGAGAGGCCAGCCCCTCGCGCCCGCAGCCGCGCGGCCCGGGGGTCCCTAAACCCAGCCGTCCAGCGCGTGAAGGTGTTCTGAAAGGGGCGCTTCTAGGAGAGCGTTGCTTTTCTCAGGTTGACCGTGAACACTCGCTGTCCCCTCGTTTATTCTCGCGAAGGCAGTTTCCAGGGACCCATCCAGGGCCGCTCGCTGGGACTGATTCAGCAGGTGGAAGACAGACCCCCGCCTGCAGGGGTCAACAGCGCTGGGGCGTCCGTGGTTGACCCCTCCTTGGTTGGTACGCAGCTCTGGCAACACAATTCGGGAACAATCACGGCCCTGCAGAGGCTCGGAAGGCAGAGGCCCGGTACTTGAATGGTTACCCCGCTCGCTTATTTTCCTGTATTTGCCGTGGAGTGACTGGAAAATTCCCCATCCCTCAACGCCTACGAGCCAGAGATTACCAGAACCAAAAATAAAAAGATACCCACAGCTTTTCAAAGAGGAGCAGCGAGGTGATTGAAGGCTCCCCCAGGCCTCCTCCACCGGCCCCATCAGGGGCTCCGAGACAGCCGAGCAATTAGAGACAGTTGCTGTTGGGGGAAAAGTGCCAAATGCTGCGAGCTTTAAATCCTTCCTTTTGATCAGATTGGACTCTGGCCACTTCATAAAGCTGAGCATTTAGATTTTAGAAAGAAACGCAACAGCCCACGGGTTCAAGAGTGATACGGGTCTTGCAGAAGACAAATGTTACGAAACACGTACAGAGAGGAAGATCCCTCATTAGGAACCGTACCCTTCACTGTCTCCACATATAAGCAGCGCATAATTCAACAACTTCCCAGCGTTATTACCTTCATCACAACAGCAGATGTGCCCAGGAGTCCACGTCCCTACGAGACAGGAGCTTGGTGGGGAGTCCTCACGCCCGGAGGCCTCCACAGGCTTCCCTGGAGGACGACACATCCACTCCCCCGCAGCTGAGGCTCTGAGACAGAGCTCGTACCTGGCTGGTCCTGCCCTCAGGCCCCAAGGAGACCAAGGGGAGGGTGTGGGTCTCAGCTTTCCCAGCGGACGGAGGCTGCTCTGCCCTGGACGGCGTGCAGCCGGAGGGCAGTGTCAGGAGTGGACGCAGAGCCTGCGAGGGGCAGCTCAGCCAATCACAGAGTGTTAGCTTGGACCCAGGGGGCTGCACACGGGGAAACTCGTGCAGCAGCGTTCTCGGGGGAGGCCCTGGTGCTCGGGGCCTCTGGGCCAGGACGGATCGGTGGCCGTGGGCAGAGGCAGGGCCAAGAAGGTGGCTGCAAGCCGAGCCTGGAGCAGCGCCTGTGCTGCGTTCAGCGAGGGGCAGGGGGTGGTCCGCTCAGCTCCGGAACGGGGACGTTTGCCGTTTGATAGACCGCAGGCCGGGTTATGGCCTCGTGGTGATTGTGAGAAACGGGGCCAGAAAGGCCAGCACAACTCAGGCCCAATGGTGGCCGTTCCCGAACCGTCCTGGCAGCACAGTCCAGGCACCTACGTTTCCCCAGATCATTGCTGGGGGGTGAAACCCTGGAGAGCGAGTGTCTGCAGGCTCGGAGCCCCATGGGTTACTCCGCGGTGTGGGGCTGCATATCTCATGCTGTGTAATTACGTAGCCAAATTTCCCCGGGGGGTTCTGTTTACAGAGGGATTTCTGATCATTCTTGAGGTTTGCTTAATATGTGTGTGTGTGTGTAGGTGAGTGTACTGAAAATAGCCGAAAATCTGTAATAAGTTAGAGGAAAGGCAGGCAGGCAGTCCAAGCGACTAGCAGTACGATTTGGGGGAAGTTCTGGACTCTCTCTGGATGTGAAACGAATGGACGGCAGCCGCCCACGTGTGGTCTGCACAGGGTAGGCCTGCACCCCCGGAGCCTGTTGGAGGTTCAGGCTCCGCCCTGACCACGGGTCAGAATCTCCGTTTTATAAGGTCTCAGGCCGCTCATCCGCGCGCAAGCACGTGCCAGAGGGTGGGCCTCCCCATCTCTGAAGTCCGTCCAGCTCTACATTATTTGATTCTATGGAAAGAAGGAAGGCTCTTAAGAGGCCATAAAGGGACCAGCAGAGAGAGGATCTCTCACCGAAGGGCAGCAGCACAGAGCTGCTGAAGAACCTTCGTGTTTGATGTTTGTGCAGGGCAAGCACAGGTGGCCCCGTGCAGCAGTGCTGTCATTAAAATTAACGTTTGTGAATTGACCATTTAACACTCGCAACCTGACCATGAAATAACGTATCACAGAGCAAAACGCATCAGTTCCTGACTGCTGTCCTGCTTTGTCTCTTGGGTCACTTGCATTGGGTCTGAAACCAGCCCCAAGTGGGAGTACTTACAGCACGGAGACGGCACATGCCACAGACCAGCCCCAGTGGATCCTGACCCGTTCCCAGCGCCGGGTGTCTGTCTGTCCACAGTCTCGCTGTGAGTGGAGGGAGAAGGCTGCTTCCAGCGAGATGTGGGAACTCCAGGGCCTGGTCTCAGACAGAAGGTGAGCGGGGTCACGGGATCACGTGGAAGCAGCCCGGGGCTCTGCGTGTGCACCTTTTTACTTGGATGTGATTGACTTCTGCACCAGAAGCCAAAGGGGGCTCACTGTGCCTCAGCAGCGGCTGCAGGACGCTGGCTGCCGGAGCTGGGAGATGGCCGGGTCGCCCCGGGGCAGGCGGAGCCGCTCCTGCTGGGCTGCACCTTGCCCTCCACCGGGCCCGGCCTGCTGAGTGATGACCACTGCAGCGTTCCTCCCCTGGAACCATCCTGCCGCGCTTCGTGGCTGCACCTCCAGTGCCCAGCGCACTGACCAGCACCAAATAAATACGTGTTAAATGTGCCAATGAATAAGAAAGGAACCCCGCCGGGAGGGGCTGTCCTGTCCTGTCGCCGGCTCGCTGGTGCCTTCTGACACGCGTGTCAAAGGGCGTGCTGTTGGCGTGAGCAGCGGGCGTTCACGGATGCTCTGTGGGCTGGCGCAGCTGACAGGCGTCGGAGGAATTTTCCGCGAGAGCTCAAAGCCAAGCCTCATGCCCGTTTTCAGGGCCCGCTTGTCCCCCCGCCTGTCACTCGGAGCCAGTGGGATGACTCAGAGGCCCAGAGCGTCTGACCAGGACACGCTTCGCACCGCGGAGGAAGGTTCATGGGCTGGGATGGGGGGGGGCCCGCCCCCCAGGCTCTGCGTTTGGCCCGGGTCCAGGCGCCGTTCTCCTTTCGACGCACATATGTGTTTACAGCGGAAGAAACGCAAACAAAAGTTCAGTTCGTGCGCGTGTGGGTTCCATGTTTATACTTTTCTGTTGCAGAAATGAAACTCCTGCTAAATGTGTTATACGTACATATAGATAAATAAATCATAATGCACGGATTGTGTTGTCCCCAGCGTATTTTTATATTTTATCCTTTTAATATACTTCAGACAACACTGATGTTTGAACAGTGGACAGGAAGGAGCCCCTACGGTGGTTCTTCTAGAGCTCGGGTTTTCCTTTTTCCTCGTGTGCTCCGTGTAGAGATTTCCCCTGAGCATCGCTGGGCAGCTGAGGCCCCGTTGCAGGATCACAAGCTGCTCCCGGGTCAGGCGGAGTCCAAGGGGCCCGAGGGGCTGCCGCACCGGGTCTGCGGCTCACAGATCAGAGAAGGTGGAGGTCAGTGAAAGCTGCTGTCCCACGAAGCCTCTTAAATGGGAAAGCGCAGGCTCCGCGTCAAGGTGACAAGGAAGTCCCCTGGGCCCAACGGGCAGCTGAGTAACTGTCAGTGGAAGAGAAACAGAGAAGCACAGGCTTGTGAAATGAGCCAGCGGGTCTCCTGGAAGCCGGGTGCAGACAGGAGGGGCCGGCGAGGCTCCAGGGCACGGAGGCTGCCGTCCAGGGGGCAGCCCTCGCCCCCCGCTGGCTGCAGAGACCCCAGATCATGTTAAGAGAAGTGAGGCTCCCCCGGCCCTTCTGGACACCACACACGTGTCCCTCTAGAAGTGTGGCCTGGCTTCCGCGGTGGGGACCACGACCAGGAGGTTGGCTATGGGCAGAGGCCGAGGAACGGGGTGTGAGGGGCGGCCTGCGGAGAGGTCAGCCAGGAGGGGAGGGGCCGCAGGAAGCGGTCAGCACGGAGAGGCAGGCAGAGTGGGCTCTGACCTCTGGGGCGCAGGCTTCGCTGGGTTTTCTCTCCGGCGTAGCCGAATATTTTTGTGTCCTCAGGACACCCCCCCCGAAGGCGTTAGAGGCTCGACGGCGTGTTTGATGCTGGTCACCAGGCACTGGTCTGACTCTGCGTCCTGTGTGCCTGCCTATCCTTCCAGAAGTTTCAGGGCCCCCTTGTTACTTCTTTGATGATCCTGTTTCCAGAACCGGCTGTGCAGGGACCAGACTCTGAGGTTGCCATGTCCGTCCTCGGGGAGGGCCGTCCACCAGGGCCGCCAGTTTTCAAGCCCTCGCGCGCCTTGGCCTCGCAGGCCCCGATTTTAATCCCGCCTTAATCTTGTTCAGTACATTCCGCCCACTTTGCTCTCACCGCTAAGGCACGTGGGGCGAAGCCGGGCCCAGGCCGTCTGTCCCAGCAGTGAGGGCTCTTGGAGGTGAGTGAGAAGCCTGTGTCTCCCCTCCTCTGGGTGTCCCGAGGCCCCGCTGACTCTTGCCGTCATTGCCCGGGAGGTCCTCCTCATGGCCGAGTCCTCCGTGGTTCCGAGCACGCCCTGGAATTCTCAAAGGCGCAGTTGTCAGGGCCCACCTCGTCACGTCGCACGGGCTCTCTTTCTCCAGGGTGCGGCGTGTGGGACAGGTCTCTGCACTTTCGCGGCATTGCGTCTTTAGCATCTTCACCCGGGACTGGTCCTCACAGCCGCGGAGCTTGCCTTCTGCCTAGAGCAGGTGCTGCCGGTTCCAGGGTCGCTCGGGCGCCCACCACGCGGACAGCTGGACCCGCCTTGCGGATGGAGGGCCTGGCCCGACGTTCAGGAAATCTTGCAGTGTACGGCTTGCTTGTTCACTCATGCCGCTCACCGAGGGGCGAGGGTTAAAACAACACAGACAAACCGAAAAAGAATTTAAAACCTCCTCTATGTAGCTCGGCTATTAGGAGGTGTAATGTAGCTCAGCTATTAGGAGGTGGAGTCTAGTTTTCCCCTATCAAAGCAAATACGACCAGGGCTTCCCTGGTGGCGCAGGGGTTGAGAGTCCGCCTGCCGATGCAGGGGACACGGGTTCGTGCCCCGGTCCGGGAAGATCCCACATGCCGCGGAGCGGCTGGGCCCGTGAGCCATGGCCGCTGAGCCTGCGCGTCCGGAGCCTGTTCTCCGCAACGGGAGAGGCCGCAACAGTGAGAGGCCCGCGTACCGCAAAAAAAAGCAAATACGACCGCTCGTTGCTTCACTTGGACGGTATTTCTGAGGCTCTCCTGGGTGCTGGAGGCCAGCACTGTCTTTTAGCCCGTGTGTTGCTGTGGTAACCGCCACCAGCTGGCCGCGCCACGGCCCAGCCCACCCCCGGGTGCGCCCAGACCTTGGGTGGGCAGGGCCTCAGGGGCCCGTGGCTGCTAGAGGCCCCGATAGTGGGCTGGGCCTCAAGGCCCCTTATGTGGCAAAAACCAGAGCAGTAACTGTTGTTAAGACCATCCATGGAGGCTAAAATTGGTGCAGAAGCTCCGCGATGGGCAGGGTAACTGCAGGTCCCAGAAACTGTTGAAAGCGGAGTAGAAAGCTGGTTGCCGCTGCTCTGACTGCAGTCCCGACACAGGGTGACCGGGTCCCCCAAGGCGAGGTCCCGGGAACCTGAGAAAAGCCCACCTTGAGGGACCGTCTGGGAATCCCTGGCTGTGCTCGTCGAAAGGTCTGGGTCGTGACAGAAAAAGACTGAGGACCTGGAGGGGATGAGGGGGCCTTACAACCGAGGAAACGCCGGAGCCGGGCTGGACCGGGGTGCAGACAGGGGACCCTAGGAGACAAGCTTGTCCCCAGGGTGTCAGGCGGCCGGGCCGCCGGCACAAGCTCCTCACCCACTGACCCCGGTGACACACAGCCATGGGCCGCCAGGGCCCCGCGGGGACAGCACAAGCAGGTGCTGGTAGCTGGGGACACAGCCCGCTGCCCACACCCAGCCCAGTTCTTCCGAGTGGATCACGTCGGCTGGGAGTGGTGATCGAACTCGACCCGCCCTCCCAGGCTTTCAATCCCAGAGTTCACGCCCTCGCGTCGCCCGGCGAAGTCGGCTCTGCGTGGGCGCAGGCGAGGGTTTGTTTTCTTCCCGAGGGGCTCCTTGTAGGCGCTCTGGGCGTGGGCGCTGACAGTGCGGGCGCTGTGTTCTCTCCAGTCACTAGGTGCAGGTTGCGACACCCTGGACGGACGAGCCACTTAGGACACTGCATTGACGAGAAACGCTCGTCGAGACCAACACCTGTTATGCTGAGCGCTGGTCTCCCCTGGGTTTGCATTTTCACATCAAGTGACTTTTTCAGCAAAGGAAAAGATGGGGTCTCTCGTTCTTTTTTTCGGTGCTGAAAGTACCTATCAGGGTATTAAGTCAGTGATGTTTCAAGCATTGCTATTCCCGTTGTTGTTCTGATCACTTATTTATTCAGCAGGAAGCCCTTTCCTCGCACTGGGTCCTGTGTGCAGACCTGCACGTGAGCCGACAGAAGGGCAGCGGGTCCTTTCCGGGAGGGCACAAGCCGGGCCACCGCTGGGGTTCCAACAAGGCGCCGTCCAGGACCCATCGGTCCAGCCGACACCCTCCCCGAAGCCAGAGGCTCCCTTTTTGCCGTCGCTGCCATTCTCAGACGCTCGACAGACGGGAGCAGCCACTGCGCCCGCCAGGTGCTCGCTGAGGCGCCATGGGGCGGCACCGAGTCCCCGGAGGGAAGCAGGCCCGGGAGCCATGGGGGGCGGTGGGGGGAGGCACCGAGTCCCGGGAGGGAAGCAGGCCCGGGAGCCATGGGAGGCGGGGGGAGGCCGGGAGGCATGGGGGGCGGGGGGAGGACACGGATGCGCTTTGCTGCCGGGAACCCGCTGGATCTGGAGCAGCGGCAGGTCGCTGGGTGCTGCCCAGGCCCCGGCGGGCGCCACTCAGGGCTCAGACGGGGGCTCCCGCGTCACTTCATCGGGGGGCATGGGAGGAGCCGCTTCCGGGAGCTGGGCTCCTTTCGTCCCCGGGGGCCCGTGGCTTCACTTTGTTTCTAACGATAAATCGGCTGTGGACAGGCCCCCCTCGTCCCGAGGGAACAGAATCCACGACACACTTGCTGTCGGAGTGAGTCTCGGAGCAGCGGGATTCGGTGCTCGCCGTGCCGGTCGAGCTGGCGGCTCTCTTGGGACAGAGAGGAACCAGGGCCACACGTTAATCTCAGCCCAGAGGCGGGGGGCTGCCTCTTCTCACGAAGTCCACGAGGAAACCCTGGGGCGCCTGGGGGGCATCACCGTGGGCAAGGAGGGGCTGCCGGCTCCGCAGCCCCGGGTCTTTACCCCGGGACCCTCCAGGGGTCAGAGGCGGAGCTGCCCGCAGAGTCCGGGGTGGCCCCCGGAGACCCTGGTCCAGAGGCGGCGGGCGGTGCCCTCCTCTCCTGCCCCGCATGCCCCCGCGCCCTGCCCCCCGCAGCGGCTCCCGCCTCCCCGAGGGCAAGCAGGATGGTGCCCATCGGCTTTGACCTGTTTCCTTCTCAGCAGATGTGACGATGGCGGCCGAGTGCTGGGCGGCAGCTCCACCCCCTGAGATGCAGCTGGACGGAACCTGCCTCTGAGCCTCTCCCCAGCGACCGGGGCCTCTGCAGAGGGCAGGGGAGAGGCCGAGACCCTGACGGGCTCTGAGGGGGCCCCTCACAGGGCGAGCAGGTCGGGGCCCCCAGACTTCACGGGGGGCTCTCTCTGCAGGGCTGACCCAACCTGTCGTGGCCCCTCGTCCCCCGTGGCGTGAGCCAGGGGTCCTGACCGTGATCTCTGCAGCACACACAGGAAGCCAGGACGTCCCCAACCTCAAATCCAGGCCGACTTTTCTGGAGCACTGTTGTCCCGGGGGAGACAGAGAGCCTGGAAGCAGCTGCCCACAGAGTGCTGTGGAACTCGGTCCAGCCTCTCGGGTGACACGACACATGGTGACCTTGTCAACTCGTGTTGCTGCTCGGAGCTCAGACTCCAAGGCCAGGTCCTTAGCGGCCTTCGTCTCTGCACAGATGGTCCCTGGTTGGTGCCAGGACACGGCGGGCGCTCAGCTGTTAGGTCAGAGCCCTCGGGAGACCATCTCCCGTGGATGCGGCACCAGTCAACCCTGAACGGTGGCGTGTGCGTGCACGCACACCGTGTGTGCACACGTGTGCTCCCACATGTACGTGTGCGTGTGCCTGGGGGGGGTCATACGCTCAGCAGGGCTAAGCGAGCACTACAGCGGGTCCAGCGTGGGCCACAGACATTGCTGACCTCAGGCCCAGGGGCCCCTGGGAGGAAAGCCGACAAGGGGGGCCAGCCCAGCTGCCCACCTGGGGCCTGGGACGCTTGGGGCCTGGGTCTGCAGCCTGGGGTGCGGGACCAACCGAACCGTCCTTTCACTACAAAGCAACTGGCCTTGTTCTGTGCATCTCTAAAACTCAGACCGAGTGACCTTATTCATGTTGTTGTCACTTTTTATTACAGAAAATTCCAAACACATACAAAGTAGGCAGGACTCAAGCTTCTCCAGTGAAAACTGCACTGACCTTGCCCCCCTCCGAGCCTCCGCCCGCCCGCTGTGCCTCGTACTGTTCCAGTGCAAACCCCGGACATCATGCCATTGCACCATAAATCTCTCAGTACATCCTCTTAAAAAGGGGGCTCCTAAGAGCTACACTTCACCTAAAATAAGTGAACAATATTCATTAATATCACACGTGTTCATGTTTAAATTGCCTGTTGTCACGCTGTGTCTGTTACTTTCAGTTTGTGTGAATTAGGACCCAAACAAGCCCACGCGCTGGGATTGGCGGGCGTGCTTGCCTTTAATCAATAGGTTCCCCTCCATCTCTTCTGCTTTTCTCGCTAATTATCTTTAGAAGAAGCCAGGTTGTCTCACGGAGCCTCCAGCAGCCTGCCTTTTGCATATGCTGGATATCGACGATGAAAAGACATGGAGGAGACGAGGAGACGTAAACGCGTGTTGCTAAGTGAAAGAAGCCCATCTGAAACGGCTGAGCACTGTGTGTCCAACTACAGGACATTCTGGAAAAGACAAAACTGTGGACCCGGTGAGCAGATCAGTGGTGCCGGGGGCTGGGGGAGGGCGGGAGATACGGGGGAGCACAGAGGATGTTTACGGCAGTGAAAACACTCCGTATGACCCCATGATGGTGGATACGTGTCATTACACATCTGTCCAAACCCACAGAATGTACAACACCCAGAGTGAATTTTAACAACTGTGGACTGTGGGTGATGATGTGTGGACATAGGTGCATCAGTTGTAACAAATGTCCCGTCTGGTGGGGGTGTTGATAGTGGGGAAGACCGTGCACGGGCCGGGAGGGGGTGTACAGGAAGGATCCACACCTCCCCCTCGACGGTGCTCTAGCCTTAAGCTGCTCGAAAACTAAATTCTATTAAAACAATATGCATAAGAAACTAAAACAATACATTGAAATGCTAATGTGGTTAGATTTGGTGGCAGGATTATAGCAATTTTTCTTCCTCATCTTCGATGGGGTCTACGTTAAAATTTCACAATTAGATTACTTTTAAAAAGCCAGGCTCATGACCACAGGAAAGGACTAAACGCTGAATGCGACTGTCACCTCTGGGTGGGGTGATGAACGGCCTGCTTCCTTTGTTGTACTTGAACATTTTTCCACCTGGGCAGCACTTTCAAAATGGAAAAGCTTTATGTAAAGACCAGGCTGCAGCTCTGAATGTGTGTGCGTGTACACACATGTGCACACGTGCACATGCACACGCTCAGCAGTCCACACTGGATTGAATCTGACTTTGAGAATACAAGGCGTGTACCCTGAAGCTGGCCCTTGTGGCGCACGAGTGGGTGGCTCTGGTCATCCTCCAGGCTCTTCTGCTCGCGTGGGGCAGCCCGGGTCCTTGCAGGGAACACCAGTGCCCCCGCCCTGACACCTGGGCAGCCCCCGGCCCTGACTCGGGTTTCCGCGTGGGGTGGGTCCACAGACGGGTCAGACTCACACGACAGGTGTCCCCACGTCACAGCTTCACGGTTGTTTTAAAAACGTGAAAAAACATGAAAAACTCAGACGGGACATGAGATCCACCCACGTTTACACAAAATTTCAACATTCCGCTTCTCAAGGAAGAGGATAAAATGTCACATTTCCAGCGTCACAGACTTTTGAGTGTTTGTAAAAAGTGGCTTCAATTTATGATCTGCTTGTGCAAAGATTTCTCGTGGACCGAAGGGATTCCCTCCCAATTCCCGGTCATGAATTTTCAGACAGCTGTCTTAAGCGTAAAGCCTGACGTTTAAGTTACGTTCAGGATGGCAAGTTCAAGCTTCCTATTAAAATTTCTAGAAAAGCTGTCACTTGGAGGAGTTGCACAAATTATCCAGCATCTCCCTGACTCGAGCGCACTTCTCTCTGTGAGACAGCACGCAGGTCCCCCAGGCAACCCTCCCCCAAAGGTGGTATCACCTCCTCAGGAGGCTCAAGGGGCCCCGGGGACCTCCGGTGCCACCCCGGCCCCCGGGACGGCTCAGCATGCCAAGCACACGCCACGGAGAACAAGGCTGCAAGGAGATGTGTGACCACCCCCAGCCCTCTTAGGGATATCCACCCGACGCGCTGTGTCGGGTTTCAGCGGGAAACCTTGAGATTAGTCACGTTCCCAGTTCTGTCTTCTCCGTTCCTGCCCCAGTACAGACCCATCAGAGGGGCCTCTCCCTTGCTGCTCCCCAGGAATGGTTCTGACCGGGAATCCCGGAGCCTCACACTGCTGTTGTAGAGACTGGCAAGTACAGGAAGGTACACTCACCTTGGTGAGGAAACTAGGCGGGGACTGTGCCTAGATTCTTGACGTCTGCCGGCCCACACCTGTCCCATGTGCATCATGATTCCCACTCTGCCCCCCACCCCCATCATCCGGAGGGTGGGTGGCATCTGACCATCAAAGAGAGGACAAACCATGGGAGGAGGATTCAAGTTCCCAATGACACCTGAGCGTTTGGTGAACACCTGGATCCAGCCGTACCTGAAGCTCCACCCCACTTCTCAGACAAGCCAGTGGGTAGATACAGGAAGACAAGCCCACTGCAGCTGCGGCTCTTACCTGCAACTGAAGAGTGTGAACAGGACACAGCCTGAGCCTAACACTCACTTTTAATCCAGTAATTAGCCCAGAAAATGCAAAGAAGAACGTTTGCTGTGTGCTGATCTAGAGTTGGAAGGGGGCACACCTTCTGTGTCTTGGTGATCCGGCAGCCCAGGGGCTGCCCCTCCACACAACAGGAATGCAGCATCTCAGGCACACCCCGGGCTCTGCTCCCTCCACCTGCAGCCTGACCTGGAGGGATCACGCAGGAAGGACCAAGGGGTTGTCTCAGAGGAGGCACGAAGGCAAGTTCACCAGCGTTACCGCCCAGGGGTCTCAGGTCAGCGGTACTGGGTGGGGTCTTCCTGGGGCTGCCCGAGCACACAGGGCCTGTGGGTGAGACCTGGGACCCCAGGGGTGGGACCACGTGTGGCCATGCTGTCTGGCTGACACACCGAATACGATGTTTCACACCCTGTCAGCACTGAGCTCCCAGGTCAGAATCGCCTCTGGTTTCCTTGGGTGTCTTGGGTCAAATTATCATAAATCTAGTGAGTAGAAACACCACCGGTCCTTGGCATTCCTAAAGCTTTGGTGCAGTAAGGGACAGACGAACAGCCACGGACCGGCTTGAGAGGGTCATCTGCTTTTCTGTTTCAGCGTCCAAGGCCCTGGTCATTCACCCAGGAATCGGCCCCGTGAGCGCCCTGGAGGGGAGCGGGACAGGGCAGCTCACCCACGCACGTGGCGCGAGAGCTGGATCCCGTGACGAGGGAACGGGGCAGAGCAGAAGGCTTACAAAAGGGACTTTTATTAAAGGAAAGAAAAATCTGTTTGGTGGGTCACGTATGAAATAGATATACAAAACTTTACATGCCCGCGAGGGCGGGGCCCGTTGTCCCGGCGCCCGCGGGAGCTGCAGGGCCCTGGGGGCAGCTGGGGGCCCCAGGCCTGTCCTCGTCACACGCCGATGCACGGCCTCGCTTGAAACCTGTGCATGTTCTGGTAGCTTCAGTCGTGAAAAAGCAGGCGGATGCTGGGCTGCCGCCGCCTCACCCCTCTGTCTGGTCGGACGCCCAGCCTTCACCCTAAGCAATGTGCTGCCTAGTTAAAGGAAAAACACCTCCCCACACCCCCCATCTTCCTGATAAAAAGCGCCAACTCCAGTCCCGCTGTGCGGCTCTGCTGGGCTCACCCAGGATCTCTGGCATGGCCGCGTTCCCTGCCCCGCTGTCCTTAGCAAGAAGGCTTTCTTGTAGTGAAACTTCTAAAAACACCTCTTTCTGCAAAACAGTGTGTTTCTGCAGGTGGAGCTCTGCAAACAGACATGTCCCTCTGGAGGAGGGGCCGCTCCCGGGACGGAGGTGAGTCGAGTGCACGCCCCGCGGTCACATGAGGTCGCCAAGCTCGGCCTCCAGCGCGGCCGCCATCTCGTCCGCCTCCGAGCTGCCCCCCTCCTCGTCCTCGCAGCTGGACGCTCCGCTGGACTCGCTGGCTGCGTCCTCTTCGTTCAGCTTCCTCTTGTGGCCCCTGCAAGGAAAGCACACGCACCGTGAGATGCTCGTGGCGCACACGCTCCCCGGCCCCTCGGCCGCCAGCCCCCATGCTTCCGGAACAGCCCTGACAGCACAGGCTGGGCACCAAGGCAGCCTCTGTCTCCGGCAGGTAACGAAATACCCAGGACGTGTGAGGGCGGGAGAGGGAGGGGCCCGGAGCTAGCTGCCGCTGGGAAGGGAGGCGGGGACAGCCGCCAGCAGACGGGTGTATGTTTTACATTCAGGTCTATGAAATCTATTTTGAGTTAACCGCTGAGTACATTTCTGACTGTGGGCTACGATTAATTATTCTGCATTTGGACATCAATAGTTCACAGCTGTTGTCGCACCATTTATCGAAAAGTTACGTAGGAATATATATACGCCCCCCAACAACTACTATGGTTTGGGGAAACCTTCTGAAGGGAAGAAACCCCCCAAAAGATTTACCTCTTAGAGACCCAAAAGGCATCTCAAGCAGTCACAGACACACACGAGACTGGGAAAATGACGTGCAAGACTATGACGTCTATAACCTAAGACCTACAATACACACAGAAATTTCTACAACAGACAAGGAGTAACCTAATTGTGGCAAACAATTGGGCAGAAAAGGGCAGTTGGCAGAACAAAGGGCCAACGAACACTGAAAAAGATACTATGATGTAATTTGAAAAGCGAATCAAGGTGCCTGTCAGGAAGCACATTCAGCCCCCAGGCTGGCGGAAGTCAGAGGAGAGGGACCCCGGCCCCGGAGGGAGCACGTGACCCGAAGGGGAAGCGCGCGCTTACTGCGACCCAGCGCCGCCCCTGCCCAGCCGCTGCGGCCTGGCTCGGCAGCACACGTGGCTGGAAGGGAAAGTAAACCCGAAAGAAACCCCTCCTCTCAGGTCCCGGCGGCCCCGGGAGGAGGTCGGTGCAGGAAGGGGGCGCGGGTGGGAAGCGACCCGGCGGCTGGGAGGGCGCCAGGGTCTGGACAAGAGGACGGAGCCGTGTGGACCCCGTGATGCGCTTTCAGGACAAACACTGACCAAGGTGGCTGCTGGAGCACAGCCACGCTGGGACACGGCGCCCGGGCCTCGCCAGCTCGGGCCAGATCTGAGCAGACATGCGGCCCGAGGGTCCAGCCCCTCAGACACACTGCAGGGGTAGCTCTGGATCTGCGAGAGACGGTGGAGCCAAAGATGGTGCTAAGCGTTAAGCGTAATTAAGCTGAGGCGCTCACACGATTCCCCTTCGCTGAGTGAACACAACAGATAAACTCAGAAACGACGTGCAGACGGAACAGTTTAGAGAGACTGCTTTCTCCTCACCCCAACGACACCCACGCTCCGCGGGGCAGTGCCCAGCACCGCCTCCCAGGGACAGAACTGGGCGGTCGCGTGTGTGTGCGCGTGGGCAGCGGTAACACACACGAGAGCAGAGCAGAGTCAGCCCCAGGCCTGAGCTGTGCTCAGCTGCGGGTGGTGGGCAGAGGGGGCTGAACCCCACCTTCCAGGCCCCCACTTGTGGCTGCACCGCCGGCGGCGCTGAGAGCACGTGGGGACGTGGTCTGTCCTCGAGGCTCCTCCCCGACCGCCCTCCACCTCCGGGGTGTCCCGCCTCCTGGGTGTCCCTGGGGCGGGTGCCGCGCGTGCTGTAAAGCAGATCCCCGTCCTCCGGTCACCGAGGGGACGAGCTTCCAGGAAGTAGCAAATCCAAGGGCAAAGAGGAGGTGTTCCTGTGACTGGTGAGGAAGCCCCCGGGTCCAGGAAGGGCCGGGCCCTCTGCCTGTGTACAGAGACCCTCACGCACCCCGAGCTGCTGCAACAAGGAAGCCGAGGCTGAGTCAGTGGACGGCGCCCGGCTGCGTCGGCCGGGATTGGTGCTCTCCTGCGGGGACGGCTCCACGGGTGGCACAGGGGGCCTGGGAGGGACCCCGGGGCACGAGAAGTGCAGGCCCCTAGGAGGCTGATCCCGGGGCGTCCTGTTGATAAAACCTCCTGCACTGCCCTTGGAGACCCCGCTGCAGAGCAGCCTTTTGGGACAGAACGGGCTGCACAGGGTGTCCCCCTCACCACCAGGGTGACGCCAGCTAACAGCTAGGCAGGACCCCACGGCTGTCGCAGCCTCTGTGCAGAGAGACAAATGTCGACTGTGCTGAGCCCGGCTGGTCCTGCGGGAGAGACCCTGGGACCTCGGTGTCCGCTTGTGCGGCCGTGTCCGGGGGCCTGGGGACCAGGGTCGGGGGCCGCAGCGGCAGTGCCTTGTGCTGGGAAGAGCAAAACCTTGCCTTGTGCTGGGAAGAGCAAAACCTTCAGTCTCGGCTAAACAATGGAGTATTCCTATATCCAACACGATTGAGTTTTAGTAATTAAAGATCACCTCAAAGACTGGGCACAGCTGCAAGTCGTGGTTAATAAATGCCTAAAATTGATACCAGCTTCCTTTCCTCTCAGCAGAGCCTGCAATAATTGTATTCTGTTTTCACAACCAACAGCACAGTCCCCTAGAGAAACGCTAACAGATTTAATTTGGGGAAAATTTAAGGCTCAAGAATCAGCTCAGATTCAACGTGGAATAAAGCAAGAACGTGAACAGGAACATAAATCACGCATGTACGTTTCCTCCCTCACGTCCCAGCCTCTGAGCTCTTTGCTGCAAAGAGGCACGTGGACCCGCCCCTGAAGTCTGCTGTTGAATAAGATGCACAATTATTTTAGCAACTACGGCAAATAAACACACATTATTATTTCATACCGGTGTCTAACCAACGAGATAAACCATCCATAACACGTCCATTTTTCAAATTGCTGGTTACAGCCAGCTTGGTATTTCTGGCAGAAAGAAAAAGAACAGAGCAGCACGGCAGGTGGTAAGGTCACCATTTTACCTAACAAAAGCTGTTTCAGGTACGTGTGTGCATGTGTCCACGTGCATGCAGGGGAGCACCTGCCCTGGGGTGTGGAAGGCCGTCTGGACCCTGAGGCAGAGAGGACGCGCGTGGGCTCCTGCCTGCCCTGTCCGGTCACGACAGCGGAGGCTCTGCTGCTTCTTCAAAGAGGTGCACGTGTAGGTCACTGTAACACAACACCGGGCTCCAGGGCGTGGGCTCAGGTCAGGGCCACAGGGCGAGAGGGCACGTTCCAAGGAAAAATCGTACGGGCCACATCTGTTGAACTGTTTCTGAAAAGCCTGAGAACTCAGGTGATGTCACCTATTTTGAGGCAGTCTTCTGACCCCTGTCCTGGTCTTGGCTTCCTGCATCTTTGCCGTGAAGCGTGCAGATGGGGACCTCTGAGCTGGGCTCTAGGTGTAGAAGTGTGGACGCTTTGGATTTTCCCATAGTAGCGTTTTTACTTGAAAAACGGGTCCTGAGCTCCCGGGATGTGTCAGATGACGTTCCCCATCACATTTGGGAAGGTGCCAGTCATTACGTCCCTGGCAGTCCTGCCACGTGCGCGCCGAGGGCCTGGCGGTGCCGTCTGGGACGCTGTCCCCAGGACCCTTAGGCGATTCTCCGTCTCCGCGGCTCTGGGAACGTATCCCGACTGTTCTCTGATACGCGGTCGCCCTCTCGGGCAGCTTCTCCGGCCTCTTCTGTGCTGTCTGTGGCTCATTCTTCTGTCTCTCCGATGTCTCACGATTCTCTTCGCTGGAAACTGGACGTTTTAGTTACTGCGTTGCAGCCGCTCCGGGCACTGGTCTCCCCTACCCGCAGGGCGGGGCTGTTCTGGGGAAGCTGCTGCATCGGCACCGCCCCCCCCCCCTCAACAGCGCAACGTCTCTGGGGTCCAGCCTTGGGCGCAGGCTCAGAGCAGGGAGAGAGAAAGGCACACACGACTAAAACAGCGCCACTTTTTATCCACCACACTGCAGGGCCCAGAAGCCGTCATGAAGCACCGTGACAGGGAGGGTGGGGGACAGCCAGCCCCCTCGCCACCAGCACGACCCTGCATGGCCGGAGGGCAACTTGAGGCAGCTACCAGGCCAAGAGTGCGAAGGCCTTCCGACCTCGGCGAGCCCGCCTTCAGAAATCGACTGTGTGTGATGAGCTCGCACACGCAAAGGGCTGGGGCCCAGGGCGTCACCACGGTGCTGTCGGCTACGGCAGGTTAAACATCACAGATCGACACACGAATCGACGGGAAGCCACGTGTCCATGCGACAGAAGGGCAGCTCCTCAGCCACGGCCTGGGGAATTTACAACCTGAGCCAAGCACCTTGGTCCCAGGGTCACCCGCTGGCAGCGCAGACAGAAGGTGTCCGATGGCAAGGCAGCGACAGGGTAGAGGTGGAGGGCTGGCTGCAAAGCGGCCTCCGGGCTCCACCGCGGCAGCAGAGCTGGGTCTGCTCTCTGGTCACAAACACCAGGCCCACGTCTCCTCCATCTTTAGAAATGACCGACGTCCCCAGCGTAGTAGAGACAGCCTTGCCTAGGTGACCACCCAGCACTGAGAACAGCTCTCACGCGTGAGGGCCTCTGCACAACTGCGCACCGTCTGTCTGCACGTTCGGCCGGGACCCCGGCCACCGCACCCCTGCGGAGAAGGGGAGGCGGCAGCGGACCGGGCGGTGGGAGCCCGGGACGCGGGTCAGGAGCTTCGCCTTTAGACGTGGGTGACGCTCCTGACTAGTTCACCACGGGACCGGGTGGGGTGGGAAGGCGCCGAGACTAAACTCTCTGGCACTTAGAGAACAGGCTTCGGGGAGAGAGAGACGGCTTCCGCTGGCCAAGCCGACCGCCCACGACACGAGACCCCAGGCCGCGTCTCCACGTCGGCGTCTCCTGCGAGTGGTGGGGGCAGGGCGGCGTCGCCGACGCCTGCAGACGTCTCGTCTGCCAAGTGCCTGCCACACGGCCCTGACTTCTTACTCAGGGATTTACCTCAAGGAGCGGAAGTGCCCCTCCAGCTGCCGTGTGTAAGACGGGCGTCTGACGTCTGTTCATTTGAAAGAAGAGTGGATCGGTTCTCAGTGGACAAGCCCAAACCCCACCCCCGTCCTTCCATCAGAAGTCACCTTCAAGTTCCAGTGACATTAAGATCCCGCAGAAGAGTCTGGCCACTCAGGCCGGCAGGACGTGCTGCCAACCGCTCGGGAGAAGCCAGGCTGCGACCCAGGGCGCAAGGCGCCAGCGCTCGCAGCAAAGGCCGTGGACCGAAATGTCCCGCAGGCAAGAAACAAACCCCCCAAACAAGCCTGACTTAATTTCAAGTAGAAACGCTACTATGGGAAAGTCCAAAGCATCCACACTTCTACACCCAGAGCCCACTGACAGGAATAAAACCTGCGCGAAAACCACATTCGCCAGCTTCTGGGCAGAGAAAGGGGTGAGCTCCCAAGCCCGATCACGGCGCCTCGGCCCCGACGCAGGGCAGACTCGACGTCGGGTACAGGGAGACGCTGAGCGGCGGAGGGGCAGGCGGGGGCGGGAACAAGGGTCTCTGGCCACCCAGGGGGAGGCGGCGTCCGGGTGGACCCTGGGCTTTGGCCTCGTCTCAGATTCCCACAGCGCTGAGGTCAAGCCCCACGGCATGGTGTGAAACAGCAGCTGCAGTGAGGATGGTGAGGAGGCCTGGGCTGGGCTGAAGGGGGGGCTCCCGATCACCCCCGCCCACCCCCGCCCACCCCACGCCGACCACAGCCCCGGCCCCCGCGCTGGACTCCCCGGCACCGTGCAGGGCCGAGAGGAGCCGCGGTGGGCGCAGGCCACACGCCTCTGGCCCCGATGGCAGCCCCGACCACCGCAGGCAAGGCTTTCTCCGCGTGGCCCCGAGCTACTTCCCGTGTGGGCAGATGACTCCGTGGAGACAAAGCAGGCCGCGCGCCCCAGGACTCCGGCCCGTCCTTCCCAGTCTTAAGAGAAAAGGCTCTGTCTTCCTCTTCACTTGGCAGGCGCAGCAGCGCAGCAGCAGTGGAACCGGGGCTCCGGGAGCACACTCCTCAGAGGGGCCCCAGCTCCCTATGTCCCTCGAGAGCCCCACGGGGCCCTCGCGCGGAGCTGAAGACGCAGCTGGGTCAAACACCTGTGTAAGGCAGGGGTCCCCAACCCCTGGGCCTCGGACTGGTCCGTGGCCTGTTAGGAACCGGGCCGCACGGCAGGAGGGGAGCGGCGGGCGAGCGAAGCTCCATCTCTGTTGACAGCAGCTCCCGTCGCTCGCATCACTGTCAGGTCAGCGGCGACATTAGATTCTCAGGGGGGATGAACGCTGCGGGGAACTGTGCACGCGAGGGGTCCTGGTTGCACACTCCTTATGAGGATCTAATGCCTGATGATCTGGGGTGGAGCTGAGGTGGGGACGCTGGGACCCGCTGGGGAGCGGCTGCAGATAGATTCTCATTAGCAGGGAGGTTTGGCTGCCCAGAGACCACAGTAAATCAATGGCTCGCAGACTCGTATCAAAACCCTGTGAGTGAGTGGCAAGTGACAGCACGCTCAGGGCTCCCGCTGATTCTGCGCTGTGGTAAACGGTATACTGACTTCATCGCACGTTACAATGTAATAACAGAAACGGTACACGACAAACGTAATGCCTGAATCACCCCGGAAGAAACCGCCCCTCCCCACCACAGGTTGATTCCTGGCTGGGGAACTAAGAGGCCACGTGCTGCGAGGTACGGCAAAAACAAAACAAAGCAAAACAAAACATCCATCCGTACGCACGTGCATCCATCCGTACGCACGTGCATACCGGTAAGTAAGCAAAGGAAAATACAATGAAACGGAAAAGCAAGCACCGTCGTGCCATCCTGCCTGACTCAGCGTCAGCACTCACAGTCCTAACAGCCGAGTGACCCCGAGGGCAGACACTGGTGTGGGCAGCTGCCCTCGGCCCACGCCCTGCACACGCCCGAGGTCACGCGGGGGCCAGTTCTCACCACGACCTGCCTCTGAACACTCGAAACCCTGGGGCTGTGAACACACCGCGCAGCTGGACACAGAGCACGGGGCCGCCATCGGTGGACAGCACGCTGCTCCCGGCCGTGTCCCATCCTGGGTCCACACACAGCAGCCCTCCAGACATGAGCGGGGACTCAGGGAGAGGAGCCCCACCGCAGGCTCCTGGGCCGCTGGGACCACACCTGGGCACGAACCACCACCTACAACACACACTGTGCACTCTGTGAAGGGGAAGAGTTACATCTGCCCAAATGGTAACTGAATCATAAAAAACGATAAAAATCAAGGGCACCACAAACGTAATATTCTAAACAACCTGTAACGTGCTTTGTATGTTTCAGAAACAGGACAGTGACCTTTGCCCTCTCAGGACCACCCAGACCGACGTCTTTAGGTCTCTTACCCCCTTCACTATTGCCTTGAAAATGATACCCACACACCATGGTCCGTAACAACACTGGGAAGATACAGCAGGATAACAACAGTGCACTGATCAACACGGAAGGTGTCTGGCGCTTGGAAGCTGTCTGGCACTCGCGGGGCAGCACACAGGGCCCCCCTCACCTGGGCAACCCCCCGCCTCCCAGCCCCTCCCCTGCACCTGAGCCCCCCTCCGCTCCGGGGCCCCCGACTGCCCCCCTTCCTCTCGCAGGCCCCCTCACCTGGGCCCCCGGCCGTCTGCTGCATTCCTCTCGGTGGGTGGCGCTGACCTGAGCGTGGGCCCCCTCGGGGCCCCCAGGGCCTCGGGCTGCCCGGGCCTCGGTCCGCGCTGCCGGTCCTCCCGGTCTCCCGGCTTCTTCTTCTCGCTGTCACTGTCATCGCTGCCCTCTCCTAGGATGTCATCCACCTAACGAAGGGCCAAGAGTCAGCACAAGATCACCTTCCTGAAGGATCCGCGCCACGGCCCCTCCCTCGGGACTGACACCGCCGCCGATTTCTGCACGGGCCCCGCTTCCCGTGACGAAGCACGCAGGGCGCCCCCTAAAGCTCCAACACGGGGCCTGCCGCCAGACGGATGCTTACCACCAGCACCGAGGAGCGTGGACAAGGCCCACGGGGTGCACGACGGGAGGCAGAGGTGGCCTGGGCTGTCCCTCCTCCACGTCCACCTCGCCGGGTCCTGGGACCCACGCGGCCACGTGTGGGGTGCCTGCCCGTCTGTCTTCTCTGACAGACCTCAGGCTTAACTGTTCACAGACACGGCAAGGGAGGGGGCTTGGGGGGCAGGGGGCAGGGCCCCGACGACACCTGATGCCCACGACGGCGGACGGGGCGCTGGAAAGGGGAAGGCAGCGGCGAGAGGAGGCCAGGCCCACGTTTCCTGAACACGGACCCGCCAGCACCTTTTCCAGGAAGGAGCAGAGGCCCCGTGTCCCGTCAGCTAGCGTAACTACGTTCTTCTGGCCTCAGAGCAGGGTCATCACTTAACAAGTTTGATCTGTGAAGCTGCTTCAAGTGTGCCAAGCGACAAGAGATTTGCTCACCGGGCTCTGCCCCCGTGAGCTCCCAGCCAGAGCTCCCAAACCCCCGGAGTCTCCTGGACGAGGGAGCACCTTTGCTCTAATGAGGCGACCGTGGTGGACTCTGGGGTGGGGCCGGTCACCCAGAAGCACCAGCGGATGAGCGCCCTGGACCTTTCCACCCCACCCCGCCCCCAGGGAGCCTCCCTAGAACCCCCGAGGCACAGGGCTCGGGAGCCTCTGGCCGGGACCCTCCCGACCTCACCCGTGTGCCCTTCACCCGCCGCCAGTCAGGCCTCGACCGCGTGCCCGATTCCGCGTTTCCCAAGTTCTCAGCCGCCCCGGCAGGGGCGTGGGAACCGACAGGCGGCCGGCTGGTCAGAAGGACGCGTGACAACCCGGGACCCCCCATTTACGACTGCGTGTGGCGTCGGGGAGTCCCGTGGGCCGTGCGCGTCCTGTGTTTCTCGACTGCTGGCTGCGGCTGCGGGTGAAGGTCTCAGGGCGAAGCCAGGGGGGCACTGCCACACCCCTGGTCAACCAAGCAAGAGCGACCGTGCACCAAACGCTCAGGGAACGACCCCCTGCGGCTCCAGCACAGCGAGGCTGGAACCCAGCTAACAGCCAGCACTCGGGGGCCGCGCGGCATATGCGAGACAGAGGGCGGCCGGCGGGGGGGGGGGGACGAGGGCTGCGCCCACGCGGGCTCTTGGGCTTTTGGAACTTTAAACTACGGGGCGGGATGGCTACTTTATCAAGCTCAGAAAACACGCCAAGGAAGGAAGGCTGTGAGGTGGACTTCACTCACGGGAACTCTGACTTCTTCCAGCAAACCACCCACTTCTAACTGAGCCCTGAGTCAGGGAGGCTCCCGTGGGGCCCAGAACCCAGGACGACCAGGGGATGCCCCTTCGGCACCCCTCCCACGCCCGCAGCACCCTCCTGGGTGTGTGCCCTGCACACCTGCTGCTCCCCGTGGCTCTACTGGGCCCGCTTCCCTGTGAGAGTCGTGGACTCGCAGTGCGTGGCAGGGACACCTCGGGGAAGGCACCGCAAACGGGACAGAACGGGTTTCAACCCTCTGATTAAATTCGAGGGCGGGGGGGAGCACCCCCTCTACAGAGCAGCTCTGATCAGCGACCGCCAGCCACACCCTGAGCGCTCAGGCCAAGGCTGACGTCTTTGAACCACTGTATCCAATTTCAAGTCTATCAACACGCAGTCTAGGGAGGAACAACGCGCAGGGACCTCACAAGTTAAAATACGGAAACATTTTAATTGACAGTTAAAGTGTTGGCTTTATCGTCAGGGGTCACAAGATCTTCACACGTAATATATCCTCTCGGGTTAAACTAAAGGCACCTAACAAAAAGCATCGAATTGTATTAATTCTAACAGGTTATTGGCTTCACCGGTATATTTAGGTGGCTGTACTTAACTTCATTTTGATAAGCAAACCTCCTCTTGTCAAATTTTGCTCTGAAAATACTTCAGGTCTTTAACTCCGCATCCCACCTTCTCAGGGGAAAAGAAAGAACTAAAAGAAGCCAATCATTTAAAATCTCCCCGAAGCACACAATCCCAGCAGCTCAGGGACCGCGGGGCGACCCCAGCCTGGAACGCACGCCAGGCCGCCCACAAAGGGCTCGCGGCTCGGCGGCGTTAGCACCAGGCCTGGCGGACAGCGCGGGCTCGTCCCGCAGGAGGTCTGGTCTCATTTAACCCTGCCTGGTGTGCTCCCCTGGCTTCCCTCACATAAAGTTCTGTATGAGGACAACTTTGCACTTCCTGGAAAACAGGGATCTGTAATGAACCATTTACTTCGTAAATGTTGTTTTAAAAATGCTCGTGTAAAGATTTTAAAATCTTAATTAAGGGAAAATCTAAAAGCAAGTATGTGAGGGGAAATACAAAATGCACTTTTTCCTCAAGTACTGACATCTCTCAAAGGGCAAGCACGAATGACGTCAAACGCTCTTGGGAAGGTTTCCATCCGTCGACTTGGAAGATGCAGGTCACGAAGACTTAGTAAAACTCATCTCAGCTTCTGACCCGTGGAAGCGAGGCAGACGAGAGAGAAACAGAAGAAATGGAAACAGCAAGTCGAGGCCAAGAACGGCCAGAGGGGACACGGCCTTGTCCCAGCCCCGGTCCCAGCACTTTCTTCTCACCATTCTGTTACTTTGCCTGCAGAGGGAGGGAACCTGAGGCAGCGAGGGCCGCGTGCAGAGCACGAGTGAGCTGCTCTAAGCGACTAACAGCACCACCTGTGAAGAGGACACGCCTCCGAGGACTACGGGCGTGAATTCTAAGCTCTGGTCTCAGGCAACGCGCTTCCGGTGAGGTAGAAATGATACCACCTGAAGGGTCTTTAGACCGACACCAACGTACTCCTCTCTTGGCCAGAAGAACAAACGTCCTGGTCATTCCCTTAATGTGCTGCATTCTCACGAAATAAAACCGAAAGCACTACTGGGCCTATTGAACTTAACTTTCTCTGACGACGCTCCCGTGATGTGGAAAAGGACCAGAAGGTGGCCGTGCACACACCCACGTGGTCGACCCTCGTCTAGACTCCACACTTCAGGGGAACGCCACCAGAGTCTGCTGTCCCCTCGGCAGCAGCGGAGGGGACGCGCTCCTGGGGCCCACAGAGCTCCGCGTTCCGCAGGAAGCGCCCCGGTGGCCGGGCCCGACGGTCTCCGTGCGCTTGGCACCCACCTGCCCCCCACGGGCCGGCCCAGCAGAGTCTGTGGAACAGGCCCTCTGGGAAGTGAGAGCCAGGCCAGGACGTGCCTCTACCCCACCGTGCTGTTTCCACGCGTGCGTTATCTTCAATCTCAAGTGTTTCTCCTGAAGCCCGACGTGCGGTACCTCAAAACACTGGAGTCCATGACAGCGACTGCGGGGCTGCCCACCTCCTGACACCCAGATGGCACGGCACGGTGGTAAGACACGCTGACTTTGGGAGCCTGTTCCCCACACTGACCCTGACGGCCCGCCCAGGAGCGCCCGCCCCGCCTCAGGCTCGGGTACAGTCCCGGGAAGAGAACCGACCTCACACGGGTGTCGAGGCTGACCGGGCTGCACAGAAACAGGACCACAGGGCGAGCCCGGCCAAGCAAAAGGGCCGAAGACAAAAGGAGAAGACTCAGGTGGTCGTGAAAACAAACCATTAAACCTCTGCAGATACGTACTGCTCCTAAATCACGCAGTAAGGACACCCAGTACCCGAGCAACGCGTGCTCTGGCCTCACATCAGCTCAGGTTAGCCCACGCGTGGGGGGAGGAGGGCAAGCGGGCGTCAACCCCGACCCCCAACCCGTGACCATCTGTGTCCCGCCGGGCCGGCCTTTCCCACAGCCCGCTTCCATCCCAGGGGAGAAGGAGCCTGGATGTCGTGACCACCTCTGAAGAAATTCCACAACTGGCCAAACTAGTCTATGCCATCAAAGGCAGTAAATTGAAGTCTTCCACCAAACCTGAGGTTTTCAGCCATTATCTCCCCAAGTATTTTTTCTGCACCGATCTCTCCCTCTTATCAGCTCAGACGACACAAACATTCAACTTCTGATTTGACCCCGGTGTCCCTGAGACGCTGACCCCCGGCCCGGGCTGTTTTCCTGTTGTTCCTCAGGGTGATTCCTATAACCCTGTCTTCAAGTTCACTTAATCTTTCCTCGACACTCCCGTCACCAGGGGTCCTCCTGGTGAATTTCAGGGCATCTGCCTGAGTGCGTGTCCAGTCCTGATGTTTCCGTGTGGTTCTTCTTTGTGGTCTGCACTCTCTTCAAGGCTGTGCCTCTCCCAATGGCCACGGCCACGGCCACGGCCACGCCCGCTGCTGTAGTGCTGGTCTGACGATCCCAACGCCTGGGCTATCCGGGTAGGCGCCTGCTGTCACTCTCTTGGGAATCGCCTGTTCCTGTGTTCGCGTGTTGAGTAACTGTTAAATCGTGTGCTGGACATCCTGAATATCATGTCCTGGTAGAAGCTCTGGAGAACAGGGTTTCGTGTTTTAGCAGGTGACCAGCCCAGTCAGGCTAAGATGGAAAGTTCTGTCCTGCCGGCCGTGGACTGCAACGTGAGTTTCACGCCTCTGCAGTGCTGTCCGCCCCACACCCAGCACGACTGGGATCGACTTCTAACAAACAGTCGAAGACAAAAAAAGTGGGAGGAGCAGAAACAGAGCCGGAAGCCAAGGCAGCACACGGGACACGCGCACACCGGCACACGCGGGCCACCGCAGAGCGAGAGTAGCGCAGGAAGGTGGCAGAGGAGGGAGGTGTGCCGTGCGCTCAGAGCACCCGCAGGCATGAGATGCAGCCGCGTCAAGCGCGCCAGAGGAAGGGTGCAACCCTGCACTGGCCGGGGGGCGCGGCACGTGGGCGCCGTCCACACGCGCCCGCATCTGCTCCCCCGACACGTGCGCCGCCTGTGACCTCCAGCTGAGCAGACGCCGCACGGCAGGCGCTGTGAGAACTTTCCACGCTTTTCTTGTGCATCCGCTGGTAACAAAAACACGTGCTGACAGAACTGATCACCAGCAAAAACATGCTGTGAGAAGACGCCACCGACTCTGGGAAAGGACAGCTTTATGGCAGCCACGCAGAATGCAAGGCCACATCAATCCTAAGAATCATCATAATTTGCACAAAGAATCACAAACGTGCTAACGGCCCTGACTTTTGAACACAAACTCAAAACGCTGCTGGACCATGCCTGCTCCAGCCTCCCAACTCCCTGAAGCTGGGTCTTCAGGTAGCTTCTGGGATCACCTGGCTTCTTCTCAATGTTGTGAAGCGCGTGGAAAATGTGCCTGTCCTATTCAGAACATAATCCTCACAAGACAGCGTTTGCCGCCAGCACAGAGCGGACCCGCCGTCGGGGTGGGCTAAGCAACTCTGCAGATCTCCCTGGGGAAACAGCCCCGTGACACGCGCAGCAAAATGGACCACGGTAGTGAGGGCAGCAGGCTGAAACTGCCACCCACGTGTGCAACGGTGGCCTCTCGGGGTCAAGGGACCACCTTCGGACACATTGGTTACTGCGTATCAAAGGCTTTAACCCACCAGATAGCAAACCTGCGCCTGAGGTCTCAACTTCTCCAGTGAAACGTGTTAATGTCCACAGGTGGGAAATGAGACAGGATTTCCTCGCTGTGCTGACGGATGGTGCTCGCTGGTCCAAATAGACAAAGCGTGCCCTCAAACTATCAAATAAAGTCAACAATCTCCTCCCTGACGGAGGCTGCCGCGGAGCTGAAAGGGAACCACTGCCCAGAGTCCGCACGCGGGCTGTGCCTGAACCACGGCAGACGGGGAGCTGCTGAGCCTCTACTCAGCAAACAGCTTTTTCACGTGAACCAAAATACACAAATACAACCATCTGGCATCAACAAGACGAAGACAGCGGTGATCACACCAGACGTGCGTATACTTTCGCCTCTTTGAAAAAAGCAACGAGGAGGTTCTGCTCAGATTCTGGGTCTGCAAAGATGCTCATCTGAGACGCCAGCCTGCGCGTGGCGTGTTACAAGGACAGGACAGCGGCATTCCTAATCAGGTTTAGGTGCAGGCTGCGAGAACAGAACACCTTGGTGCTGGTGAGATGTGCCTCCTGGTGAGAGGAGCTGACCCTGGAAATGAAGGGTTCCGAGCGGCTGGGGGCTGGGAGAGGCGTCTGTGCTTGGGACGCCCTGGCTGTGGAGCGCCCAGACATGGTCCTCAAAGTGTAGAGCAGACAAGCACCTGTCGCTGCCAGTCCGGGGGCCCATCTGAAGAGCCCCCTCTGGTGGAGTAAACTACAACTACAACAGGCTCAGAGCCACCGCCCAGATGAGCACAGACAGCACCCTCTTCAGTAGTCCTGTTCCCCTGAACTTTAAGGAGAGGGAACACCTCTCTGGCCTCAGCTGCCTGCTGCAGCCCCACGGGGGCCTCCGCCCTTCGTGCGACCCTGGGGACCACAGCCTGGCTGTCTCTGAGCAGAGCTGCAGATGGTGGACAGGGTCTCTGCCCAGCTCTGTCCGGCCTCAAATCCTAAAGCCCCACACGGCCCCCGCCCTGCCACACAGGGAAGATGGAGAGCCGGGCGCCCGCTCCCCTGGTCATCTGGCGCCCGGCACTGACCGAGCAGTCTCTCTGGGGCCCAGATGTCACCGGGAATCGAGCAGGACCCCCTGAGCACCGCTGGACACCAACCCCTGGTTCCCTCATTTATAAAACGACAGTCATGTTTGCTGGAATCCCAAGTCCAGGATTTCTGTCTCCTTCAAAACCTTTCTTCCCAAAGAGCCAAAACGAAGGTTTTAAGGCTAATTTTCATTTCTGAAAGAAAAGCCAGGTTTCAGAGCGATGGGAGGTGTACTTAACACTGTTACTTCATGTTAAGATTTCGCCACCCTTTGATGTGCAACAAACAAGTAGCGAAATCGTCGCCACTGCTTTTGACAAACTGAACCGTGTCTCTGCAGGTGCCCAGCAGCGACGCCGCCCCGCCCACCGGGGAGGACTGGGGCGAGGGCGTGGGCAGGAGGAGAGGAGTGCGTGTCCAGCTGTCCCCTGCCAACCCCCAGCAGGGAGCGTCCCTCACGTAGAACAAGGAACATCCTTGATCAAGAAGACAGGCTTACGGCTAAAAAAATTCTTCTAGGAGAAAACATTTTTATGAACAAACCCCAGCAGTGTACTGGCTAAATGCTCAAAAAGGCAGAAAACGAACGGCAAACAGAGAAATTCAGCACATCTGAAAGCAGGTTTAAGCGTCACGGGATAAATTATCATCTGAAGATGATGGTCTGAGTTGCTGGTAGGATTCTATACTGAATATAACATTCTTCTGCTACCGCTGGAAGTAAGCTGAAATGCATGTCTGTCCTCAGGGCTCTCCCTGGCGTCCGCGATGGTCCGAGGACGACTTCTGTCTGCACAGTACGAGTGGCTGAGTGGCTGCGGGAGCTGTCTGTCTCTAAGACGCAGATCCGAGGGCCGGAGGAGTGTCGGTCCCGATCTGGGCCCAGCTCCGTTTAGTGGGACGTGAGGTGTGGTGTCCACAACGGTGCCTGCGTAGAACAGCAGCCCCAGAGCCATGCTGCCCAAGCCACCTTCCACAGGCTGGGGCCTTCTCTGAGGGGCCTGACCTAGGATGGACGAGGGGCACACAGGCCCTGGGGCAGGCACGGGACACAGGGCGAGAGGGACAAAGGGCGGGCTTACAGGTGCTCCCACTGCTTCCCTCGTGGGCCAGAGACAGACAGCTGACTTGCAAAATTATCTACAGTTTAGTTTCTGCTCCTAAGGAGAATCCCCTCTGTATTTAATCTTCACTTCAAAAGGGATTCTGGGTCCTATCATCATTATTCCCACAATTAAGCATTTGGAAGAAAAACACCCCTTCTACCCACGTTGCCCGACACCTGTTCGTGGTGTAACAGCCAATTCCCAGTCACGATCTGGGTGTGTTTCAAAACCTACGTGCAACCTGAAAGGGCAGAGGGTGTCTCGACCTGGGTCCTGAGGACGCGGGGGCCGCCCGGGCACTGAAGGCTGCTTGGCGGCTCCCCTGGCGCCCACCCACTCGACACCAGGAGCCCCCTTAGTAGTGACAACGCCAGACACCGCCGTGGGCCCCGGGGTGGAAGGGGGAGGTCAGGCCCGTCGGTGCAGAAACCTGCCTCCTATGTTGCCAATACACCAACTGGTCACTTCCTGCTGTCGTCACCTCCTCTCCCACACGTCCCTGGAGACCAGAAGGCCAGGTGAGGCCACGCGCGAGGCGTGTGCTGCGGCCGGGCCGGGGCTCACCTCTTTATCCATACTCTCTAAGTCCTCCTTACACAGCGTGTACAGTGGCATGGTCTCCGACATGCTGGGCTGCCGCTTCCTTCTAGAAGGACCAGGCTGCTCTCCATCTTGATTGGCTGGCAAGTCTTCACCAAACATCTGCTGGTGATGTGGCTGGACCGCTCTGAAAGGAATTTCACAGGCCCCATATGAGGAAAGTTGGTCTGAAGTCACCTTTCCAGCCCTGAAACAGATTCTCGATTCTCGGGATAGGTAAAGACACAGACACAGACACACACACACACGATATCTCAGCTGTGGAAACACACGCTGTCTCGTGGACGGTACCTACTCAGGCTTGATATGGGTTTGTTTATGAAACCAAATCCCTGAGTCCAGCCAGGCTGTGGGCCGGTCAGGCTCGCCCTTCTTCAGGCTAAAAGTGAACACTTAGCTCCTCCCTTCAACAAACCGCACTGTCCGAGCATCCGCCTGGCGGGACTCATTTGAGAACAAAGGGCAAAGGTGCAGAGAGACGGTGAACACTTGCTCAGAAACCAGCCGCAGTGCTATTTACACTCCAAGTAAGATCAAGCAGCTGTAAGACTGCGAGAAACCAACCATTTCTGTATCATCCAGGCTACAAAGTAGAGATAACGTGATAGAGAATTTAAGACACAGAGTGCCCTGGGTCGTAGTGAAAGTCCGTCCGTCCACAGAGGACAGGAACATGCAGGGTCATGTGTGTGGTTTTATTAAACTATTAAACATCAACACTGCATGAGGAACCAACCTTCTGTTCCCAGAACGCTTCTGTCCTGGAGCCGAGCCCCAGGCTGGCGTGACAGTGACTGTCCTCTGAGCTACCCTCTCCGTTCCACCTGGAACAGACCCCAGAGCACCCCTGTCCCCCGCACACGCTCTCATCCCGTGTCAGGTTCCCAACACGGGTCAGTGCCCGTGACGGCCTCAGAACTTAAGGGGCTTTGTGAAGCGGGCGGCCGTGCCTTCCTCTGGAGCTGGCCGTGGGTACCTCACGGCCACCAGGAAACTGAAGACGACGTAGCAAAACCTTGTTACTCTGAAGAAAAGTGGTGGTAATGATAAGTCTGAATCACAAAACTGAAAGGAAGCAACTGTACTGGGCTAACCACATACTACCTGATGTGGTTAAGATCTCTGACCCAGAAACATGAAGGACCATCTAGAAACCGCTGACCCCTGCTTCTTCCGAAGTCAGACTCTGTCCCCAGCCTCTCGACGGCCTGCCCGCCTCCACGTATCCATGCGGCTTAAGAGCTTCCCGTCCTGTCTTCTGACCTGGGCATCAGGCTGCACTTCAGCCCACACCCACTTACCGTCACCCCACCACCCAGAGCTCCTCTTACAAATATGGAAAACGGCAGAAGTACCTTTTTACTAGCACAGCCTCCCTTCAGACCCAGAATGGGGAAGGTGAGAACACGTGCACCCCCTACGGAAGGCTCATGGGCCCAGGGGCCGACTGGTCCTCAAGGCAGTGGGGTGTGGGTTCAGCCTGAGCTACGCACAAACACCTGAAAAGGCAGGATGTTCTTCCACGTGGAAGATGCTGAAAATCGGCCACCACGCTGGGGGCTCCTGAGAACCCCCTCAGGGCAGTCGCAACACCCTCCCTCTTCTAGAGACACACCGGGCGAGGCCACCGGGTGGCAGGTCACACCAGGTGGACCAGGAGGCAGGTGGGAACCCCGTCTTCCGCTAAGCCAGAGAGATTTGCAGAAATGCAGACGAGCCGCCCTCCTCATTACATTTCTTTTGGATTTGGAGAAGAGCTACTCGTCGTTAAAACAGTGTTAACGGGCAGTGGTTTATTGCTCTTCTGAGATGAATGAGAAGCGAGTACTTCAAAGGCGCCTCGGTTTTGCTTTCTAACCTGGTGAACACCAGGCTACGAAGCCCCCAGGACGGACAGCTGGAGGGCCAGCTCGCAGCCCCCGCCGCCTGCTCGCGCGTCTCCCCCCGGACGGAGCAGCGTCCCTGTGGCTTCAGAATCGGCTCCGCACGCACAGCCCGAGCCCCAGGCCCCATGGTGGCTTCTCTGGCGCGTCCCGCTGCTCATCCCAGGAACTGGCAACTGGACACGCCCACGGGCAGGCCCGGCTCACGACAGCCACAGCAGCCAGCACAGGACTGGACAGCAACCCCGCCTGCTGCCTCCCCTCGCCCCACCGCGTGGGGGCGTCACGGAGCCGGCGGCAGAGTCGCTGGCAGAGCAGGGGTTTCTCACTTGGAGGGAGCTCCTGATCAGTTTTCTTTCTATGGGTCATGCTTCCGCTGTCAAGTGTGTGGACTCTGCCTGGTCCGAGATCCTAGTTCTACATTTTCTAAGCAGGTCCGTGACGCGCTGCAGTGTCAGTGGAGCCCACCCACCTGCAAAAACCGGGAGGCGTCAGACTGTCGTGGACCCCGCGCCAAGGCTGCCCGGCAGTAACAGTGACCCCCAGGCCGGCGTCAGCGGAGGCCAAGTGGGACCCTGGACTTTTTTTGCCCCTGCCCGGCAGGGGTGAGGAGGTGTCTTACAAGTTCTGCTGCGGGAGCGTGGCCTGCGAAAGCCAGCTAAACAGAAGGTTTCAGCAAGGTCCAGACTCTCAGAAAGAGACCTGTCTCCAGGTTTCAACTGAAAACCACCTGTCACACCAAGAGCCAGGAAGATCTCCAACTGACTGAAAAAAGACAATCAGGAGATGTCAACTGAGGTGACAGAAATGACAGAACTGTCTGACAAAGATTCCAAAGTATCCTCAATACAAAGAAATGCTTCAATAAGCAATTACAAGCACGCTTGAAATAAATGAAAGAAACAAAGAGCCTCAGGAACGAAACAGAAGATAAAGAGAAGAACCGAATGGAAATTCTAGAAGTGAAAACAAACAAAAACATGCTTTAGGTGGGCTCAGTGTCGCGACGGAGCGGGCAGAGGGAAGGAAATCTGAATCTGAAGACACCCTAGAAAGTGCTCCATGTAAACGACAGGAAACAGACTGAAGAGGAAAAACGCACACGGCCTCAGGCCCACGTGACGACAGTGAGAGTCCCCGATCATGTCACTGCTGGTGCCCCAGAAGGAGAGGAGAAACACGCAGAGCTGAAAAAGTACTTGAAGAATAATGGCCGGAAACAATGCCCCAAATTTGGCAAAAACGACGTGAAACTTCCAGATTCAAGACTCTTAAGTGAATCCGCAACAGGATAAAAGCCCACATCCACATTAAGACACATCACCGTCAAATCTGCAATTCAAGACAAGGAAAAAAACCTTGAGAGCAGTGAGAGAAATGCTACTCCAGTTACAAGGGAAATACGACTCAAGTGACACGCCAAAGAAGAAAAACTGCGCGAGCCTGAGGTCAACACAGATAAAGCGATGAAGAAATTCAACAGCCATTCACGGTGAAACACAGGGAAGATGGGAGGAATCCGAGGAGGAGCAGCTACAGAAACTCGCAGCCGACACCACGTGTGACGGTGCGAGGCTCAACGTTTCCCCCCTCAGACTAGGAAAAAGGCAAAAATGCCCACCAACCACTGGAAGAGACAGAGAACCCAGGAACGGACCCACGGGAATACGGTCCCCTGAGTCCAACAGAGGTGCAGAACAAGCCCATGGAGGAAAGAGGGCCTTGCCCACAAACGGCCCCACCCTCAGACCTGTCACGTTAGGCCAAAACTCACTCGGAACAGACCACGGACTTCAATACAATACGTGAAGCTACCAGGATCCAGGCCAGGCAGGGTCCACAGACCTGACACCGAAGCATGACTCACGGAAAGACCACCAGTCAGAGAACCTCCCCGAAACGGGAAACGTCTGTTCTGCCAACGACGCTGTTAAGAGGGTGGAAGGCATCCCCAGAGCACGAGAAGCTTCCACAAGGCTCGCAACTGACGCAGGACAAGGACCCGAGACACCCTAAGGGCGTCAAATGCACGGGCAGGCGACGGGACATCTCGCTGAGGAGACTCCACAGGGGCAAAGGGCCGAGAGAAAGGGTGAGCATGAAACCACACGTCCCACACCCTCAGGGAGGCTCAAATGGAAACGGGGGCACCAGATGCAGAGAAACAATGTCCCCCACCCGCTGGTGGGGACGTAAAAGGTACCACCACTGCAGAAAAAAACTGGACGGCTTCTTGTAAAACTAAACACACTCACTGTACAACTCAGCAGTCCCACTCCTGGGCGCTGATTCAGGAGAAACAGAGACGCACAAAGACGTTTACAACAGCAGCGGCCGTATCAGTAACATTCCAGAGCTGGACACGCCCCAGATGACCTTCCGCGGGTGAACGCCACAGAAGCCGCAGCACCTCTTTCCACGAAACACTCCTCAGCAGCGGACACGGCCACATCGGGGCAGAATCTCCAGGGAACTGTGCTGAGTGGAGCTGCACACCCTGTGATTCCACTTACTCCGTGTTTTCGGGATGACGGGAGTACAGGGACAGAGACAGACCAGTGGTGGCCGGGTGAGGCTTGGGGGTGGGGCTGGGAGGGCTGGAGACGGGCCGGGGGGCCCGGTGGGGCTGGAGGCTGCGTCTGGACCAGGCCAGTGCTGGCGTCCCGGCTCGAGACTGGCTGCACCCTACGGCCAGTTCTGTGAGATGACGCCAATGGGGGCAGCGGGTTGACGGTCCCTGGGATCTGCTACTTCTGACAACTGCCTGTGAGTCTACGATTGTCTCAAAATAAAACCGTTACTGAAGAAAACAAAACGTTCACAACTTAGAGCACACGACAAACAAAGGGTAAATGAAAAGGAATTCGGAATCGCAGAGGCCGTCCGTGCAGGGAGATACATTTCAGTGCACGAGGTCGGGAAGCCCGGGGCCACTCGCGGCCCGCTGTCTCCGTGAGGGGTGCTGCTCCTCACTGTGCACCTCTCACCCTCAGACACACCCGAGGTCGTCGCCTGTGGGAGGCCCACTTTGGGCCTCACCGGAGAGAGAGGGCGGCCGTGCGCCTTGAGACCGATCAAGGAGGAAGGAGAGGGAGGGGCCGGTCCTGCCGGGCAGGACACAAATCCCAACAAATCTTTGGCAAAGTAACAAACAACTGCCCCCGTCTATTAAAGTCAAGGACATCCACGACCTTTAACCTAGTGACCCTGCTCTGGAAGTAACTCCACGGGAGTACAGGCAGCACAGAGATCACAACGCACCTTCTCAAGTAATTAAATATCATGTTGTCGGAAGAAAATCAGAGCTTAATCAGCGACGATGCTTTCAGAACAAAATAATCCACCAACCAACAGCCCAACTGAAAGTGGCCTAAACCCCGGGCGTCTGTCCACATCTGGAGCCCAGCCGCAGGGTCAACTGACACCCCGCTGGCCTCCAGGGGCCCCTCGTCCACATCCACTCTGCTGGCGTCAACCGGGCTCATGTCGGCCCCCGCGGCCTGTTGCCGAGGCCAGAGGGTAGGGAATCGGGTGAGTCCCTGCCCCCTGCAACGAGCACTCCGGTGGAGCCACGCGGTCAGCGCAGGCTGCCAGGCCACCAGAGCAGGAGAAATCCACCGCCACACGTGGGCCGCTAACAGCAAAGGTGGCTCTCGGGATGGGCTCGGGGCTCCAGAAAGGAGGGGACCCGGAAGCACGACCACGTGCGTTCAGCAGAAGCACAAGCGTTTCAAGGCAGTGGCCACTCCTCAAAAACAAAGCAAAGCTTCAGGTCCCTCACTTACACCTCGGAGAGCTAAGGTGTTTACAGGGTGCTCTGTAAGGTCCCCAACTCAGCTGATTTCCAGTCAACAGGCAGGAAGGAAACAGACACCCGTGGAGACACGTGTGGAAACCACTGGCCACGCTCCCTCCGGGCAGTGCCTTCCTCCCCGACCTGGGTCTCTCTCTATGTTCCTATTTACCAACTGCCACGGCCACCAGTGTGACCTGTGACCTGAGGGCCGGGGCTACAGAGCAGAGCTGCTCCCAACTGGCCCTTCTGGGGGTGGCAGCGGGGACGGACCCGAAGGGCAAGACAGGAGGGTCAGGTCCAGCCGCCTGAGGCCACCCCTTGGCACCGAGCAAAGGTGGGGCGTTTGCAGGTCCAGGCTGAGCCACAGACTCGTCTGCCCCAGTCCCGGGACCCGAGACAGGACGGAAGAACATGCAGAAAGGCCCGACGTGGGCATGGGTGAGGACTGTGCCCCCGGCCCGATCCCACAGGCACCCCACTCTGCTGCCTGCTGGCTAAGTCCTGCGAGGACGCCTTTGCGTGCAGGGCGCGCGTACCTGAAGGAGGAGAGCTCCGCGTGCACCGGCAGGGAGCCGGGGGGCCCGGGGCCCGCAGCACCCTGGCGGATGAGCTTGCCCGTGCTGGCGTCGTAGATCCGAACTTCAGGGCCAGGCGGGGCCTTGGGATGCACGGGTGTTGGATGAAACAGGGTGGCTGGAAGCAGGCCCTGCCTCTCGGGAAAGGCGGCCGGGCCGTCCTCCCTGGGGGGGAGGCGAGAACGAAGTGGTGAGGAGAGGCCGGAACAGATCGGGACCCCCCGCGCCTCCCTCCCGCCGGGACTGTGAATCCGCGCGTGAAGTCGTGGTTCTCCGTTAAGCCTGGGGTTCGACCTCGGCTGGGACACAAGGCCCCTTGGAGAGCGCGGGCTGCACCGCTGTCTGTCTGACACTGTTTCCGGCTTCACCTCTAAACACAGCACCCGCTCTGATGGAGCCGGTGCGCTGCCCGTGCTGCCTGGCTCTGCCCACGGGCCCTCTGCACCCATCCCTCGTCCTGGCCACCCCCTCCCTCCACGCTGGACTCTGTAAAGACCCTGTGACTCGATGGGACCACGTCCCAGCTGTGAAAGAAACAGCCGCAAACTAGGATTCGCTGCTTAAAGCTGACTTGTGTCTCAGGAGAAGCACTTCCGCTTCTCCTCCAGGTGACACTGGTCAGAGATACTCTTTATGACAGTCTGCGCAGCGGGGGCGGCGGCGTCTCCCGAGCGGGAGCAGCGGCTGTGTGGGCTCCAGCGCGGACCCTCCCTCTGAGCCACCGGCCGCCCCCCCGCGGGCGCCCACCTCTGGGATTTGGCCGGGTCACCACGTAGCGGGAACAGCCGCTCCTCCACCTTGTCCCAGCGCTCCAGGCAGCTCCACAGCCAGTCGGGGTTGACCACGTGCAGCTGCCCGGAATCCTGGGCCTGGCGCACCTTCTCCGTGCCTGCGGGCACATGCACTCTGCTTGCAGCCGCCGCGGGCCACTGGTCTGCCGTCAGGGCTTGGGGCGGCGGGGACAGCAGGGGCCCTGGAGGGAACAGCCCTCAGAGCAGGGCCCACCGTGTGATGGCTCCTCAAGAGCCCCGCTTCTCTACATCGGCACCCACCCCAGAGCCTCGAGCCCGGGGCCTCGGGGAGCAGTGACACCTGGGTGGCCCCGTAGTGCGGACCGTGGAGGTAGCCGGTTCGGAGGGGGAGCCGGAGCCCCACCCGGAGGCGGTCGGGGCCGGGGCAGGAGGGCGTGACTCACCGGCCCGCGCGGCGATCAGGTGGGTGGCCCGGTCGGGGTTGCCGGGCTCCAGCACCAGCTGGGTGACGATCCTGGCGCCCAGGGCCGTGGCGTGGTAGTGCTCCCGCGTCTTCTCGATGGGGAAGTTCGTGGGGTGCAGCCCGCTGAAGATGATTGCGACGTCGGCCAGCACCCTGCTGCGCAGCTCGGGGACAATCTTCCGGATGTCGGGGGCGTCCTGGGTCTCCCCGCGGAGAAAGCAGTCATACCTGGCATAGTAGGTGGCATGCACGCGGGCGAGGATCTCCTCCAGGTGGACCAGGTGGTCGTCGGCGTCGGCGTCCTCCTCCTCCTCCTCCTCCTCCGCGCTCTGGTCCAGGGACTCGCCCACCGTGATGCCTGACTGCTCGCTGTTCTGGGACTCTGTCTCGGCCTCCCTCCTGTCGGCACAGCCGCCGCCCAGCCCGCAGAGGCCGTCCCGCTCGCCCTCCCCCTGCACGGCCGCCTGGACGCCGGGCCCGGGCTCCATGCACGGACTGGCGCCCGAGGCGCTGCCCTGGGCCACGATGTCCCCAGCATGGCGGGTGGCCGCAGGCTTTCTCCGGGTCCTCTTCTCCCCACTCTCCCCATCAGAGGGGATGGGGGACGGCCGGCCCTCGGACTCGCTGTTGCTCCCGCTGTCACTGGGGACATCTGGGTCCGGGTCAGGGCCCACCGGACCCAGCACGGGCCTCTTCTCTGGCGGCGTCCGCCCGTGCTGCTGGGTGCCCGCCAGGGGCCCCCGGCCGTCAGCAGAGGGGGCGCAGGCGGCGGGCCGAGCGCCCCTCTCCTCCTCCTGCCCGGGACAGGGCCAGCCCCCCCGAGGGCCTGCGCCCCCGTTGAGCTCCCGCGTGGGCTTCCCGAGGCCGTTGCTCTGCTCGACCCCAGACACCTGCCTTCCTTCCTCGGGATCCTTGACGGATGGAGGCTGCTCCGTGGCGTCGGCACCTTTAGGAGAAGGACTGACTGCACGTGTGCATGAGAGACAAGGTGACCGTCACCTAACATTTAAGAGGAAACCCCCTGTGGAAACAAACTCCATCCACCTGCCCCCAGCTGCTAGCTGGAGGGACCTCTGGCCAGGGAGGGCGCCCTCAGCCGGGAAGGGCTGGAGGGCGAGTATCTCAGGTCTGCGGGCCTCCCCCGGCCGCCTCGTTTTGGGTTCCACAGTGGTACGAGATGCGCAGAACATGCTTGGGTCCCAGGCTGTGGCCAGATCGGGCCCAGCTCGAGCTGTGCCGGGCAGCCTCGCCCCCGAGGGTGCCCTGGGGTCTCACTCCCCTGCCTGCCCCTCAAAGCTCCACTTTAGTGACTACAGCAATAACTGTAGGCCTCAAAACGGATTATTTAAAAGCTAAAGATCATCAGAAACACTTCAAACCAAAACTTTAAAATTTTTTCAGACTCTGGGTTCCAGCTCGCCTGGGAGGTTCCCCGCAGGCTCTGGGCCGGGGCCCGGCACCAATCGCCCACGGGCTGGAGCCTCACACACCAAACTCCCAGTGTCATGTTTGTCTTTCAAGGAAAGCCGGGATGAAAGGTAGTATTCAGATGCATTAAATTAAATAGTATTCTTTAATCTTTACTCAACGGGAAAATGTTTAGGCTGGTACTAGTAAAAGAAAAAACAAAACCCACACTGAAACCAAGTAATACCACGTTTTCAGCATAATATAAACAACACAGACAGGACAGAGCTGGTGCTGCCTGGCGGCCAGGAGGCCACACCCACCTCTCCTCCGCGCCTGGGGCTCCCGGGGCCCGCACGGGGCATTGACGTCGCCTGTGCCCTGGAAGTACACGTATTTCCTCACAGTTATCAGGTTGGGGGCGAACTTCCACACGTCTTCTCGGTCATCGATGATGCAAACCATGGAGTCTCCACAAGGAAACAGATTTCTAGAAGTAAAGATGCATCGGAAGTACTAGCACAATCTACAAAAGGTCATCATCGATCGAACGTCAAGACCATCTTTTACATGAAACCAGCAGAGAGCATATTAATCAGAACCAGATGCAAACTGCACTGAAGGGCTTTTGTTTAGTTCACATTTAAAAAAGTTTCCAGAGAAAGTTATACTAAGATAGTTACACTTTTCTCCAGTGTCTGACACTCCTTAAGGCAGGAGTCATGGCAAATTCTTCAAAGGGCCAGAGAGTGAAGGGTTTACTGTTTGGGGCCATGGAAAGCCCTCACCCAGGGGAAGCTGGCACAGACCAATGGGCCTGGCCACATCCCAACACGGCTTTATTTACAAACACGTGTACTCGGCCTGCGCCAGCGAGAGCTCTCAGTTACAGGCAGGAGGGCAAGGCCTCACTCAAATCCTGGCTGGGGCACCTACACGATGCCAAGTCCAAAAAGTGACTGTTGTGTTCCCGAAAGCTATGAGGATGTATGGGTGGAGCAAGATGTTAACAAGGGTCCAAAAAGCCACCTTATGGACACAGGCCTGCTCTGTGGTCTTTTCACTTGATTTCTGCCCACAACACTTAGATTCAGACAGACAGGCGCAAGGATGCAAAATTCAGAAGGATGAGTGCTTCCTGCCTGTTTTCTAGGATCGGGAAACAAACCCAGGAGAAACGCATGTCATTGTTCAGGTTTTCTAGCTGCTACTAAAGGCTACAACTAGTCAGAAAAAACCGTTCGCGTGTCCAGAATTGTCTTCGGTGAGTCTGTTTTCCACAGGCAAAGCGTAAGCGGTAGCCAAAGTGACCGACACAGTTAATGCCTCTAGCACATTTAACTCCAGACGAGGGAGGTGAAAACCACACCAAATCGAGACCGGGGAACAGAGCCAAGCGCCGCCCCCGGAGCTGCCATGGAGCCCCTCCCCTCTGACACGCTCAGCCTCGGGCAGGTTTTCCCCCGAACCAGTCATCACACCCTCCCTCGATTTCCTTCGTCCTCGAACCTGCTCGTCCGGATGCCTAACCAGTAAACACGAGAACTGTTTCTGAAACAAGTACTCTGATTCTCTTCTTGCATCCCATAGACATGAACAGGTCTCAGTCTGTGTGGATACCCTAAATCTGAAACACGAAATGTTAGCTAAGGGTGGCCAACGCCAGCCAAAAGGCCACTGGGGCCACAGCTGTTACTGTCCAAGTCTTAAGAATCAACAGCCATGAAGAAAGTGATACCTGACACAGGACACAATGGGGGAGGCGACTTTCTGGGTAGCAGTGGGGAAATTCCTTGTAGAGTGAGCAGGAAATTCCCAAGAATATAAATCAGCTCTCAGGGAGGGATGGGAGGGAGCCCTGGTGTAAGAGCACACAGACCCGGATCGGGAGGGGCACAGAGGGACGGAAGGACGTGGAAACAGGCCGAGCGCCAGTGCAGAGTAGCACGACTTAGGATTTGATAACTGACTGTACGCTGCACAGCACGCAGGTCTTAAGGAAACAGAAGTCCGAGGTGCCAACACCCCCTAAAACTCCCGACTAGGCCAAACAGCCCCCTCGCCCTCTGGGGAGGCTCTGGGGGCTGGGCCGCCCAGACTATCTCTCCACGCATCCCCCAGGCCCTGGGCTCACTCCTCCCCCGACACCCATGTCGCCCTGGGCTCTGGCCCAAGTGCCCCAGGAGCCACCATTGCCTGGACATTCAAGGAGAGCAGGGAAGGGAGGGGTCTGGTTAGAAGACAGCGGACTCGCTACGTGCCAGAAAGTGGACGCTGGTAACCGGGAGAATAAATACAGAACGACTGGGCTGATGCTCAAAACGCAGACTTTACGACGGAAACTGAACGGTGACCTCAGATGCGCACAGCCAGGTACATACCTAAGGTTCCCCGTTTTGGAAAACGGGTCAATACATTCGTCCCTCGATAATATTCGATGTGAAAAAAGCTTCTTCTCAGGATCTAAGAAGCCTTTGAAAAGAAAACAGGACAAGGTCACGTGTCTGCAACGCACTGATGTCCCTTCCTACGTGCAGTGATGTGCAGAACAGAGCACCAGCATCGAGCACTTTCCTCTTCCAGGTGAGACCGTCACCCTCTTACACCCTTGTACAGCTCCTTCCCTCTGATCTTTTTTTTCTCACTGTTGTGGCCTCTCCCGTTGCGGAGCACAGGCTCCGGACGCGCAGGCTCAGCGGCCATGGCTCACGGGCCCAGCCGCTCCGCGGCGTGTGGGATCTTCCCGGACCGGGGCATGAACCCGTGTCCCCTGCATCGGCAGGCGGACTCTCAACCACTGCGCCATCAGGGAAGCCCTCCTTCCCTCTAATCTTAACGCAGGTAAGGGCTTTGGTCCAGGAAATGTTGACTGAATCTCACATCACCTGGAATCTTGCTGGGACAGCAGACGGGATGAACAAAGTTCAGTGTTACCCGGAAGCTCAGAGCCGCGGGCAATTAGCACCACGTCTGCCCACCTCGCAGGGGACTGAGAGTGGCATCAGGGAGGAGCCCATCGCCGACAGAAGTGGCGCCAAACAGGAGTTCACGTGCTGGTTTGGCTTTGTCTCCCTGACCTTCGTGTTCGCAAAGCAAAGGGGAGGGCAGGGCGTTCGGGCAGCACTCCTAAACTCACACCGTGACAGGAGAACCCGTGTTTCCTCAAGCCTTTCTTTACATGGACGAGGAGGCACCTTCATAACCTCGCGTGCGTCCTCTCCCACACGGCCCGCCCACAGCCGCCTCCCTCGGTGACAGGACCCTTGACATTGCAGGTTTGACACCCACGCCTTACTGTTTCCTACTACTGACGGAGACGGACGCGTCACCGGTTGCTAGGCCTGCAGCCCGAGGTCCTCCTCCGGGCGGAGCCGTGTGCCCCTCCTGAGGGTCCCTGTGCAGCGGGGCGGCAGCCGCCCAGTGCTCAGGGCCTCGAGGTCACTGAGTCATCTGCTTCATCGACAGACAACGCCCATCTCGCAGGAGAAACACACACTACCGTTCTACTATGTAAAGAACTTGTATGAACGCTGAAGCCTCTCAGCGGCTAAATCTAAAACACTGAGTATCAGAGCCTCTACAACAAATGAAGAGCACGCGATGCGCTTAACATTTCCGCCCCAACGGGAGCGTTTCTATCCTCGCTACACCGAAAGGACACATTTTGTGAAAACAGTAAAGTTGACAGGAAGAGGAAGTTACGAAAACCATCACTGTTAAAACCACTGTCAGGCCTCCGCATGTGTGGCCTCTGCTTGTCATCTGCGAATGATCAGACTGACACGGCCGGTCAGCCGACTCCTTCCAGCGAAAAGCGCTGTGGCCACTAAGCTCAAATCCACGTGCCCCCGAAGGCCTCGCGGCTCCCAGAGCTATGTGGGGCACCAGCCCTGGGGGCCACGTGCTTCCTCCCAGGCCCTCTCTGCAGGTGAACCGTGGTCGCTCTCAACGCCCTCACTGGGGTGGCCGAACCACCTCGGGGCCCCTGGTCGAGGTGCTGCTTGGAGGGTCTCTGCACCCACCGTCGCTGGGATGCTGCCTGCGGTTTCCTCGTGATGGCCTCGTCTGGACTTGCTGCAACTTGGGATTCTACGGCACACGGTGCAGCCTGAGATGGGGCGAGCCCTGTTCTTAGGAACCTCAGGAAGCGGCGATGGCCACAGGCCCTGGGGGGGGGGGGCAGGGCGGCAGGCTGAGCAGGAACGCCCCCCCCCCGGACCTTCGCTGGTGCTCTCCGTGCCTCACTAACTGACACCTAGCGAGGCCAGGTTCCAGAGGTGACGGCCACGAGGAGAAGCCTGAGGTCGCACCTGAAGACGTCACTTGCTATTCCCACGTGGGGTGTGGCTTACTCAGCGGTGTGAGAACTCTGCAAAGGAGTTGCGTCAGTCTCCAAACCACGCTCCCGCGGAGCCGCAGAGCAGCCATACGCTGAAGGTGAACACGCTGAACGTTAGTTATGAGATGGATTAACTAATGACGCTGCCTCTGTGTTTGTGACTAACATTTCCTACAGAGGCACCAAATGTTAAAGGGGAATTTAAAATGTATTTCTCCACTGACAAGACCAAGCCCCATCTGCAAAGGCGTTTGCATTTAAAAGTACTTAGTTTACCGTACCTGTAACTAATCCTTAGGAGCTGTGACATACTGCGGGTGCCAATGTCCAGTGATGGGCCCCAGTGGGCTAGAGCCCAAATGTGCCTACGCAGGGGAAGCTGGTGCCCTTCACCCCGTCCCAGCCAGAGCTGGGGGCCAGGGGCCTCCGGTGTCCATGCACGAGAGCAGCCAGCACAGAACCGCAAGCCCGAACTAGGACAGCAGGTTAATACATCATCACGCTGCTCCCTTCCAAGTAAGAGAGACTGTTCTGTCTGCGCCGAAAGTGCTAACTGCAGACGAACACAAGCAACACGGCTCCAGAGCTATTTCCAAACGGATTAACATTTTTTAACAGAACCCTCATAGCGAGAGTTTCTACTTTTCCACGTATGTGTGGTCCTGACCGACTTCCAAAGAGGCCCGTGGCGTGCAGCTGACCGGAGTGATGGCAGCCTGCCCTCTGCACTGGAGCGCGTCTGTCACGGCCCGTGGGCCCGGCAGAGCAGGGAGGTTCTCGTCCGCCTGCAGCCTGTGGACCGACTTAACTGGGCCCCCACCTGCCAGCTGGGAAACTGAAACTGAGTTTGGGAGACCTTCCTGATCTTTCCCCTTCATCTTCAAGAAACATTGAGAAAAAGAGAGAAGCCAAACGTGAAGTGTCCAGTGCGGGGACTGAGCCCCGCGGCCCGCTCACCTGCGATCGTGTGTGCGTACAGCCGGCTGCCGAACGTGAAGACGTGGAGCTCGTACAGCTTGGCGATCTTCTCCAGGAACCCCTTGCAGTGCGGACGCAGACGGGTGTGCAGCATCGGTTCGCCCCGGCCCAGCTGGAAGTGGAATATGCCCTGCAGAGAACAGGCCCAGTCAGGGGGCGGGAGCCGCCGTGAAGGCTTGGCCTTGCGGCTGACATGGTCACCGGCGGGAGCTGACATGCAGTGAACCACGCCCACTCCACAGAAACGCTCTCCTTTCTCACGCTCTATGGCGGAGGGGGGCTCCACCTTCCCTGCTGTGGTAACCACCTATGGTAAGTGCCCAGGACAAGCAAGGAGCTACCCAGAACGACCAGGTAACTACCTACCTGGGATAACTTCCTGTGATGACTATGGTAACTCGGCTGTCCGAGGGCTTCACTAAAAGGCTATCAGGACACCGGTGGACGCTTACACACCCTGACCGTCTTGCCAACACTGTTTCTCTGATCACGGACAAAGTGTGCACCCTGAGAGAGTCACTGCCCATAGCAGCAAGCGGCAGAGCCGCTGCGGACCGCTTAGGACCCACCTCCAGGGGCTACTGACAGTGTCTCCCAGAGCTAGGTGAACACAAACCAAGGGTCCCACATCACTCAGTCTAACTCATGGACGGTTTAAGATGCAACTTTACTACCGTACAAATGAAACACAGAAGCTGAAACAGTATTCGCAGACATCTTTAGGAGACAGACAACCTGCTTATACGTGATTAACGTGCACGCACGTCCACTCTCCTTAGGGAGTTAAACGTTGATCCTTTCAATCCTCTTTGTCATTCGTTTTCTCAGTAGTAATAAACTAAAAAGAAAGGAAACAACCTGAGGCCTAGTTAATTTTTTGCTAGCTCTAAATCCGTCACACCCCTCATGATGGGGCTGTTCTGGTAAAGCATCTGGGAGTGTGAAATGGTATAAAACACCTTCCACCATACTCAACAGCTAAAACGTCCAGAAGCTACAATAGAAACATCCTTAAAATCCCAAGTTAGGATCTCCGAGGTTAAGGATTCAACATGCCTCTCTGGCTGTCGCCAGCAGGTGTCCTGTGGGTCCGGAGTTGGGGGCGAGACGGGGGGTTGCCATGCGTCCCGATGCTGTCTGGGGGTCCAGAGGGGCCTGGCCAGTGGGCAGGTGTGGGCAGAGGCACAGGGAAGCCCCCAGCAGCAGTTGAGCGCCGTCCACATGGCCCCGAGGACACCCTCCTGCCACACAAGCTGAGAACGGGAGTGGCATAACCGTGCAAACTCTTATGCAAGGAGTGAAAAGGCCCGGCTTCGCAGGCAGAATAAGCCCAAGTGGCTGCGGTGCTCGCGGCAGCCATGCCCTCAAACTCTGCCCCCCAGCCTGAGTGCAGCGGTCGTGATGCAGGAAACCCCCGAGACGCCTGCCAATCGTGGACGTCACACAAAGAGCGTCTTACAGAAGAGCCCACGACATCGAAGATTAACTGAAAAGCACACGCTGTTCTGCGGGTGAGGGACTCGACGCCAGCGCTCACCAGCTACTCACCGGCCTCCGCACCGTGGCCGAGAGCTTCCGGAGCAGAGCGCCCTGCGCCTGCACACTTACTGAGCCGAGGATCCGCCCTCCTTCAGACGAAGCTTGTACCCAAGCTGCTCAGGCCTGCGCGTGTCGCTGAATGAGCTGCCCACCCCCCCCGGCCCCCAGAGGAGCTCACCTTGTTGGACATCTGCGGGCAATGCTGCTCCGTCGTGTGGATCAAGGTCTGGTCCAAGTCCACCATGAGCACTAGTTTTCTGTTGCGATGCAGTCGCTGCTGGTCCTCCCTTCCTAGCTTTTCAGCTTGCTAGTTAAAAAGGAAAAAGAGAGACGACAAAGCAAGTACATGTGGATCCAAAACAAAACTCGGTCTTATGAGAAAACAGAAGAGAAAGCCGAGGGGTTCACGGCCCCACACGCCTCGCCCGCCTCGCTCGCAAGCCTAGCGGCCTGCAGACTAGGCCCCAGTGCCAGTCCTGCGTGGTCCAACCCTCTTGAAGCCACTCCGACTTGTGACTGCTTTTCATTAAACAGGCAGACCGGTGAACGGGGGCTGAGAAGGAAGTGGCTGTGTCTATACAGACTCAGCCGAAGGCTCTGGAGCCGCTCAGGGCAAGCGACCGGCAGAGCTGAGACAAGCAGCGAGCCGAGCGTGGGGCGGAGGGGATCCCGCTGTCCGCTTCTGAAGCGGCTCACGCAGGACGGGCGAGGGTTAGTCCTGCACAGCAGAAACGACGGGGGGCGCCTTCTTCTCTTTCTATCCTCAAACTTCCTTGTTTTGTCTTAAACGTACACTTACGTATTTGTATTTGTTTAAATTTCAGCAATTCAGAAAAACCAGAATCACGTACCTCGCACTTTGTCTTTCCCATGAAGGACAAAGTAGGTACACATCATTTAAAAGCACACACCTGACAAAATCATAACACTGAAGAGAGCTATTACCTACTACCTGCAAGAACGCAGAGCTCCGAGACTGCCTTGCGGTAAGACAAGAAGCCAGTTGTTACAGAGCCCCGTGAGGTGGGCACCGTGCCTAGTGCCCGGGCCTGGCGACTCTCACTCACCCCACCGTGTGGACCCTGGCCCAGGTGTCAGGAGGCCTCTGACCAACACGGCAATGTACAAAAAGCAAACTTTTTCTTTCCAGACATCTCTCCAGCACTCGCACGTCTCTGCACGTGAAAGCACAGCACCGGGCCCTCACCCTCCACCCCACGTCCACGCAGCCAGCACTGATCAGACCTGACACCTCCCCCCTCCTGCTCGGTCCCCTGCTCCCCGGGCAGGAGCCCTCGAGATGCCCTCCCCTCACCCCTGCTCACGATGGGCCCGGGCTCTGCGCTTCCCCCTCGGCTCTCTTCCCACCCGCAGCTCTCCAAGCCCAGGGTCCGGCTGCAGCACCCTGGAGAACTGCCGACCCAACGCAGCCCTGCGGAGCAGTGCTGCCTGCAGGCGGGATCGCTTGGGGAAGGAGGAGGAAGGGGTGCAGCCCTCACCCGCGGGCAGGCCACATGCGCCACATAAACCACCCGTCCACCGCGGGCACACTGGGAACACAGGGACGGCGACGACGGAGCTGGTGTCTTCTCCTGTCGCTCCTGACACTAAGAGCGGCCCACAGATGCGCTCACGGCTCTCAGGAACCGTCTTCCCAAACGCTGCCCCTGCCAGGGGCACACTTACCTCGGAGCTCACCATTAGCTCGGGGACGCTGTGCACCATCGACACGGTGGCCGTGGACAGCGGCACCTGCGGCCTCCCATTCTTACTCTGCAGCCTGCGAAGCGAGAAGGGGCTGCTGAAGCGACACCTGCAGCTCATTAACTCATGCAGAAATTTTAGCTCAGGCTTTAGCTGATGAGTCCTGCGGGCTTAGTGCTGAAATTTCCCCCACTGTCTGAAAACAGACAGGAAAACCAAGGAAAAAATTAAGTAAGAGTCACACTCACAGAGTTCCCTTTGAAAATAAAGATGGTCCCACTGAAACACAGAGGCCCAGAGCGTGAAAGTACAGAACGGTCCACACTGCTCTACACGTACAAACGGGGTAAGCCAACTCAACAGTGGTGGCAAACTAGCACAGGCTGCGAGATGGGGGCCTGGAGGTTGTGAGACGCCGGCTGCGTCCAGGGATGGCCGGTCCCAGTGCGGAAGCGCGGTTCACTCAGCGGGGCTGAGAAGGCAAATCCCAACCCACCAGCTGTTTCCTACCACACCTGGGGTGGGCGGCAGACATGCTTTAGTGCTTCCAGAGCTCAAAGAAATCAAACCAGAGAGGAAGCGGACTGCCTCACGCTACATGCGGGCAGACGAAGGGCAGCGGAGACAGATCCTCCAACCCGAGCCCCTCAGGCGACCTGGCCCTCCACGCTCACACCCACCACCCTCGGGCTCCAGGGGGGACGGTGTCCCACTCTCAAGCTGCCAGAACTTACTGGGTCAGGTCTTGGCCACACTCGGCGCACAGGCCCTTCATGACGACGGGGTGGCTGCATCCTTCTAATTGCACCAGAACCGCCCTAGAATCGGGGGTGAAAACGGTCACAAGTTAGCAAGAACTAAAATCTCTTGCCTTATCCAACTCCTCTAGAAAGAGCATCCGAGTGGGCACAAAGGCACTTGGATTCTGGTACCGGTTCTCCCGGCGACTCTTGCATAACTTTAACTTCACATCACCCTCCAGGGCTGCCGTTTCTCTGGCTATAAAATGAAGGACTTTTTCATCTACGACGAAACACCTGTGCCCCGTGCCAGTGTCATGAGGGAGGCCCTGCTGGGCGTTTGCCCACAAAGCAAAGACCCTCTCTGAGGCCCAGCGGCCTCCTGGTCGGTGCCCCACACGTGAGGGTGGACGGCTCTGCACCCCTCCCTCCTCACCCGTTTCTGTCCTAAAGGCTCTGGACTGCAAATGGTTTTCACGGGCAGACAGAGCTGCCAAATGGGGGGCAAAACCAGGGAAGCGACACCCCTCCTCCGAGCAGGGCCTCCTTCCTCCCCGCCCTTCCGGCCCCGTTGCTCATCACGACCAGCCACTCGGTGCCCTGGGCCAGGACGCCCCCCTCCCCCGACCCCAGTGCTGGGCGGGGTGGGCACACCAGGCCCCGCCGGCCTGGCCCCTCTCCCACCCTCAACGCCGTCTCAACCTCTCCCTGAAACGGCCCCCCTCGCCCCGATCCTAGACAAACCGGAGCGGCGGACGAGGGGCTGCCCTGAGCACACGCGGCTCCTCCCTCGACCTTGCCCTTCTGGTGGCACCTGCTCCAGGTCCCGCCCGCCTCGGCCGCTGGTGATCCGGCACCCAGGGGAGCCCTGCCCTGGCTGGCCTTCTCCACGTGTGGCCCCCCAGCCCCCCACGTCCACCCAAATCCCTCCACGAGGTGCCCACGACCCCTTCAGCCAGCAGCGCCTCCAGGACTCTTCCGCCCGCGGCCTGGTCGGGGTCTCTGCTTTCCCAGCTCTCACGGCACCTCGGCCGCATGCGGGCCATGCCCTGGGTTCCAGGCCCGGTTCCGGGCCACAGCTGGTCCTCCCTGCCCGGTCGGTTCTGGGGGGCGTTCACTGCTGACACGGGGCACCCACCTTCCCAGACCCCTCCCCGCCGGGACCCTTCCCAGCCAGCCCTGCTCTCCTGCGCCCGAGGGGAGGAACGGGGCCCTGGAAGCATCTGCGACGGCGCGGTGGAGCCAGCAAGGGGACCGGAGGCGCTCTGCTCCGCTCAAAGGCGCGTCTCAGACAGCTGCTCACGGGCCAGTGGTGCGTGTGGGCCCTTTGGCACCTGGTGAAAAGTCTGCCGCTCACCTCCAGGGACGCTGGCGGCAGGTGTCTGAGAAACAGTAACTGGCTCATCCACCAGCCCAGGAGGCTTACATATGCTGAGGCTGCTTACACTTCAGTTACAGGCTCCACGGACCTGCTGCCTTGTGACAACGTGCAGGCCACACGAACACCAGTGACCCCAGAGCTCCTGGGCCAGGAGCGATGACCTGGGGCTCAGCCTCCACACACCGCTCCTCTTGGTAGGCACACTGGTGGAGTGAAACTTACGGGGTACAGCAGCTCAGAAACACTCGGCCCAAATTAAAAGGAGGGGGAAACAGACTTGACAGTCACCCGTCCGTATCCGCAGGGGATTGGTTCCAGGACCTCGCAAGTGTCAGAATCTGAGGATGCTCAAGTCCGTTATATAAAAAGGCCTAGTGGGCTTCCCTGGTGGCGCGGTGGTTGGGAGTCCGCCTGCCGATGCAGGGGACGCGGGTTCGTGCCCCGGTCCGGGAGGATCCCACGTGCCACAGAGCGGCTGGGCCCGTGAGCCATGGCCGCTGAGCCTGCGCGTCCGGAGCCTGTGCTCCGCAATGGGAGAGGCCACAACAGTGACAGGCCCGCGTACTGCAAAAAAAAAAAAAAAAAAAAAAAGGCCTAGTATTTGCATATAACCTACATGCACCCTCCTGTGTACATTAAATCACCTCTCAGTTACCTATGATACCCAACACGATGCCAACGCTATGTAAATAATTGCTGGTATGTGGCAAATTCAAGTTTTGCTTTTTGGAACTTTCTGAACTTCCCCCCCACCCCCCAAATGTTTCAATCCAAGCTGGCTGAATACACAGATGCGGAACCTGTGGTGTGGAGGGCGGACTGTACTTCCTGTCAATTACTAGATCACTCGGAACTGCTCTCCAGGGCCAGAGCTGAGTATGACACTGTCTATCCCAAATGACTTCTGCATCAGATAAAATGACAAGAGAGAGGGAAAGGGAATTAGATAGGAGCACAGCAGCAACGTCCTTTTTGGCATAAGTTGTTTCCTCCTCCAGCTTTGCAGACACTGCTCGAGGCCGGGTGAAACGCGCCGAGTGGGCTGTGTTCTACCCTAATCCTCCACACGGCCAAGGGACTGATGCACCGTGAACTCTAAAAACAAGCCGCAGAATGCCAGGCCAGTCACCCATAAAGGTCAGCTTTCCTGGTTCGTTCCTGGAGAAAATCCATAGGATAACCATCAAATGCAATTCCTAAACAAGTTATTTTCCCCAAAACACACAAGTATCAAACTCTAATTTTTTTGTACTCATTAGCTTTTGTGTCTGCTCCAACAGGAAGGTCAGAGAGCACAGGGTGTATCAGAAAGGGCAGTGTCAGGGAGCTGGGCCCCAGCACGCTGCTCCCTGGAGCAGTCACTGTCAGGTGTTGGGTCTGGGCAGGGCTTACAGGTTAGGAGGGCTACGGGATCTCTTCTAAGTGCTAAACCTCTGAGTACTGAAGAATATTGGAGGAAAAGAGACTATTTTGTGCACCCAGATTGGGGTTTCTAAATGCCATTCTCCATTAAAAGAAAGCAGGATTTCTTGGAGAAATGGCTGACTCCAGGGCTGGGGATGGGAGAGCAGAAGCCATCTGTGTCAGAAAACAGGACCATGCTCTACGTTAACGGGACCTGGAAGGGCGCCCGCTTCCACATCCAGGACAGCTTGAGCATCAAGGCAAGTCATCGGAATGGACCATAAGCCACTGAATAAAATAAGAACCCCTGAATCCACACTGAAAAATTAGTTGTTCTTACAGAGGAAAACAAAGCAAGAAATAAAGCAGAAACGATGAAATTAAGAACATCGGCACTGTACAACCCTGATAAAAACAGCAGGTTCAGACAGGCACAGATCAAGCTGGCTGGATGTCAATGGAAGAGGCAAAGGCGCACCTACACAGCCTCCTCCCGTGTCGGTCCTTATCCATCACCACACTTGTTTCCTGATTACTTTATGCATATATTTTCCTTTCCTTTGGAGACATCAATGTACCCGAGTGAATTGAAAAAAAGCAGACAGGTGAGGGGGAAAGACATCATCAGGTACACAATTAACAGACTTACTCTCTGGCAGGCAGTGCCTTGTCAGAAAATTTTCAAATCAAAATAATTTCAATCCACATATATATTACGAAGACAGAAACAGACTCTCATTCTATCTGCTTCCCCCCAGGGGGACGCTCTGGATGAAACGCAGCCTAAGGAGAGAGCAGGGCAGAGGAAGCCCTGGCAAAGCCTCAGTAGGGACAGTGCTGTTTTATCAAAACCTCCTGGGACCTCAGCCCCTTCCTCTGTCTCAGTCAGAATAGCTCCCGTTCTCCCCGACAGCACGAAGCACTACAAAAACGTGCAATCCCGTTACAGATCACAACAGTATCTACTGATTATTTCCACTACACCCAGAGGCAGGACTTCTACGTTCCTGCAACTGTTCACTGCCTGAGAACAACCTCTGACGTGGTCAGGATGAGTCCTGCAGAGGACAGTGCAGATGGAGACAAGGACAACTCCAGCCAGGTGGGCCCGGCGCTGCGCTGGTGCTCTCCTCCCCCACACACCTGCCTTCCAGGAGAAATGCTACCACTCTTCAGGTCCTCAAAAAGCCCCACGATGAACCACTGCAGTAAGATACCCCAAGACCTGAAACACCAAAAACACACCAAAAAGAGAATTACTCACAGCTGGGAGCCTGTCACTCTATCAGCTACTGGGCTGATTGGTTACATGACCTCACTGGGTTACTCTGATCTATCTGCAGGACTGGCTGTCCTGATCCATGCATGCACGTGAGTCTCACTAACTGCCGTGACCAGTAACTGGCCCGTCTGGGCCTTGGTGGCCTTTTCCATGCAGAGGAACAGAACCACATGAAGAAGATGTCTTTCCCTCAGGGTTTTTCTACACAGTGATACAGCAGCATCAGGGTGCACCTCCATCGTTTAGCTGGCAGGTTTACAGGCTCATTATGGACCAACCAATGGTCAGGTTAAGACCTGACTTCAAAGTAACGCTGACACTGTGCCACACACACACAGCACAGCGAGCCCCTGTCCCCTAAAGGAGGCCAGGCAGACAGCTCTGGTGGCGGATGCACTCAGTGGGCAGGGGCAGGCATCTGAGCAGAAGGCTGAGGGCCTGGCTCCCCACCAAAGACGAGAGGAGAGGAGAGGAGAGGAAAGGATGCGGGATGAGACTCCCAGGGAGGCCGGTTCTATCCTGGTCACCCACTGCTGTGTGGACTAGGCAGAAGATGCTCCAAAGCCAGAGGGGCAATTAGAGCCACAGGGAGAGGAGCAGGGACTGATGCCCCCCCACCCCCGGGGAGGGCCAGGGTGGGCAGAAAGGGAACTGAGCACCCAGGGCACTGAGGTCCCCACAGAGGACAGCTGCACGCCAGCCACTAAGCAGGAGGCAGGAATGCTCCCCTGCCCCAGGCTTCTGTCCCTGACGATGACAGCAACCACACCAGCCATGCGCACACGCCTTTGTGCACAACACTGGTCAACTCAGGGAGGAGGTATAAACTGACAGGTTCACACACTTTAAAAAAGAAAAAAAAAAACCTTTACTAGATTAAAACAGAGGTACGACAGCAAGAGCCTGTGGCAGGAGGGTGCACTACTACTTCTCATTCTGACCTACCTGTGCCCAGGCCGCACCCCTTTCCTGAGCTGAGATGCAGAACTGCACCAGGTTTTACAACCCCGTTTCGCAAGGTTTACTAGAACCTAAAGAAGTGCACGCCTCCCAACAGCTGACACTGCGACAAGCATGGAGTACGCCTGATTAGTCCTGTGCGCACTATGACCCCCTAGGTTTCCTAGTTTACAAACGTGAAGTCTTGTGGGGGAGACACCTATTACAGAAAGAGAGAAAAGAGAACACAACTGTTTTACAAAGGGTGCAATTTCGGTGACGGAGAGTTTTTTAAAAAAAGCCAGCTGCCTCTGATTAATAAAGTGACTAGCAGTGACTGCCGTCCAGCCTTAGATAAACAGGCAGCCAAGCCGCTGTGGGCTCTAACTTACAAAGTTCTCTCAGAGTGCAGCCTTCAGCTGCTGCCCCGGAGACCCTTTCCCACCCAGTGCCGGGCCAGGACCCCTTCCCGGCCCAAGCCCAGAACTCCCTCTAGACCTCAGCCCCCTCCCTCCTTCCCACTCACCCGGGTGCCACCACCTGGCCAGGCTGCGCGCACAGCTCCCGCACCACGCCCGCGCGCTCCGACCTCAGCCTGCGCTCCGTGCGCACGCAGCCCCCGGAGCCGGCGCGAGTAGGGGCGGGCCCGGTGGGCTGCGCGGAGGCGGCGGCCTCGCACACGGCCAGCACAGAGCCGATGCGTACGGCCGCGCCAGCCGCCACCCTCCACTCGAGCAGGCGCAGCGGTCCGGGGCCGGGGCAGCGCACCTCGGCCACAGCCGGCGGCTGGGCGCCCTCGGCGGGAACGCGGCCGCTGGGCGGTGCCTCCATCGCAGCCGAGTGGAGGCGCTGTGGAAAAGCGGCGGTGGGCGCTCAGGGTCCGGCGCCCATCGCGGGCTACCGGGCGACCCCGGCCCAAGCAGAGGCGGCAGCAGCGCTACGATTCCCCCTTCGGCACCACCGGCTTCCACCAGCCGCCCGTTCCGCGCCGACTTCCGGGACAGCGTGCGACGTCACGTGCCACCGCATTCGTGCGCGCAGGCGCCGTGGGCCTGGGTGTAAACACGCCCACGCGGGGCCCGAGAGGTCCTCCGCCGGCCATAGGGAAATGGGCGCGTCCTAGGACCACGCTTCTGCGACTGGGCCCGGTGGGAACAGTGTTCCTTCGCCCCATCCACCCCATAAGCGCCGGCATCTGGGGCTGTGGGTCGGCATGCAACGCGGAGCTGCCGGCCCAGAAGCCCTGTCAGGCGCTGAGGCTGGACATCGTGGGACTCTGAGTCCCGGTGTGCAACGCGCCCCTCTGTACCACGAATCCCCGTAAGGCGCCGTGAATCCCGGCGTGCAACGAGGGTCTCTGTCCCGCAGTCCCCGTCACCGGCTGAGGGCCGGCGTCACGAGAACTACAAGTCCCGGCATGCAACGCTCTGCGGTTCCCACAACCCTTTATGCGCTGAGGGCTGGCTGGTGTCTTAGGACTAAGAGGCCGGTGTCCCAGAAACCCAATCAGGCGCTTTTGGTCCCGGCATGCAACAGGGGCTGACGTCCCACAACTCCTCCCATCACGTGCTAAGGCCGGTCGTCCGTCGTGGAACTACGAGGCCCAGCGTGCAGCGCGCCGCTGTCCCATGAATCCCAGTCAGACGTTTGGAATCCCGACGTGCCTCGCGGGAGTCGTGGACTGTGGTCCCAGCATGCTGTGCGCGGTCTGGGGTTGGAGCTTGGTGGGCGCCGGGACCCTCGCGTCGCCCCGGGGTGCGTGTTTTGGGGTCTTCTCGGGGTCTGGCCCTTCCCGCACTGTCGGAGCCGCCTTGCCGTCGTGCCTGCCTGGGGAGGCCAGGTGCACTGTGCGCAGGGACCAGGAGCCACTGTGGAGACAAGCCGAGCCGTCAGGGAGGAGTGGGAGTGGTCGTCGGCGGGGGCCTTCAAGGTCTTTCTTGATAGGATTTCTGAAGAGCTGCACTTTCTCTGGTGGGATTTGAACATAACCACCTGTCCCAACGGCAGAGCCCCCAAGTGCATGAAGCAAAAGCTGACGTAATTTAAGGAAGGCAGACAACTCAACAGTAGTACGTGCATAATTTTGCAGCACTTTGCTTTCTTCTGCTTCACAGATACTGCGTTTTTTACCAATTGAAGGTTTGTGGTAACCCTGTATGGAGCAAGTCTGTCGGCACCAATTTTTGCAGCAGCCTTTGCTCACTTCCTGAGTGTCACATTGTGGTAATTCAAGCAAACTTTTCCGTCGTTACTGGTTACGCTGATCTGTGATTGATGGCCTTTGGTGTTGCTGTTGTAGTTTTGGGGCGCTGACAGCCGCACCCAGGTAAGGCAGGGAACTTAACTGAAAAATGTTGTGTGCGTTCTGACTGCTCCACTGACGTGCGTTCCGTGTCAGTATCTCTCCTCGGGCCTCCCGATCCCCTTAGACGCAACAATATTGAAAATAGGCAAATTATTAACCCTACGATGGCCTCTACGTGTTCAAGTGAAAGGAAGAGTCGCACGTCTCTCACTTTAAATCAAAAGTTAGAAATGATTAAGCTTAGTGAGGAGGGCCTGTCGAAAGCTGAGATAGGCCGAAAGCTAGGCCTCTTACGCCAAACAGTTAGCCAAGTCGTGAATGCAAAGGACAAGTTCCTGAAGGAAGTTAGCAGCGCTACTCCAGTGAACACACGAATGATCAGGAAGCGAAACAGCCTCATTGCTGATATGGAGAAAGTCTTAGTGGTCTGGATAGAAGATCAGACCAGCCACAGCATCCCCTTAAGCCAAAGCCTAATCCGGAGCAAAGCCCTAACGCTCTTCAACTCTATGAAGGCTGAGAGAGGTGTGGAAGCTGCAGAAGAGAAGTTTGAAGCTAGCAGGGGTTGGTTCATGAGGTTTAAAGAAAGAAGCCATCTCCATAATGTAAAAGTGCAAGGTGAAGCAGCAAGTGCTGGTGTAGAAGCTGCAGTAAGTTATCCAGAGCTAGCTGAGATCATTAAGGAAGGCGGCTACACTACACAACAGATTTTCAATGTGGATGAAACAGCCTTATATTGGAAGAAGATGCCATCTAGGACTTTCATAGCTAGAGAGGAGAAGTCAATGCTTGGCTTCAAAGCTTCAAAGGACAGGCTGACTCTCTTGTTAGGGGCTAATGCAGCTGGTGACTTGAAGTTGAAGCCAATGCTCATTTATCACTCCGAAAATCCTAGAGCCCTTAAAAATTATGCTAAATCTACTCTACCTGTGCTCTATAAATGGAACCACAAAGCCTGGATGACAGCACACCTGTTTACAACATGGTTTACCGAATATTTTAAGCCCACTGTTGAGACCTACTGTTCAGAAAAAAAGATTCCTTTCAAAATATTACTGCTTATTGACAATGCACCTGGTCACCCAAGAGCTCTTATGGAGATGTACAGTGAGATTAATGTTGTTTTCATGCCTTCTAACACAACGTCCATTCTGCAGCCCATGGATCAAGGAGTAATTTCAACTTTCAAGTCGTATTATTTAAGAAACACATTTCGTAAGGCTGTAACTGCCATAGATAGTGATTCTTCTGATGGATCTGGGCAAAGTAAATTGAAAACCTTCTGGAAAGGATTCACTATTCTAGATGCCATTAAGAACATTCGTGATTCATGGGAAGAGGTGCAAACATCAACATTAACAGGAGTTTGGAAGAAGTTGATACCAACCCTCATAGATGACTTTGAGGGACTCAAGACTTCAGTGGAAGAAGTAACTGCAGATGTGGTGGAAATAGCAAGAGAACTAGAATTAGAAGTGGAGCCTGAAGATGTGACTGAATTGCTGCAATCTCATGATAAAACTTTAACAGATGAGGAGTTGCTTCTTATGGATGAGCAAAGAAAGTGGTTTCTTGAGACAGAATCTCCTGGTGAAGATGCTATGAAGATTGTTGAAATGACAACAAAGGACTTAGAATATTACATAAACTTAGTTGATAAAGCAGCGGCAGGATTTGAGAGGATTGACTCCAATTTTGAACGAAGTTCTACTGTGGGCAAAATGCTTTCAAACAGCATTGCGTGCTACAGAGAAATCGTTCATGAAAGGAAGAGTCAATTGATGTGGCAAACTTCACTGCTGTCCTATTTTAAGAAATTGCCACATCAACCCCAGCCTTCAGCAGCCCCCGACCTGATCAGTCAGCAGCCATCAACATCCAGGCAAGAAGACCCTGCACCAGCAAAAAGATTACGACTCACTGAAGGCTCAGAGGATGTTTAGCATTTTTTTAACAATAAAGTATTTTTAAGTTAAGGTATGTATGCTTATTTTTAGACATAATGCTATTGCACACTTAATGGACTACAGTATAATGTAAACATAACTTTTATTTGCATTGGGAAACCAAAAATTTGTGAGGCTTGCAATATTCACTTTACTGCAATGGTCTGGAACCAAACCTGTGATACTGTGAGGTAGACCTGTCATGGTCTTTAGTTGGATCTCTCTCTCCCTTTGTTCTTCTCTCCCCCCATTTAAAAATTATGTAAATTATGTACATACCAAAGACTATGTAACCCTAAAATGAACATATCCGCCAATCTAAAATCTAGAACATGACCAGTATTGTTACAACTACCTATGCACTCCTTACCATCCCATCTTATCCCCTTGATTCCCCACCAGAGGTATCTGCCGTCCTCGGCTTTATGTTTGTCTTTCTCCTTTTGTACGGTGTTTTGCTGCATTTGTATATATGTATGCACAAAGATACTGTGTAGTCACTTTTTTTTGAGGTTTATAAAAATGCATCATGTTTTTAAATCTGAATGGCTTTTTCATTCATCACTATGAATCCGAATTTTATTCATATTATTTTATCTGGGTATAGTTTATATATTGAGACTTCTATATAATAGCTCATTGTGTGAATATGCCAGGATGGATTTATCTATTATGTTGTGAATGGACATTTGGATTGTTTTCGCTTTTTGATATTCTGAAACTTGCTACAGTGAACATACTTCTGTGTGTTTCTTGGTGTAATGAGTTAAAATGTGAGGATATGTGCATAAGTGTGGAATTGCTGAATCAGGATATGCAAATGTTCAGATTTATGAGATAATGCAAAAATGGTTGTCTCAGTTTATATTCTCACCACATTCTCAACAACTTGGTATTATCAGACTTATTTATCTTTGCCAATCTAAATGAAAATCTGTGTTAAAATTAAGTTGTGGTTTTAATTTGCACTCTTCTGATAGCCTTTTGGCTTAGTATCTTTTCCTGTTTTTTAAAATTTACCTTTTTTGTTTTCTGCAAAATGTCTATTCGTTTGTTGCTCACCTTTCTACTGGGTTGTTTGTCTTTTTCTTGTTGAGTGGTGGTAGTTCCTTATGGTTTCTGAATACAGATCCTTTACTGTTTACATGTTACTCATATCATTTACCAATTTTTGGCTTGTCTTTTTCAAGTTCTCAAAACTTCTGTTTTGAAAACAGAAGTCCTTAATTTTAAGAATGCATTCCCTAACCTGAGGTTATAAAGATAGCTTCCTTTTTTACTCCTAAAATTTGTAAAAGTTTGCCTTTCACAGCCAAGTCTTTAAATAATAAGAACTGGATGTTTTGTATATGTTGTAAGGCAGGGATCTGATTTCTTTCCCATATGGGTAACCAGTTATCCCAGCACTATATATTGAAAAGCTTACCTTGTTCTCACTGAGCTGTGGTGCCGTCTCTGATACAGAGTAAGTCTCTATAAAGGTATGAGCTTATTTTGGACTTTCTATTCTGGGTTGTTCTTGTATCGTCTTCATTGCTGTAGCTTCATAATAAGGCGTGACATTTGGGAGGGCAATTGCCCTACAGTAGTTTACTTATTTAGAAGTTTCTTTAGAAGTTTTGTGGCTATTCTTGGCCTTTGTTTCATAAATTTTTGAATTAATGTGTCAAGTTTATTGGTAAAACCTGTTTGATCAGAACTATATGGAATCTATAATTCAGTTTGGGGAGAAGTGACATCTTTGTGATTTGAATCTTCCCATCCACAAACAGTATATCACTCCAGTTATTTAGGCCCCCTTTAAAATCTTCCAATAAGGTTTTATAATTTTCTGCATATAGGAGTTGCACATTTTTGGTTAGATATATTTCTAGTTAACTTTACTTTTTGTTGTTGATACTTTTGTTGATACATGATACTTCTAAAAAATTGACATTTTCTAATTGACTGTTGGTGGTATATAAAAATGCAGTAGATTTTCGTGAACTGATCTTATACCCATTTACCTTAATAAGTTCTTTTATTTTAAATAGTATATCAGTAGATTCTTCAGAGTTTTCAATGTAGGAGTTCATATCATTTACAAATAATTGTTTTATTACTTCCTTTCCAAGTTTTATAGCTTTATTACTTTTCTTGTCTTAATGTGCTAGTTTATCCCTATACTGCAGTGATCAGTTATATAACAGGATCAGTTATTGTGGTATCCTTGTTTTACCCCACATTTTACGGGGAATGTTTCCAACATTTCCCCATTAGGAAAGACACGTGATGAGTGTTTTTTGTATATTCATGATCAGGTAAAAGAAACTTCAGTCTATTCATAGTCTCTCAAAAGATTCTTATGACTATTTTAGAATATTATCAGATGTTTTCTGCATCTTTTGAGGGATCATATGGCTTTCTCTTTTGTTAAAATTATATATGCATATATGTACATATACACATATGCACACATAACAGATATATGAATTCTGTTTATGTAACTAAAATTATACATTCCATGTTTATGAGTGAGAACAGTCCATATGTTTCCTCCTCTATATTATCCTTATTTAACTTGATTTCAAGGCCAGTAGGTGTCATGAGATGAGTTGGGGAGCTTTTCTTTTCTGTTTCTAGTTCTATTTCTGAAAGATTTTTTGTAAGTGTGGAATGACCTGTTTCTTGAAAGTTTGGTGTAACTAGCCTTTATAACCTTTTGGTCTTGCTGTTTCCTTGTGGGAAGATTTTACCCTGATGATTCAATTTCTCTCCTAGTTATAGGTCTATTCACACCTTCTATTTCATCTTGAGTCATTTCGGAAATTGCATTTTCTAGGAATTTTGTCAATTTATTTGGATTCATTCTTATTTCTAGCATCTTAAATTGGATGTTTAAAGCATTAATTTTAGCCTGTCTTCTTTTTAAGTAAAACTTCAATGCCATTTGTGTGCTATTGCATATCACTCTTGCTTCATCTCACTAGTCTGGATATATAGTTTTTTCATTTCAGTCATTCAATTATTCATTTATATCCATTATGATCTTTTTATTTGACAAATGGGTTATTTAGAAGTATATTTGAAAATGTCCAAAGCGTGGGAATTTTTCTCCATCTTTTTATTGTTGACTTCTAAGTTAATTGCATTATGGTTAGATAACATAATCTGAATGATACTACTTCTTTGAAATTTAATGCAGTTAACATAATTCCGGTATATGGTTAATATGTACTTCAAAAGAATGTGTCATCTTTCCTTATTGAATCAGGAGTCTATATCTACTCAATAAGTTAAGCTTGTTGAATGTGTTATTAAAATTTCCCATGTTTTTTTCCTGATTGACCAAGCAGTGATTGAGAGATACATGTTGAAACCTCTCACTATGATAGTGGATTTACCAAATTCTCTCTGTAGTTTTATTAATTTTTTGTGTGTACACACACAATTGTACGCATACATACACAAATGGGTTGGGGGCAGAGGTTGTTATTAAGGCATACATGTTAAAAATTTTTATATCCTTGAGGAATTGAAACTTTTTGTTATGTAGAGCCCTCTGTATCCTGAATAATGCTTATCTATTAAAATGTTTTTTGCTTGAAGTAATATAACTGTTTTAACTTCTTTTTAATAAATGCTTGCCTGGTATATACTTCACTTTTACTTTTAGAGTTTTTACACCTTAAGTTTAGGTATTCTCCTATAAATGGCATCTAGCTAGACTTTTATAATTCATTCTGACAATCTCCACCTTTTAGTTGGAAAGTCCAGTACATTTATATTTAACCTTCCAATTTTTCTTTGGATATCTTTTCTCCCTTATCATCTTTTTTCCCTTTGGGGATATATTGAGATCTGGTTTTCTGTTTATTTTCTTATATTTTTTCTTACTCCATTTTTTTTTATTTTGGCGATCACCATTGCAGTTTTACCTTTGTGTATTGTGATTTATAGGAGAAATATATATTTGGTCTTCATCCACAGTGCCTGGATCACATCTCCCAGAACCCTTGGAATTTCCTGAGTGATAAGAACAATGGGATAATATTTGGTCTCTTGTCCTTAGTTCCTGAAAACACTTTCAGTAGGGCCCCACCTAAGGGTAGGGGCTGGTTGCCAGGAGAACCAACCAAATGATTAGAGGGTTAGAATTTTCACCCCATCCCCACCTCTACCCTGAACTCCAGGGAGGAGAGATGGGCTGCAGGTTGAAACAACTGCCAATGGCCAATGAGTTAATCAATTGTGCCTAAGTAACGAAGCTTCCATAAAAGCCCGAAAGGACAGCATTTGGAGAGATTCCCAGTTGGTGGACATGTGGAGACCTGGCAGAGTCGTGCACCTGGAGGGAGCATGGAAGGTTCACGCCCCTCCCATACACCTTGTCCCGTGTATCTCTCCCATCTGGATGTTCATCTGTATCCTTTCTCCATAGCCTTCTGTAACAAACTGGTAATCCAGTAAGAAAATGGGTTTTCCTGAGTGCTGTGAGCTGTTCGAGCAAATTAATCCAACCTGAGGGGTGGGGGTGTTGTGGGAACCTCTGATTCATAGCCAGTTGATCAGAAGTACAAGTAACAACTGGACTTGTGATTGGCATCCTGAGTTGGAGGGGGTCATTGGGATCTCGAATTTGTAACCGGTGGGTCAGGAGCATGAAACCTGGGCTTTTGACTGGAGTCTGAAGTGGAGGGCTGTCTTGTGGGACTGAACCTTAACCTGTAGAATCCGATTCTATCTCCAGGGAGACAGTATCAGGATTGATTTCGAATTCTTGGACATCCTGCTGGCATCTGAGAATTTCTTGTTGGTGTGGGGAAGCCTACACACACACACACACACACACACACACACACACACACACACACACACACACACACACACACACACACACACACACACACACACACACACGTATTGGAAGCCAAAAGAACCTTGTATTCCTAACTTAGTAAATTTAAAGTGAATATTCCAGTTTCCTTCCAAACAATATATAGATCTTAAAACACTATACCTCTGTTCTCCAGACTTATACACTATAATTGTCTAATATTTCAGTTCTACCTTTTTACAATTCCCAAATTAGACATTATTTTCTAGACAATGTTTTGCTTTAACATATGTTTACCAATTTATTTTTCATCATTTTTTCCTTAACATTTCATATCCTCCGTTTTTTTGGTAACAATTTATTATGAAAGAGATACATTCCAATGAAAATAAACAGGTTCTACTGAAATGACGGATACCTAAAATATTTGTATAATATATAATCTACATATGACATGTACATGTCATACACATTTGTATATACTGTGTTGTAAATATATCACATCTTCCCTCTGGGATTAGGGCTCACCTTGGAATATATTCTTTAGAATTCCTTTAGTAAAGTTCTGTTGGAGTTACACTCTCAGTGTCTGTTTATCTGAGAATGTTGTATTCTGCTCTCACTGTGGAAAGGTAATCTTGGTAGACAAACAGCTATAGAGTGACAGTGGCTCTTTTCATTTAGAAGAGATTTCATTAGATTCTGGTTTCCATTTTTTATTGTTGAAAGTCTGTTAACCTGGTTGTGGCTTCGTAGGTGATAAGTCTCCTTGTCTTTGGGGTTCTGTAATTTTGTTTGTGTGTCTAATGGTAGGTTTCTTTTTGCTTATACTGTTTGAAATATATTGTAAATTCATGGATTTCATTAATTCTTGAAAATTCTCAAGCATTATCTCTTTAAGTATTTCTCTTTAGTCTCTGGAACTCTGAGTAGATACTTGTTGAAATTTATTATCCTATAATCATCTCTCAATCTTTTAAAAGTTTTTCCTCTTATTTCTCTGTCCAGCATTCTGGGCAATTTCATCAAACATTGGCTGCACTTGATTAATCTCACTTCATCTGTGTGGAATCTGCTGTCTAACGCATCTTTTGAAGCTTTACCTCAAAAATTATTTTTTGCATTTATGAAAGTTCTGTTTGGATATTTTCCAAACATGCCTGTCCATTTATAGCCTATCTTTACAATGCTTGCTTATAATTTTTGTAATTTTCTTTTTTCTTTTATAGGTTCACACCTAATTTGTCAGATTCTGATTCTGGTCATTTGAGTAACTGATGTCTTTGTGGGTCTGCGTCTGCTTTGTGTTTGTAGTTGTTCCTACCCATTCTTACGTATAGAAGCTGTGTTTCCTTTTATGGTTGGTGCTGTTGGTGAGCGCACATTTGGTTGGTCATCTGTGGAGATCCTTGTGACATTTGCTGTGGCGAGAGCCAGAGGGCCCAAGATGAGGACACTTTGGACCCTTCCAGGGTAGGAGTCTAGAGTCCACCTCTCCTGCTGTGCCAGGAGCCCAAGGCTTACCCTCCCCACCTCTGCAACCTTAGGTAGCTCTGATACTGGCAAGTTCTCTGAGGGCAACCCTGCGTCTTGTATTTTCTTACTGGAGTTTCCCTCCTGGATCCCTCATTAGGATTTCCTTGAGTTGAGAGACTTCAGGATGTCCCTTACTTCCTCCAAGCCCAATACTGACATGGAAAATTAAGTCCTAGACAAAAATCTAATTGTTTTGTAGTGTGAGGGGCCCTTCAGAGTTTCCACACTGCCATACCACCCAAAGTGGAAGTTCTTCTCTTTGATTTTTCTTCTCTGTTTGTTTTAAACTGGATCAAATGACCAAAGGAGAAGACGTTCCCTTTCTCCCCACCCCCCTCCCCTACTGGTTTTTTTCCCCTCTATTTCCCCACCTGGTTTTCTCCCTTTTTTGGTCTATATTTGAAGGTACTGGTCTTAGAGGAGTCATGTGCTCACCGCCCCTTTTGTTTCGGCGAGTGGGGCAGAGGGAAAAGGTGGAAATAGAGAAATTTCCTGTCAGTGGAGAGCACTATTGACATATCTGGGAAAAAGATAATTGTGACTTAAGAATTTTAAGTCATTTGGAGGAGAAATCTCCATAAGATAAGGTATTTACAAACCACCAATACACCTGCATATAGGATATTATTACATGATAGATTAGAATAATTGTACTGTACAACACAGTACACAGACCAATTAAATCTATTCTATAAAGCGTGTAAGTACGGGGACTATTCTAGCTTAGCAACGATTTACTGACTCTTTTTACTGCTCCCATAGGCTTGGCCACATAGCATTTTACTTTCCGGAAAATGGCTCTTTGAGAACAGACGAATAATGAAAACAAAGTTATTTTGGCTACAAGGAACATTCTACCATTTCTTTTACAAAGAGGGCAGTAGTACACATGGTGTGCATTTTGGAAAGGAAAAGACAGCCGGGAACGCTGAAATGGTTCTCGTGCTCAGGAGAAGGCAGTCACTAGGGATGAGGACGTCTGTGGCCCTGTTACCATGAGAGCAGCTGGTGTGCTGTGCGGGCTGATTTCTCACCATGAGTCAGAAACAGTCCCTTTAGACGATCCCAGAAAAATACCAGAATAGCGGGTGTACATCAGAGCCCGCACACATGCCTGCCGAGACCGTCCAGGGTGCTTCTCATACGAGCCGTGACTTCTCAGGAGCCTTTCCCAGCCCTTCGGAGCAGCTAGGTAATCATGAGAGAAGAAACAGACAGATTCTCCCTGCTCTCTTTATTGTTTTACTTCCCAGTAAAGGGAGATGCTATGAAGTCTGCTTGGTTCTACTGGAATAGCACATGAGATTATGACTCCAGTGACAGTACACAGAGTTAGAAGGATTTGGTTTTCTCAGCATCCTCACCAGGTATACTGTCAGTTATAGTGGGGTAGAGATGGAATGGAAGCATTTTATGACTGGAGCCTTCCCATATGGCTCGGGTTTAATTTTTTTTTTGTTTCCAGTACGCGGGCCTCTCACTGTTGTGGCCTCTCCCGTTGCGGAGCACAGGCTCCGGACGCGCAGGCTCAGTGGCCATGGCTCACAGGCCCAGGCGCTCCACTGCACGTGGGATCTTCCCGGACCGGGGCACGAACCCGCGTCCCCTGCATCGGCAGGCGGACTCCCAACCACTGCGCCACCAGGGAAGCCCCGGGTTTAATTTTTTAAATTATTATTTCAAGTTGGGTGTTAAGAAAACATAGTTTACAGTGAATCTGATTCACAACTCCAAGCCACAAGTTTTCATGTGAAAATTTATCAGGTTCAGAACTAGACGGTCAGCCCTCCTGGATTGATGGTCAGCTTTTCTAGGTCTGAGACGGGCCCAGCGCATTACATGAGAGGGACTGAGTTAACGGGCTCCGCCGTGTTCATTTTATCTCACGTATTCCCTCTGGAACAGCAGGACGGCAGGCTCCTGACCACTGCATATTATAACGTTCGCTTTGCTGCTGCAAAAATATATTTTTTGGGAAAATGAGCATGAGACTCATTTGATTTTACATCATCAGATGGGTGTAAAAAGGCTGTTAAACGAGAACGCTGGCCTTTATAGGCTGAATGCAGAGTCCTTGCAGCTTACGGAGGATTTCTTTTGTTTATTTTTTAAATTCCTATAGGAGATTATTGATGCTTTATTTGACTATGGGTTTAAGAAGAATCTTTATCATTTAAAGATGTGTGCTGAAATATTTTACAGATGAAATAATAGGATACCTGGATTTATTTCTAAATAATCAGGTTTAGTGAATGGTACATATGATTGAACAAGATAGGTTCTGTACTGATAATTGCTGGAGAAGGGTAAGAGAAACGTCAGTATTTTTGCATGTTTGAAAACTTTCATAATAAAAAGTAAAATGTTCTGTTAGGGGAAATAATCTTCCTGCATAAATTCCACGTGTAATTTTCATACACATTACCTCCTAATATGCTTCTCATCTTATGACTGCCAAGTTTCCATTACAGCCGCTGGAGAGAGAGTTTATAAAAAGCAGGTCCCAAGATGACCGTCTTAGTGTAATTCACATGAGAGAGTGGGTTGGAGTCCTCGCCTGTCAATCCATCCTCTGAATCCAGCACAAGACAGACATGAAAATATACTATGGGGTTGAGAGTCCTTAACAGGAAGAAATCTCTCTCCAGTGACTCTTTAAAATGTTATTTTGTGTTAAATTTTATGATATAGACCGTGAACATCCTAGAATTTCAAGTTCTGTTCCATTGATCTTTATGTCTGTCCTTATGCTAACACCAGATGATCTCGATTTCTATAGCTTTATAGTAAGTTTGAGATCCAATAGTGTAAGTTCTCCAACTCTGTTCTTTGTCAAAATTGTTTTGGCTATTCTAGGTCCTTTTCATGTCTATGTAATTAATAGGATCAGTTTGTCAATTTCTACAAAAATATGCTGGGATTTTGATAATGATTGCATTGAATCTCTACAATTTGTAGGGAATTGACTTACAAATACTATTGAATCTTTCAATCTGTGAGCATGGGATGTCCCTCCATGTAAATTTTCTATAATTTTTCTCAGTGATGTTTTATAGTTTTCAGTGAATTAATCTTGCACTTCCTTTTTTACATTTAATACTAGGTATTGTATTCTTTTTGATGCTATCATAAATGGAATTATTTTCTTAATTTCATTTCAGGTTGTTTGATGATAGTACAGTTGACCCTTGAACAACATGAGGGTTAGGGGCACCAACCCCCCATGCAGTCACACTGTGTATAACTTTTCACTTCCTCAGAACTTAACTACTGATAGCCTAATGTTGACTGGAAGCCTTACCGATAGCATGAACGGTCGATTAACACATGTTTTGTAATGTTATATATATTTATATGTGGTATTCTTATAAAATGTAAGCTAGCGAAAAGAAAATTTTATTAAAAAATCATAAGGAAAATACATTTACAGTAATATGTGAATTTATTTTAAAAAATCAGCATGTAAGTGGACCTTCACAGTTCAAACCTGTGTTGTTCAAGGGTCAACTGTATATGAAAATCGAATTGAGTTTTGCACAATGGGCTTGTATCCTGCAATCCTGATAAGGTCATTTATTAGTTCTAGTGAGTTTATTATATTAGAATTTTCTTTATACAGGATCAGGTCATCTGTAAATAGACAGTTTTATTAGTTCTTTTCAATCTTCATGCTTCAATTTATTTTCCATTCTCTCATTCTCTTCCTTCCTTTCTGGCGGAGCAGGTATCGCTCTCTACGACCTCCAGCACAGCGTTGAGTGGGAGTGGCCGGAACAGATATCCTGGGCTTGTTCGCGATCTTAGGAAGGGAAAGCACGTCCCTGACTATGACGTGTAGGTTTGTTTACATGCCCAGTGTAGGCTGAGGATACTCCTTCCTTGTTTATTGAGAGGTTTTTGTCTGTTCGTTTCATTATGGATAGGTGTTGGATTTTGTCAGTGAGATTTTTCCACACCTATTGATTGATCGGTTTTCAGATGTTCATCCAACCTGCATTCCTGGGATGAATTCCAGTTGGTCGTGGTTTATAATCCTTTTTATATGCTGCTAAGATTTTGCTAAGGGTTTTTGTGTTAAAGTTCGTGAGAGAGATTGGTGTGAAGTTTGCTTGTAACGTTTTGTCTGGCTTTGGCGTCAGGGTGGTGGTGGTGGCCTCGCAGAATGAGCTGGGAAGTGTTACCTCCTCTTTTTTTCTGAAAGAGCTTTTCTCTAAACATTTGATGGAATTCACCGTTGAAACCATCTGGGACTGAGCTTTTCTCTGGGAAGATTTAAAATCACCAGTTGAATTTCTTTTCTTGTTATAGGTCCATTCCAATTTTCTATTTCTTCTTGAGTCAGTTTTGATCATTTGTGTCTTTCTAGGAATTTGCCATTTCATCTTCATTGTATAAAGTTCTGAATACTTCCTTATAATTCTTGTCAGTATGGTTGGTCGTGATAGGCCCTCTTTCACTGCCAGTTCTGCTCATTGTGTCTCCTCTCCTTTTCCTGGGCCAGTCTAGCACAGGGTCTCTCAACTTGAGAATTACTGACATTTTGGGCTGAAGAAGTCTCTGTTGCGAAGGGCTGTCCTGCGCGATATTGACTGTGGCTGACGTGCAGATGGGCTCTGAGGTGTGTGATGTGAGGGGAACGCAGCGGGAGCAGGTCTGGGCAGGGGAGAGGTGAAGCTGTGTGGCCGTCAGAGCTGTGTCCCCAGACGCTGCTCAGGCTCCTCCTCCGGCCCTGCCCAGGCCCCCATGGCTCTGGCTGAGGCACCGAGGTTGGACGGCTGCCCCGCTTCTGCAGCAGGGGGGCAGCAAAGCCCTCCTGGGGGACGGATCGGGGCCGGAGCTTCTCAGACCCCACGCACGAGGGCACCTTGTCCTAAGCGTCCAGATGAGGGAGACAAGCTTAGGGCATGAAGACGTGAGCTGTGCCCTGAGCAGAACTAAGGTCACGTTGGCTTCCCTGGAGCTCTCGGGGCCACGTTTCCAGGCGCTGCAGTGGGAGCGCGCTCCCGGCAGGGTGGGAGGCCACTCCCAGTGCCCTCTGTCCCAGAAAATGTGCTGTGCACAGAAGCGTTTGTTTTCCACTTTACCCACACCTGTAGCTGCGTAAGGCTGGAAAATTAACACTTGAACCCTAAATAATAATAATGACTGTTTCCGGTTATTTTGAATCCACTGACAAAGACCTTTACAAGATAATTGCACTGATCAATCCCCTATGAGTTACAGGGGAAGGTTCTTGAGTTGGTGTGTGATGAGAACATTAGCGGGAATTCTGTAATGGGGTTCTGTTTAGTAAGTGTAATTGTAAGGAATATATCGTGTTAAACTGCCTGACGTAGCGTCTTGTAATAACACATGGTTTCCATCAAGGAGCAGATGTTTTCAGCCTCCCCTTAGAATAAAACATCATAATTTAACCACACCCACCAACTCCACCGTGAAGCAAGAGCAAAGCACAGGCTGCACGTTTCAGATACGCGTAATTGCAGCTTGAAAGCACTTTTTTGTTTTAGGGTGAAATGGCCTTAAAAAGAAACAACTTTTTAGAATAGCAGCCTAAGGAATCCTGGGAAAATTGTGTTTAGTAGGAACCGTAGCTGTGGTTTACCAACAAACACATGAAGAAACTGATTTCTGTTGAAGACTTCGGGCCCCTGGATGTAAACTTCATGTCCCCAAGACAAAGCAGAGAAAAAGACAGCCTCGCCGCCATGCTCTAGATAATTTAACTTCACCATGAGGAGGCAGAGGCAGGATTTTCTCTTTCTGCTCACGTTGAATCCTTTCACAATTGTTCTCTTTTGAAAATCGACACATAATTTCTACCATGTAATTCATCCCTTTAAAGTGTACAGTTCAGTGGGTTTTAGTATATTCAAAAAGGTAAGCAGCCGTCAGCGCTCTCTAACTCAAGAACTCCTGTCACTTCCCCCAGAAGGAAACCCGGGGCCTAAAATGTTTAGCAGGAGCTCGCTTCTCGGTGTAATGAGAGGTCACGGCCACTAGATGGAGACATTCCTTCAGCGAATTTCTCTGCGAAGCCTCGTCCTGAGTTGTGCTCCGGTGGGGGTGGCCGGGCTTTGGTGCTGGATTTCAGGGTCCTCCCGCTTCTCTAAAGGCAAACGTTGTTTTGTCAAGCAATTTCCCCAAATTGAGATGCTGAGGCTTTCTAGGCAGCATAGGGACAAACGTGTTTTAATTTATTCATTATATATTTATTATGTATTTGTTTGAATGTGTAATAGAAAAAATACAACAAATACATCAAGGCCATGATGTTGTTTGTTTTACTTAGGATAAGGACACGTTTTTTGTTTTAACAAGGATTACATTTAAAATTAATTTAAAGAAAATTATTAAGTAACTATCACAAGTGACGTGTGAACATGGCAAAAGCTGTGTGGGTGCTCAGGCCGCTGGGCTTCGGGGACAGTGCTGGGAGGGTTCAGTAAAAAGCCCTTCACCGCAGCGAGAACGGGCAGTTTCATTTCCAGAAACGACGATCCTCTCACGTGTGCACTGAGAGTCCTGCACCTGCCGATCGGCAGGGAATCAGCCCAGCTCTTACGCTCAGGTTCTCCCAGGCCTCTGACGCGAGAGCCCCCGGATTTAGTTTATGCCCTCAGACAGCCATGCAGGCGGAGAGCTGCCCTCAGTCATCTGGAACCTCCTCGCGCTGATAACGCAGTTGGGAAGCGGACCCTTTGTAGAACTAGAGGCCCACCTGTGCGTGCCTGGAGCCCTGTCTGGGACCGGGCCCACGGTAGGATCCGGGAGGATGCACAGGGGGGATCTCTGGGAGCGAACAGCAAGCAGCGGGGCTCAGCGAACGCCTTTGATGCTGGAAATCAGGGTCTGCAAATAACGCTAGTGGGCGAGTGGCTTGGTGCTCCCCAGCGTCTTCCCACTCGGGCCCCCCCTCGCCTGGGCGAGTGGCTTGGTGCTCCCCAGCGTCTTCCCACTCGGGCGCCCCCTCCCCTGGGCGAGTGGCTTGGTGCTCCCCAGCGTCTTTCCACTCGGGCGCCCCTCCCTGCAGTGAGCTCCTCAGCTCCCCACCCACCGCACCCCACCTAGGACCGTCCTCAAGGTGTGCTCACCTCCTTCTGGTTTCATTTGAGTGACCACCTTGTGAGGCAAGAGGCCCCATTATCCATCCCTGTTTCCTAGATGAGGAAACTGACGCCCAGAGCAGCTAAGCAACTTAATTGGCTACTGGAGAAATGGCATTTGAATTTTGGTCTGAGTCCAGATTTTCTCTCACTGGATTACACTTTCTCAGGATTGTTCTCACCCCAGCGACAACGCACTTGCACAAATACACAAATTAGTCATCTCTCGTGGTAACTGCCAGCTTCTTTGTGGGGAAAACAATTGGAATGAAGAACCTGAGGCAGCACAGTGTTCCTCCTTGTCATAAAGTGTTGCAAGTTTGAGGGAGGGATTCACGTACTAAGTCTTTGCCTTTGTGAGAACTAATTGTGGAATTGGGTGATCATATTACATAAGGGGTGACACTCCTACTAGTAAAGCATCTGCTTAAGATGCTGGGGGATACGCACGCATGTAGAAGTGTCTGCTGAGGAAATGAATGGATGGATAAATGAGATAATAAACACGGTACCTGGTCTGAAGGGATTAACAAGCTGCCACAATCTACCAACACTGCAGAACCCAGAGCTCTGCAGCGAAGCTGGTGTGGCCGCCCTGTCCCTGGTGGGTCCCCTCCCTGGAGCCGCCCGTAGGGACCCTGAGCCAGTTGTCACACACACGTTGGAGTGAGGCTCTCTGGTTTGCATTCTTTCCTGTCACCACACTGGGGTACAATTTACCTTCAGAAGGGCGTGTGCAAGAGGAATCTGTATCTCTGTAGTCAGTAACGTCCGCGTGAAAATGGCAAAGCCCAGTGTAGTCAACAAGGGAAGAAAGGACCGGGCTTCGGAGAGAAGCGCTGTTCTCGTGCCGGGGAGTGAGGTGCGGGTTCCGAGAGACGCTGGAGGCGCGGAGGGCCGAGGGCGCGAAGGTCACGCGTCCCGAGTGGAGCCGGGAGGCGGGAGCCACGGACCTCGGGGGCTGTGCCCCCTGCCCGGTGTGACTGGTGCCAGTGCCCCCTCACCGCCCCCGTGGGTGGCCTGGTCACAGAGAACGCACGCGCCGCCCGTCTTGTAATAGAGTGCGAGCCGGGGAGGGCAGGGGGTCTGCGGGCAAGAGTCTTGGAGGCCTCGCTGACGCCTGTCACGTCGACGAGACGTGGGTAAAGCATGGAAACCCGAGGGGGCGGGGCCGAGGAGACGGCAGGCTGGGAGGTGCGGGGCGAGGGTGTAAGACGGCGCCGGGTCACGCCGCGCAGCCGTTAGAGGCTCTCTGAGTGACGCCCGATGAAGCCTAGATGGGGGTCTAATAGTCGCCGTCTGTCATCGCCGGTGAAAATCCTGGAGCCCCGGTCCGGCGGTCCCCGAGGCTCAAGAGCTGGCCCTGCGTGACCGGCGGGCGGGGGCCGGGCTGGGAGGCGCTGAGGCCCGGGGCTGGGCTGGGCGCTGGCAAGGCTTCCGAAGCCTCCTCCTCCCTCTTACCATCCCTGTTCCCGTCCCTGCCTCTCTCTCCCTCTCTCTCTCCTTCTCAGCACAGATTTTTATTAGCAGCAAACTTATCTGGAGATGACATTGGTTATCAATGTCAAAATCGGTAATTACAGGTACATCTCAGTTGGATGGGTTAAGTTTTACAAACCTGTGTAAAAGTATCTTAGAGAAAGATGAAGCCACACGTTAAAATACAGCGACGGCTACAGGTGTGTCTGCAAAAGAATGGAGAGCTCTGTGTCCACGGTGTCACTGTTCTCAGCCCTCAAAGGTGTCTGTCTGCTGACTGACAGACGGATAAGGAAATGTGGTGACAGACACAGGAGAATATGATTCACCCCTGAAAAGGAAGGAGCCTCTGACTCAGGCTGCAGCTCGGGTGAGCCTGGAGGACTGCTCAGTGAGATGAACCCGTCACAGCACGACGCATACTGTCCCATGACTCGTAAGAGGGACTCAGGGTCGTCAAGTTCATAGAAAGTAGGGGGGGCGGGGGGAGGGGAGTTGGTGTTGCACCGGGACCGAGCTTCAGTTTTGCGAGATGAAGAGTTATGGGGACGGATGGCGGTGGCCGCACAACAGCGTGAATGTGCTTCAAATGCCACGGCGCTGTGCACTTAAAACGCTCCAGATGGAAAAGTGTACGTGTAGTTTGCCACAGTTTTAAACATAGGGAAGGAGCTCGCCATTGCAAGAAGGACTCGCACACGCCGACGCGTCGTTGGGCGCTCCTCCGAGGTTGCTCTGCAGTGAGGGCCTCGTCTGCAGGGCTTGTGGGGCGCAGGGCTCCTCTGAAGCCCCGTTCCTCCAGAGGCAAAGACGTGAAACGTGTGGGCTTTGTTTTGATTCTTTCCTTCAGATGGGAAGGAGGAATTCCAGCATCACAGCGAGACGCTGGGACCAGCACCCGGAGCTGGTGTTTCCGGCGCAGAGGGGACAGAAGCCCCGTCAGGGTGTCGAGCCACAGGGTCCCCTGGGAGAAGCTGCGTGCTCCACATACCGCCGCCTGGACGTACGTGAGGGCCACGTCCTCTGTGCCCTCTCCCAGCCCTTTCCACTCCGTGTAGTACGGCCGGCCGCATTCCATGCATCCCGTGAAAGGAATTTGTGACATATTTTAAGTGGATGCCATTCCTTTTCTCAAGTCCCATAAAACCTGCCCTAATGGTTCAAGGCCTTTTCCTCCCACTCAGACTCCCAGTGGAAAAGTCTCCAGCTGCCAGGAGCCTCCTTGTGGGTCCCTGTCCTCCTGCCGACTCAGGCTCAGGGCCTCCCCCGAGCAGAGGGCCGCCGTGCCTCCCAACACGTGCCTCCGTCGAGGGAGGTGTCCTCAGAGCGTTCCCACGCCATTGGAAGCGTCTCTTAGCCCAAGTCTCTGGTTTGAGGGTGGAAAGCACAGCTAGAACAGGGCAACCCGCCAGCTTACACGGAAGCAAAATAAATGCTCTTTTCTTATAGAAACTTCCCAAGAAATGTTACTTCTCAAGAAATGTTTTCGCTGAAACATTTAAGTCCATAAAAACTTTTTAGATCGGAGTTTCTTATTTACAGTTTCCAAACGTTGGCAAAGTGTGCCTCGGCCCAGATGCCTGGCAGGGGAGATCAGAGCTGAACAGAAATTTCTCACTTTAAAACAGAGACGTTTAAAACCGATAACATTTTTCACACGGTTGGTGACACCGCCCAGTGGACGCGCCCCTTCCAGGCACCTTCTTTTCTGATTCTGGCCTGGAGGGAAGCAGGGCTGTCAGGCTACCAGCAGGAGGCCTTGGAGAGGCAACTGTGGAACCTCGCGAGAGAAACCTGGAATCCGCCCAATTTCAGAGACTTCAGAGGCGCTGGCAGCTCAGTGACCAGCTCGGAAGCTGAGCTTTCCATCGAGCGCCTCTCCAGACCCTGGGCTGTGATGTTGATGTGGACAGGAGCCTGGGGGCCCTGCTGTTTCCTCGGGGGGCCCTCTCTCTGAGCCCCTCCCTGGCCTCTGTCCCTCTCACAGCGACTAGAGGGGACGTTCCTGCTAGAGGCCACAGGCAGCCCGAGACCCACCGTGCGGGGCTGGGCCGCTGTTCCTCCCCCGGTGCCGTCAGGGGCCAGGGGCCCGGCCCTCCCCCACGTCTTCCAAGAGCCGACCTCCACCCCTCAGCCTCACTGAGGCAATGGGGGAGTCAGAGCTGCCGTGGCCCGCGGGGCCCAGGCCCAGGGGCGAGGTCACCGCCATGGGCACGTCTGGGGCGTGTTCCGGGCCTGGAGCAGTGTGAGCCTGACACCACGTGCTCAGTTAAAATGGGGCCGAATCCCCTTCTGAAAGGCGTGGGTGACGCCTTCTGGCTCCGGAGGGCCCGCCCCGCGTGCCTGCTCAGGCCTCCCCGCAGTCCATGCCGGCCGGAGCTCGGTGCCAGGGCCTGCGGGGTCAGAGAGCTGGGCCTCGACGGCCCCTGCACCTTGTGTTCCGGCCCGGGTCTGCCTGTCTGCCTGCGCTGCAGCTGTGGCCGGAGGAGGCGGCGGCCCTGGATGGCTGTGTCTGGGACGCACCGCCAGCCCCCAGCGCCCTGCAGTCACTCTCCTTGGCGCCCTCCGCAGAGCCGCGCCATCTGACTTGCTTTCTGTCCCCTCTCACCTCAGGCTCTGGGCCCTGAGGGACACTTGCCTCCCACATGGAGCCCGATGGTCCCAGGCCCTCGCTGTGAGTCCTCTGGGGTCACCCTCTGGGGTCATCCTCCTGGGGTCACTCTCCTGGGGTCACTCTCCTGGGGTCACCCTCCTGGGGTCACTTCTCCTGGGGTCACCCTCCTGGGGTCACCCTCCTGGGGTCACCCCTCCTGGGATCACTGCGTGTCGACGCCCGTGTCTGTGGTCAGGGCGCCTTCTGAACCGCCATGAGGGTGGAGGATGGGTGACCTTCTGCTTAGTTTTTACGTCAAGGCCACATGGATGGTCCCTGCACAGCAGGGGCTCGGGGACGCTGGTTGATGAGCGGCTACATGATAGAGCAAGCGACTGAAGGATGAGGATGTCCCTCAGGCAGAAGAGCCACCCGGAAAGACAGACAGAGGGAAGGTGTTTAGAAACGCAGGCTGAAGAGTGTAACACTTTCCTTCATGAAGATTGTGTCGCGTGTTATAGACACATTTCAATAAATTGAACACATTCAATAAATTCAATACATTTCAGTAAATGTGGCACAGAAATTACTTTCCCTGAACGTAGAATTTTGCTGCGAGATGGCCTGAGCCTTGTGCCTGGGAGTTTTGCCCTAAGCAGAAGTCGTTCCACACCTACTGACATCGTGGTGTCCCTGAGGAGGCCACCCCCACGCGCTGGCCGGCAGCAAACCTGCCGCAGAAGCAGGATGTGGCCCAGCCCTTTATGAGACACCCCACATTCATATTTGTCCCATATTCATGTCTTCGTTTAGATTTTGGGATTTTTTTTAGTGTCAGAATTCATATTTAATTTATTTTACTTATACTTTTCGCTTTTTTGTTTTGGATCGTTTATTTTTCTGATGTTTCCTAGACGTTTCAAATTCCTAGAGCATTCCTACAAGCTCTTTGGACCCCATCACGCTAATAAAAAATTTATTTAAAAATACAAGTATAAACTAACATTGAATGTAATTTGCCTTAGTTTCTTTAGTCCCCCATCCCGTGGAAGCCTGCTCTCATGCGTCAGAAATAGGAAAATATTGTGAAGCCTGGCGGACACACACCGCACAAACCACCGTCTGAGCGCTGGCTGTGCCGCAGGACGAGGGAAGTGCCCGTGCCCGCAGACCTGGGGTCCTGAGAGGTGACTCACGCCGTCGCCGGGCGGGAACCAGTCCCCCTGGACACGGGGGCCCCTCGAGAGCTCGGCCGCAGCACCGGATCCTCTCACCGTCCACTTTTCTGTTTTGGCTTTAAGGCTTTTCATCCCCAAAGTATTAAAAGCTCATAACACCAAGATACACACATAAAACGACAAGTACAGTTAAAATTCAACATTAACAAAAACCGATTCGGGCGGCAATTCTGCGTCCCTGGACTCAGACACTAGTTTCAGCCTTGAGCTCGGGCGGCGGGGGGCCTGAAGCACAGCTGTGCCCCTGAGGCGCAGGGTCTCGGGGGCCCCGGGTCTCAGACCCGAGCGCTCACCCTGAGGGCCCGGGACGCGAGCTGCTGATGGGGATGTTGCCGGCCGCCCCACTTCCCATTTTCCCTGTGCACCTTCTCGTCCCTCCAGGCCCCGCGTTACTGCTCTGCTGGCCTTGGGGTCGAGGGGGAGCTGCATTTGCTGCGTGCCTCACACGGGACGGGACACGAGCAGGACTTCGGTGCTGACTCTGGGGACCTGGAAGGACAGCAGAGTGTCTGTCCCGGCCGCCGAGGCCTCTGCTGGCTGCCCGCTGCCCCAGCCGGCCGCGTGTATCTGGGGATGTGTAGTCAGGGGGTCGGAGTGGGGTGGTGCCCAGGAAGGGACGACGGCCTGCCTTTCTCGGCAGGACAGGCCCAGCTGCGGGACCACCGAGTGGGTGCATCCCCCATCCCGGGCCCTTGGAGGGCCTGTAAGCGGCGAGCGGGGCCGGCTCATCGGTCCCCGGCAGGGCACAGCCCGGCAGCCTGGGTGAGCTATCCAGGCCCACTGTGTGCCAGGCAATGTCTGGGGCTGTGTTCACACCAGGGGACGCCATGGGGACCTCAGTTCAGGAGACAGGCAGGGAGCAAAGCAGGTGCTTGTCAGGTGGGAAACAAGCCACCGAGAAAAAGAACCAGGGGAGGGAGCGCTGTGGGCAGGGGGCAGATTTAAGTAGGACAGACAGAGGGCAAAGGTCAGCGGGAGGTGGGGAAGGCACATGGGCGTCCTGAGCGAGAGGGACTTCCCAGCACATCTGGTGCCTTTGGAGCAGCGGCGGCGGAGAGCACTGCAGGAGGGGCCCCGCAGCGGGGAGGGGCGCGGCCCCCTTGAGGACCGTGAGCGGGAGGCGCTGAGGGCCGTGGGAGATGATGCCGCCTGCAAAAATGCCCAGGGGCCAGTCCTCCTTGTCAGCCCGGCCCCTGCTGCAGTCGCAGGGCCCTGGGATGGCCCCGGGTCAAAGGTCATCATGCTGGCCGTCCTAGCGTCGCTTCCTGTGTCCTGGAACATTGGGCCGTACGGCAAGCCAACCCGATGGTTCTGGGGCCCGGCTGTTGGGGAGCTGGGCACCCACGGAGCCCGAGGTGTTCACAGGGCAGCAAATTAAAGCCATGGTGAGCTCTGACCCCGGCCATGAGAGGTCGCAGCCCCGCGAGTCCCTCCGCTGGGCCCCACGTGCCACCACGCCTGAAACGTTTGCGTGCTCTAGTCAGCAAGTCTACGCCCATGAGCAATTCCCAGGGGAGATTGGATGGCCCTCGCATTGACTCACGTGAGGTGTTCTCTGCAGCAGCACCTATAATCTCATAGAAACCACAGTTTCAGAGGATGGTCCTGCCGCGGGAAAACAGTGCGGGTGCTCGGAGATCAAGGGCCCGGCCTCGAGGGTGTGGCTCCTCTCACGGGGGATCTGGGCGCCAGGGCTCCGGACCCGGGACAGACGCCCCCTTGCTGTTCGGGGCTGGATTTTGGCCCAGGCTGCACTGAGTGGTGGTCCTGGCCTCTACAGGCACACACACGTCACTCACACACGTGCATGCACGCCCACGCACACACACGCACACGATCACAGGCACACGCACGGCCGGGAGAACACACAGGAGCGTTAACCTTGCTGCATCTGGGAAGTGACGCTCTGGGCGACCTCCAGTTGCTTTTATTTTTCTATACTTTCCCAAACTCCATAACGAGTATGCCTTCTTTTTCTGAGAAAAACATGGGTATTTTAACAAAGACTTAAGTGAGCACTTTGGTTGGACGTGAGGATGTCCCCCAACTCCCCTGTCTGTGCCCTCGGCCCTGGAGACTCCTCGGAAGCAGCTTCTCGTCCAGCCGAGCTCTTGGGGTCACTGCTCGGGCTGGAATGTTTGGCCGGCCACCCCTGAGAGGCTCGGGGCCTGGCCTCACCTCGCCTGGCCGCCTGGGCCCACCTCCAGCCCGCCACCGCCCCTCGGTCACACCCAAGTCTCCCGCCAACACCCGGGACCCCTCAGACCCGGGGAACCACCGGGCCACCAGACGGGAAGTCTCGGGGAGGCCTGTGGTCAGTCGCTGAGGTGGCCTCTTTCTGAAGCCTGGGACAGTCTGTAGTTCTCAGCTTTTATTTCTGAATTTTGTGTTCAGTGTTTAAGGACGTGGACATTCAAAACAGCTTTTGCTTCTTTTTCTTTCTCCCTAAATGACCTTAACTCCACGTTCTCTCTCCTGAAAAGTCACGAGTGGGGGTTCCCCTAGGCGTCCTTGGAGAGAAGGAGCCACGGGACAGCTGGGCCCCGACCGCGGGGGTGGCTGGCAGGAGGGGCTCTGGGTTGGCCTGGCCGGGCCTGGGCTCCCAGGCACTCAGTCTGCGGCCCTCCATTGGCCTGAGAGGAGATGTGACTCCTGGAGGCCCCAGATGTGCTGGTGAATGGGTAGAGCTGTGTGCGGTTCCGGCCTCTCACAGCAAGGACAGCGTTGGGACACGGCCCGAGGGCCCCCCACCTCGCCGGCCAGGTCGGCCTCTCCCAGCCGAGCCCCCTCCCAGCTCGAGCTCGTGTCCTTCCAGGCAGGCACCCTCATCGCCACCGAGTCGGTAGGGTTCCGTGTGCTCTCAATCTTCTTATCTGAGGCACTGCGTCAAAGCTGAGCTCGCAATCCCCCGAAGGGGCAATTACAGGCCATAGATGCCTCAACAGACACTCCCGTGAAATCCACGGGGATTCACATGGTGCTTGCTGGGCTGAGGAAGCTGACTGGGGAGGGTGTGAGCTGAGCGTGAAGGCCGAGGCCTCCTCTGCCCTCCCCTGCTGGTGCCGCGGTCACGACCGGTAGATTCCAGATTCTCCTCCTCCGTCCTTTCTCCCTCCAATAAGTCAGGCATTTCTAGGAAAAATGCACCTTCAGTAACTCCTTCCTGGGATCAATTAACGAAGGACGGAAGTGCTGAGGAGGGCCAGCTGAAGGAGCTGACCTTCTGCTCAAAGCCCTGCGTCCTACCTTCCAGGTCCTGCCCAGCCCAGCAGCTCTGTCTCGGTCCCAGGCCCAAAGTGACAGCCACACTTTGGCCTGGGCTCATGGGGCCACATGAGCGCCTCGGACCAGTGGCCCAGGTGGGTCAGCTATCACTCTCGCTGTCTGTGCGTCACTGTGACTTGACACACACGCGCACACGTGAGTGCATGTACACCCACTCACATGGGCACACACATGTACATGCATGCACACACGCTCAGGAACACCCTGCATGCACACGCACACAGGTGTAGTAGCTGTACGATTCCCAGCCGGCCCGTCAGGAGCCTGTAGGGTCACAGGCTTTGCCTCGTGGTGGTGGGCTTGCAGACCACACCCCTCCTATTCCCGAGGCACTTTATTTCCCGTCCGCTTAAATGCTCGCCCTCACAGGGACAAAGGGAAACCGAGGCACGGGATCAGGGAGTGCCCTATGGCTCACTGGGGGGCTGCAGCGGGACCCCGGGGCCACCCTGGACGTGTCATGGGGCTGCACACAGGTGTTAATGCCTCTCTGTTGTGCGTCTGACGTGCGACCCAGAGCCGCTCTGCCCACAGACCCACGCCAACAGTGGGCAGTCTGCATGCCCTTCGACGTCCCAGCACACCCGACAGTCCCGGGGGCTCCCAAGACACGAGAAACTTGCGCAGATCGATGGTGTTTTCCTGGACCGAGATCTGGAAGGCTGATTAGACTTGAAGTAACTGATGAACTTTCCACATCCGCACCAGCATCTTCTCGTCCCTGGGAGACACACAAAAAGACAATTCAATATTAATTATGAATACACTAATTTCAAGCGAAAGCTCCCTAATGGTAACAGTAATGATAATAAAGATAGGGCACAGTTATTGGGTTACACGGCCTTCCGTGCTCCACGATGTTCAAGGGAAAACTCTTTCTCTGTCAGAGGCTGGCACCCTTCAGGTCGGAGTTTATTTATTTATTTTTTTTGCTGTACGCGGGCCTCTCACTGCTGTGGCCTCTCCCACTGCAGAGCACAGGCTCCGGACGCGCAGGCTCAACGGCCATGGCTCACGGGCCCAGCCGGGATCCTCCCAGAGCGGGGCACGAACCCATGTCCCCTGCATCGGCAGGCGGACTCTCAACCACTGCGCCACCAGGGAAGCCCCGGAGTTTATTTTACTTTTATTAAGTGTGTTCTCAAGCAGCATCCCTGCACCCCTGCCCGCCCCTCACCTTTCCGGGGGCACCTGCCCCCCGATCTCCGAGCTACCTGCAGCCTCTGCCCCGCCTCTGAGGCACTAGCTGCCCTCGCCGCCTTGCAGGGGCTCATCGTCGGCGCGTCTGTTCAGCCCTGTCCCCACCACACGCACGGTCCCCACTGGGCATTGCAGCCTGGAGCCAGCTGATGGCTTTTCCCCAGTTTCCACCCCCTGAGAATCCACGCGGATCGCCGGACTCTTCCAAGGTGCGACCCCAAGGCGCCGCGTTGACTTCCAGCCCCCAGGGCTGCTCTGGAGCCCGAGACCCCACCCTCTGTGCCCTCCTGGTCCCCTGGGCGCCATTCCTTCTGCCTGAGCGCTGGTTGGCCGGGAGGGTCTCTGCGCGGGACCCTCGAGGCCTCTGCCTGGAAACTCACGCCTTCAGTTCTGGGAAACCGTTCCCGGTTGTTGGTCGACTCCTTCCTGTCCACCTGAGCTGCCCCCCTTTCCGGGGCTCCTGGCCTTGGGGCTTTCTGAGCCTTTCTTTCCTATTTTTGATCTCGTCGTCTTTTAGCTGTACTTCCTGGTAGATTTTCTTAACATTCGTCACCATATTTCTGATTTCTAGGCTCCTCGTGTTTGCTGTTGTAAATACTGTGCTTTGATTGCGTTTCCTGCCTGGGACGCCTTTCTGAGGGAGGCGACATCAAGGTTCTCTCCCTGCACGGCGTCTACTTACTTGCATAAGCTTTTGCAGGAGGTTTAGTTTTTCACGTTAGCGCGTTTGCTCTGATGTTTGTCTGATTCTATTCGAGAGGGAGAAACCAGGAGGCGCGATAGTGGGGTCAGCCTGCTGTGGGCTTGCTTTTGGGACATCTGGTTGGGGCACCCCAAGTCAGTAATTTTAGGGCTCCTTCAGGCTGGTGGGGCTCCCGGAGAAGGTGCTCTGGTCCCCGCTGGGGCCTGTCTGGAGACCTGGCGTCCGGCCTCGGCACCAGGCAGCGTGGCCGTCCCTCCTGCCGTCTCGAAGGCCACTGCCACAGATCCATCCACTTCCCAGTCTGTTTCCTCTGTGCCCTGTCTGTGCCCTTTTGTTTTACAATATCTCTGTACTGAATTTCAGCAGAGAGAAACTGAATTTCAGGAGAGAACAAAAGTAGACGTGGGCTTCCCTGGTGGCGCAGTGGTTGAGAGTCCGCCTGCCGATGCAGGGGACGCGGGTTCGTGTCCCGGTCCGGAAAGATCCCACGTGCCGCGGAGCGGCTGGGCCCGTGAGCCATGGCCGCTGGGCCTGCGCGTCCGGAGCCTGTGCTCCGCAATGGGAGAGGCCACAACAGTGACAGGCCCGCGTACTGCAAAAAAAAAAAAAAAAAAAAAGTAGACGTGTTTTCACTCTGCATCTTCTCCAGGCCGGGTTCCTTCTAAAGGCACCATTTTCAATTCTTTACCTCAAACCAGAGATTCAATGACAACAAAACAATGTTCACCCCAACCTATGTTATGTTTCAGTAAATTTCCCATATCATTCCATTCTGCCCCCAAACTGCCTCCTTGCCCTCCTGGGACCCTGTGGGCCTGAGGATTCCTTTCCTACGGCCTGAGACAGAGTTCCCAGCGCCTGGGCAGCCCTCGGCGGGAGGAGGGGCTCCAGGGGAGCCAGCGCACGCCGCTGCGTCCTCGTCTACACTCTTTGGCTGGGCTTTAGGGGACCATGAGGCAAGGCTGTGCGCTCTGTTCCCGTCGGGGCGCCGCGAACGCGGCAAGGACACTGGTAACTGCTCGCTGTCACTTCCCACTGGACAGGGCCCCCTGCCGGTCATTTGCCCACAAACAAGCTCAGGTCTGGGCTCGGGGGGTACAGCAGGAGGGAGGCCGTTCGGGTCTGCCTGAACGCCTACTCCCCCACCTCCTCCCGCCCCTCTCCTCTGGAGCACTTGGGCAGTCGGTCTTGAAATCTAGGCTTCATAAGTGGGACACGAGACCCAGGCCGGCGAGGGGTTCGTTTCCCGAGGCCCCGGCCACCCTGACTCTCCTCCGCGGGTCCCAAGAGGCGAGGTGTGGGCGCGGCTGGCTCGGGGCAGCCTGTCTGTCCGTCCCAGGGGCCGTCCTCAAGGCCCAGGGCCTGTCGCCACCGTCTTCGAGGCTCTGGTGGGAACACCGAGTCCCAGCTCAGAGGTCTCGGAGAGACTTTCCACCACAGCCCGGGGGTCTCGCCCGCAACCCTGGCCAGCCGGGCCGCTTTCTCCCGTCTGGGCTCCTCCGGCCAGGCCCGACTCCACCACTTTCCCTGGACGGTTTCCTGCTCAGGTCTCTCCTCTCGCCGCGAGGCTGTCGTCCTCCGAGGTCCGGGGCGTCTGACCTCACCTGACCCCCAGCCTGGCTCTGCATCCCCTGATGCTGCATTTCCAGCGGAAGAGAGGAGGTTGAAACTCCGGTTTCAAATTCCAGCGGAAGCCTGACCCCTGCTTATCTGGGTGTTAGAAACGAGTGGCTTCACTGACTGGTCACTGCACTGGAGGGGCAGAGCCGCTCTGCATGGCCACATGGCCAGTGCCGGCCCCAGTGAGCCTGTCAAGGGGGCTTCACGTCAGGCCGGCCCTGGGCCGGGGCGTGGGTGCGTCCACGCTGCCTGCTGTCTGTTAGGGGCCTTTAAACACAGGCTTCTCCCAAGTGCAGATTCCAAAAGTGGGTGGGAACCTGCGGTGACTTCCCGATGGCCGTGGCCAGGGCCGCGGTGCAGTTATTCTTAGCCGGGGGCTGACAGCTCCCTCCCCGAGGGGCCACGTGGACACTAATGGGGACCAGCTGTCACATCTGAGCCTCTGTGCAATTGACGCATCTCAGAGGCCACGGTCATGACCTGAGAGCAACACAACAGAGAAGAAGGACCACCAAGAACTCTCCAGAGCCTGTCCCCAGGCCTCTGCGGGCGAGGAGCTCTGTCCACCTGAAGAGGCCTTTTGGAAGGTGGAAGTGACCAGACTCTAAAGAGGCCATCTTGCTGACTGATCTAAATCTGGCCTAATTCCAGAAAGGTCGAAGGTAGATCAGATGAAATCAAATGCATGAAATGGATACAAAAAACCGAGACCCGAGAAACGGGCGGTGGGCCTGAGGCCCTTGGGGGATGTGCACGCTGGGCGGAGGGCGCCGGTCTGGAGGCTGCCCCGGGGAGGGCTGCCTCGCGCGCGGCCCCTCGAGGGAGACTGGGGGCGGCTTCCCGCTGGGCCCGGGCGTCCCTCCGAGGGAACCACACGCAGAGCTGGCCTCGGGCTCACGATCGCCAGCAGACGCGGGGCCGTCCGGGAGCGCCAGCAGGATGCCCACCCCGGGCGGGGCTCCTGCCAGGCGAGGGGTCCCTGGGCGCGGCGGGGAAGGCGGTCCTGCCAGGGAGGGGGGTGCGGAGCCTCAGCCCCGCGTGTGTTTTCTCTGCATTTGGTGACGTGCGGCCACGATTTTCCCTCAGGAGCAGCCCGGGCCCGGCACCTGATGGGAACAAACCTCCAAGTTCTCACGGAGCCTGGAGGTGAATCGGGAACCAGACCCTCTGCCCCACGATGGCTGAGTGTCTGGGAGGGAGTCCACGCAAGGAGGACCCCAGGCTCCCAACTCGAGCTTGTCTGGGATTTGTGTTGGACGATGCTGTCCGCTAAGTGGTCTCTGTACCGTGTATTGAAGAAGCTGCTCTCCGCCCAGCGGCTTCCACGCGTCCTGGGTCTGAGGCTGTGCCGTCGGTCCCGCTCGCTCCGTCTGTCCAGGCCTGAGCTGGACCCTCACTCTTTCCAGGACCGCATCTTCTTAAACCTCTCAGTGTGTTGGCAACACAGTCCTCCTACAAGCACAGGATTTTTGCTTTTGTTTTGTTTCGCTTTGCCTTTCTTGTACTTTTCCAAGAAGAAAAATGAGCTTTTTTCAAGTTCCAGCACAAAGGAGTGAACTGACTCAGGCTTTAATCATGTCTCCCAGAACCTGCTGCTGATGACGGACCCGAAACGGGGACGCGCTGGAGTTCCTCATTAGCGGGGCCCGGCCTGTGAGTCAAGGGCAGCAGGGCCTCGGTCGGGGCGCCTGCTCCCCAGACACCCAGCCTCATGTCCCCCCACCTGCCAGGGCTTCCACAGGAATGCGGAAGGGGAAACTTCCAGCTTTGCTCTGAAAGAGGAAGCTTGGATCAATCATGAGTATTTTTGGTCAGCTTATTGTTTCTTCTGTCCCCAGAAGCAGCTCTCCACCGGTGACACATGTGAGCACAGAGTGGACACTCACCCAGGAAAGTCCCTCGGGACCCCAGGCCTCCCCAGAGTTCCACATTTGCATTAAAAGCTCCTTTACAAGTAAGTGGACTCAACGTTTACAAAGCAGGTTGTTGGTCTCTTGCAACTGTTTGCTCTCAAAAGCATGATGTTGTTCTCAATATTTTAAATATTCTCTGTGATACCAAGAGTTAGGCTTTCGATAGACGTCTCATAAAACTGGGTTTCCCATGGTGGATCTATTGTCCTGAAGGTCGTAATCTCTATCCATAGAAGAATAGGGCGGTGCTGCAGCAGCGGCCCCAGTTAAAGCCATCCTCTTACGACTGCAGATTAGCAAATCTTCAACAAGACTCTGCGTGGGGGCTTCCCTGACATGATACCACCTAGTGCTCCGCTTGGCCTAGGTGGGTCTTCAAGGCTCTATGAAACTAAACTCTAACTTTTAACGTATACCCAGGTTGCTGTTGATTCAAGCTCTTCTGTACAATAATATAGTAAAGGAGATTACGGGCCCCTGCGGCTGACGGGTCCAGGGCATCTGGTCAGGGATGGCTTGATCCAGCGGCTCAGTGATGACACCAAACAATTGCTTCTTTTTAAGTCTTTCGGATCTGTCTCATCCTAAGGCTGGTTCTACTGCCATCACGAGGGGGCTTCTGACAGCACCTGGGCCGTGAGAGTGAGGGTCTCCCGGTCCCAGTATCGGGGAGATCTGACGGGCACTCTCCTGGAAGAGCTCTGGGCCACGTGTCCTCGTGGAACCTCACTGATGGCAGGGGAGAACTGCGCTGGGCGATACCCAGGGCTGGCTGGGCTGCGCTGGGTCAGGCTTCCCAAATGTGTGTGTCACAGGAGCAGCCGGTCCTGTGTGCACAGAGCCTGGACCAATTCCCTTGCTTCCTGGTGTGCAAAGTCATGGTGCTGAACTCACCGGTCCCTGAGGGTCCTTCACGCCCGGTTCTCAATCCCTCAGACTCCGGCAGGGTCTTGTCCTCAGAGCCAATAGGCTGACAGAGATGCAGGCAGGGGCACAGCAAACGTCTTCCTCCTCTGTATCCAGGTGATGCTGGAGAAGTCTAGAAACTGGAGTCTTCCCGTCCCCAGGGCTTGTCTTATTAGTACTTGGACGGGGGGCATGGATTTGACTGTCCCCTACTTCACAGACGTGCACGCTGAGTCCCAGGGTTTCCTCTGTCATTGCCCGGCTTGCCCAGCTCTGGGGGGCCCACCGGTCCTCGGCCTGGAGCGCGGCCCCCTCGGACACACGGTCTGCTTGTTAGAAGCTTGTTGTTCAAGCCCAGACGAGGGTCAGTCCCTCCACCTCCCCCACCCCACGATGGCCTCCTCCTTGGACTCCCGAGCCCCTGCGGACAGGTCAGGCCTTCCCGGGAGGCCCAGTGCTTTCCTCTCCTGGCACTGGCTCTCCACCCGTGCCCGTGCGCCTGGCCACACAGGCCCAGCCCAGGACACAGGCCCGGAACCGCACTTGTGTGCGTATCTGTCAAAAGGACCGCTGGCGCTGGGGATGCGTGCACATCACTTTCCAAGACTGAAAAAGCCTTTTCCTGCCTCTCCCTTTCCCAACAAAATGCTTGGGGGAGGGGCTCCAAGTCCACCGGCCATTCAGACCCCCAGAGGCGTCGCGCGGGACGCTGCTCCCTTTGTTGTGGATATGGTTGCCCAGGACTCACCAGCTCTGCCCGATGAGACCCCAAGGCAGGCGCAGGCAGGACGCCTCCTGAGGGCGTCTCCCGGGAAATGCACCTGCGGGCTGGCCGCAGAGTGGCCGCCCTGGGCCCAGGCTGTGTGCCCCATGCGTGGGCTGGGCTGCGGGGAGGCAGGGGTCCCGCCTCCGCTGCTTCAACCCCCTGCCCCTCGCTGCCGCCTCAGGTCTTCACCAGAGGCCGCGTTTCTGTCTCTCGCCTCTGCCGAATTTGAGGCACATAGACGGGTTCCTGGAAGAGAGCGACTTTTGGTACATTATGGTGCAAGCATGGTTCTTTATTTCTGTGTTTATTATTTTTTTAAATTGAAGTATACGTGAAGAAGGGGTAGTTCTTCAAACCAACACCAAAGCTTGAACAGCAGCAGGCCCGAGGCCCAGGTGGCTTTCTGCCGCCCACCTCTGAGGGCACGGGTTCGAGAAGACAGTGGTCTGGGCCAGTGGGTGTGCAGATGCAGGATTTCCAGGGAAAGTATCTGCAAAACAAATAAAATAAATCCGACGGCAAGTGGGATTTATTTGTTATATTGACTGTTTCAAGACTGCATTATGTAGAGTTTCTTGATCTGCAAATGACAAAAGAGAAAGTCATAAAATTAAGCATATGTGTTATTTTAATGAAATGTGTGGTTATCGACTTTCGCTTAAAATAAATAAAAACGTTCCTGAATTTATACAGTAGCCGTGTCCTTGAAAAGCAGGTTAGAAATAGAATTTTGTTATAAAGCAGAAACTAACACATCATTGTAAAGCAATTATACTCCAATAAAGATGTTAAAAAAAAAAAAGAGAATTTTGCTAGAGTGTCTTGTTTAGCTATAATCTAACTACACGGGAAACTCTGGGAAGAGGGGTGAGTGTGTTAGAACAGCAATGAAATTCGCTAACCTCTTTGTTCCGTTCACTTAGATTTTGGAATATGAGACTTCCTTAAATTGTGTCATCAGGCAACGAAAACCAAATTTAACTCACAGTGTCACAAGGTAGGCATTTGTCTTCTGGTCATAAAACCAGTACTTACTGTTACGAGAATGTTTAAGGCCAACAGTGGGGCTTTCACTAATCCTGTTGATATTCTAGTAAAAGTCGCTGGTTGATTTGGGACCTCTTGTTTACACTGCGTTCCACTGTTAGACGGGCTTGCATCATCTACTCGTCAACTTAAAATTATTTTCCAGGTTATGGAGACTACTCTGACGTATCGCCAGAGGATTCATATTCCAGACGAGTCCTGTCAGCTGCGGTGTCATCAGAAAATCGCTGGCAGCCGGAGCAGAGGGCGCTGGTCTCTGCCCCACTCGCCGTATTGATCCAAAGAAGATTTTCCACGTTACGCGGATCCAAACCGAGCGCCCGCGACACCACCGTGGCGTCTCATTGCGATGGTCCTGGGGGCACGGGGCTCTCACGGGCTTGCCCTCTGTCCCCCAACTTGCGGACCCCAGGCCGCCCTTTTAAAGAGCTCACTTGACCCCTGGGTGGCGGCAGCGTGGCTGGGAGGCCCGGGCACTGAGCACACCCGGGGGCTCCAGGTCAGGGCGAGGCTGACCCCCGGCCTCCAGATAGGTCTGCACCCACGGCGTCGGCGCCCTGGTTTCCCCTGCATCCTGGTCCCCCGGGGTGCCGTCATCTTAATGTCCCCGCTGACACTTTGCCCTCCAAAGGAAGCTCGCTTTCGTTGACAGAGGGAGCCCACAATGAATTATTTATTTTGACCCGCTTGGGAAATAACTCCTCTCTCAACAAGACCGACCAAACTCCTCAGCCGCTCCCCCATCAAAACCCAACGCAAGCGCGCCAGCCTGCCTTCCCGTCTGTGTCTGAGACCTGGTCTTGACCTCGGCCCGCTGCTCTGCAGGCGTGGCCTCCTCCACCACCTCACGCTCTTGACATGGCAGCTCAGACGGCTCCCAGGGCACCGAGGAAAGGCTCCCGCCCAGCGCAGGGCACGGCCGAGCCGGGAGGCTGTGGGTTCCACCGGGTCCTCAGGTGACAGACGGCGAGCGACACGGTCAGACGTGTGGGTTTCATTTCTTACGTTACTATCAAAGTAATTTACAAATTACTGTCAAATTACTACCATTTTTATCAAAGTCATAAGAAAAAGCGCACTAGGTCGTGCAGCCCCCCGGCCCACTGTCCGCATCCTGAGGAGCAACGTCCACTGAGCGTTTCGCCCACGTTTCTAGACGGCGGGCCGTGGGCTCGGCCTTCCCGCGGGGCTCCTGTCGGGCTGGGGGGAGCCCGGCTCTCTGACCGCTGCACAGCCCACCACGCTTCCTGCTGTTGTCCAGCTGCCACGCGGGGTGGCGGACGGTATCCTGTGAGAGGCTGCTGGCTCCCTGCTGCGTGCGTGGCTCACAGGACGGCTGCGAAGTCTGGAACCAGAGGCTTGAACGTGGACTTCGAGCAACACCGGCAAACCGCTGCGTTCACCCCCGGCTCACCCGTGTTTGCAGACTTGGTGCCTCCCCTGCAGCCATGCTGGAGCTACCTCCTCCCTGGCACAGCTTTAGAATCTCCAGCTGTCTTGATTTTCCTGATCTCCCCGGTGCACCTGGGAGGCCCCACGGGAGGGGCTCCACAGTCACGGGTCCTCCACCTGCCCTGAGTCTCCCGGGCCTCCAGCCCCGGGCTGGGGGCTGCTCTCCCGGCCTCACAGACCTGCCAGCCCAGGGGCCCCTCCCCACCTGGGGGGTGCAGTCTCTGGTCTCCTGAGTGGCTTTCGAGGACACGCAGGCTGATGTTTTGGAATGGAGCCGAAGGAACCGGTCTCCTCGGGGATCAGACCCAGAGGGACCTTGTGGGGGCTGGAAGCGGGGACAGAGGGAGGTGGGGGAGGGCGGGGAGGACTGCTCTGGCCTCCGCAGCCCCCTGCTGCCAAGACAGCCCAGAGGCAAGGGTTCTGCCCCTGAAGCCGCGCCCAAGGCTGCCCACCGACCGTGCGATGGGAGTTACACAGCAGGGGGTGCCCTGGGGTCCTCAGACTCTGGGGGCAGAGGGGCAGGTGCTGCAGGACTTCCTCAGGGCCCCGGTCACTCAGGGATGGGTGCCTGGGACCCGCTTTGGTAACCACGGAGCTGCAGGCAGGCAGGGGCCGTGTTTGCGATTCTCCTGTCTGCTCTCCAGGCCCTTCACCTCCAGGCTCTCCACCCTCACTGCCGTGACCCCCTGACACAGTGTGACCAGCCTCCCACACCCTCTGCGGTGGCCCGGGGCCTGGAGGACCAGCTGGGCCTCTGGGACCACGGAGGAGGCCTGGAGGGTCCCGCAGACCCACGCCCACGGTGGCCCCGGGCTCCCTCTCGCCCCCTCGCCCGTGCCCCTGCTCTGTCTCCGGGGGTCCCTCCAGGGCCCATCGGGATCCGCTCCCGGAGGCTGGGCTCACGGCTCAGGTCCTCAGGGCCACGTGGAGGTGGACGTGCACCCTCCCTTCTTCCCTCCACGCCTCCTTCCCTGCAGATGAACAGTGAAGCCTTGGGACAGATTTAAACTACAGTAGTATTTGTTGTTCTTCTGAATTTTCTCTGGCAGTGTTCACAGCAGGCCAGGTTGCCAGGGGTCCCTGTGGAGTCTGGGGGACACCACTCGAAAGTCCTGCTATGTTGCGGTTCCTCCTGCCCCAGAGCTTGGCCCGGGGGGCCTGGTGGATGCTCACCACCCCCATGCAAAGGCCACAAGCACTTTCGGGGGCCTTCCTGGCGGCTCAGATCCACACCGGTCGCTGTGGGCTCTTGACTCGAGGAAGCGACTTATCACGTTTGCATCACCTGGAGCAACTCAGCAGTGCAGACGCCCAGGGGCCTGATGGAATTACGCTTTGTTCAACGAAAACGTAGGCGTTTTCGGGGCCTGGAGAGGTGAGGTCGCTGACCGAACGGGTGGAATCAGGACAGTGTAGAATCTACTGATAGAAAGACGCTGAGAGGCCCTGCAGGCGCATCGGCATGAAACAGGAAGACACGGCGGGCTTCAGAGCGGCAGCTACTCGGGCTGGGCCCCGGGGAGCACAGCCCTGCAGCCGCGGACAGATCCCCTGCTACGCTTCCTGGAAGGTCCTCTGCAGCTGTTACACGGGGAATAAGCTAAACATTGATTCACAAGGAGGCCTTTAGAAAACTCCCGACTTGTGCTAGGCTACAATATCTAGCAGTTACTAATTTGGGGGGATCTCAGAACACCTGTAAAAATTATCAAAGCCCCCAAGAACTTTTGTTTATGTGGGTTGTACCTATCGATATGCACCATAGTAGTAATTAAAACTGAGAAATTTAAAAACATTTATTGATTGATTCATTTAAAAGTAACAGGGGCTTCCCTGGTGGTGCAGTGGTTGAGAGTCCGCCTGCCGATGCAGGGGACACGGGTTCGTGCCCCGGTCCGGGAAGATCCCACACGCCGCGGAGCGGCTGGGCCCGTGAGCCATGGCCACTGAGCTTGCGCGTCCGGAGCCTGTGCTCTGCAACGGGAGAGGCCACAACAGTGAGAGGCCCGTGTACTGCCAAAAAAAAAATAAATAAATAAATAACAATAATAAACCCATCAAGTGTTACCATAAACGACACTTTTATGAAACATAACAAGTTTTAGTGAGGAAAAAATGGCATCGTTTTACATGTTTTGCAAATCTCTTCCGTGTCTGGCTTGACAGACACTTGGATTCTCATGTCTGCTTCTGTGTTCAAACTGCTCTGGCTGAAATACAGAGGAAGATCGGGCCACACACTGACGTGTAGCTGGATTATTGGATTTTACTTCTATGAACCTTTCAGATAATTGTGCATCGTCTTCTTTGATATCACACAAAAGTTGATAAATGGTAGTTTCTTAAAGGTTAGCTGCCTGTGGAATCTGAAGCCACACAGGCAAGCTTCTCAGAGCCTGTCACATGGACGACCCCTGGTCTGCACTGCGTCCCGAGGGGATCTGCTACCCAGGCACGGAGCTTGTCGTTTGGAGAAAGTTAGTTCACTGGATCGTGCAGACCTTCCCCATGTTGACACATTTCTTTGTACAATATGAGAAAGTCACCCCCAAGTGCCTTGCAAAAGCCGGACCGTTGGGAAGAGCACGGCGGCAGCCGCAGCGTTCCGAAACTCTAATTCTTGCTTGAAAGCTCAAAGTCTGTCATCGGCAACAAATTCTGTCAGTTGTTTACTTAAAGCACAGGCTCATCTTGTTTGTTTTCTAGAAACGTCTGCCTGACGCCCACGTCCCAATGACCAGAGCTTGTCGGCTGTTCTTTCGAGTGCAGGTGGGCGGATTCAGCCCACAACTCGTCCGCACGCTTTTATTGAGGCCCCGTCACACTTCGATGTGTGTTTCCCGACTGCTCACACAGAATAGTGAAAAGATCTGTGTCCAAGTGTCGAAATGTGACCGAGTCAGGATGGTCCGCTTTGTCTGGGACACTTCAGTGACACCGGATCACTTTCCCCGTGCGTGCGTGGCAGACCAGCACAGCCCGGGGCCAGCAGCCCTGCCAGCCACGGGTCCTGCCTCCAGGTAGGCATCCACACGGCCGAGAAGGACAGCGACATCTTGCACTGGTACCAGCCAGCGCTGCTCTGTGGACAGAATCGCGGCTGGAGTCAGACATCTCGACAGCCAGCCGACGGCTGCTATCCGGCTGGCGGCCGTTGGATAAATCGGTAGAGTGAAACGGACCCCGGCCAGTGCGCTGGGGTCAGGGGTCATAGGTCCTGGTTCCGTTAGCGACCCCGACAGCCATTTGGGCGAGTTGCTTGGCATCACTGGACCCTCTTTCTCTGTTTATGAAACGCACGGCACCCAGGCCACGTAGGAGGCCCCCGGCTATCCCAGTGTAGGCTCCCCGCTGCTGTCACTTGCCCAGCGCCCCGCTTTTCTGGGACACCAGGTGGTGAGTGCCAGGTGCATTTCTAGAGCTGGGCGTAAAGCACTGTGGACGGCCTTTGCTCTCAAGGAGTTTACATCTTCAGCAGAGGGCTCTGTCCGGTCACCATGGTGACCTCTGTGCTCACCTACATTGGTTCCGTCCTCTGCTCAGGGTCTGCTCCCGTGTCATCTGTCTCCTGGCTTTAATCAGAGTCGTCGTCCTCTTCCTGGTCCAGCTCCTCCCGCCAGGCCTGTCTCCCAGCTGATCTCCGTGCGCCTTCTTCTTCCCCTCAGCATCCTCTCTCTTTTCCTTCCCGCGGCCGCGTCTCCTGTGCCCTCGGCTGGGCCTCGAGGCGGCGGGAACCACTGCCCCTCCTGGAGCCGGCCGCCTGCTCAGGAGCTGAGCGGTGGGACCTGCGGCCTCGGGGCAAACATTCGGAGCCCGCGGTGTCCAGGTGCAGCGTCACTGCTGGTCCTCTCACTTCCTCGGTCCTTCTGTTCTGCCGTTCTCGTGGCCCTGCCTGAGCCCAGCCCGGTGGCAGGCGCTGCTCCTAGAGGGTCACCCGGCCGTCCCTCCGCTCCGGGCACGGCCTAGGACTTAGGACGACACTGGCCTCCGGAAGGCGGATGGGCATGTTTCCTCCGATGGTGGGTTGTAAAGAGAATTCAGAGTTGTCTCCCAGACAGAGAGAATTGCCGGGGGTTATCCAGCATCACGGGTGAGGCAGGCAGCGCTTCTGACCACGTCCAGCTCGCGGCCTCGTCCTCTTACAAGTTTCCCCGCTTTGATTCTGCCGTCTGTTCACGGTGCCCAAACGCTCAGAGCAAGCAGCCCTCTGAGCTCTGCAGGCGGCGCGAGGAGGGGCGTGTGCCACTGCTCAGGTCCACGCTCGGGGCTGGGGGACGGGGCAAGTGGGGGGCAGCAGGCGGAGCAGCGAGGCCCTAGACTCTCCAGAATGACCCCCTCCCCCGCTGGGCTGGAACATGACCCACCACCTGCTTCAGAAGACCTGCTGGTCCTCGGCCTGCCCCCCGTGCAGGCAGGGCACGGGCCCCCAGGCCGCAGGTCCGAGACAGCAGGCCCAGAGGCCAGTTCCTGTACCTTGAAAATGCCACTCTTTGAAAAAGATTTTCTCTGACTTTTTCAGAACGAAGCACTTATTCCAGGCAGAGTCTGCATGTTACTTTAACAAATATTTGCAGTAAAACCGTATCATTTGTAATATCGCGTGGGCCATCTGGGGCAGACTCGGGGGCCCTGAGTCCCGGGCCGCTGTCGCCCGCGGGCAGCTCTCTGAACCTCCTGTCTGCGGCAGGGGCAGAGGACGCAGGAGGTGTGCCCGGTGGGGCCTGGAGCATGCCCTCAGCGTAATGGATGCTGGTTCCCTTTGAAGCAAATAAAACCCCCCGCTGATGGGCCCTCGGAGCTCCTGTAAGTTCATTAACACACTCTTGCTGTCTTATTATTCCTAGACACAAAGCTAATTTGGAAAGACACATGCTCCTTTTAAAGTTGCGTGGTTAAAAGGATTTGGGAGCGGAGCTTAATTAAGAGAGAGCAGCTCTTAGCGTGCGATCACTGCAGCCAGAAGGAAGATATTAGATTACGGCCCGTGCTCTCTCCCACCCCCAGCTGCTCCTGGACCCCACAAGACCCGAGCATCGACCCCGAGTGACCCTCTCGGGGCTCCCTTGTGCCCCAGGTCCCGAGGCCAGCGTCCACCAGGCACCACTGGGCGGACTCCCTCCCTCCATGCGAGCCCCGCGGGGACGTCCACGCCATGTGGTGACCCAGGAGGGGTCTTGGGTCATGAGGCTTCTGGGGGGGAAGGCTCCCCTCTGTGCTGCCATGGGGCCTGGGACCGTCCAGCTGGGGAGGCTGGGGGTCTTGCTTGCTTTCACTGGGCCGGGCCCACGGGCTGTTTCTCGGAGCAGAAAACTCCCTTTAAGCAGGTGTGTGGGGCGTCCCTGGGTGGAGGATGCTGGGGTGCACCGGTCCCCGCCCTCCACTCTGGAGGGGCCTGGGAAGGGACGCTCCTGCTGGGGGTTCTGGGGAAGGAAAGGCCTGAGTGTGTGGGCAGACGCCTGTCCGGGGCAGAGAAGCACCGGGCCTCTGGCCTCTGGTCCCTGTTGGGTTGCTGGGGACACAGGGGTCGGGGGTGGGGTGGAGGGTGCAATGGGGTCCCCATCTGTTGAGGGAGCCCTCGGTGGGTGGTCCCATCACAGGCTGGGGCTCGCCTCCCTGCCGCCCCTCCCACAGGGAGTGGAGGAGTGATTTCCCGCAGCCACCCTCATCGACTGGGGGATGGGGCTCCCCACTCCCTGGGCTCTGAAGCCTGGGAGGCCCGCGCAGCGACCCCCCCTTCAAAGCCGAGTAGGACAGCTCAGAGGAACCTGTTTATCTGCATTTTTCTGTTAGAAAAAAATGATAAATTACCCTTATGTTTCTAACAAAGACTACACAACGACTTTCTAAAAAGCTTAAGAATTATCCTAAAAAGTACATTTAGGGAGGGAACAGGTAGATCTCCTGTGCAGAAGAATTCCAAACAATTTCTGTGGATTCTCCCCCCCAGGAGACAGACGCCACAGCCAGGTGACCCAGGGGGCCTCACCTTTGATACGATGTGATAAGAACTTGTCCCCAAACCCATCGGCCCAGTGTCCTCATGAGAAAAACAGTGGCCAGGTCCCAACAGAGGGACGTTGTACCAGACGGCTGACCCGCTCTCCTCGAGGCCACGGGGGCATCAGAAACAGGGGACATCTCAGAAACTGCCTCGGCCCAGAGGAGCCTGAGGACACGTGATGACCAAGTGTCCTGCAGTGACCTGGGTGGGATCCTGGGACAGAGAGAGGACATGAGGGGACGCTGAGGAAACCCGAACAAACTATGGAATTTAGTTATCGTGTCAATATTGGTTCATCATGTAGTATTCATCTAGTGCATACTTATGACATTTTACCACAGTAATGCAAGATGTTAGCAACCGGCTAACTGGCTGTGGGGTATATGAGAACTCTCTGCTATTTTTGTAGCTTTTATGTAAATTTAAAACTAATCTAAAATAAAAAATTTATTAAACAATTTTAGAAGTAAATTTAAATTACAGTGGTGTAGCAGAGAGGATAAAACCTCTTCTTTCGGTCAGATTTAAAAAGAAAGATATTCCCCTCTGTGACTTTTCGGAGTTTTTCTGCACAGGCTTGGGGTCCCAGGGTCGGTTCCTGAGTGCTGGCCCTAATGGTCCTGACGAGATAGGGTCCTGGGTAACGAGGCCGAAGTTTGCAGGTTTCAAGGAGGGGTGCTTGATTGTACCGGCGTTCCTACCTCAGTCCCCAAACTCGGGGGAGCGAGTCTCGCGTGTCTGAGAGGGGCGTGGCGTGGCTGAGAGGGCGGGGCGTGACTGAGAGGGCGGGGCGTGACTGAGAGGGGCGGGGCGTGGCTGCGGGCAGGGCCCCTGCTGACCCCACGTGGGGCAGCTGGGCCCAGCCTGAGCATTAGCTGTGACCCAGGGCTGCACCGCGATCTCACCTCCGGCCTCTGCAGCCCGAGAGCGCCGAGCTTAGGAGAGTGCTTTTAGCCATTCCCCCAGGAGGGGGCCGTGAGGGAACCCTGAGGGCTTCTGGCCTCCTGGCCCCGCCTCAGGTCAGCTCCAGCCTGCTCCTGGGGGGCAGAGGTGGGCAGAGCCAGCCGGCGCTGCAGGGCACGCCCGGGAGGTGGCACTCAGCGGCCTGAGTTAGGGGAAGGGGCTGGGCGTTCTCCCCGTGCAGGGGCCGCCTTGGTTTCCCTAAAACACCTGGAGCCATGGGGACCTGGCAGGACTGCACTGCCCACGCCCACTGGGGTCCCGGCTTCCACGCAGACCCAGGGCCAAGCCTGGGTGTGGATAATATGGGCTGCTGCAGACCTAGGATCAAAGGGCCCGTTCCCGGAGTCTGCTGGACCCCAGGCCTTGTCAGAGCCCTAAGGATGAGTTTTAACTTGCCACTGTCAGGCAGGCTGGGGCTGTGATGGGACGTGGAGAGACTGATTTGATAAGGCGGCTCTTGGTCTGAAAGCCCACCTGCCACGGAGGCACAGGGGACCTTGCACGGGAATCAGTGACTGGCCAGTGGTGGTGGGACAGGTGTCCTGATATGAGTGTGGCCTATGGAGTCTTTATTCACCTCCTGTGTGGAATAAAAATGTTCCCTTGCAGAGACGTTGACAGGTTTGACCACAGGGCTTCCCAAGCCCCCGAGGGCGCTGGACGAGGCACCCCTCACGTGTGCCTTCCTGACCTCTGGGGGGCGTCCGGCTGGGAGTGAGCGCTGCGTGGGCGGCCCTCGCACTGCCCCGAGCGGGCTGCCCGCGTCTGGTGCCCGGCGTGCTCTGCAGCCTGTGCTCAGTCTGGGGCTCCGAGAATTCATGCTGAAGAGGGTGCTGCTCAGGTGCCAGTGGGGGGCAGGTCTCACAGTTTGGGGTTCAGGGTGGCCCTTTTGGATAGATCCATAGAAGCTCCCACAGCTGGATCAGTGCCAAGGCTCCCTGGGGTCCCGGGACCCCAGCCTCCCCCCTTCCTACAGGATGGGGCTCAGGCCCGGTGGGCTGTAGAGACACGCGAGGAACCTGACGGTTCTTAACTCTGTGAATTAAGTTCATGTCACCAGAAACCGTGGCTCACACCACACTGCCCTTGTTGTAGAAATCTCAGAATATCATTTATAGGAGTCACTAGGCCAAGATTACAGAATTCACTGGAACAGGGTATTGCTACTCAGTGAGTTAATATCACTATCTCATGACTGCGTTTTTAAAGAAACATTTCCACGGCTGGGTGCAGCTGTCATAATCCTGTGTTTTTACTTTATGCATTAAAATCATTTCTCTGAGAAGGGCCGTGGGCTCTCCACACCCCCGAGGCCCCGGGGCCCAGAGGCGAAGCAGGCCTGTTCGTGGAGGGGGTCGTGTGCAGAAGAGGGGTCTCATGGGCTGCCTGGGGTGTGTTCTCCCACCAGACTTCAGATATCGCCCATCTGCTTCCGAAAGGGATGTGAGAGAACACAGGTCAGTGGGAGGGTGAAAATGCAAAAATAGCGAAGAGCCAGGGTCTGATGGTTCAGAGACAGGGGGTGATGGGGTCTGAAATCTGAGCGTCCTGGACACAAGGCGAGAGTGACCCCCAGGCGCGAGAGGAGGCCCAGCGTTGCGGAAGGTGCGTCTGCAGGAGGATCCGTCTGGCCTCAGAGTGAGAAGTCCCCCTTCGCCCCCATGCGGCGCCCCATCCCTTCAGAGGGGTGGTCCTCCCCGACCCACTCGTCCAGCGAGGGCTCCAGCGACTGCCGGCCAGGGTCCCCGTCACCTGCCCAGTCTCCCCACCGCCCATGTCCCGAGAGCAGGGTCTCCCCCACGGAGATGGAATCTCCTCCAGGACAGAGGCTGTCCCGCGGGGTACCCGCCGGCTCCCCGTAAGCCCCGCTGGGGTCTGGCCGGGTGGGACCCACGCCCGCTGCCCAGCCCTCCCTCTACCCCTCAGCTGTAACTTTAACCTTAAGCCGATTTTGTAACCTTTTGTATTGAAAAAAACTTACCATAAATGTACGTATTTTAAAATAATTGTACAGGGCCCAAGTGTTCTTAACAGTGCAAAGCGCTGGGCATGTAACAGAGTCCCGCTCCCCCCTCCCCCCGGTCGACTCAAGGATTAGAGCAGCAGACATGGCCCCCAGGGAGGGCCCACTCCAGAATTTAACGTTTTTCTGGACGCTTGTACCATTGGACCACCTTCCTCCCTTTCTCCCACCCCAAGTGCCTGCCTCTGTCAACCACCAATATGTTCTCTGTATCTGTGAGTTCAGTTTGGGGGTATTTTCTTTAAGATTCCACATATAAGTGAGATCATACAGTGTTTGATTTCTGTTGGAGAAGATAAAGGACAGATTAGGTTAGATTCCAGGAGCCCCATTAGATTTGCATTATTCCGTTTCCCCTGCGTTTGGAAAAGATGAACTGATGTAATGTTTTTGCCTCGAATGTAGAAGGCACGGCTTCCCTAGCCCTTTCCTCATCGGGGGGACCCTGCCGGTTCTCTGAGGTGCGAGGCTGACCGGGGCCTGGGGACGGCTGCAGGGGCTTCCCAGCAGGGTCAGGGCCAACGCAGGGCGAAGACTCCTCAAAGCAGGCAGGCCCGGACAGACGGATGTCCCTGGGTGCACGGATGGATCCGGGCACACGGACCTTCCTGGGCACACAGATGGTTATGGGCAGGCAGCGTGGGCCGTGGGCGAGCCCTGCAGGGCCACCCATGAGTGAACGTGTTTGCTATTATGACAATGTACTCCTGGGGGTTAATTATGTCTTTACTCACACAAAGGTGTTCAGTTCATGCCATAAATCATCCGCTGACATGCTACCTCCTGCACGCCAGTGTGTGGACTTAAAGCCATTTCACAGAACAGCTTTGAGGTGAGGAATGTGTCCATGCTGCTGGGTGTGTAGAGGGAGATTAATCGATTATCAGTAGCTCCTGTAATGAAAACATTGCGCAGGCCTCGCGATTGGCCGTGTCCTGCTCGTTTGCTGTCTGCTAATTGCTACAGCACACAGGGTCTGTTATGAGGTGAAGAACCACCCATAACCCCGGCCACACTGATGAAGATATAACTGCTTTAACGAAATTCTTACGGAATAAGGCATAGTTCAAACAGCACATTGGCTTTAGGAAGGTTGATTTTCCTGGCCAATTACAGAAATAACTACCAAAGCTCTAGGTTTACATCTGATGGTTCCTTCTGGTAAATTCACTGGAGGGAACATTCCAGGAATTGCACTGGGCTCACTCGGGTGGTTTGAACTTTCCAGTTTGACCATAGAATCTGCCCAATGGTGAACAACAACAACAAAACCCCAAAACCCCACAAAACGATGCAAATCCTGCCCATTCTCTGGCATCCCTGGTCGGCGGGGACGCTCTCCTTGCTGGTAAGGGTGGGTGTCGGGGCGCAGAAGGAAGGTCCCCCGGGACCACGAGTTCCCGGGGCTGGCCGTGCCCTGACCCCTGGCCTACAGAAGCCGGAAGCCGTCCTTGCTGTCTCCAGATGCGGGAGCTGGCGCTGTGCTGGCCAGAGAGCAGCTGCCCCCTCTCACGAGCGGGGCTTTTAAAGCAAAGTAATGAGAAACGGACAAGACAGCTAGATAGTGTTAAAACGTAAAGCTTTCACACCGGATAAAGCCCTCTTTTCCTTCCAGGCTCAAGCAAGGCACTTGGCTCCTCTGGACTCAGTCTTCCCATCTGTAAAATGGCCTCAACACATGGTCTACGGTGTGAGCGCCTGACAGCCTCAGTCCCCGCCCGACCCTCCCGGCCTGAGCAGTTGAGTACATTTGCTGGGGGGGGGGAGGGTCCCAGTTTTAAAAATCTGATTCAAACGATTTGGCAAATGAGTGGACCGCCCCTTGCCCAACTGCCTCTGGGGAGCCCAGCCCCGTTCCTGGTGGTGGGCGCGGGCTGCGTGTCCCTTGGCTACCCCTGCTTGGCTCAGTTCGTGACCAGCTGCCCCTCCGTCTGCTCTCTGGGCAACTGGGAGCCCACAGACAGGGCCCATCTGGGCGGCCCTGACTCTGCATGAGCTAGTGGCGGAGTCCAAGGCAGGTTCTAGGGTTGGAGGGGTGGCCGTAAGTATCCACCCCGTGAGTTATTTAATGTTCTGCACAAAGGGTGTCAAGTCCACAGGGGGGAAGTGCAGTTGCTAGTATTTCGTCCATCATGTTGTGGACACGCTGTCCGTACAAGTTTTTCCATCTTAGGAAGCCAGACCTCGCGTGTCCTTGCTGGACCCCCAGTGCTGGCCTGAGAGTCGTACATTAGCCAAGGGAGGGAGGGTGGGTGGATGCAGAATTCACAGACTGGTGATGGAACAGGAGACGGGTGCGGGTTCCTCCTGGAGGAACCTGGGACCACTAATCCGGTCAATCTGCTCTTGAGAAGTTCCCACCCGTCAACAAGGAGACCCCGTGATTAAGCTCTGCTCCGTGAGAGGACCTGGGTGGTGTGCGTCCCCAAGGGGCCCTGCGCCGAGGTTCTGGATGGAAGATGGTAGCCCCGCAGCCTGTGGGGGACACACGAGGCCCCCGGCCCTGCCCACCTGCCCTGAGCTCGATTCCCTGGGAGGCCGCGGCCACGGGCCGCGCTAAGCCCCGAACGCAGATTCCTAAGGATGCCTTGGGAGCAGGGTGGGCTCCACGTGCATCGTCACGCTGGGGCCCTGGGACGACCCCCTCTCTCCTGCCTCGGGCCTGCTCCTGGATGAGGGTCTGAGGCACCGATTCTGGTGCAGCGTGAGGCTGGGGGCAGAAGGGCGGCTTCTTCAAGGCTGAACCTTGAGGCAAGGAAGGGCTATTGACGCCCCCTACAAAGGCGTATCAGGGTCTGCGGATGACGGCCTGGCGGGATGGGGGTGGGGTCAGCGTCTAGAGCCAGGAGCACCTGGGTCCTGTCTGAGTGCAGTTTCTGGGGCAACAGGTCTGGGGTCTGACCTGGGGACTGCCTGCCTCACCCGCCCCCAGGTGGCCGGTTTGGGGCCACCGTTTGCACACGAGGCTCTGTGAGACGTGTCTGGCGGCTGTGCTGGCAGGTGCGTCTCTGTCCCCCTAGGCTCTGCTTCTCCGGGTGGCTGTGGACCCATAGGTCCCAGGGGGCTAGTTCCCAGCCCCCCACGCCTGGCTGCCCCAAGCAGGCCACCACTTCCCCACCTCCTTCTTATGGGAGGAGACCGAGGCCCAGGGAAGTTGCACAGGGTCACGGCTAATTAGGGCCGAGAGTGTCTGCGATGTTCCGTTACACCTGCCCCCTCATGGAGTGGTCATTGGCCGGGCTCACCGGAGGCCCTGCCAACATCGCTCAGGTGTCCCTCCCCACGCCCCCCAGGTGTGGGCTCCCTGGTGCGTTTACATGTTACACACACGAGAGCTGTGTCCAGGGCTGGTCTCCACCCACCCAGCTCTGGTCTCGGAGGAGCCCCTGGCCTCGGCTCCGCCCTCTCAGAAGCGACAGGGTAGCGGCTCGTCGCTTCTCCCGGCAAAGGAGCGGGGTCAGGGCTGGTGTGGGGAAGCATACAGGGTCTCAGGCTCCTGGGGGAGGGTGCACAGGGCCTCCAGGCTGCCCAGCCGGCCCTCCAGCGGTGCTGGGTGGGCAGGGCCTCCAGGAGGAGAGGCCGGCCTCACCCCCCGAAGGCTCTTCACCCCAGGCCCCTCGGAGGGCACCTGCAGGGGAGGGGGCAGACTCTGCTGCCAGCAGGACCCCCAGAGCCGCCTTCGTGTGGCTGCAGGGCCGGACCTCGGGGGGCCCGAGGGGACACGGGGATTCCAGAGGGCCCTGGGGGGTGGGGCTGGCCCTGGCTGCTCTGGCTGTGCGTCCCCGCAGCGCAGGCCGCTTTCTCATGGAGTGGTTTGAAATGAAAACCCGCGTGGTCCACCAGATGCCCAGCTCAGCCTGGTGACGGGGACGGGGCGGGGGAACCGGCCGGAGGAGGTGTCGCAGGAGGCGCCGGGCCCTGGGCGTCCGCTCGGGACAGAGTCTCAGAGGCAGGAACACTGCCCTGGGCAGCCCGCCCCCCACTTCAGGCTGTGAGCTTTATAGTTGGACCATCTCTCTTTGTCGTGACCCTCAGCAGACACAGGTCTCAAAGCCACGTTAATCCAGGGCCTTGGAGCAGCGCGTGTGGATGCAGAGTCCCCGGCACCGGCTCGGGCGTCGCACAGCGAGCTGGGCGGGGACGCGGCTGTTCCCGAGGCACCTCTAGGGGAGGATTCGGGTGGGGCCGGACTCTGCCCCTCAAAGGCAGGAGGGTTCCAGAACCCCCTGGGGTCCTGGTCGTGAGCTCCCAAAGGGGGGTGCAGTGGGGGTGGAGTGAGGGCGCAGCGGGGCGTCTGGGGCGTCCCCGTGGTCCTGCTCTGCTCCTGCTGGGGGTGCAGTGGGGGTGGAGTGAGGGCACAGTGGGGCGTTTGGGGCGTCCCCGTGGTCCTGCTCTGCTCCTGCTGGGGGTGCAGTGGGGGTGGAGTGAGGGCGCAGCGGGGCATCAGGGGCATCCCCGTGGTCCTTCTCTGCCCCTGCTGGGGGTGCAGTGGGGGTGGAGTGAGGGTGCAGCGGGGCGTCTGGGGCGTCCCCGTGGCCCTCCTCTGCCCCTGTGCTGCTGCGCTCGCTTATGGTCTGCCTCGCTCCACGTCAGGTTGGAAAGTTCTCACTTCTGGCCTGAGCAGGTGGCTGAGCGCCCTTCCTCCTCCTGAAGCCAGGCTACAAACCCTGGGAGCGGCAGGCTGCAGCCAGAGGAGCCCCGGGCAGCGCACGCCTAGAGGAAGGCAGGGGTTTGGGCCAGAAGTGGGGAGCGAAATGCCAGGGGTCATCTCATCGCAGAGGGAGGCGGCCCGGGCGCAAGGCGCGGGTAGCGCGGAGCATGCGTCCTCCTGACACAGCAGAGGAGGGCACCAGGCCCAGCAGCGGCTCCTTCCTCCCTCTGACCGACCCTCCCACCAAAGGACCAGGAGCTGGGCCAGGGGCGGGACCTACAGAAGGGGCATGTGTCTGCCCTGGAAACCCCTTCCTCCCTACAGGCCAGAGAGCCCCTCTGCACGCAGGGGGCCCCCCACCAAGGAGCACGAGCAGGACAGTGCAAGCTCCCGGGAACCAGACAAACCAAGCTGACTCTGCAGGGCTGCACAGGCTCTGAGACGTGCATGTGCCCACAGGACGAGCTGCAGCTCACAGGACAGCCAGGACCGAGCCTAGACAGGTGGCTGCAGGCAAAACGGAAGGTTCAGGCAGGACCCGTGGTTTCCTGTCACAATGGACAAGTGTCAGGATAAGACTTAAAAAGCATTAAAAAAAATTTTAGTTACTTGGCTGCCCCGGGCCTTAGTTGCAGCATGCAGGATCTTCACTGTGGCACGCGGGATCTCTAGTTGTGGCATGTGGGATACTTTACTTGCGGCATGTGGGATCTAGTTACCTGATCAAGGATCAAACGCGGGCCCCCTGCACTGGGAGCGCGGAGCCCTAGCAGCTGGACCACCAGGGAAGTCCCAAGGATAAGACTTAAGAGTCAGGAAAATCATAACTTAGGTGAGACCAGCAGGTGTCACCAACACTGGATGAATCAGGTGCTGGGACCATTGGACAAAGGTTTTAAAGCAGCCGCCCTAAGAATGATTCAACAAGCAATTACAGATTCTCTTGAACCAAACAGAAGATCTTAGCAAAAATCCAGACGTGATTATAATGAATCGGATGGAAATTCCAGGACAAAACACTCCGCAGCTCCTTGGTGGCATCGGGGAGGCAGTGCATAGAATCGGTGAACTTTGGCACACGTGGGAATTCACCGAGTCTGAACAGCAGAGAGGAACGGCGCAAAAGCCATGGACGGAGCTTCAGGGCCTGTGGGACAATTAAGAAGATGTGGCTTAGAGGCACCAGAGTCCCAGAGGAGATGGGAGGGGAGTGACGCTGAAAGAGAATTGGGATAAACAATGGCTGAGAGCTCCCCAAATTTGGTAAAAGACGTAAACCTACAGATCCAAGACTCTGAACAAATTCTCAGTAGGAAAACACCCGCAAACCCATGCCGAGACACATCACGATTACACCTCTAGAAGCTAAAGACAAACCAAAATCTTTGCAATGTCCAGAAGGAAACACATTACCGACGGAAAAAGAACAGCGGTTCCAGCAGCCGCCGGTTCGTCTGAGACCACGGAGGCCAGAAGGAAGTGGCACGATTTCAAGGGCGGAAAGAGTAGCACTGCCAACCCCGAATTACTCTTCAGAGGTGAAGGGGAAACAAAGACAAAGTTCTCAGGCACAGATAAATACGTAAATCAGGGACTGAATTTGCCACTAGCAGACCTGCCCTCCAACAATGGGCAAAGGGAGGTTTTCAGACAGAAAGGACGCGACCAGAGGACTCCTAGAGCCTCGGGAAGGAAGACAGAGTGGGAGGAGCCCGAGATGTGTGTCCTTTCCACCCCCACAGGAGGCTATGAGTCACCCCTGATGGGGAGGGGGTGGAAGGCGCTCAACGGAGGTGAGGGGCCCGTCGGGCAGGTGGTGCCGGCTTGTGCCAGTGACACACCGGCAGCAGCCAGATGACAGCGATGGGCGGTAGACACTCAGACACTGTGCCCGGATCAGAGGAGCCCTGTGCGCACGCTCACAGCGAGGCTGCAGCAGGCCACGTGTGCAGCAGCCCTTGTGAAGAGGTGGGGGTGAGGGAGCGAGGCCGGGGCAAAGGCGGGGCTGACGTGACACCAGAGCACGCGGCGTGAAGGGTGGGTCCGTTTCCTGGGGCTGCTGTCACCAAGCCCCACAGACGGGGCGGCTCAAGGAATTTCTTCCCTCCCAGTCCTGCAGGCCGGGAGTCCGAGATGGAGGGCGGGCAGGGTCAGCGCCTCCTGGCGGCCGTGAAGGCAGGACCCGCTGGGCCTCTCTCCTCCGTCCATCCTCATGCAGGCTCCTCTCTCCGAGTCCCGTTCTTTGTCTCCCGTAAGGACATGCGCCCTGGCTGTGGGGGCCTGCCAGATGATCCAGGACCACCTCATGTCGAGTTCCTTACCTAAATCACATCTGCAGAGACCCAGGTTCCCCGTGGGGTCACATTCTGAGGTCCCGCCACGCTGGCCAGCTGTGTGTTCTGCTTCCTGGGCAGCAGGGAGAACCCCCAACATCCTTAGAGTGTCGTAAGCTACACCCCGGTATTCAAAACTAGCTCAACTATTTAACCTTGGGAGGAATTTCTTCCCTGGGGTCTCTTCAAGAACTCCCACGACGAGAAAACCCAGTGCAAACAGGAGAACCGGGCAGGTCCTCTGGCCCCTCTGTGTCGCAGGCAGGACCGTCTGGTGCCAGGCTGGCTGCTCCCCAGGTATGAGCGCCTCGGGAGCTGAGAAGGGCCGAGCTGGCACCCAGGAGCCGGAGGGACGGGGCAGGGCCCATGGGACGCAGAGCGGGAGAGCCCAGGGCACAAGGGGGGGTGGCGAGCCCTGGCCGCTGCTGCCTGAGCCCCTGGCCACTGCTGCCTGAGCCCTGGCCGCTGCTGCCCGAGCCCTGGCCACACTCGCCGCCTAGGCCAGCTTGGCAGGAGCGGGTCTGCGGGGGGCTAGGTGCGCTGCACAGAGAGGCTGCGGCAGTGGGTGGGGCAGGGGTTACGGGGAGCCTCGGAGGAAGCCTCGGAGGAACGGGGACGTTGCAGACAAGACGGGTTCTTTTTACTTCTCTTCTTTGGGGTCTGTCTTCTATTTTAATTATTTTCTCTCTGATCTTTTCATCCCCTCTGTTCATAACAAGTTTGTTTTGCTCACTTTTCCATGTTTTCATTGGTCTAGTTTCCTATTTTCAGCTTCTCTGAGTTCTCACCCTGTGACGGTTTTATTTTTCTTTTCCGTGTCTGTCCGAAATTCTGCTACTAATTTTTCCCTTTCCTTCAATGATCCCAACAGTTCTTCTTGAGCTCTTGTATCTCTGCTTGAGCTCTTGTTTAAGAGGTGAGTGTTTCCTTCATTTCTTTGCATTTATGACACTGTGTCAACATAATTTCATCTGTCCTGGGGTATTCTTTGATGGTGTGTGTTCTTTGTCTGCCGTTTGTTTTTTAATCCCCTTTTCCTTGTTAACTTCCGTATCTTTGCATAGATCCTTTTGGCTTATTAATCCTGCCTGAACATGGTGAGTTCTCTACAGACCTTCCATTTGCAAGAGGTCCAGGCAGGAGATGGTCAAAGCAGCGTTCCAGGACTGAAAGACGTTTCCTGCTTCTCAGCAGAGCCTCACACACAAGTCTGCACCTGGTGGGACCACTCGCTTGGGTTTACCTGGACTTCTTCAGGCAACAGAGGTCAGCCCTGTGAGGAAACCATAGTGGGAGCTCCGCCCAGCTCACCTCAATGACAGGCCACTGTGGGGCTTTCCTTGTCAGCCCACACGCCCCATCCCCTGGCACCAATGAGGTCAGGGATGGTCCCATAGCCAGCCCGCGGCCTTGATCCCATTTTCCATCCCAGGGTCATGGGCTCTGATGTCAGGGTGTCTGCCTAATGTGCAGAATTCCGTGTGCTGCCTCTGCTGCCCGAGACCTCCTGTAGCAGGGTCCACTCGCAGCCTGTCTGCAGTCCTGGAACCATCTCCTCTGAATTGTTGACGCCTCCCCATGTTGAAGGTTTAAGATTCCCAGTGTCTGCAGTTCGGTCAAAAACAGTGTTTGTATTTTCTTCTTGTCTCCTTGTTTCCAAGTGATTTCAGCGAAGACAAACAACTGAGACATTTTGTTCACTATTTTAAGCTGAAAGTCAGGACATAACATTTTTTTCAACAATTACCAATTTATATCTAATTCACTCTATGACATGGGTTCTGTGGCTGTCAACAGAGTTTGCATGGTCTTTACAAAATGCTCAAGTGAGCAAAATCTCTTTGGGCAGGACAGTGGACAGTGGGGGACTCTGACGTGACCGGTGCACCAGCCCCTCCCCCTGGGGACTCTGAGTCCGCAGCGTTCTGCCTTGTCTCCCCGAGTTGCTGTTCGGGTCAAGCCCTATTTCGCATGGTGGTCACCAACCCGAGAAACTGGCCCTCTCTGCTCACTTCCTCACCTCTCCAGTGCTTTGTGGGGTGACCACCCAAATACACTTTGATTCAAACTAGGTCTCACGGTCCCTTCTGCGGGGTCCAGACCGCAGGCGTGTCGTGGGTGTGCTCCCTCTATCGTGGACAGACCCCTGTCAGGGACTCAGGGTGGGTTTGGGGGCGACCTGCTGGGTGAGCCTCAGGTGATACGTGTGGTTGTTCGGAAACGGAGTTCCAGGCCCTGCAGCCCTGTGACCTGGAGCCAAAGGAGGTGACAAGGACGTGCTGGCCGCACGTGTCCGTGAACGCAGGGCAGCGGCCAGGTGGATGGGGACCCTGCTCCGAGGGTCGCCTGTCCTACAGGTTTCCGAAGTAATAAGGACTCAAAATGGCCCCAATCCCAGCCTGGAGATGTCTGCGAGCTGCATGGAAGAAAGAGTGCGGCCCGGCCACAAGGGGAGCCTCCTGGGATGGGGCCCAGGGGCCTCCAGACATTCAGAAAGCTCACAGCTACAAGGAGTAAAAGTAACCGGCTCGCACTAGCCCCCGCGGCACGGAGCCCGGGACGGAAGCCTCAGCCCACGGCCGTGCTCGCACCGAGGCCGGTGCGCGTCCAGCACGCAGGGCCCAGGTGCTGGCGCCCGGCTTCCTCACGCCTTGACTGCGGTCCAGTCCCTGCAAACCAGCTCCCGGCTCTCGGCGGGCAGGTGCGGCGGCTGCCAGGCCTCCCTGCTGCGCTCAGGAAGGCGTCGAAAGGCAGAGGAGAGCAGGGAGTGAGGAGACGATGCAGGCAGTGGCAGCGGGAGGGTCCGGGCGCAGTCAGCCTGCGGGACCCGTCCTCGTGGCAGGTTGTCTGCATCTTTCATCGCCTGGCCGAGCCCCCAGAGCAGCGTCCCTGCCCCTCGGCACCGCGACCCTGGGGCTGGATGAGTCTCTGCCGTGGCCGCTGGGCGGCTCTCTGGCCTTGGCTCTCTGGATGCCCCTCTGCAGACAGGGCCTGGGCCTGTGGAGTAGAGCCCCTGGGGAGGTGTTGTGAGGCCTCCCTGGGGAGGGTGTCGTGAGGCCTCCCTGGAGGCGGGGCTGGGGGCAGACGGGCTGGGCAGCCACCCCCCCGGGTGGGCCCCCCCGCCCCCCCGCCCCGGGCCCTCCCCGCCTCTTTCCTGTCCCGCGTCCTCTCCACCTCCTCGACCTCCTCGGCTCGGGACAGTCCTGGGGGGTCAGAGGCTGCGTCCCGCGTGGGATTCCCGGTCCTCAGCCCTCAGAAGGTCTGCTTCAAGCCTCCGAGAGATGACTAAGAGATGGGCCTTAAGCAGCCTTCCTTCAGGCTCAGAGGGAAAACAAGCCACTTCTACTTCTTGGCGTGTTTGCCTCTGAGCCTTGGACGTGCTCCGGAAGGCCTGGCCTCCTCCCAAGGGCTGCGTCCTTCCCGGGAGCTGGGCGTTGCCGGGAGAGGCCCTGGGGAGGAGAGGGGCCTCCCGAGGGCCTCCCTCCAGCTTCTAAATTGAGGCCTCAGTGGCCCTGCGGGGCGGGTAGGTTGACATGCAGACAGAGCGGCCCCCCATCGCGGGAGAACAAAGCTTTTGTGTTGTCGCCGAAAGACCGGTGTTTGCAAAGGTTGCTACAGGACACGCCGCGTGGAGAATCCAATATAGAGCGTCTAGACAAACTCCTACTGTCTGACCTTTCGTGTGTTTCCTCATCCACCCATCTTGCCAAGCAAATGGGTGACTAAGCAGTGGTTCAGCGGACACCCTGTCACCAGGCCCGACGAGGCCCAGGTCACTTCATAAATTTCAGTCTGGCTGCCCTGACGACGGGGGCTCCTCCACCGGCGGGCTTGCTGTGTGGTTTCCAAGCTGCCATGTGTGTCTGGATCGTCATGAACTAATTTTAAGTCTGCTGCCTCCAAAAGCCACAGGGCGGCTGAAAAACAGAGCTCACTTCCAGCCAGCAGGACCCCAGAGTTTACCTAAGACACGAAGAGGAAGGCGGACAGCCCAGGAAGACAGAGTGAAAGGCGGTGACCGCCAGGCCTGTCCTGATGGTGGGGGGTCCGGGGGCACCGGCTCTGCCAGCGTGAAGCGTCCAGGGCCTCAGCACAGCCAGCCCAGAACATTCTTTCCCTCCCAGGTCCTGCTGGCAGCTGCGCCTGAGCCTCTGAAAGCAGCCGCGTCCGTGGCTCAGAGGCAAGAGGAGAATCCACTCCACATGCAAACACTTAACAGCAGAACTGGAGCCTGGTTGGCTCTTCCTGAGCACGAGGCTTCGAGTGTCAGGGGTCCTCAGGGCGGGGGCGGCGGGAACTCACCCCGGAACTCCCTGGGGCGGGGGATGCAGACAGCACGGGATGAAAGTTCAGGAAAGCAGCCGTGAGCCTCCCGTGGACACACGGGACACGGCCTGGCCGCGCCCACAGACCACTGGGCTGATCGGGTGGAAGCCCGGTGCCGCGTGCCCTGCAGACCCTCCCACCAGGGGGGTTTCCACTGGGACGTGCCTCTGGCTTTAAAAATGGAAACTGGAGAAAGACTGGACTTGTTCTGCTGGAGAAGACGCCGCTTCTCCTGAACAACACTGGGGCTGTGAAGTGTGCTTAGCGCAGCTGTGTCCTCACGGTGGCACTGACTGGCCGGATACTACGAATGGTCCAAAAGGAAGAGACACGCTTTGCTCCAGATGGTGTCACCTGTACCGCAAGGTGAGGGAGAGTATTCCCGAACCTTCCCGCCCCCTGCCTGGAGCTCGAGTACGATCTTAGCTGCAGGTGTGTTGTGGCCGCAGCGTGTCCTGGACACGCGTGATCTTTACACTGATTTCCTACAGACGTAGGAAAGGGAAATTTCCTGGGGTCTCTGGATGAGCTTCGTGGGCACAGTGCTGGGAGCTCTTTAGGAAGTCTGTCCCTGATGATGGAAAAGCGGAAACGCCCCTGAATTTCTTGTAGGTTGTTGGGACCAGGCTCTGGAGGCCCCGTGGAAGGGGTAACGGAGCCTGTTGATGGGCCATCCTGTAGGGGCGGTCAGAGGGCTACGAGCCCCACTGGACTTCCCAGAAGGGCTCCCAGGCGACAGGGGGCCGCTCAGGGCCCCCCTCCCGAGGCTGTGGGCCCAGGGACCCTGGGCACCGTCCAGAGACGCTCATGGTGGTCAGGACGGGAGCGGGCGCTGGCACACAGCAAGGGGAGGCCAGCGCAACCAAGCATCCACCCATGTGCAGGGCCCCCCCACCTGGATTACATAGCAGACATCCTGAGTGCTGCGGGCGGGAAGCCCGCTCCAACTCACAGGAGGGACAGGACAGAGGCCGTGGGCAGGGCCCTGGCCAGCATCTCCTGGATCTCATTCAGAGAGGGACCAGGCCCAGCTCTGACAGCTCTTGCTCTGAGCAGAGGAGACAGTGGGAAGCTTGTGTGTGTGTGTGTGTGTGTGTGTGTGTGAGAGAGAGAGAGAGAGAGAGAGACGGTCAGCCCGCAGTCGGTGGCACGACTGGGCACAAGCAAGTCTACCTCTCCAGAGGCTTCACAAAACCTCGACTAGGGCCAAACCCACTCCCGGTGCCCACCTGCCGGTTTCCTCACCTTCAGCACGGGAAGACTCAGAGCCGCACACAGAACCATTGCCAGTGTCACAGGAGCAGTGCTGGCCCTAGGAACCTGGCCGAGGGGCTGCGGTCAGAGCTGTCAGGAAACTCCTGTCACCAGCATACCAGAGGCCCTCGGGACCACTGCAACACTCTTGCCACACTTGCCCTTAATTCAGCTTCTCAACACACCTTTCACGGCCTGCCCACAGGGCTGCCTGATCCCTGGGCACTGAGCTCAGCATGTTCCCCAGCTCTGCTCCCTCAGGAGATGGACTTAACTGTCACGCCAAGGTCACACCTCGATTCCCATGACAACAGTTCCACCATAGCTTAAAAAATGACTTGTGTAACGTCCTGATTCCAAAATGTATCCCAAAGCTACAGTCGTCAAAACAGGGTGGTCCTGGCACAAAGACAGACATGTGGACCAAAGGAACAGAATCGAGAGCCCATAAATAAACGCTGACGTGTGAGGTCGGATGGTTTTTGACAAGGATACAGAGACTATTCCGTGGGGAAGGATAGTCTTTTCAACAAATGGTGCTGGGAAAACTGGATATCCACATGCAAAAGAACGAAGCTGAACCCCTACCTCACACCATATACAAAAAATTAACACAAAATGGATCAAAGACCTAAACGTAAGACTTAAAATTACAAAACTCTTGGACAAAAACATAGGACAAAAGCTTCATGACATTGGGCCTGGCAGTGATTTCTTGGATGTGACCCCCAAGGCACAGGTAACAAAAGACAAAAATTGACAAATTGAACTTCATGAAAATTTAAAAATTTTGTGCATCAAAAGACAGTATCAACAGAGTAAAAATACAATCCACTGAACGGGAGAAAATATTTACAAATCATACATCTGATAAAGAGTTAGTGTCCAGAATTTATAGAGAACCCCTAAAGCTTCACCATCAAAAACCAAACAACTGGATTCAAAAATGGGCCAAGGGCTTGAATGGACGTTTCTCCGAAGAAGACACACGAATGGCCACTAAGCACATGAAAAGCTGCTCAGCATCACTAATCAGAAAAGTTCAGATCAAACCCACGATGAGACACCACTTCATACCCATCAGAATGGCTATGATCCCCAAACGAGAAAACAGGTGCTGACAGGGGTGTGGAGAAACTGGAACCCTTGTATGCTGTTGGCGGGAATGTAAAATGGCGCAGCTGCTGTGCACACAGTACGGCAGTTCCTCAAAAACTTAAACAGAGAATTATCATATGACCCAGCAATTTCACGTCTGGGTTTATACTCAGAAGAATTGAAAGCAGGGTCTTGAACATATATTGCACACCCACGTTCACGGCAGCATTATTCACAATAGCTAAAACGTGGAAGCAACCCAAGTGTCCATGGACAGAGGAGTGGATAAACAAAATGTGGTGATAGACACAATGGAATAGTATTCAACCTAAATGGAGGAGGAAATTCTGACTCAGGCTACAACATGGGTGAACCCGGGTGAGATAAGCCAGACGCAGACACACACCCTGATGATTCCACCTGTCGCCCAGTTCATAGACAGAAGGTAGAACGGTAGCTCCAGGGCTGGGGGAAGGGCTGGGGAGTGAGTCTTTAGCGGGGGCAGAGCTTCAGTTTTATGAGATGAAAAGAGTTATGGGGACTCATAGTGGTGACGGCTGCACAGCAACGTGAATGTGCCTAATGCCACTGACGTGTGCTCCAAAAATGGTCGCAGTGGTAAGTTTTATGTGATGTGTATTTTGAAACAATTTTTTTAGATGGGGGGGTGGGAAATAACCTGTGCAAAAATAGCAGTTACTCCTTGGGCTTCTTGTTGACGTATTTACTGCACTGGGAAGACATAAGTGTCAGGCTCTGCAGGTTTTTGCAGGTGCAAAAATTTCATAATTCTGCCAGCCTTTTCCAGTAACATCATTGTGTGTTTTTGTTTGTTTGTTTGTTTGTTTATTTGTTTTTTGAGGTACGCGGGCCTCTCACTGCTGTGGCCTCTCCCGTTGCAGAGCACAGGCTCCGGACGCGCAGGCTCAGCGGCCATGGCTCACGGGCCCAGCCTCTCCGCGGCATGCGGGATCCTCCCGGACCGGGGCATGAACCCGTGTCCCCTGCATCGGCAGGCGGACTCCCAACCACTGCGCCACCAGGGAAGCCCCATTGTGTGTTTTTGATGATATGAGTTATTTGAAAGAAACTGACATTATCCAAAATACAGAACTCCTTTGGAAATTTTGAGGAAGGCTCTTGAACTGCGAAGGGCTTGTCTTCTGTGAGCTGGTCCCTGGAGGGCCAGGTGAGCGGGGGGCCGGAGCCAGGGCTGGGGGAGCAGGAAGCACGAGGGCCCAGAGGCCGAGGCCAGGAGCGCGGGGGCCGCCCTGGTGAAGGTGGGATCCCGCCGGCCCCTCAGCACCCGCCCAGGACCAGCTCCCGGCACAGGGCGTCCTCAGACGTGGAGGACACCCGGCGCTCCCTGCCTGCACCTTCTGCAGCCGTCCACGCTTCCCGCGGTGGCCCTGGGCTAGGGCCTCTGCGCCTTGTCTCCCTCCTCCCGGGAGCCCATGTCTGCCCGGCGGGTCTGTCTGTGCGTCTGGACGCACCCCAGGCTTGTCCTCTGGGCCCTGAGCTGAGGACCACATCCTGGGGCCCCTTCCTGAGGCCCTTTTCTGCCTCTGGGGTGTGTCCTCCTGCTGCGGGGCACCCGGGGCTGGCACAGGGGAAGCTTCTAGTGGCAACGGGTGCCCACAGAGGGGACCCGCCCCAGATCACCCCCGAAGGGAGCAGGCGCATCGAGGGCCCTGGGGCCACACTCTGCTCGGCTGCCCAAGGCTGCAGGGCTGTGACCCCGACGCCCAGGACTCCATGTGACCCCAGCCGAGGGGCCCAGGCCGGGCAGTGCCCGGGAGCAGCGAATCCACAGAAGACGACAGACTTGGGCTCCCTGGAAAAGTCATGATATGCTGAGAGGGAGCTGAGCCGGGTGAGGAGAGCGGGCCCTGCTTCCTGCCGAGCCTGATCTCCCCGAGCCCAGGAGCCGCCGCCCGCCACTCCCACCCTCGCAGGCGCGGCCAGCTTGTCCCATCCCAGGGCCGAGCGGGGAGCCGGAACACACAGGCCTGCGGTTCTGTCCGTTCGGTTTGTGTACAAAGTAGGCACTTCCACACCAGAAGCCTGGGCTCCGAGACCCGGGCTGGACGGGCCCCCGGCCTGTGAACAGCCCGTTGTGGGTGATGGTGACCCCAGAGTCCCACTGTCCTAGCGGCAGGAGGTGGACTCCGGGCCACAGGGTGGTCCCCACAGGCCGGAGGGAGGCCCGGGAAGGTAGGCGACGTCTGCGGGGACTCCGGCAGGTCTTACTGCACCCCCAGCTCCCAGGACGAGACCTGGACGTGAGTGTGGAGAGGAAGGTGGGCTCCTGAGCCCCGCAGACTGGTTCACGTCCCCGCCCCAGCATTGGGCCCCAGGTTCCTCATCGCTAAGTGTAGGGGCACCCACGGCACCTCCCTGCAGGTGTCGGGTGATGGGGCGGCACCAGCAGGAGGAGGGGGGCGGCAGACTCCCCGAGAGCCCGGGTGCCTGCAAGCCTGGGCCTGGCTGCAGGGGGCGAGGGGCTCTAGCAGCTCCCGGGGTGAGGACCGCTGGGCCCTCGGAGGGCCGAGCCTCAGACCCCAAGCTCCGAGTGGGGAATGGGGTTCTCCTGTGGCTGATTTAGCAGGAAAACAAGGTAGACAGGGAAAACGGGAGTCACGGGTCGGATCGTGTCCCCAGAAAGATACGTTGAAGCCCTAACCCCGGGACCTGTGAACGGGGCCCTGCTTGGGAATAGGGTGCTTGCAGAGGTGACCATCCTCGAGGCCCAGGGACGATGTCCTGAGACCACTGAGGCAGAGGGGGACGCGGCCGTGAGCTGAGGGGCGCCCGGGGCCCACGTAAGCTGGGAGGCAGGAAGGACCCTCCCCAGAGCCTCTGGCAGACTGGCGGCCTCCAGGCCAGGAGGAATACGTCTCTGTTGTTTTCAGCCACGCCGTTGTGATGGTTGGTCATGGACGCGCACACGAGGGTCAGACAGGGAAACGTGGCTCCTGCAGGCTCACGGCCCCTCGGCTGCAGGAAGAAAGGCTCGGAGACAGGCCCCTCGTCCAAGGTGCTCTGAAGGGAAGGTCTGTATTTTGCTTTTTTCCCCCGGACTCTGTTGCTCCAGGCTCCTTGCGCGGTGACGAGATCTGCCACAAACAGCAGCGGGTGTGGCTGCGCAGGCCTCCAACCCCAGGAGGCAGCGGCGGGAGGCTGATGGCCGGGGCTCCAGGGCGCTGCCGCCTCAACCGTCCAACGGACCATTTCCTCGGTCTCTGCTTAGTGCTCTCAGTTACACTTCTCTTAATAAAGAACATTTGCTGAGGAAAACGACAGAGGCTAAAACAATCCTGGCGCCAGGTTGAATCAAAGTGAAAACAGGTCAGCACTACCTCCACTCCTGGGACTCGACCCCTACGAAGGTGGGAAAGAGGGGTCCCGGGACCAGCAGCGTGGCTCAGGGGCCGGGGCGCAGGCGTGCGTGCGTGTGTGAGCGTGCGCTGCGCTTTGGCGAGAAAGTCCACGAACTCATCCTCAGGCCGTCCCCAGAGCCGCTCGCAGGTCCTGTGCGCCCGTGTCTGCGGACGCTGTTTCTGTGGAGGTGCTGGGATTCTGAGGGATCCTTTCTAAACATGAACAGGAAGTTCTCCAGCTAAAGCTTCTTGGTTCCAAACCTCACTTGCTGCCCAGAGCTCGGGCTGCTTCCAAGGCAGCCTGGGTGCCCCCTGAGGGTGGAGGCCCCAGGCCCTAAGCCCCATGGGGCCCTGCCTGACCCGGGCCTGACCCCTTCAGCCGAGCCCCTCCCAGATCTCAGACAGCACGGTAGCTCCCTGGCCTTATTCACACTAAAGTGTGAGTGACTGATGGCCTTTTAATAGTCCACACACATCTGCATTTTTCGAATAGAAAGCTATTTACCCAAATAGATCTTTAATTGGCTGCCTTCCTGGGGGCTTAAGTGCAAACTTCAGGAAGCAAGCCCTGGGGGAGGGACGGGGTCTCCCCCATCAGCCCTCGAGGTACCCCAGCTCCGACTCTCTCATGCTCCGCCGTACATTTGGGCGAAGGCGGCAGGAACCAGAGGGGTTCCTGAAGGCTGTTGCAGCCAGGAATTCAGAACCGGACATATCCAGGAAGACGCTCATCCTTCCAGACGCCCCTCCTGGGTCTCCCTCCCAGGAGCGCCCCACCTGAAAGCACGTCCCACAGGTGCGGGGTCCATCCTGTGCACTCCACTGCTGTTGGGCGGCTGCCCCACTGGAGCACCCCTGACCCCCACTTTGTGTCCCATCCCGCCAGCGCCTCTCCATCCCCTGGCCGGAGCGGACCCGGCCCCTCTAGGGGTTTTCTGCCAGTTTCTAGGTTTTCTCCCTGGTCTCAGCGTCCCGGGCGCCCTGCTCTAGTCCACACTCCTGCTGCAGCAATACGGAGACCGTCCATCTATTTTCTCCCCGCAAGTGTGTATCGAGCGCCTACCGTGCCAGCAGCAGCCTCGGTACATACCGCAGGCCCAGCGTCTGGCCTGGTCCCTCCCCCAACGAGCCTGGCGGCCCATGGCTAAGTCGGAAGCAAAATGACTTTAATGACTTTAGGCAGAAAGAAATTGAAAACAGAATCACCAGGGATGCCCCAGGGATGCCCACCTGGGCAACGTGCAGCCGGGACCCTCAGCCAGAGCTGTGCCCACCTCAGGACCCCACAACCAGACGCCAGCAGTCCCGCCAGACCTGGGAAGACTGCCGCACGCTGCTGCCCCGAGGCCGTTCTCGAAGCCTCCAGAGACCAGGCTCACATGTGGCCCAGCTGTGCACGCACAGATGAGGGCACCCAGGGAAGAGGCCAGGGTCCCAGGCTGAGTTTCTGCTTCATTCTCACCCCGCTTCAGACACTGTGCTCTCCAGCCATGGAGGGTCTCGTTATTTCTAGAAGAAGCCCGATGCTTAATCACTTGGTACTTTCACATGTCATGCTGGGGAAAGCTTCTCCCGCTGCAAACTCCTCAACATCCTTCAAAGCCCCACCCTGCATGACTGGGCCTCACCACCCCTGGAGTGAGCCCGCAGGCCAACATTCCGTGGACAGAAGGGGAGCGTGTGGCCAGGAGTGTGGACCAATGCGCTCAGCGCCAGGCCTCCCCGTGGTCCCATAGGGACGCTGGAGTTGACCAGACTTGGGATGTGGAAAGGGGAGGGGCAGGCGGGGGCTTGTCCAGGCCGCGTGCACGGGTGCTCGCCCCTCCGCTGCAGGCTGGTCTGGGAGTCCTCGGTTGTCACTTTCCCTGGACATTCCGGGCCCCGCCCTCTCCCACTCTCTGTCTGGCCGCCTCTCAGCTCACGGGAGAACCTGCCCTTGGCAATCCTTTGGGCGGGCAGGCTGCCCAGTAGGCCGTCTGGGGGAGTCCCCTCCTGCCCGGCCTTGGGGGCTGGGCCCCTCGGTGACGAGACCCCCTCCCCGGCCACAGGGGCGTCCAGGGAAGCTGGATTCCAGGCCTGACGATGCACCAGGACGCAGTGGTGGGGTCGCGGCTGCTGAGAGCGCCCGCCAGCTGGTGGTGCTGCTGGCGCCCACATCACCCCAGCCAGCCTCCAGCTCACCAAATACCTGGGCTTACAGTGCCTGCCTTTCTCCCTCCCGGCAGCGGCCGGGGCCCAGGGGCGGCTTTGTTTGGGCGCTGTCTCTCCGAGCTGTGTGAACACAGCTGTGGAAGAAGGCTGAATCGCAGGCTTGGAGTTTTCACCCTCTTCTCGTTTCAGTTTATGTGACTGAATGGCTTGCAGCTGCTTCAAAGGGATGTCCTCACCTCCCCACCTGCCGCCCCATCACTTTATTCACCGTCCGCAGTGGGGGAGAGGCCCGGCCCGCACAGCTGGAGCGAATTAAAACCCACCTATTCAGGCCTGGCATCTGTGAGCCACGCATACCCACCGCACACACAGACTTACACAGCTCGGCAAAAATGGCCTTTTCATGGCAAGGCAGGACGGAAACCACAGCCGCGTGTAAAAGGCCTCCCAGTCTAGGTCCGGGATCCTCAGATCCAACCTGCGAACAAGGAGCGCTGTGTTCCCGCGACCTCGCTCCCTCGAGAGCCCCGGTGCCCACATTCGACAGATGTGCCGCTGCGTGTTCCTCCCCATCTGCGAAGGGCGCGCCCCAGTTTGTCACATTCTTACGCTTTTCCACTCCCGTTCATTTGAGCCCTTTTACCCAAATTGTTCCACGCGAAGGGAGCTTTCCCCCGGAGCCTCCCCAAAGGGCTCCTGGCAGACGTTGCCCCCTGGACGGCGTCGGGAAGAACAGAGCCACAGCAGGGCAGCTAGCTTCTCCGGGAGTCAGGATGCTCTCAGCACGTCCACACCCGCCGAAGAGGCCAGGAGTGAACTGCCGCGGGGGCGGCTCAAGCAAACCATTTCGATTCGATGTGACGGAAGGCCCGGCGCAAGTTTGCTAGGATTTGCTCTCCGGGATCTGAGAAGGATGTTCCTTTTTTTTTGTTTTTTTTAAGCTTTTTGCATTATCATTATCTCTCAGCCAGCACTGAGGTGCCTGGAACGCATAAAAGAGTATTTTCCAAACTGAAAATATGAAATAGAAGCACCGATAAAAACAACAAAAGCAGATCCCAGACTTACGACCATGTCTTCACCGCCCTCTCCCTCCCTCTCTTCCTCCCCTTCTCTCTCTCTCTCTCCCTCTCCCTCCCTCTCTTCCTCCCCTTCTCTCTCTCTCTCCCTCTCCCTCCCTCTCTTCCTCCCCTTCTCTCTCTCTCCCTCTCCCTCTCTCTCTCATATTTCTTTCTTCCAGTTAACTTGGGACACCTGAAAACAAGTGACGTCAGAGACAAGGGATGGGCTCACCCTGCGTGCTGGGCGCCTCGGTGCCCTCCTGCTGCAGCCCCCGTGCAGCCTCGGGCGGCCGGGCCGGGCGGGGCTCCACCCTCGCCTTTTGAACAGCTGTCTGGCAGCTCTGAGTGAAGGTCGATCTGGGGGTGAACTGCAGAATGCAGGGCGAGTGGTTAAGAAGCGGGGTCTCCACCGTCTTTGCACTTTTGCCTGCGGTTTCCCAGCTGCTCCCAAGGGCTGCCCGGTCGTGGCCGGCTCTAGCCTGTGCCCTTTGGATTTCTCCAGAAGGTTTCCTTCCAGAAGGATTCCTCCAGAAGGTGCTCCCTTCTCGGCCTCTGGGCCCCGACCCCGCAGGCCCTGCCCTCCGCGGGTCAGCAGCGTCCCCGCGGCCACCTCGCCGCCCGCCGGGCACAGGCCTGTGCAGGGCCGGCCTGTGCAGGGCCAGCCTCGCCGCCGGTGCGTGGACCCGGGCCCGAGAACAGGAGGCCTGAGTCACACCCTCCGGCGCTCGCACCCAGGCCTCTGGGCCCCGTGGCCGCGTCCGGGCCAGGAGTCCTCCGGGGCCCACGTGGCATTTGGCCACCCCTCGCTCTTCCCTCGTCGGCGGGGACTGTTTGTTTTGGGGGCCAAATGCAGACAGAGGGGTGAGGAACTCCCCACAGTGGCCGTTTGCGCCATTTAAAAGTACTTCTTGACCTAACAGACATCAAGAACTTCACTTCACAGTGTTCTGCACAAGCGGTCTGTAGGGTAGAGCCCTTCCCTGTGAGAAATCAGGACAGAGCTATGCAGTCGGCCGTACCGCGCCTCCCAGGTAAACACGGAGTGGCTTTTGCTTTAACATTTTAAGTGAAAGCCATTAGGTCTGCAATTTAGTTTAATTGTTTGCCCTATTTTCGAAATCCTAACCATTCAGGGCTTAAAGCTTTCAGTTTCCTGTCCACCCAGGAATCCGGCAGCTCAGCCCGGGTGCCTGGAGAGCTCTGCTGCCCGGAGAGCAGAAGGCAGAGGCTCCTTCTCGAGGCAGGCCGGCGGGGCAGAGCGTTGTAGGGCAGGGACCCCGTCACCCGGGCCCCTCCCGAGGGCAGCCGTCCCCCGGCACCAGCCCGGTCTTCGGGGAGCTCCGGCCTCAAGGTCAGCAGGGAGTGGGTTCGGCGGAAGGGCCCGCTGTGTGGAGCCTGTGCCCTGCAGGGCGGGGGGGCTCCCACCCGGCCCTCCCACACAGGGAGGCCTGGGTGCTGGTGCTGGGGCGCTCGCGCGCACCCCTGCGCAACGTTCATTTCTCTCCTTGGTGCGCAGCGAGGCCCCCTGGCTTCGGGCCCCTCTCTGTTGTTGATCACCGCATGGGTTACTTTTCCTAAAGTTAACAAATTCCTTTAAATGAAGGCGTATTCTTATATTTGCAGGGCAACAAGGGAACAGCATCACACCCCGCCTCTCGCCCCCCAAAGGCCCCCATTCCATTTCTTTCCACTTGCTTTTCATTTCTACCTGCAATTTTTGAAAAACGTGTTTCACTGCCAATTTAGGATTTTTCAGACTTAGGTGTCATCCGCTGACGTCCTACTATGGAAGGTGAAGGTTCGGGGCGTTGAACCCTCACCTCTGAGGCCTCACACACGCCCTCCCCTGCCTCCTCGCACTTGGAGTAGGTGACTCACCCCGGGGGTGGCTTTGTTACGTCCACATGGATGCCACGGGGAACACCTGGGCGGGCAGCACGGCCGCCACCTCCCTGGCATCGCCACCCTCCTCTTCTAGACGAGACAAGACACGTGCTATGACTTTTTAAAAACTTACTTTTAAACTGAACAAGTTTACATAATATGAATAAATACACTTGGAGTCTGAACCAAATCTCGGACATCATGTCGTTTCATCCATAAATACTTCAGCTTGTGCCTCTTACAGGTGAGGGCTTGTTCCTAAAGTCACCCCAACACCACTTTCATACCCAGCTAAGGTAAGAGTCACCCTCAATATCCCACTTCCTCCAATTTCCTCGAGATGCCTTTTGTAGCAAACTGTCGAGGGGCATGTGGGTAAATATCCAAGGTTCCTTCACAGCAGGTCTGCCCTTGAGTGGGCGGGAAGGGCGGTGGGCTTGGCAGCAGGGGTTAGACCACAGAGGAGGGCCACGGGCTTAGGACAGTGAAACCGCAGGAGACAGGCCTGTGTCCCTGGCGCTAATCTCCCTGGACAGCAAGACACACCAGACTTTGTACCGGTTCCAGGTTTTCCCTGGGGGTACCCACCTGTACCCTCTGCTCTCACACGTGAATCTGGCCACTGGAAAACTGTCACCCAGGACACCCTCTCCCGTGGTCCTCGGAGTCCTCAGCCTCCCACCTGTGCTGGCGCCGTGGTTCCTGGCCCCAGGCTTCCTGTTCCATGATTTACGCTCTCAGGTTGCTGGCGCACATCCTCTAGGAGCCTCCATACCTGTCTGAAAATATCTCTTCTTTCACGCTTGATCGATAAAGCAGTTCCTAAAATGGTAGGAAATTATCTTCCCGAACGAACAGTAAAGCATTTCTCACCGTCTCCTGGGTTCCGTGTTGCTATTTAAGATGCCAGTGTCTTTCCCGTTCCTGACCCTCTGGAAGTCGCACGTTCTCTCTGGAAGCTCTTGGGGTCTTTATCTCAGAGTTCTCAACTCCAAAATGTCCCGAGGGTGGGTCTCCAAGCAGGCGTGCTTTACTCACAGGGCCAGGAACTTGGTCCTTTCAGTCTGGAAACGAAACGCCTCCATCCGTGGAAGCATCTTGCATGGTTTCTTTGATGGTATCCTGCCCTCCGTTTTCTGAACTTCCTTTACTTCGATGTTGGGCCCCTTGGACTGATCTTTTTTTTTTTTTTTTTTTTTTTTTTTGCGGTACGCGGGCCTCTCACTGTTGTGGCCTCTCCTGCTGCGGAGCACAGGCTCCGGACGCGCAGGCTCAGCGGCCATGGCTCACGGGCCCAGGCGCTCCGCGGCACGTGGGATCTTCCCGGACGGGGGCACGAACCTGCGTCCCCTGCGTCGGCAGGCGGGCTCCCAGCCGCTGCGCCCCCGGGGCAGCCCTGGCAGGCGGGCTCTCAGCCGCTGCGCCCGCAGGGCGGCCCTGGCAGGCGGGCTCCCAGCCACTGCGCCTCCGGGGCGGCCCTGATCTTTTAATTCACTGAATCTCTTTCTTCTCCTCTTTGTATTTTTCTTCCACTTTTCGGGATATCTCAGTTTTACCTCCAGCTCCTCCTTTGAATTTTTATTTGTGCTTCATTTTTTCTAATTTCCAAGAGCTCTTTCTTAAACTCTGAATAATCCCTCTAACCTAGCCTCTCCCTCCTGTGTGATTGCAAATGTCTTTTTCTATCTTTCTGAATATTCGTTAGGGTTTGTTCCCCTGCCCCCTACATTGTCTGTGTTCCTACTCTTTTCCTTTTCTGTCTATTCTCCTCTCATGTTATAGGCAGAGCAGAGCTGGAAATTGTTCAGCCATCGGCTCTCTGGAGAAAAAAGCCTTGAGTTGTCCAATTTCCACGGTGCAGATTCTCGCATGGCGGGCAATTTCTGTTACGTGGTGCTCTCCAAAGGCCATGGCAAGCAAGACACCTCCTGCGGCCTGGCAGCGTCCCCGGTGCCGGTCAGCCCTGCGTGGTCAGCACGGAGTGCCTGATCCTCTCTCAAATCCATCTGTGGGTCTCACTGAGGCAGCTGGGAAGGAGGGGTTGAGGCAGCGGGTCTGGATTCAGACAGTCAGCGCTAGGAGGGAAGATGAAAAGTGGTGAAAGAGAGAAGGAAAGAGCAAGAAGGCCCTGCAGCAAGGTCAGCTCACCAGCGAGTGGAAGGGCCACTTCCCGAAAGAGGACCCAGTGGGCTCCAGCTGAGTCATTTTGGGGCGCTCAAGACTGCACGTTCCTTTCGCTTACACTGTTCCTAATTATAATTCTGGGAGAAATTAGAGCAGTGGAGAATGGGGCCGATGGCTGAACAGCGTTTCTGAAATAAACATCCCGTCTCTCAAGTATCGAAGCGCCCCGCCAGACGACAAATTGCAGGACGTTAATTCCCGTCTCGTGTCCAGTGGCCAAGTGCACACGCCAGCAGGACACTGCTGCCACGCTGCTCCGCCCTTACCCAGGGGGACGGCGCTCTCGGGCCCGTGCAACTTCCACGCACCTTTGTTCCCGGACGCGGGCCGTCGGTCATGGCAGGTCACCCTCCATGGCATCTGCTGAGGCCTCCAGGACGTCGGCTTCCGAGATGGGGGCCGAGCACCCTGTTCTCACCCATCTCCAGTGCAGGAAGGAGACAGATACCCAGGTTGACAGAAAATGAGAGCCCGGCCTCCCACTCCCGTGAGCTTTCACACCGTGACCGTGACAGCTGTAAGGGCTACCCTCCATAATGAGCATAACATTTACAATGGTCAAGTGACCCGTGGCTTCCAAAAGCTACCATAAAAGACTGGCGCGTGACGCGCGCCCTTTGCACCTTCAGCGTCCGCCCTGCGCTCGCCGCCGCTGCCCCCTTCCCTGGGGCCCCTGCGAGGGCTGGGGATGCTCTGTCTTCAGCGGGTCTGGCTCCGGCCTGGACGAGTGCAGTTCCCTTCGTCTCGATGGCCTGTGCCAGTGCCTCCCCAGGTGCCCAACCGAAAAAGCCGGAAGTCACGTCATCAAGGCGCCGTTTGGGGCCCAAAGGGGCCTCCCGCTCGCCCACTTCTGTTCATCCGCAGCTTCAAATACAAGGACGCTGCAGACATCATTCCTCCCACGTGTGTGCGTTTACACAGAACACATTCATTCTATTCACCGTCGACGGGACTTAGGACTAATTACCTAGTTCCCCAAAGAGTAAGGGGTTGCAGGGGTGACTGTTCCCGGAATCCTGGGGTGGAAACATAGTAACGTTTCTTATCCAACGTCTTGATGCTGTTTGGTCAAAACACACCTGAAGACACAACATAAGGTTCACGGCAAATGCCACAAAAAGCCCACGCAAGGCTGGTACAGCTATGCGAGCGGGCGCTTCCCCTGCACGGGCGCGAAGCAGACCTGGGGGATGTGAGGAGACTCCGTCGGAAGCCTTGACCCCGTGGGGTTTCTGGAGCCCTGCTTACTGGATTTGTGTCGCTCTGTTTGGGCTGATTAACGTGGGTGTTTGTTTGGACCTTGGAAACGTGCTGGCTTGAATCTTGGTCTGTTAATTATGAAGAAGCGTTCCTCTGAGTTTTTCCGGAGATGGATACAACTCGATTCTCCAGAGGTAGGACACTCCTCAGTTCCGTGCTGAAAAGAAATCGTTAGTATATCAAGCGGCTCTAAATCAAAATCTCATCCTGTAACTCAGCTTTGTGTCCAGTTTCTAATATTTACTGGGACCCTTTGGCCAACCTAATCTGTTGGCATGTGGAAGCGCAGCTGTGCCTGGTGCTAGGTTTTTCAGCAATGTTTATGCACCATACACGACAGCAACTAAAGCCTGCACAGAAAAGAAAGCTTGCAGACGGGCTACTTCCTGAGACCTGGTGTTGGATGCATGAGTGAAACATGAGGCCACGAGGCCATGTGATGGGGAAGAATGTGAAACGGGCGGGCATGGCGCCAGCCCAGGGCAAACAAGTCTGACCACCTGGAGAGAATGAACCACCGAACAGCTGGAGGAGCAGCGGCGCTTCCTGAGCTCCGCGGGGCAGTCGGGCCTCCAAGCTTGATCCGCGTTTATCCTCACAACAGCATCTGGGCTGGGCACTGCTGCCACCCCACTGCCCAGAGGAGAACCGAGGCCCAGGGCAGTCCGGGAGCAGAGCAGGGTCAGACCCCGGTTCAAACCCAAGGAGGCCTGATTCCAGGGCCTGTGAGGCTTTACGTTTGGTACGACAGACGCACAGCCAGGTGCACGGCTTGGGGAATGTTCACGTGAGTGTCCGCCCTGAAACCTCCACCGAGACCGAGATACGGAGGGTCCTCGGCACCTCAGAAGGCGGCCCCGAGCCCCACCCAGAGTCAGCCCCTGTGCTGACCTCGGTCACCGTAGGTCACCCCTGCCGGCTCCCGACACTCGGGCCACTGTGCCTGTTTGCTCTCATCTGACCTGTCAGAGCCGTCCCGCGGCGTGAAGGGGCCGGTTTCGTTCCGTGCTGTGTAGTGTCCCGTGTGTGGACACACCAAACTGATGATCTGTTCTGCTGCTGGTGGGCATTTGGGTTGTGTCCGGCGTTTGGCTCTTTGCATAGACAAGACTCTACAAACACGGCCCCCCACATCCCCGGTGGGCACACGCCCGTGCCGCGGGGTGTGCACCAATTGCCGAGCAGATGGGCACAGAGCCCCGCGGGCTCAGCTGCGTGGATGCCGCTGGACGGTTCCCAGCGGCACTGCCTGCTCACGCCTCCGCCGGGCCTGTGGCCCCCTTGTGCTCCACACCCACGTGCTCGTCAGCCCTTTGGCCTCCAGTCACTCCAAGCCCCTTCCCAGATGCTGGCTGGACGCCCGACGTCTTTGTGTGGACGCCTGCTCAGATCTTCTGCACGCTGGAGGATGGAGCTGTCAGCCTTCCCACGTTGGTTTCTAAGAGTTCTCTGCGTCCTCAGTATCCGTGGCTACGTGGCAGCACCTCTTCACTTTCTGAACGGTATCTTCTGATGAACAAAAGCTCTTAATTTTCATGAAGTCAGATCAATCCACCTGTGTTTGTTGCTAGGTTCTCTGTGTCCTGGTCACCCCTAGGGTCCCCTGCCCCGCCACCTCTCAGCCTCTGCTGCACGGCCGCGCCCCGGCCTAGAACCGTCAGGGCTGCACTCTGTCCTCTCAGCCTCTGCAGACGATGAGGCAGAACAGACGGGAAACAGGACCGGGGGCCTCGGCACTACCTTCTCCCTCCATCCCTCCTGCCTCCGAGGCCAGGGTTCGGAGACGCCCCTCTTCCGTGCACCGCTCTCAGGGGGTGAGCCAAGCACTGCCTCGGCCGACTCAGCTCCGGGAGCAGCACGTTCACTCGGGACGCGGGCGACACCATCGCTGCCACTGAAGGCCGAGTGGCCGCGGGCGCTCCGCGACTCCAGGCGGAGACGGCCTGAGCCCAGTCGTGGGGTAGCGGCCTGAAGCTCCGATCGGCTGAGAGGCACTGACACGGCTCGCCTGGCTAGGGTGCAGGCGAGGTGAAGAGGCGCCCGAGGAAAAGCGAGGGGAGGCCGCTGCCCACCTGCGGGTGGAGGACTCACACCAGCCAGGCTTCAGCTGCGACGCAGAGGCCGCCTGGGCCGGGGGACATGGGCGGGCAGCCGGGCCACCGTCTTGTTTCTCCTCTTCCATCGCGTCCCAGGGGGAAGGTGTGCCAGGACCGGGGCCAGCCTCGCGGGACGGATGGGGCCCTCGCAGACGGAGGCTTCGCCTCGAGCCGGGCACCCGCTGTCCCGTGAAACGTGGGCGGACTCCGCAGTGGCCCCATTTTATCCTGCTCTCTCCTAACCTTGATTTTCTTTCTGGTTTTAAAAGTAACCTGATCCGTGGGAGACAATTTGGAAAACGCAGTTAAAAAACTAAAAGCACATTTTCAGAATCACCCGTAACAGCCGGCTGAGGCTCTGCTGGGCTTTGTCTGCTGTACTGTCGATGGCGTCTTGGTCTGTGGCCACAGCAGAGGGGAGCTTCGGGCAAAGGAGCGCAGGTCCCCCAGGCACCTTCACAGGAGGGGACGGCCGCCCTGGGTCAGCAGGTCCTGGGCAGAGCTGGTGTCCAGCTGCGGCGGCCATCAGGCCAGCGTACACAGAGTTCAGCCAGGCTGCGGTCACCACCCATTAGCTGGCTGTGAAGTCAACGTCATGAGTCCTAGCTAGCATTAAAAAATGGAATAGAGATGTCCATTTCTACGATTGCAACAGACGCTGATTTCTATTGGGGAATCGCTCACCTGGCAAGGTCGTCGCCCATCTGCCTGTGCCGTGTACGCTGTTGTGACAGCAGGGCCATTTCTCATGGCGGGACTGGCCTCGGTTAAGAAGGTTGGGAAGCCCCTGGCTGGCGAGGAGGGGCGTTCGGAGGCTGCCCGTGGCCTTTTCTGATGAGGAGGAGGGGGAGACGCAGTTACCAGGGCCAAGGTGTGTTGACGCCAAGGCGGCCGGAATGTGGGCAGAACAAGGAAGGTGCAGCCGGACCTGCTTAGACCTGGGCTAAGCACCCCCTCCCCGGGCGTCCACCCCTCCACGCGCCACGGCTGTCCCCTTGTCCCCAGCTCCAACCACAGTTTCCCTGGAGGGACCCTTGCAGTGGACATCAGAGAAACACGGGGAGGGTCCACACATGCGTCAGCTTGGGTAGAACACACGCTGGCCGCACACGTGTCTGGTGTGGACACACTCTGGGGCGCGCGGAGCTCCTCCAAGAACTTGCCCTCGACTCCACGCCTGTGCTGGGAGGGCTATTCGCCGATCACATCTCCCTTCCCTCCCAAAGAACGATTCCCGTGTGTCGCTCGGAAACCGAGGCCTCCGCTCCTGGGCTGGCAGCGTCAAGGCCACCGTGCAGCCACCACGCTCGGCCCAGGCACCAGTCTGGGGCCCTAACCCCTCGGCAGGTACCGTGCTGACCGGATCCAGTTAGAGCTGCGAAGCCAGGAGGGACCCTGTGAGGGCGACGCCAAGTGGTCCAGGCCCCTCCCTGGAAGGTCAGTGGGAGACGGGCGCCTGGCGACAGCAGCCTGGCCGTGGGGGGCTGGGTGGTCCTCCTTCCAGCCCAGATGGTGTGGGGGCCCCGAGGAGCCTGCATTTTCGGCTCTCAGAGTCAAGACGCAAGATATGAGACTGGGAGCGTCTGCTCCGGGCCCGTCTTCTGACTTTATATTACAGACAAGTGAGAACGGAAACGGTAGAGAGAACGGCCCTGTAGACCCCACGGGCCCCCTTCCACGGCCAGCCTGGTGCCCTCTGCCCGCCAGCCACAGAAATCCCAGGCTTCACATTTCATCCATAAATATTTGGTTAGCTTTCCCTGAAAAATAAAGATTTTTAAAAAGAACATTAGTAGAAATCTATTACCACACAGAAAATTAATAATAGTCTTGAGATCATCAAATTTCCAGCCGGTGCTCGGCTCTGGACCGAAGCCACTGGGACAGAGCTCGGTCGCAGCTGCGGGGCAGAGGAGAGTGTGGGGAAGCGAGTCCTCTGGTGCGTCTGCCCCGAGGACAGAGGTTGGACGACGGCAGGAATTCCAGGGCAGCGATTCGCTGCAACGTGAGGAAGAGCTCCTGCGATCGGAGCTGCCCAGTCCCGGCCATCGCTGAAACTGCCCTGCTGCTTCGGGCGCTGTGACGCTGGCGCTGCCCCGGCAGGGCAGAGCCCGGTCGCCTGGCGCCCTTGCGGAGCTGTCTGCTGCCTCTGGCTCCACCCGGCGTCCCCGGTTTCTCCTGGAGGCACGGCCCACCGGTCCAGGCCCCACGGGAGGATCCACGCTGGGGCGGCTGTGCCCCGCGGTGCGGGATGCTTTAGTCAGGCTTAAGGCTACCCACTGGCTTCCCACATCCTGCCGTAGTGGACGTCGTCACGTCCCCGCCCGGCATACCGTGCTGGTCCCTCCTGCTTGGTGCAGACACGCGGGGCCACAACGGGGACCCCCGTGCTGCGTCCTCACCACCTGGACACCCCCCAGGCAGCGTGCACTCCGTGCAATGTCACCGCTATTCGATGCGGAACTGCTGCTAACGGCTGGCACGGGGTCACCCAGACAGAGGCCAGAGGCCTGACGGCGAAGATCACGGGGCGCGATCAGACCACGGCGCGGGCCCCGCCCTCCAGCCCTCGGAAGTGAGGCGGAGGGCGGCGGCGCTTTTTCCTTCACTTTTTGTGCAACCAGCTCTGCGTCCTGAGCAGCTCTCCACCCGCACCCGACCCTGTGCTTCCCGCTCTCTCGCACTCACAAGTGTTATACGCAGCCCGCAGAAAAGCCCAGTCAGATCCCCGCGGGAGCCTGTCCAGGGGGTCTGTGTGCTAACAGCCGACCCACAGGCCCCCGGCGGGCCCAGGTGGCCGTGGCGAGCAGCGAACTCTGGGGACGCGGGGCAGGTCCCCGCGAGGGCGCTGCGTGGGTGCCAGGCCCGGTGCAGCCGTACCACATGCCCTGCGGTGAGGCCTCAGGCCCGGGCTGTGGTCCTGCCCAAGGCCCTGCCCCCGGCCCGGATGCTCTGCCGTGGCTGCGCTGCCTTAGAGGCCGGAGTGACCCGCCCATCGGCGCTGCCCACGCAGCCTGACGGGGTCTGTGCGAGCGGCACCCCTGCCCCACCGCGGACGGAAGAGGAAGCGGCACCTTCAGCCCATTTGGTGGAATCACTTTTTGGGGTCGTATCTGAGCATCAGTCCTCAGTTCCACAGGCAATTAGGAACGGCCGGCTGAGCGCCACTAAGCATCTCGGCGCCCCGGCCCGGAGCTCTGGGCTGCCCTGTTCCGTCCCCTCTCAGGCTCATCTCAGAGGGCCGGGTGCCCGTCCCCGGGGGAGTGAACTGGGCGGCCCCCTGGGACAACGGGGGCTGTTGGGTGCCGGGAGCTCAACCTGCTTCCCTAGACCCGCCCTGCCCTCCGCAAGCTGGGTCTCATTCCTGATGGAGCCAGGCCAGCGATGTCCCCCCGCCCCACGGCTGAGTGTCAGCCTGGCTTGGGCTTTGCCTTGTGCCCAGGGCGCTGTGGCGGGATCTGAGCTGCGTCGGGAGGCTGGGGAGCGGCGAGTCCGGGGGGCGGGCGACGTCCGGACACAGTGGTCTGTGGATGGTCAGAGGGGCATGGGGTGGCCAGGTGGCCAGGAGGTGGGAGAGATGCTGCCCCGGGCCACCGAGAGGGTGGAGACCCTTCCAGCCGAGGCAGGGACGGAGCAGTAAGCCGGGCACAGGCTCGGACACTGTGCCCCAGCGCCTCTTTGCCTACAGGCAACCCCAAGCCCGCCCTCCTTCAGACCTGCGCAGACAGCACCTCCCTCACCCTGCGTGCTGCTTCCAGAAGCTCTCGCTGAGCCTAGGCACCTGGGGAGAGAAGGGCCCCGAACACCAGTGACCACGGCCAGCAAATGAGGGGCACCTGGCCCTGCTCACCCCCTGTCAGGGCAGGCAGCCCCTCCCCCAGGACCCCCGTGGCCTCAGGCGGGAGGGCCCCTCCTGGGGAGAACGGCCTGCCCCAAGCCAGCCCTAACCCTCGCCCTGACCCCTGCAGACCCTCGGAGTCCCTCCCCAGTCGTCCGTCTGCCAGAGCACACAGCCAGGGCGGCGTCAGCTGGACAGGTGGACCGGGGTCAAGTCGGTGGGGACGAGGCTGAGGAAAGGAGACGGGGAACCTGAGCCTGGTCTCTCCCCTGCTGCCACTTTGACTAGAAAAACCAAGAATTCTAAGTTCAAAGCTGGACTCTCAGGTGGTTATGAAGGCATAGTTTATACAACTTGCAAGCTTGATTTAACACTTTTCAATATTTAGGCAGCCTTGTACCCAGACAGCAGGGGACCTGTGGCCTCCAGTGCAGAGAGAAAGTGGGTCTGGTTCTCAGAGTCACTGGCCCCAACGCCCGGCGGTCTCAGCGATCTCCGAGGGTCCCACTCAGCTCACCTCCAGACGCAGCCTCTGGGCCGTCCTCTTGGCTTCTAGGACCGGCGACACCCTTTTCGTGGTTAGCTGCTGGCTCTCACCACCATGGGCCACCAGATCCCCAAGAATGATCCTCCTGGACCACCTCTCTCCAGGCCCCGCAGGGGACGCCCAGTCTTCCCGCAAGCTGGCCACAGAGTGTCTCCCGGACATGTGTCTCCCGGCAGGTGCAGCGCTGTCTCAGGGTGAGGGGGCTTCACCCTAGAAACCACGGAGCTGCCCTGGCCTGGGAGACCCCGAGCCAGACGGGACAGCTGCTCGGGACAGCCGGCTCTGCCTGCAGACCTGTCTCCGTGACTTCCCGAAACCACCCCGAACCAGGGAGACGCAGCCCCCTGACCATGGCTCCGTGACCGACTGGGCGAGTATCTCAAGCCAACCAGGGGCCTTCCCAGCCCTGGGCGGGGCCTCTGCCCCGGCCTCGCCCTCCAGCCATGGGCCTCCCAAGCCACCATCAAGTGGAAACAATGCAGCTTTTTTGTCTGCAAAAAAAAAAAAGAGGGGAGGAGAGAGTGGGGAGGAGAAGAAATCACTTGCCTCCCGGTGGGTGGCAGGGCTCCAGTGTGGAAGCCACTGTGTGACCCCCACTTGCAGCAACCTGAAAAGGACTGTTGCTTCAAGAGCTGGGACTAAATCAAGCAACGTGTCCGTGTTTGCAGGAACATCGAGCGCTCTGAAATGTGCTTTCCATCTACCGCTTAGCATTCAGGAAGATAAACAAGGTGTGGCTTAAACAGCAGTTCCAGACTTCTGGGTACCTCACAGAATTCTGCCAAGGACTGAGGGAGAGGCCGTCGGGCAGAGACTCATCGGTGGGGCGCGGGCAGGGTGCCTTGGTCCGGGGACCGCCGGCCAGCCTTCTGAGGTTCACCCAACACCCGCCGAAGGGCCAGGAAGGGGCAACACCCTCCTGACCGGCCAGGGATTCACAGTTACACGTGGCCGTGCGCCGCGTTTGGACTTGGGCTAACTCCTCACTTCGTTTTTCAAGCCAAACTGCACAAACACACGAAACTGAACAGCCCCCGGGAAGAGATAGCCTCGCGGTTTTCAATCAGCCTCTGACAATGGCGAGCGGCGCCTAAGCTAGAGGCGGCTGTACCACACGTTCGAATAAGGAGACGGTTTCCACCTGGAGAGTCAGCTGCGGGAATCAGCAGATCAGAGCGATGCTGGAATTTCTAAGGTCCTCGGTGGCAAAGCGAGCTCTCTCGGATGACGTGGTTCGAGGGGGCCAGGAGGACAGCCCTCCAGCAGAGGCTTGAAATCCCATCAGCTTCTTCAAGCCGTTAGCTTAAGGCGGGAAGGCAGAGGCCTCCTCTCAGGGTCCGAATGTGATTGCTGGGCAGTGGTTCCTGGAGCGCCAGGCTCATTTCTGTCTGGGCTCAGTGGGAGAGGATGCTGGGACCAACCAGCGATGTCTTCCGTGGGCGCGGAGAACGGGCTGGGAGCATGCGTGCCGTGGAGCCCCCGCTGTTCTTTGAGGTTGTCAGCCGCTGTACCTCGGCGCGGTCTGAGAGGATTCAGAGGTGGAGCGGGGACAGTGCATGGAGCCAGGCGGCACCTGAAGGGACAGGAAGGGACACGAGGTGGCTTGGGGAAATGAGCCTGAACTCGTGTTCTTGTGTAGGGCCTAGACCTGCCACTGGGTCCAGGGTGTCGCCCTGACGGTGATGAGTTATGGGAATGAAACTTTACTGCCAGTTAACACGGAAAGCGTGGTCACGAGGGGAACTGCTGCTGGAGCAGGGCCTCTCTCCTGAGCCTCTTGTTCCCAGTTCTCCCAGCACCCAGTGCAGCTTCTCGTTCATTCCCTCGTTGCTTTATTCGCCTACGCGTTCACTCAGAGATCAGTAGCCTGGGATGGGCTGTTTACTGTGGAAGGCAGCTTCCACGAGCTTGCGTCTCCGTGGGAAGGCGGGGTCAGGCCGGGTCCGCCTCGGGAGAAGCCGGTTTCCCGCAGCGGGGCAGGCGTGGGGCTCAGACTCGGTGACTCAGCGGGTGGCGCCCAGTCACGTGGTCACGGAGAAGCCGCCCCGCGCTGAAGGTGTCTCCCTAGGTGTGACCGCTGGAACTGGGCCCACCGGTCGGAGGTAGATTTAGTGCTTCACTAACCTAATTTTAAAGTCACAGGACAGAAGCCTAAATGGCCTTTGGCAAGATCACCCTGAATTTCCATTTCTCTTGCTTCCCCAGCTTCCCAGGTGCTGCTGTTAATCCTATAAAAGCAGCTCCTCTGCCAGCCCTGGAGAAGCAGGTCCCAGGGCCGGGCCCACGTGGGCCCCCAGGGCCTCTGAGGCCTCCCCGCCCCGGGGGAGGTGACAGACGCAGAGCCGTCCGGCCTGGACTCCCACGTGTTCAGAGGCGATGCCAACTCCAGCTCCTCGGAGCAAATGCCAAGGAACACATTCCTCCCCAGCTGAGTCACGGCCGGCTCCTAGAGCCTTCTGCTCTGTGCTGTGGGGCTCGGGGAGCTCTGGGGGTAGGACAGCCGGCAGCACAGAGGGCGTGACCGTGGAAAGTCCTGGGAAGTCCACGCGGGGTCCTCGAGGCCTCAGCCGTGGGGCTCTGCAGGCCTCGCCTTCACAGGCTCAGGGCCCCGTCAGGGCCAGAGGGCCCCCCAGGAGGCGGGGCGGGCGGGCTCCCAGTCCCCCTGGAGCTGGTACACCTCTGGACGTGGGTGGGCAGGTCTGCGAGGGGCCCGGCAGGGTGCGGACCGAGTCTTCAGGGCGCACGCAGCACACGAGAGGATTTAAAGCAAAAGCGACAGCACACTGTCCAGCCTCAGGCAGTCGGGGACGGCCGGCTGCCAACCCTGGAGCCAGAGAGCAGGGCCGAGGGCCGAGAACCTCGGAGAATATCCCTGTGCCTCCGGCCCAGAGCCGGCCGGTGCGCGAACACGGGGCGTCCAGCCCCGCCGTGGCTCTGCCTGCAGTACCTCTGCTCCTGGCGTGGGCGCGGACGGACTCAGGCCCCCAGGGTCAGGGTGCGAACCGTGCCTGAGCGGTCCACGGGGGCCAGCTTTCGTCTCTGTAGTTTTCTAGAGAAATCCTGCCCAGCTGTTCACTTTTCTTAGGTTAAATGAGGGCTTTAAAGAAAGATCACGCAGTAGAATACACGCGTTATCTTCTGTGTAAACTGGACTAGTTTCAGTTTGCACTGTGGTGAATTAAGTCTTGTTACCAAGGGAAATGTAAATATATTTTGTCTCGGTGACCAAAAGGAGAGAAAGGAGGGACAGTCGGTAGGAGAACAGTCCTTGGGGAAGCGGAGGCCAAACCCTGGGGAGACTGGACCAGGCCTGGGCGGAGGCGGCGGGATGGGGGGGGAGGGGGAGGAGTGGCACAGGAGGCCCTGCTGGCGACTGGACAGCAAGTAGGAGGAAGCCCAGCGGCTGACTGCAGGCCTCTGCCGGGGCCCGAGTGTGTCTCCCCGGATGTACACGCTGGAGTCCGACCCCGGGGCCCCGAAGATGCCCCTCTTTGCACGTGACTGGTTAGGATGAGCTCGGGCTGGAGCAGGGTGGCCCTCGCCCAGCACGAGTGGTGTCCTTGTGAAAGAGGGACATTTGGACGCAGGCACACCTAGGGAGAGGCCACATGACCACACAGACAGAGATCGGGAACCCCAGCGATTTCAGGCGGCCACCAGAAGCTGGGGAGGGGCTGGGATGCGGTGCCCCTCACGGCTTGGAAGGCACCAGCCTGCCCACAGCTTGGTCTTGGTGTCCAGCCCCAGTCCCGTGAGGCGCTTAGGCTGCCGGCTGTGGGACCTGGTGCAGGCAGCCCAGGGAGGCGACAGCCTCCAGTGACTCCCGCCTTGTCTTCCTGCTTTTGCTCCCGCCCAACCAGGCACCTGGGTGTGAGGCCCTGTGTGCCCACCGGGTTTACAGTCATGCTAATTGGAACCAATTTGCCAGACACACTGGGCAGGTCCCAACAGGAGGTGCTGAAAGGATTGGCAGGAAATTCAGGTGACAGGGAACAGGCAAGGCAGAACCAGAAGCAGATAAAGTGAACAACGCCTTCTTGAAAACACAAATCCAGGTGGGGGGTTGGCTGGCACTGGGGGCTCCCGTCAGAAGGCAGGGAGGGCCGGCCGGGCCCAGGTGGAGGGAGGGCCCAGTCGGAGACAGGCGTCTGACCAGGGCATCTGGGCAAGGGGACCAGGTGGGTCCCCCGTGCGGGGCCCATGGGTGGTTTCGAGGCTGAGGGTGGAGTGACGGGAGGCCCGAGCTGCGGCCTTAGGATCCGAGGGGCCCTGGAGGCAGCCCTGGTCGGATGTGGCCATAGTCGCAGGGCTTGTTGCAGGTCCTGTCCCGGGTCTGAGCTGGACCACGTGCTGTAAGGACCCCCGACCTCTCCTTCCTTTGTTCCCCACCGGCCCTGGGCACCTGTGGCCCCGCCCCCGCCCCTCGGCCTCTAAACCAGTCTCTGCGGGTGGCTTCCGTGCTGTCACGCCCTGCTCAGGGCCTGAGCTTCCCTTTCGCCAGGTTGTAAGGAAAATCCCTGCCTCACACTCGGGCCCCACAGCCAGCGGCCCCGCAGGCCTCAGCCGGCTGCGGAGCTCCCGCTATGGCCGCGCCAGAGTCCCACGGGGGGTCCTGCTGACGGAGGACAGGCCACCGACTGCCCGGGGGGGGGCGTGACGCCCGGGGGGGGGGCGTGACACCCGGGGGAGGGCATGACGGTGTGCGGCAGCCCTGGAGGAAGACAGGACAAAGAGGAAGACAGGACACGGTGGCCTCGGGCACTTCCTGTCACAGGGTCACCTGCCCGCTGGCCTTTCCGTCCACGGGGCACAAGCCACAGCACAGAGCCCAGAAGATGTGGTATCAGCTCCACTGTCAGCCACGCGAGAGGGGGCCCTGAGACCGTCACCCCCCAGGCCACTGTAAGCTTTGCCCCATGGTGACAGACATGGTCTGAGTGGCCCTGGAGGCCAGCACCTGTTTTCCCAGATGCAGAGAAGGAGGCGTAGACGTCTAACTGAGTCAGCACGGATCTGCGTTTCATCAAATCCAAGGGCAGGTGCTCAGCTGCCCCTCTTGGACGGCGGGCACGGTCTGTCCCGTCTCCTCTCCCGTCAGCCGGCCTCGGCTGCTGGTGTGCTGAACGCGAGGCTCCCGGGCAGCGGACTCTGCGGAGGCCACGTGCCCCGGGCTTCACGCCGCAGTCGCCCATGACCGAGGACAGGGCCTCGTCACGGGAGCCTCTGGAACAGAGCAGGGGCCCCACCACGGAGACACCCACGCCACCCAGCGCAGCCCTTCCCCCCGGGCGGCTCTGCCAGTCGCTGGCTCTGTGGGGCCGAGTGCCCTCCGCTGTAAAGAGGGTGGACAGGTCCCTTTGCATCTGTGAGGACGGAGCGTCACCGCCCGCCTCGGCCGCGCGCCCTTGCCGGCAAGGGGACGAGCCACACGCGTGGCCGTCGTGTGCATCTCGCGAGGAGGGGCTGCAGCTGGGGGTCGGGGGGGACGACAGCCAGACAGGGTCGGGGGGGGCGGGCGTCTTCTTCTTCCAACTCTCTCTGTCCTGTCGCCACGCCCAGGCTCACGGGCCTCCTGGAGGCTTGTGTAGAGCTTACAGTTTAAACAGGGCCTCACAGGACCTCGACGTCCTGAACCACATTTGAAGCAAAGCTGAGGTTCGGCCTCAGAAGGTGGTGACACAGAGTAACCCTCAGCCGAAGCCCTGCTACAAGCGACGGCAAATTTGCTTTGCCAACCTCCACTTTAGTCCCAAAAGTAACGCACCCACCAAGACCAAAGACGGGAGACAACGCGCCCAGGTTTCGGGAGCAAAGGCCCTGACGGCTCTGCTCCAGGAGCGGCTGCCACTGTCCGGTCAACGGCGGGCCGTCAGCAGCGAGCCGGCACGTGCCGTCGACGTGTTTCCCCGGAGCCCCTAGCCCCCAGGAATCAGCGCGGCGGGGCCTCCCACACTCGTCTCCCGCGGTTCGGCCCCAAGCACCCTAGCCCAGGTCCCCCCTTTCTCCCCACGGCTTCTGGTACGTCTGGGTCCCAGCTGCCCGGCCGGGCTCACCACCCGCACGGGTCCAGGGGCGTCCCTGGCAGAGGTCTCGTGCGCACGGGGAACAGGGTGGGGTCCGGCGGCCAGGAGAGTGTGACTCTGGGGCCGCAGGAGGGCGTCGAGTTTGGGTGACAGGGAAACGGCACTTGGACAAACTCGAGGCACCTGGAAGCAGCACGAGCTCAGCTTTAGGCCCCTGGGGGGGCTGAGGCCGGCGTGGCCCTGCAGACGGCACGGCCAGTGAGGGAAAGGGCTACGGAGAGGGTAAGTCCTCTACGTACGGACAGAAATAAAACCGTTAGGTCGTAGCAACCTGTGAGAATATCCGTGCCTCTTCACAGCGTCCGGAGGTGTGGGCCAAGCGAGGGAGAGGGTGCGAGCACGGAGCCCCCGTCCCTCGGGCGCGGCTGGTGACCCCCCGCGCGTGTGCGCAGACCCAGCCGTCGGGTTGTGGTCGGGAGCGGGGGTCCACCGTTCCCTCGGGCGCCCGGCTCTCCTTCCCTTCTCGGGGGCTCCTGGAGGCCAGGGCCTGGGTACATTTTCTTTTGTAATAACGCCTTCCCAGCCCGGCCCTCGTTGGGCACTCGGACACCCCCACACACCCTGGGACTCAGCCTGTCGAGCAGGGATGGCAGATATGATGACTCTGCTGAGTTCAGGCCTTGGGGTCCCTTCCAGTCCCCGCGTGCAGTCGCCAAGGGCCAGCCCCCCAGTTGTGGGCGATGACTTCTTTCCTGAGAGCAGGGACGAGACGTCCCACGGGCTGAACAAAGCCAGTACTCTCCCAGAGCCCAGAGGGGTCCCGGCACAAACACAAATGCTTCTAACGAGGACGCGGCCTGCGATGAAACGCCCTGTGACCCGGGAGTGTCCGAGGCCTGTGCTGACTGCTGTCCACAACCGGGGCGCCTCCTGCTTTGGGATCCAGACCCCGTCTCCCATCTCGCCCCTCCGCTGAGCGGCTTCCCGTCCTCAACATGCCCGTCTCCACTCACCCTCTGGAGCCCTGGGTCCCCCTAATTAGCTCTGTGCTCGAGCGTCTTTCTGTATCTCCTCGCTGCCCTGGCTGGGACCTTGGCTAACCTCCCAGCTGAGCCAGCGAGGCAGGCAGCTCCACCATTTAGGGGGCACGGCCCCCAACTCCTCCTCCTTAAAGAGACACTGCCTGGGATTTCATCACAAGCCCATCAAAACATAATCCAGAAAGTTTTGCTTAATGGAATAATCAGGAAATAAATGATGTGGTTAATGGGCTTCCTGGTTAATGGGGGTTAGAACCTCTTTTGTCCGAGGCTTTCCTCAGATGTATCACCAGACGACCGCCTCCAGCGCCTGCTGCCACGTGACTCGGTCTTGAACCCTTAACTCCCACAGAACCCTAAGGATAAAGGCAGGCCTTTCCCGGCCCTGCGGCCAGACGTGGCCGTGTTTGTTCCCCAGAGCAGCCTGGCGCTCCCACCCCCGTGGGCTGGAGGATGGCAGCTCAGCTCAGCCCCGGGAGGACGTTCCGTGGAGGGGCAGCTGCACCCCGGGCGCCCACACAGCCGGCGCGCGGGAAGCTGGGCTGCGTGGATCCCGGGCCGCAGGACAGAGCACGGGTCCGTATCTGCTCACCTGCAGAGCCTGTGTCGATACCGCAGCTGCTGACCTGCCGCCCCTAGGCTGGCCTGGCACCCACCCCGCCCCAGCCCTGGGGACGACAGGCCTAGAGCAGAGCTGACCTGGGAGGCCTCGGGCAGGGCCGGGGGCTAAGAGGGAGAAGCAGCCAGCGCACGGCAGCGCGGACGGCAGAGCGCTGAGCGCGTGCGCACCTGTCCCGGCCGCACGTGGGTCTCTCCGGGACCAGCTCCGAACACGCCTCACCGCTGCATATCAGGTATGGGACGCCCGCAGACAGCTTCCGGGTCACTGTGAATGTCAAGTGCGGCAACACAGAAAACTTAGAAAGCTGCCGAAGTGCCACTGCTGGCAACTCAGGCTAAAAGCCCCGAAGTGCTACAAACATGGGGCCTCGAGCTGCTCAGTCCCTCCCTTAACCCCCAGCACCACAGTCCCCTCGGCTTGGCAGCCACGGCCCCATCACAGCAGCTCACGCGTCCCGCTTGATGTATACAAGCACACCCCTCCCCCGAGGCCTCTGCCCCGCAGGCCCCACCTTCCAGATTTCTGGCCACGGGAAGTTCCAGGCAGGGGTGGCTAGGCCAGTGGGGTCCACAGGCGTTGCCTCCATCTTCCGCTTGGTTCTGGCTCCAAGAATAATTAGGAAATCCCTGTGAGGGGAATACCAGGCCATCTGTCACCAACATCCAGGATGGGAGGAGATGGCCTGGCCAAGGGGGCCTGATGACAGGAGCACGGCTGATGGACACAGGGGCAGAAGGAAGCCTACCTACTGGGCCAGCTGCCCCGGCCAGGATGCACATCTGCCAGGAAACTGCAACCAACAGATGCAGAGAAACCCAAATCTAGGCACAACGGTGGGGGGGCAGCAGGAGGGGTCCCTGACCCCCAGCAGAGGAGGGTCACCAAACATGGGGGGGGGCACAGGGGATGAATGGGTGGATGGATGGGTGGGTGGATGGATGGGTGGGTGGATGGTGGATGGATGGGTGGATGGGTGGGTGGATGGATGGATGGGTGGATGGATGGTGGATGGATGGGTGGGTGGGTGGGTGGGTGGATGGATGGGTGGGTGGATGGGTGGGTGGATGGGTGGGTGGATGGGTGGGTGGATGGATGGATGGGTGGATGGGTGGGTGGATGGGTGGGTGGATGGGTGGGTGGATGGGTGGGTGGATGGATGGTGGATGGGTGGATGGAGATGGGTGGGTGGATGGGTGGGTGGATGGATGGATGGGTGGATGGGTGGATGGATGGATGGGTGGATGGGTGGGTGGATGGGTGGATGGATGGGTGGGTGGATGGGTGGATGGATGGGTGGATGGATGGGTGGGTGGATGGATGGATGGGTGGATGGATGGGTGGATGGATGGGTGGGTGGATGGGTGGGTGGATGGGTGGATGTGTGGATGGATGTCAGTTCTCTCTCCTCAAAGCACGAGCACAGGGAGAAAGCCACAAGTTAACAGAGACAATTTCCTCCCCCGAGGCCTCAGTAACTTCACCTGTCGACCGGGGGTTTCATTTGTCTCACCTCCCTCACGGGATGGCTTTGAGTATCAAATGAGGTAGAGCGCATTTGAAAATAACTTTGGAAAGTGTCATTGAATCATGTACACGAGCCATGTACCGTTTCTTTTTATTTAAAATTTTAAGTATTTATTTATTTAGGCTGCGCCGTGCAGCTTGTGGGATCTTAATTCTCCAACCTGGGATCGAACCCGTGCCCCCTGAAGTGGAAGCCCAGAGTCCTAACCACTGGACCGCCAGGGAATTCACCTTGTACTGTTATTATCTAGATTAAGTGGAGTGAGTAGAAATTAGTGAGAGGTTTGGATTAGAGGGTATACTTTTAAAAAATTTACTTTATTCCTTTCAAGTATATGTAGTTACAGGAACTAATTACTAATGGTATATTTTCAAGTCAAAGTCCTGCTGGGCCTACTACAATGAATAGGAAAAAAATCATAATTAGCAGCCTTATCTGTATGCAAACAACGAATGTTCCCAAAGACCTTAACGCCACTTACATTCTTTAAGTGATTAAATTGCTCGCAAACCCCTTTCTCACTAGAAAGTCTAAAAGTGAACTTGAACCAGCCAAATACCATTAACGTCTAATTGTTCCAAATTCCAAACGAACGTAGTCTCAGCTGACATTGTTTTCCAGGCACAGTACATGAAAACACAAAAGGTAGCTGCGCCCATGAAGTTCACAGACCCTTATTTCTGGGTGTGAAGCTTAGATGCACCGACAGCCCACTGTGTTAGTCTTGGGTCCGTGTCGTCTGGGATGAGCCTGATAGCGGCTTTGACCTGGGAGAGGCCGCGGCTGTGAGCTTCCTGTCTTCCTGTCACAGGGACAGCAGGACACCAGGGCCGTGTGAGAAGGGTCTCACGCCACCTGAACACAGATATGTGTTTTTCTTCTCTGTTGCGTTTTGAAAAGCCATGACCAGGACTCTTTTGTTCTTCCTCCAAGTAAAAAGCATACTTGGCAGCTAAGGCCGTTTTTCAGCCTCTGTTTGACGCCTTCCCTTCCGGTTAAAATTATACGAGGCCCCGAGGCATGTCTGGTGATCACGGGCCACTCTCTTGGCTAGACGTGTAGTTTTTATGTGAATAGCATTATTGTTATATGATATAAAACGCAGGGAAAATGGAAGCTTGACTACTTCTCTGATTAAAATTTGGCCTACCAAAGAAGCTTTGAGAAGTCAAGCATCAGAACGTCTGCTTTCAGTCAAGGTGGACTAACAGGGCCCAGATTTACCCTCCCACCCAAAACAGTGAAAACTGGAAAACATACATGAAACATGTGTTAGACGTTAGCCATCAGGCAACGAAGAACAGTGATGCCTGAGAGGGGCACCCGGCGGCGGCCCAGCCTGTGGCCTGCAGAGGGTGTTCCAGCCCCCGGTGTGGGGAGATGGACCCCAGGAGAGCCTCCCACAGTTGAGGAGACGAGGGGGCGGGGCAGGGCTGTCGAGGCTGCTCGAAGCTTAGGGGCGTTACTGCAGAGGAGCGGGTTGCCCAGAAGGGGGCTCGGAGACCTGCAGAGGGTTCGTCCTCGGGCTGTGGGTGAGTCCTGACCCACACAGGCATGGGGGGGAGTCCCCTCAAGTTCTAGTAAAGAGCGGCGGTCCTAAAGGATTAAAGGGAGAGATGCTCGGTCCCCACACAAGCCTGACACACGGCGGAACATACTTCACAGGACGTCGGGGAGTGTCCTCGGAAGGGTTTTGCCCTGTGAGTGGGAAAAATTAGCCTCGGCCTAAGTGTTCCCATCAAACAAAGTCTAAAAGCTAAAAAGACCCAAAAGGATCAAAACTTTCCAAGTGACTTAAACTGCATCCCAGAACGAGCATTCATGAAGAACACAGAACATACCCAGCCCTCAAGCAGGCAAAATTCACAATGTCTGACCTCTGATCATGCAAAGAGGCAGGAAATTACAATCCAAATGAGACGAAAAATCAGTCCATGAAAATCAACTAAATACCACACCAATCATGGAGTTAGCAAACGAGGATATTAAAACAGGTATTATAATTACCTCCTACGTGTTCAGGAAGTCAGAGGAGTGAGTTAACATGTTAACAAACAAGCTTCTCGCATTAAAGGCTGCAGTGTCGGGACTGAAACACTCCAGAGCCACAGGGGATTGGATGCCATGGAAGAGGACACAGCACGAGAAATAAGGAAAGCAAAACAGAAGACGTCTGCAGAACTGAGCGTCGGTGGACTGTGGACGGACTTCACGCAGCCTCGTGTGCGTGATTACAGCTGCGGAAGGAGGGGTAGAAACACTAGACGGGATCGTGGCTGCCGTGTTCCACTTTTGCTGAAAACCATAAAGCCACGGATCCTTGAAGCTCAACAAACCCCGAACACAAACGACACGCATGTGAGGGCAGAGGCGGCTGAGGATGGGGGCTCACACGCCCCAGCTCCCACCTCCCGCATGTGACTTAGCCTCCCCCCCCACCCCAACAGATGCTCGTTAGTGTTCTTCCTCCTCCTCTTTGGAAAAAACGAGGAGTGGCCGCTGAGGACCGATGTGCCCTGGTAATTAAGGTCATGACCACGAGCTGCAGCCCTGCAGCCCTGCGGAGGCCACGACGCTTGAAGACCTGTGGTCACAGCCTCCAAAACACAGCAGCTGCTGGAGGATGGGAGATTCTATGGGCGTGTGTGTGTGTGAGGCGGGTGTCTGCAGCTCTGTTTGCAGAAGGGCCCCGTGGCAGATCCCGCCGTCAGCAGGGAGGTCGTGTGAAATGCCTGCAGCAGCTCCGTTCTTTAAGAAACGGGGTGAGGCGCCGGTGGCCCCCGCGAGGCGCTCTTCTCCGCTCTTGGAATTTGGACGTGTGAAGCAAAAGACACGTGTAATCTGGGGCCTGGTTGGTGCCACCTGAACAACTCAGGCTCCCAGGCAGAGGCCCCAGTTTCCTGGCAGGAACCAGGACAGGTTGATTCCACCCAAGAGGCTGTGGAGGGCACGGGTGAGAGCTGCATGGGCATCAACGAACACGTAGTCATCTTATCGTTAGTGTAATTTTTTTGGCACAAAGAATTATAAGTACAATGTGCTTCACATATGTGATTCCAGATTAGGTTAGTGATCCAGAGTCTGTCTGAGGGACGGATAATCTAAAAATTGAACACGGGAAAGCAGTTCTTCAAGAAGGAAAACACACAATTACAATATTACCAGGAATTCCACTCCCAGGTGTGTACCCCAGAGAACTGCAAACGGGCTGGAACAAAAACTCATATACGAATGTTCAGAGCAGCGTTACTCACAGTAGCCAAAAGGTGGAAACAGCCCAGATGTCCATCAGCTGATGATGGACACAAAGTGTGGTCCATCCGCACAGTGGGTAGCATCTGGCCACAAGGAACGAAGCTGTGGTAAGTGCCGTGATGTGGATGAACCTTGAAATCACTCTGCCCCGCGAAAGAGGCCACGAAGCATCCAGCACGTACGAAGCCACGCGCAGAATTAACGTGGTTCCCGGGGGCTGGAGACGGGGCGGGGAGGGACGGCTCACAAGCACAGGGTTTCCTTCTGGGGACACAGGTGGTGGCCACACAACACTGGGAAGGTACCCAATGCCCCGAACTGTGCACTTTAAATCGATTCATTTCATCTTCTGTGAATTTTACCTTAATTGAAAAAACACAGTGGAGCAAGGACTTCTCCCACATCTGGCCCTTTTCTCTCCGCTTCAGCCGCTCCGGTCTTTCTTCTTTCAATTTCTTCTCCGCAAACACATCAACTCAAATGCAGCTCATATATTGCAACGCGGAACGTATTTCTGAAGGAATATGTAATGCGAGTGGCGCAGAGACCCCCTCCTTGCAGTACCGTTGGCTGGGGCCAACGGCGGGGATCCACGGATCGAAGCCGCTGCGCCCGCGGGTCCCTCCTCGAAGCCAGGGCGGGACCCACGCATCCCAGGTGGTGGGGAGGGAGCAGCCTGTCTGGGTGACAGGGTCGGGGGCTGCAGGAAGTCTTCCAACCAGCCGGGGACCCGCCTCCTCAGGTCAGGGGCGCCCTCGGACAGACAGGGGCGCCCTCGGGCAGACAGGGGTGCTCCCACGGCGAGCTCTGCTCGGGCTGCACTTGGTCTGACGTTTAGCAGATTTTCTTCACACTGTCCCGTCCTGGGCTGGGGCCGGGCTGGAACCGCAGGCAGCGCGGGAGGGGGAGAGAAGGGAGGTCAGCAGGGCAGCCCCTCGAGGCTGCCCCGCTTGTCCCGCGTCAGCGGCTCTGGGGCCGCACCTGCCCGGTTCCTGCAGGGCCGAGGTCACCCCGGACGTCGCGGGCGGGAAGTGACCCGACGCTCCGGGTCTATACGCTTGAGCGAAACACAGTAGCTGCCCGCAGGAAACAAGCTGGTGGGCATCTTTCCTTATTATTCAGGAGCAACAGAGAAGAAACAACACTAAGTAAACGCGTATTCGCAGAAGCCCAGCCTCCTCTGCAGAAAGCATCGTTTTATAAACGTACATTTTTATTTCTGGAATATAAAACGCTGTTGTTGGGAATGGGGGTGGGCTTGTAAAAACTCACGTTGAAACTAACAGCCTCCAGCACACTCTTCAGCGAGGCGGGCGGAGCTCTGCCCTCCTCTGCGCCCCCCAGCCTCCGGGACTCCCTTTGGGGCCCGGCTCTCCAGCCGGACCTGGGGGCTCGAGGGTACATTGTCCACAACCCCACCAGGCCCTCTGCGTGTGTCCCCGATTCCCCAAGCTCCTGTGGACATTATCGTTGGGTTCCCTTCAAATGCGTCGGCACAGAAACGGGCTGGGAGAGTCTGTTGCTAACTGCGTTGATGAGATTCTTCTAGGATTTTACCTCAAGCTGTAAACCTTCTGGCCAGAGAAACAGGAATTCTTGCGGTTTGAAAGTCCTGAATGCAAGATATTGTTTCCATAATTCAGGGCACTCATCCCTAGAGAAGCTCCAGGTGTCACGCTTGCTTTATCAACAACTAGATGCTATTCTCCCACCCAAGCCTGAGGCAGGGGCTGGGGGTAGGGGCAGGGAGGGTGCTGCAAGAAGCAGAAGGAGACGGCAAAGCCAGGCGGCCACTCGCCTCGTCCTGTCCGGCGATGGCGGGTCTCCTGTGAGCGTGGGAGGCCTCGCCAGGCTCCGTCTCTGGGCAGAGATGCTGATGGCCTCCCCGACGTGGAAGGAGGAAAGACACACCCCTCACACTGCTCAGCGGGAAGCCCCTCTTACAGACACAGAAGTACACGGACCTACAGCAGAGAACGCGCTTAAGAACAGAGAAGGATTTTCCACACGTGGGAAGAATCACTCTCAAACTAAGATTGTCCAGCAAAAAATATTGCTTTATTGAATCGATTTTCTAACTACAAAGAGAGCTAACACAGTATCAAACACTTCCTTTCCATAGGACAGTCTCCCGAGAAATGTCTCATGCAACTCCTAGGAGGCTAAATGCAGGACAGGGCTTCAGGCGGGAAGGCAGGGTCATATGTACACGAAGCCATATATCTTCAGCTCTTCACAGTAATGTGCAAATGTTACAAATATGGCTTTCAGATTTTCGGTTCTGTGACTTAAAAAAAAGTAAGACATGATCGTACAGAAGAACATTTTTAAAATAATTCTTTCTGTGGGAGAGCGCTTTCCCCACCAAAACGCCGAGTCTGGTGACAGGACTTGTCACCTCCCCCGAGGGTGCCGATTGGGCGGAGTTCCAGGAGGGGGCGTGAGTTCCTAAGGCACAGTCATCAGGTTAAACATGTTTTCGTTAAAACCATGCTTTTTGGTTACGTGAAACGACAGGTCACTGCTAGCAATAACGCGTACTAAGCTGTTAAGGGTACAAAATGCAGTAGTAAAGCTCACACTAACCTATCTGGTAACAGTAACTAGTCTGGAAACACACTACAGTCACCACATATTAAACGCTGTTTTTGGTTATCGTTTCCTTAGATGAAGCAGAGTTATAAGGCTTCTGTGAAATAATAATCTTACAGCTGAACAAATATATTACACTCCTTCTGTAACGTTATTTATAGTTTCTTTCCAATTTTGCTGTTTGGTAACAGACGGTATTGTGGACGCACCTCTCCCGGCTTTTAAAGTGCTTGGTTAACTGCAGGAGAGGGAAACACACAGACCTCCCGGGGGGTGGGTGACGCCCCCTCGGAAGTGGCTGGGAAGCTGGGTTTGGAGCCTCAGGTGAATTTTCCAGAATGGATACTGGTTATTGCTGACATGGACGCCCTTGCTGGGCGAAGAGTGAGTATCACCACCTCCGTTATGCTTATACATAAATACACGCTATAGATGTACACGCATGCAAATTCAAGATCCATCCCGAGACAGATAGATTTCTTTTTTTGTCCAGTAACCTACCTTGTGCTATTCAACTTACCTGTGCTATGTTCGAAGCCAGATTAAAAACAAAAGCCTAACATGCTATAATGAACAGCCCTAAGGCTTGAGTAACACAGGGTAGGGAAGGCAGTCATGAAAGAGCTGAGATGACACCTTGGAAGAGTTCTGAAATGCACCGAGTAAGGCAACAGAATTGTATATTACAGCCCAGGAAAAGGTGAAGGAAGTAGGAAACGTGTTAGGTTTTCCTCACCATGCCCGGCTAGCCAGTATTCTCTCAATTTATACATAGGATGAAGCTCATGACGAAATGTCTTTACAGCTTTTGCTCTTACAGATACTCTCCTGGTAGCCAGTTCAATGCTCAATCCCATGATGCCCGGCTGCTGCGGTCTGCTTAAATAAGGCACTTCCAGTATGAAATGCAGGGGTGCCTGAAGGGTATGCTTGGGGTCAGGCTGCCACGTCGGGTTGCGGTCACGAGGGGCGCATCACACGGTCTGTCTTCTGTGCTTCCCCTACCCACCCACCTTCGTCTCCTTCTTGAGATGACTTTCCTTCAGAAGATGGAGTGGTCTTTTCTTCCTTCCTTGAGCTACTTCTTTGTACGAATGATCTAAGCCTTCACTAAGGTGGAAGTTCCGAGTGGTACCAGGTGTGAGTTCAGTCTGTTGACTCAGTTGTCACCGTCGAATCAACACCACGCAGCTTCTGAGAGTCCCAATTGCCGACTACGAGTGGAGGTTGGTACTGGAGAGGTCGTTTCGTATTATCTCGTTTACTGCAAGAAAACAAAAATAGAGAGCATTAGAGAGACAGGACTCTGCACACGAGCTTACATAAATCACCAGAAATTCCATCAGTCAGTTATGTTCAGCCTGTGAAAAGGTGTCCCCAGAGGATGAGGTGTCCTGAGCCGGCAGGACACAGCTGCCCGGGAGCCGGCACTGTGATTCCAGACACCAGTTAGGCCTCGGCCTCAGGTCCCGACAACTGACCCAGGCGCCGGTGCGCAGCCTGTGCTCCCGCAGGTTTGCGAAAACAAAAGATAAACCCTGCAGCGGAAGCACCCCGGTGAAGTCCTCGCCCCGTGGGCCCCTCTCCGTGGCCTCGTGGTCAGACGGGCCAGGGCAGCTCGGGGAGGAGCGCTGGCCTCCCGGGCCTGGGCCTCCCTTTGTTCGGGGCTCTTCCTTCACGTCTGTCCCGTTGTTCGTGTCCACGATCGGCCTGTGATTTTTGGCAGCCAGAGGGGAAGTGAGAGGAGCTGGCAAAGGCCACGGGAGTGACCTGCACGGCATCTGCCCCCCATCACGGCACCAGATGGGGAAATGCTGCCCAGAGGCTGTCACCACCGCTCGCAGGGCTCAGAGGTGGGGACGTGCTTGCGTCACGGAACTGCCTGGGCTCCCTCTACTGCCAGATAAACGTGTGTTTCTGCAGGGCCCCCGCCCAGCCCAGGGCGGCTTCCTGGAGCAATTAGTGGAGTGCGTTTCCCGAGCCCACTCCCTTCCCCAAACTGCCTTTCAACACCCCCCCCCAACTATTTTTAAGAATAACAATAATAAGGCCCAGCGGGGGAACCAGGAATTGTGTCACGGGAACTGATAACAGAACGCGCTGGCCCTGGTTCAGTCAGGAGCCCGCCCTGCGGACCCCAGACCCGGGCTCCTCCCGAGGGGCCGCCAGCACGCGGGAAGGGGGCGCCAGGCAGCGGCCTGCAGGGGACACGCCTGACCGACACGGCCGCCTGACGTGCACCACACGTCCTCTGCAGCCTCGCACGGTAAACAGCGGAGGGACTGTGCTCACCCGGCCACCAAGGAGGCCAGGACGAGGCCCAGGGCGCGGGCAGCTCCTGGGTGGTGGGCCGTCTCTGTGCCACTCGGCCGCCCGGGGCATGGGGTGGCGGGACTCGGGCCACCAGGGCCAGAGCTCCTCTCCGTCCACACCTCGCAGAACGTCGCCATGAAAGAACATTCTGACAAGAACACTCACAACGTCCCGGTCTCTTGGGGGTTTGGTCTGGGTCAGGACAGGCCGCACCTGCACGCAGGGTGTCTCTGTCTCAGGCCAAGCGTGTGGAACGTACTAGAAAGATACAGTGTGTGGGGGGGGGACCCACACACGAGGTGTGACAGCACTGGCACCACAGAGCCCTGCGTCCTGTATTCACTCAGCAAGCGACAGTTTACAAGGTGCTTTCGTGGCCACCATCGCATTTGTCCTAAAGCAGCCTAGGCCGTGGGCCCAGCGGGGCTTCCTAACCGGTTCTGAGAAAAGCGAAAGGTTTGGGGCCACACATGGGCCAGAGTCCCTCCCACAGGGTGGCAGGTGCTACTGGGAGGGGGGAAGGGAGGCGGCGGGGCCACCTCCACCCAGAAGAGAAATTAGAGTCAAAACCTCAAAGCAGGCCCTGCACGGTGGGAACAGTGGTAAACAAGGTCCCACATGAAGAGGAGGCGTGAAAGTTCAATCGTACCACACAGAACTGGGGTATGCCTTCCCACTCAGGGTTTAGGACAATGAAAGTCCCAGAGCAGAAATCTGATTCTAGTAAGACCAGCAAGAGGGGTAGAAAAATGTCTGAGGGGTAATAATGACAGGAATTGGGATGGAAGCCTGAGGGGTAATAATGAAGGGGATTGGGCGGGAGGCCTGAGGGGTAATAATGACAGGAATTGGGCGGGAGGCCTGAGGGGTAATGATGAAGGGGATTGGGAGGGAGGCCTGAGGGGTAATAATGAGAGGAATTGGGCGGGAGGCCTGAGGGGTAATAATGAAGGGGATTGGGCGGGAGGCCTGAGGGGTAATGATGAAGGGGAGTGGGAGGGAGGCCTGAGGGGTAATAATGAGGGGGATTGGGAGGGAGGCCTGAGGGGTAATAATGAAGGGGAGTGGGAGGGAGGCCTGAGGGGTAATAATGAAGGGGATTGGGAGGGAGGCCTGAGGGGTAATAATGAAGGGGATTGGGAGGGAGGCCTGAGGTGTAATAATGAAGGGGATTGGGAGGGAGGCCTGAGGGGTAATAATGAAGGGGATTGGGAGGGAGGCCTGAGGGGTAATAATGAAGGGGATTGGGAGGGAGGCCTGAGGTGTAATAATGAGGGGGATTGGGAGGGAGGCCTGAGGGGTAATAATGAAGGGGATTGGGAGGGAGGCCTGAGGGGTAATAATGACAGGAATTGGGAGGGAGGCCTGAGGGGTAATAATGAAGGGGATTGGGAGGGAGGCCTGAGGAGTAATAATGAAGGGGATTGGGAGGGAGGCCTGAGGGGTAATAATGAGGGGGATTGGGAGGGAGGCCTGAGGGGTAATAATGAAGGGGATTGGGATGGAGGCCTGAGGGGTAATAATGAAGGGGATTGGGAGGGAGGCCTGAGGGGTAATAATGAAGGGGAGTGGGAGGGAGGCCTGAGGGGTAATAATGACAGGAATTGGGCGGGAGGCCTGAGGGGTAATAATGACAGGAATTGGGCGGGAGGCCTGAGGGGTAATGATGAAGGGGAGTGGGAGGGAGGCCTGAGGGGTAATAATGACAGGAATTGGGAGGGAGGCCTGAGGGGTAATAATGAAGGGGATTGGGAGGGAGGCCTGAGGGGTAATAATGAAGGGGTTTAGGAGGGATGCCTGAGGGGTATTAATGAGAGGAATTGGGAGGGAGGCCTGAGGGGTAATAATTAAGGGGATTGGAAGGAGGCCTGAGGAGTAATAATGACAGGATTTGGAGGAAGGCCTGAGGGGTAATAATGACAGGAATTGGGAGGGAGACCTGAGGGGTAATAATGAAGGGGAGTGGGAGGGAGGCCTGAGGGGTAATAATGAAGGGGATTGGGAGGGAGGCCTGAGGGGTAATGATGAAGGGGATTGGGAGGGATGCCTGAGGAGTAATAATGACAGGTATTGGGAGGGAGGCCTGAGGGGTAATAATGAAGGGGATTGGGAGGGAGGCCTGAGGAGTAATAATGAGGGGGATTGGGAGGGAGGCCTGAGGGGTAATAATGAAGGGGATTAGGAGGGATGCCTGAGGGGTATTAATGAGAGGAATTGGGAGGGAGGCCTGAGGGGTAATAATTAAGGGGATTGGAAGGAGGCCTGAGGAGTAATAATGACAGGATTTGGAGGAAGGCCTGAGGGGTAATAATGACAGGAATTGGGAGGGAGACCTGAGGGGTAATAATGAAGGGGAGTGGGAGGGAGGCCTGAGGGGTAATAATTAAGGGGATTGGGAGGGAGGCCTGAGGGGTAATGATGAAGGGGATTGGGAGAGAGGCCTGAGGGGTAATAATGAAGGGGATTGGGAGGGATGCCTGAGGAGTAATAATGACAGGTATTGGGAGGGAGGCCTGAGGGGTAATAATGAAGGGGGTTAGGAGGGATGCCTGAGGGGTAATAATGAGAGGAATTGGGAGGGAGGACTGAGGGGTAATAATTAAGGGGATTGGAAGGAGGCCTGAGGAGTAATAATGACAGGATTTGGAGGAAGGCCTGAGGGGTAATAATGACAGGAATTGGGAGGGAGACCTGAGGGGTAATAATGAAGGGGAGTGGGAGGGAGGCCTGAGGGGTAATGATGAAGGGGATTGGGAGGGAGGCCTGAGGGGTAATGATGAAGGGGATTGGGAGGGAGGCCTGAGGGGTAATAATGAAGGGAATTGGGAGGAAGGCCTGAGGAGTAATAATGAAAGGGATTAGGAAAGAGGCCTGATGCGTAATAATAACAGGAATTGGGCGGGAGGCCTGAGGGTTAATAATGACAGGAATTGGTGGAAGGCCTGAGGGGTAATGACAGGAATTGGGAGGGAGGCCGTAGGGGTAATGATGAAGGGAATTGGGAAGGAGGCCTGAGGGGTAATAATGAATGGAATTGGGAGGAAGACCTGAGGAGTAATAATGAAGGGAATTGGGAGGGAGGCCTGAGGGGTAATAATGAAGGGATCTGAGAGGGAGGCCTGAGGGGTAATAATGACAGGAATTGGGAATGAGGCCTGAGGGGTAATGATGAAGGGAATTGGGATGGAGGCCTGAGGGGTAATAATGAAGGGATCTGAGAGGGAGGCCTGAGGGGTAATAATGACAGGAATTGGGAACGAGGCCTGAGGGGTAATGATGAAGGGAATTGGGAAGGAGTCCTGAGGAGTAATAATGAAGGGAATTGGGAGGGAGTCCTGAGGGGTAATAATGACAGGTATTGGGAGGGAGGCCTGAGGGGTAATGATGAAGGGGATTGGGCGGGAGGCCTGAGGAGTAATAATGAGGGGAATTGGGAGGGAGGCCTGAGGGGTAGTAAGGCAGCAGCAGAGTAGCTGCGAATCTTTTAGTTACTCAGGGTTATGCAGACCACAGGAAAAATAACATCTGTCTGACAAGAGAAAAGGGGAAGAAGCCTCAGAAGTGGGCTTCCCCCTACTACCCACTGGGGCACCTGAACCTCAGAGGGGGTGCCATTGCTCGATGTGTCCTGGACATTCTGGGCCCAGACGCAGGCCATGGCGTGGCTACTCTCTGAGTGAGGCTCGGCCCTGTCCTCCTTTGGCCCCGTCGGGAGCCCTCAGGAGAGCGGCACGGGATGCGCCAGGGCAGCCGAAGCTCTTGCCCATCACGGCGGGTCAGTGGTATCTGACGAGCCTCCCTGAGGACAACCTGTCAGCTGGACCCACTGCTGTCCACACCTTGCAAGGTCAGGCTGGAGTCACAGGGTTTCATTCCTTTTAGGAACAGACTCAAGAACCACCCCACACGCACAAACATCCTCCAGCATCTTCCCTGAGCGCCGCGGGGCCTGAGCCGGGCAGCTGCCCAAAGTGAAGCTGGACGGCCAGGAGCCCCACGGCAGATGACGCTTCACACAGCGTCCACACGGCTGAGGGTGGACGCCCAAACCTCACTCTCTTCCAGAGACACAATCTGGACAGGAACCCTGTAGGGAAGCCATGACGGTCCCATTTCACAGATGGATAAAGAAAGACCACATCAGGGAAGGGCTGCTGAGGTGGAGGGGCCTTTGACGGTGGGCGAGGGCGCGAAGCACAGGGTCCTGGGGCCCCGCCGCCTCCCAGCCACAACCTATCTTCCCTCCGTGAGGTCATGGGTCCGAGCCCGTATCAGTCCCGGCCGCGGGGCTCTGTGTGGGTTATTTTGGGGGTGGCTTTCTCTCTTTGATATGGTTGTGCCGATGACACCTACGATTTCCCACAATGTCTTCTCTCTACTGATAATTTCCATCTTCTTATTCAGCTTTTCCACCGACACAGAGGTTTTTTTATCTTTACAGAAGTATTTTGAACTGCAGGTAACATGTGACCCTCACGGATCGTCAGGAACCTGAAAGAGGAACCTTTGCTCCGCTTCACGTCAGATGTCCTTGCAACAGGATGTGGTGAGCTGTTATACCACAATTTAATAAGAAGGGTTTTTTCCCTTATATTTAATTTTTCTCTAAAATGCTCCTAAGGTGGAAACTCTTGTTTTTTTTCTAAAACTCATGTGGCAGTTTGAATTGTTGTTTCAATCTGGGGTATGTACGCAGGGTGTTATGTGTATATCTGATACACACACACAAATCCACCTCTCTATATAAATCTGGAATTGAGAGAAAAGGAAGGCAGCATTTTTTAAAATACCAAAACTAACATGTACAAAGTACAGGCATAGCTTTTCACCTGTACTTGCATGACATTTGTAAATATCCTTCCTGACACTATAGAAAGATGTCTCTGCTATTCGTAAATGAGCATGTAAATTAACTAATAAGGTGAAACGTCCTTTTTAAAGTAAAATATTTGAGTTTCTTCTTTGGAGCCCCCCTTTGAGAACAGTTGGCGTCAGAGCTTCACGTTGTAGTGAAACATCGATGGTTCATCTCTCAGGTTTCACGTGTGGGTTTTGTGTGACTATCTTGAGAACAGTGCAAACCTAAAAGGAACTGTGAGTCCCAACAGTTTTTATGTATTTCTCCCCTCTCGACGCCTAACCTTTAAGCAAAGTGCTCCCACGTTTCTGAGTGCTTGGTTTCTGAGTGCTAAACTAAGGATCTCAAGACGTATCTCAAGGAACGAACAAACCACGGATCTACCCAACACCTACGCAGCCTTCAGCGTTCATTTCTAAGCCCTCGCACGCACATCGTTCTTCATTCTGCAGCAACCCCTCGAGAAAGACAAGGCAGGCAGTGTGACGACGGAGGCCTGGCCAGTGGGAACGGGGCCGCTGCCCTTGAGTGACAGGGGAGAAGCTGAGATCGGGACTTGGGGCCGCACGCCCCGCGGCTCTGGGAGCTTCCAGGCTGCTCCCTCCCGGCTCCACGGGCAGATCCACAGGGCCGGCGTGAACTGCTCTCCTCTCAGTGCTCACCGGGGAAGTCGGGAAGGCGCAGGGGAAAGGTGGACAGGCACAGCCCAGCCCTCGGGACCCCTGCCTGTTCGTCCCCTCCTCCCGGGCCTGCCCCCACCCCCAGGTCCCTTCTGTCCCTGGTCCTCACGTCCTCCGCGGCGAAGCCGGTCAGAACACAGAGGCGAGGGGAGGCGAGGGCACAGCCACTGCTTTCCTTTCCTGTGCACATTTCTGTTTCAACAGGACAGAACATCAACACACCCACCAGCCGCCACACGCACACGGTGCTGTGTCTGAGCTAAAAAGACCTTTTCTTTCCGTCATTTTTCCTGTATAGCTTTTACGTGCTTCGGAGACTCTTTTTCAAAAAGGAGGACAAGTTGCAGGTGACCGAGGACTATTCCCCCTGCCCTGGGGAGCCACACGCCAGCAGCACGGCCCCGGCTCTAGAACCGACGGCAGATGAGCTGGGCGGTACCAACCTGCTGGCGCAGGTACCGGCGCCAGGAGGGGGCACGCTGGCCGCTGTCGCAGGAACGTCACCCCAACGCCGCAGCCGCGCCAGCCTGTCACATGAGCAGCCCGGGGAGGCTCTGAGCAAGAGCTGCCCCGCGCCGAGGCACCTGGCGGGCTTCTCACGCTTCTCTTCTCACTATTCTACCCGACTTGACTTGGTTTTCAGATTTGACATCCGAGCAGCAGCGGGCGGCCGTCAAAGCGCAGGGGCCGTGGCTGGCGGGGGGCCTCTCACCCTCCCAGCCCCGAGGCGGGTCCTCACAGCCAGCGTCACGGCCTTATCGGTCCCAGGACTTTATCAGCAGCAGCCCCGCTTCCCTGACTCTAAGTGAAGAAGCGATATGTATGCTTCTGTGTTCGACTCTGAATAATCGGGACTTGGACCACAGTGATAATAACATCACTTTGCTCTGCGAGAGGAAAGAATGACTACGACGGAAAGCCCAGGGTCCTGACACCCAGCAGGTCCCCGACACCCCAGGAAACACAGGACAGCACGTGGTCAGAGTCAAAATATAAAGCAACCCCTACGGCGTGACAGAAGCCACAGAGGGCTTCAAGGTGGAGCTGTTTCTAAAGACGGCCCGGCCCGGGTTCCCTGGGCAGCACCTGGGCCCCGGCTCCTCCGACGCCAGTGGGCAACCTCGAAGCCAAGCATCCTTTACTTTTTCAACTTCTCTCAGACCTAAGTTCTTGCCATGTCCACGTTGTAGCATTCAAACCATCACTCAGAGACGTGTGAGCAGCCTGTGACCTTCCTTTAGAAAACCTGATACAAGGCCTTCGCCCTGAACACGCTGTGGGGAAAGTGCTGGACAAAGGCCACCCGTCCTTTCCTCATTCTGCCTCCAAAGCCCCCCTGAGACTGTCCTGCCCCTGTGGGGCCTGGAGGTTTTCTCTGTGACAACAGGAGGCTTGACTAAGGCCCCTTTCTGCCCCAAGAATCGGGGAACTCCTCAGTCATGTCAGAGGGAGAAACAGATTCCTCCTGGGTTAGAGTTCTGTGTGCTGGGAAAGGCATGCCCCCGCATCTTCCCAGCTCTGGGGGGCAGCTACTGCTCTGATTCTTACTTTGGATGGGACCAGAGAGGGCAGGAGACGCACCAGTGCTCACACAGCGGGGACGGCAGGGGCCTCCCTGGGGGAGGCAGCCCGGGCAGAGGGGCTGGCGACAGGGCAGCCCCTCGGTCTGTCTCAATGTGGCAGGATGGCCGCTGAGAAGCCTCCATCAGCGGGCTCGCCATCCTGCATGGGTAAAGGGAAGAGAAGTGCTCTAGCACCTTCTGGTGAACTTTCAATTTACCGACTGTCGGAAAAAGAGAAAACGACTGGGCGTGTGAGTGGCAGCCGCCCTGGTCTGCAGTTAATGCAAAGTCTGGGTTCAACCACAAGACACAAAGCGGGATGAGGGACAGGGCCACCTCAACTCTTTCAGTTTCCTTATTTCTGACAACGTGTGTGTGGATCCCTTTATTGTCAGAACCAGTATCTGTGTAGGGTTTTCAGGTTAATGAGAACATCAGCCACGTCCTTTCGTTGGTCAGAGAACCGGCAGTGTCGCTAGTCTCTCATCGGACACAGCTGTGAGTGACGACCGGAAAAAGCAACGGGAAAGCTGCCTGTGCCTGGCCCCAGGCTGGGAGCGGGCGGTGGGCTCTGTCCCTTTCCCTTGTCGGGACCCCAGCAGAGACGTGGCCCTGCCTGCGGGGCTTGGGGAAGGAAGCGCCAGGAGAAGCAGGTGCTAGAACCTTCCGGCTGGCCTTCACACAGACACCATCCTAGTTTCTCAGGCCTGGGCTTGAGGTTAGAGAATAAGAAATCTAGTTCAGCAGTGTTAACCTAGCCACACTGTTTAATCCTCGCTTAGAAAAAAAAAAGCTTAATTAACTCGGATAAGGACCATACTTTATAAATAATACCTTTGTGTGAATTAAAAAAAAAACGTATTTGTTGATACAGCTTATCACACTAGCCAAATTCCACGATTACATACTTAACTACGTACAACACACTTTAAAGCGTCTTTCTCTTTTCCAACAGTTATGTCAGTTCCAATAAGGAAATGAACTGTACTACGAATTTTTAAAAACTAACAGTATTTATCTACTGCTACTTAGTAAACCAGCCAGCCCAGCAGGGATACTGTCATTCTTTCCATCTCTGGCTTTACAACGTTCTGCGATGCTGCTTTCACGGAGAGAACGATTTCTTTAAAGCATCGATGTCCTTTAAACAAGAGCAATGCAGGGACCAAAGAAGGTCTTGGCGATTCCACTGCGGGCCCCGTAGAGCTCTGTCCCCATCCCCGTTCCAACACACCACCACACGCTGCATGAGGTACCACGATTCTTTCCGTCAGAGCTCACCATCAAATTAAACACTCTACGGAAATAAACGCACGGCACAAAAGCTGCTGTTACTTGCCTCCACTTTCCTCCGAGGGACAGAAAAATGCGTATTCTTCCAGAGGACAAGTCATCAGAAACATTTCTATTTTTAAGGGAAAGCCAGAATAGCTTTTTGAAGAGCAAAACAAAACAGGAAGGACATTCTTTCCCATTCTTATAACTAAAAGATAATTAAAAAAACTAGTTGCTAACTTTCCCAGAAAATACACCTTTGGCTGAAGTTAGTATTGTAACCTGAGAGGATGATAATTTGGGTGGACAGAAGTAAGGATGTCTCAGGCCAAACCTCTTCTTAAAGAGCTAACTTCTAGGAAGTCTCCAGATGCCATGTGCTGCGCTAAGCCTGCAGATCTAACAATTCTTGGATAAGGAAGCCCCTTGGTGGTGGCTGAGAATCCTAATGGACGTACGGACCGTCACTGCGGCGACTCTGTTACCGCTGGGACACACGTGCCCCAGGTGAGGACACACGCCGTCCCCGCTTGCACTGCGAATTTACACTCAGGTCTCACTTCGGGGAGCAAAGTGGACGTGAGCTAAGCCGAGGTTCAACACGATTAAAGCCGCAATTCAGAGATCAGGGCACAGCCAGGGAAGCACGTGCTCCGGTGCCACTGGGAGGGGGCGTCAGCTCAGGTGCAGGAAACGTGAGGTCGTGGCTCCCGTGTGGGTGTTTAGTGTCTTGGGAAGAGGCGGCCTCCTGGCAAGTCCGCCTCCCCACAGGTGGGCCCGGGTCAGTCGTCTCCCCGGTCCGGTGGCCTCTGTGTCCACAGTGTGGCCGCATCTGGTCCACCAGCCGCCCCTGCCCACCCACCTCGGGAGGCGCTGCCTCCATGAGACTCTGGGCTGAAAATGGTGATTTTGCCACGAGCGCATCACAACTGCTGTAATTCTGAAAATGCAGAGTTGCAACATCACTAAAATCCTTTTCTGCTTTTCTTTTTTTTTTCCAGAGATGCTTTGTGAAGCAGTGGAAAATAAAACAGTTTCTCAAGTTTCATTAAAAAGTAAGTTCTCGTGTTACCTCGGGTGTCCTGGACCTATTTCAGCCTTCACTTATTTTTATCTTTTTAATCATAATAAGCCACTGCCACGGGGCCTGCTATTTTTGGAAGGAGAGAATGGGACAGCGGAGGGACTGGATGACGACAAGTCACGGTTTTAATAAAATATGACCCTCCCAGCTGGATGCAGGCTTGGCTCTGATGGACACCATTGTTAGGTGGAGCTGCCAGCCATTAAAACAGAATAATTGTCCTACCTCCGTGGCTGCTTCCTTATTTAGCCTGAATACGCCAAATAGCGCAAACGCCCCGCGTGGAAACTCCAGGGCCCGTGGGGAGGGGGCGGCCACCTGACCGGGAGGGTCCCCTGGCTCGTCCCCCCTCCCACTGGTGTGTGCCAGTGAATGCTTTCCATGTGACCGGCGCCATTATTTCATCTGTGCCAAACTCACTCTGCTTTACTCGCTGGGGTCATTAAATCACCAACAAGCATTTTTCCAGGGCCTGCTCTGTGCCGCTAGAAACCACGCTGCCCCAGTGATGAAATTCCTATTCCAACAATTAACAGAGTTGGATAAATAACAAATTTAAAAGCACTTTAATTAAAAAACAAAATAGAATAAATGCACGCGGACGAGGAGCCACCGTGGGCTGGCAGGTTTGCCCCCGTCACCCGGCTGCGGGAGCACAGGCCCTGCTCTGGTGGCGGGCACGTGACGTCAGGGCGCCCTAAGGCCCAAGACACACACCACGTGGCTGGTCTTACTTTGTGGGGCGTCAGAAGGGACAGTGAGGTCAGACACGCCCACTCCGAGTCTGGGGCACTTGGGCCCCCGTGGGACCCGACCCCCCACCTGGCGCCAGTTTTGGTCAGAAGATGCTGCTCGTGAAGGAAGCACAGGAAGACGCTGGGTTCGCAGGAAAAGAAACCACACCTCAAAGCTAACCGTGACCTTGAACTAAACCCTCACCTCACCCGAGCATCATCGGTAGTTCTGTTAGGTGTGATCGTGTCAAAAAATGGCCATTTAAAAGGACGCCTGTCGGACTTCCCTGGCAGCGCAGTGGCTAAGAATCCGCCTGCCAATGCAATGGACACGGGTTCGAGCCCTGGTCTGGGAAGACCCCACATGCCACGGAGTAACTAAGCCCGTGCAACACAACTACTGAGCCTGCACGCCACAACTACTGAGGCTACGAGCCACAACTACTGATGCCCGCACACCTAGAGCCCGTGCTCCGCAACAAGAGAAGCCACCGCAATAAGAAGCCCGCGCACCACAACGAAGACCCAGCGCAGCCAAAACAAATGGAAAAAACAAAAAGGATGCCCGTGTCTGGGGGACACAGGGTGAAAGATGCGAGTCCGGGACTGATTTTTAAACATCTCGGCACGAGGTGGCAGATGCAGTGACAGTGCCCTACTACCCCCCCGCACCCGGCCTTGAATCAGGGTGAGGGGCTGCGGGACCCTTTACGCTGTCCATTCTGCCCCAGCAGACATCTGGAATTTTCATAATTCAGCAACAGCACCACGATCAGAGAGAAGCTGGGGACGGGCTGGCTCAGCACCCACGGTCCTGCAGCGACAGGGACACGAGGGCCCCGCGCTCTGCCCGGCCATCACCCCCACTCCCCACCCCCGGCCATGCCCGCTGCCCAGGCCAGGTCCTCGTGCCGCCTGAGCTGGGAGGATGCCAACGCTTAGGCCCACCCAGACCCACTGAACGTTCTAAGTAGATCCCCGAAGACTGCATTTGAGCCCACGAGAGTCTGGGGGTCCCTGGGCTAGTTGGGGGATGGACAGGGGGCAGACAGGAAGCCTTCGGTACCACACAAGAGATTTACCTTAAAGACAATTTTCCAGAGCTGCTGCCGTAAAGGCCACGCCTACACCCCTGTGGACAGAAAAGCACACTCTTCTCACCTTCAAAATATTCTAAGCTATCGTTCAAATCGTTGAGAAGAGGTGCTGCACCACAGGCCCTGGGCAGCCCAGGGAGGGCACAGCTGCGCTCGGCCACTGGGCGCAGCCCGGCTCCTCCGGGGCGTTGAGAAAAGAACTGAAGTAACGCGCAGAGATTGTCACTTGTATTGGTATAGTTTGCAGGCGATACTGCTTTTAAAGCAGTACTTTAAATTATTATTGGTGCAACTCCCCGTTTCCTAGACTGAATTCCTGCGAGACCACCTCCACTTAGGGTGCACAGGCCGCGGGGGGAGGGGAGAGGGCCGCGAGCCGACGACCGGGCCTCACTGTTCCCTGCGGGGTCGCGCGAGCGCACCATCCTCCGCCGTCCTCCCCGCATGCGCGGGGCCTCAGGCCCACTAGGGCCGTGCGTCCGTCAGGGCTCCAGCTCTGAGAGCGCTGGGACCGCAAGGCCTCGGCTGTGGGAGCAGACGCCGCCCTGGGCCCTTCCCACGTCCCTGCCCAGAGCAGCGCTCGCCCTCCGCGGCTAAGGAGGACAGTCCGGGCGTGGGTGTCGTCCGGGCCCGGCATCGTCGGGGCGGCTCTGGAAGGACAACTAAGAATTTCGGGGCCCGGTGGCTCGGGGCAAGGCCGGCAGCGGGGGCGCGGCGTGGACACCTTGGCTGTTCACAGGACAGCGCCTCCAGTTCAATTTCAGCAAAAGGTCCAAACCATGGCCTCAGGAGCCCTGCGCACCCCCGCGCGCCGTCAGGGGTGCGGGTGCACGCTCCCGGCTCCCACGCCGTCCCTACGGACTCAGACATGGCCGCCACGCGGTAGCAGGGCCCCAGCCTTCTCCTGGGCTCCACCGTCCGGGTCCTGAACGTGGCGGCCGCCCCGTCCGCCCGCTCGCACGGGTCACCTGCGCACCAAGCGCCAGTGCCGGCCAAGCGCCCAGCGCCCCACCCGCGGCCGGCGCGAGTAGGCGCAGGACGGACGTCACGGAGGGTGCGCAGGGCCCGTGCCTGCAGCCCACCCGCCCCCCGGGCAGCCCCCAGCCCGTGCCGACCGCTCCCCCGAGACCAGACGCCAGCCCACTCCCGCCGCCGCCTCCGTGCGGCCAGTCTGCCCCTCCTCACGGCTCCGAGGCCGCCTTGAGGGTCACGCTGTACCTCTGAATGCTGACAAAAGCAACCGACAGCAGATCCTGTTTGCTCACTCGGTAAAGATCTGAACAGAAAAACCACAGACGGCGTGAAGAAAGTGTGCAATACCAAGCCGGCAAATGACTCAAAATTAGCAAATTTGGAAAAAACAGGCCGATAGACAGGGAGGCGAGGAGTCAGAAAATTCGGGCAACTGAGACAGGCCCCACAATCCTCAGGACACACTGACCTGGGGGTAGGAAAAAGGCAAAAACCAAGACTGCATTTTTGTATTGATTATCCAATTATGAATCTTTACAGAAGCTATTCCAACACTGCACGTAATGAGCAATTCATCAAAGTATATTAGGTGCCATGGAAGCTGCCTTCAGTATAAAGGGCCATTAAGTTTCTTGTAATTGCACATCACTGGAGCTTTCGTTAGCTCTAAATCAAATCAGCAGGGCCGGCATGCACGCACTCCAATCGACTTCATGTAATGACGCCGTGCCCCGGTGCTTACCCAAACGAGCAGCCCTGCAGAGCCGCCCTGCCCCAAGCCCACTTCTCAGCCTGAGGAACGGCCCAGCCGCTTCTAACGACACTTGCAAGAACCCGGAAAGGACGCACAGGCCTGTGGACCGGGGACCCCCGGGGGGTGGGGGGCACCAGGGGCACATCCCCGTGGGAAGGGTCTTACAGGCCGGTTTCTGGAGGAAGTTCTATAATTGACCGCTCCCGAACTCGACAGACGTGGAACCCAGGGCTGGAAATGTGTCCTGCAGAGGCCTCAGGCCCAGTGACACTGAATTTCCCAAGTGAAACAGAGACGCCAGTTGAGGTAGAGAAGACAGCCTCTGAGGCTTAGCTCCCATCTCTGCAAAGTCCTTCCTGAAATGATCTCTAAGTCCCTCAAACCTAAAAGCAAGAGCGCTGGAATCACTGGCCTCCGTAATTTACTAGGCAGCCAATCGGGCGCTGTCTGGAGCCCTGCTTTGTCATCCTGAATTGTTGTTTATATTGTAAATACTATTTAGCTGTTTAACCTGCTCTCCCAGACCCCACTCTAACTTCGCAGGGGTCAGGAGTCTGATGCAATCACGTGTCTCGACAGCCCTGCGATGCCGGAGCAGAGCAAGCAATCTGCAAATACTGGTTGGGTTCTGTCGTCTTTGAAGGTTGAATTAATCCCTTGCAGGAGCCTCACCGAGGTTGAGTCTGGGCAAGGTCTGCCCCGCAGGCCTCAGAGCACTGGTTGCCCAGCTGTGAAGTTACAACCACAGTAACCTGCACATCATCTTCCTGTCCCTGGGGCGGAGCTGTGTGTTTGGAAATTTAAATTCCTTCTCTGTTTATCTAAATTTGATTTCTGAAGAAGCCTTGAAATAACGTCCTTAAAAAAAAAAAAGAAAGGAAACAGTACGTAGAGAACAAACTATGTAGAACATTAGTTCACAGTAAGTGTCAACTCAGACTGAAGATAAACGAGGCCTTATGGCAGCACCTTGAGGGGTCATCGCTGTGCCTGAGCTGTGCTGGACTTTCACGTGGGATTCAGAGTGAGCTTAAGGATAAATCAGGGGCCCATTTCCGTCACAGGGCATGAAGAGATCCGAGATGAAGTGACAGGAGTCTCAGGCCAGGAGCTGGGGCTCTGAGCTCCGCGCCTTCCCTGCTGGCCACCGTCCGCTGCTCCATGAGCTGCCGGACAAGCTTCCTGCGCAAGAGCACAGGCAAGACGTTTTATCAAAACACTGTGTATTTAGCAAGCCCTGGTCCAGCGGAGATCACTGATGCAAGCAAAGGGATGAAAACTCCTTAAAAAATCCCACAAGTGTCTGTAAAATTCCCCGTGGTGAGCAGGACATGTTTCTAAATCCAGGGGGTCCTCTAACCAGCCAGTGACAGTGAAGGGCTCCGTGAAGGAATGTCATCCTGCATTTTTAAGTCTCCTCCTCACCCTCCTACCACTTAGTTAAGTGCTCGCCGCCTGCGGAGCGAGGCTCGCGCCCCATGGCCCGGCTCCTGCCCTCTGTGTCGCCGTGTCCTGGCGGGGCAGGTAGGAGCCAGGGGGTCTGGGTGACCCCAAGGCCGGCTCTGAAGACTTAGCAACGGTGGTGATCGGACAGCTCCAGCCGACCGTGGTGGCCGGTGGATGTCGGCCTGTTTATGAGTCAGAGGTCGTGAGCCGACCTGGCCTTGAAAGCAGAGAGAAACAGGACGCCATGCGGAAGAGGGCACGGCAGGTGAGGGCAGGAGTGCGATGCTGGGGAGAGGTTGCCCGCGAGCCCAGGTCAAAGCCCATCCACAGGGAGCCCACCCAGCTTGTCACATTCACCCATCGCGGAGTTTCTATCCGCATGTCTCCCTGCAGCTCTGTGATTCCGCAGCGTCACGGCAGGAAACTGCTCGCAGGATGGAAAGCTGGCATGTGATCCAGTGGAAATCACCGTTTCCAGAGAGGGAAGGACAGTGTCACAAGAACATCGCAGGCTACAGCTGGGGGCGGCAGCTGCTCTGCGTTTCGCGGCCTGATCAGTGGACGAGCTCTGAAGGACGACGACCTGTGCTCCCAACTGCGGCTTTCTGTCCAGCACGAAGGCCGAGTTAACAGACAGACTCTGACAACAGGATTTGAGCTCTTTCCTCAAACTAAAGCGCATTAAAACCGCCTGCGCAGCACCCCGCCTCCAACGCGGGCCAGCCGCCCGGCCGCGGCTTTTCCAGGGCGGCTGCAAGCGCCCCTGCCGACGCCAGAGCAAACACCCAGGTGGCGCCCCGCGCGGCCACCGCGCTCCAGCCACGTCCACCGCCTCTTCTGCTCCGACCGTCTGCCAAGAGGAAATCACTCCGCTGCGCTGGGAGCCTGCGAATCCCAGAAAACAATCTTAAATCCACAAAAATAACTGACTTCGCTTCTCCTGAGCTGCCCGGTTCCATTCTGATTTTTATTACAATGTCAACAAGAGTTTAATTTGCTTTAAAGTTTAGGTTCTTAAATCTGAGTGATATAGGGTAGTTTACAGCTTGCTGGCAACAGCTACTGTGGAAAAAGAAGGAACGCACATATAAAGGCGATTCTAAGTTTGACGCTGTGAAAGCAAGGAGCCGTGCCAACAGCAGCACACGGCAGGCCTTCCCCTCCGGACAGCGGCCCCGACACGTGGCCACGCTCCGTGTCCCTCCCTGACCAATCTCGCCCAGGGACAGTAATTAAGAGGAAATGCCCTTACGTCTCATTTCTCTCCCTAAACACTCGAGGATGCCAGCTGTCTTACCTGGGCTCCTCCCTAAAAACCGATTCCAGAGAAAACCCTGGAGGGGGAAGGAGGGTGCTCTCCCCGCCCCTCACTAGGTGACCTTCTCATTCCCTAGACTTTGGTCCCCGAGCTGAGCAGACGCCGCACGTGTCTGCACAGGACGCTCCGACCTCAAACGCAGTCAGAGGCGAGATGTCAGCTCCTGAGGCCTCTGCTGGGGCCCAGCTCTCATCTCTGCTGAAACTCTCTGCAGAGACTCGAGACTAGCCGGCCAGCCAAGCCGCCTTATGGAGAAAGGACGGGGCAGGCCTTGAAACAGGGCTGTCCCTGGAGCCCCTACCCCCGGCAGGGCAGCAGAGGGAGCCGTCGGGCCAGCGGTTCACAGCCGAGGCCCCTGTCTGCTGCAGACGCCCCGGCGGGCGGCATCTCCCCCTCTTCCCTCCTGCCAGGCCTCTTTCTAGCTGTCGCCCAGGGCTCTTCCAGGCACCCTTCCTGCGTATTTGAAATAACAGGCTGTGGGGCCTGATAGGGCAGAGATGGGGCAGCCTTCGTGGGGAGGGAGGGCAGGCTGGGCCGATAAAACCTCCCAGGCCCCGGCTAAGGACTGTGTCCAGCACTGTCTACCCGGCTTCGGGACAAAAGAAAGCTGGCCACCGGGCTCTGGGAGCGATAAGCGTCCGCGGCCTGGGGGGGGCGGGCCTGGCCCGCCAGCTTGGCTCATTGTCCCAGGGCCAGGCTGTGATTAGCCGGGTCCCCCGGGCCTGATAAGGGCGGATGTTTTAAAAGGGGGAATAGACTTTCTTTGTTCTTTACTGTGTGGAAGAGTCCACATTATAATCTGGAAGGAAGGAAGGACGTTGTGTCAAAATTCAAACTGAAAAAGGTAAAGGGACTCAAGATTTTGTGTGCCCAGCCGACGTGAAGAACCCCCGTCACCACGGTTGGCAAACGTCTGGGGCTGGTCCTGCATGCGGCCCACGTTTTGATGAAGAGAATCCTTAATTTAACTAAACAGGTAAGTAACGAGAAGCACACACATTTTTATTCCACGAGAGAAGCTCTCCCATCAGCATTATGTTCGCGTCATATAAACACAGAATTAGAATTTTCTCCCAATACTCCTGAAAGAGGGCTGCGCGTGTTCCACGGACAGAGGGGAACGTGCACGGCACACACAAGCCTTCGCTTGAAAAGCACTTTTCTCCTTCCGCGTTTTAACAAAACTGTACTTAATGAACCTGCATAAGAGATCAGACCAGAAACATCCCCAAGCCAGGCTGCTGGCTGCTTCTGGAGAGTTGCCTTTCTGGACATCTTCATACAAATGGAACCAGAATACATGGTCTTCTGCGTCTGGCCTTTCGATTCAGTGTGATGTTTTCAAGGTTCATCCATGTCCTAGCATGACTCGTACTTCCTTCCTCCTTCCGGCTGAATAATACTCCATTGTATGGGTATGTCACACGTTTTCTATCTATTCCCTAGTTGCTGGACATTTAGGTTGTTTCAAGTGTTTGGATGTTATACATAATGCTGCTAAGAACATTTGTGCACAAGTCCTTGTGTGCACATACATGTGTGTTCATTTCTCTTGGGCAGACGCCTAAGCACAGACTTGTTGGGTCTTAGGGCAAACGTATGTTCAACTTTTGAGACACTGCCGAAGTGGCTGCACTGTTTCGTGTCCCCACCAGTAATGTGTGAGGGTTCCAGTTTCTCCACATCCTCTCCAAAATTTGCTATTGTCTCTGTTATTTTTTACAGGTATGCAATGGTATCTCATTGGCATTCCCTGTGACTGATGATGTTGAGTATATCTTCATGTATTTATTAGCCGTTCATATACCTTCCTCGGAGAAATGTCTATTTAAATCTTTTACCCAGTTTTTGATGAGGCTTTTTATCTTATTACTGAGATATGTGTTCTTTGCATTTTCTAAATATAAGCCCTTTAGCATACGTTCGTCTCGTATGTTGCTTGTCTTTTTCTGGACGTGCTGCATGGCTTGTGGGATCTTAGTTCCCTGCCCAGGGTAGAACCCAGGCCCTGGCGGTGAAAGCGCTGAATCCTAACCACTGGACTGCCAGGGAATTCCCTTGTCTTTCTTTTTCTTAATGGTATCTCTTGAAGCACGAACATCTTGAATTTTGATGAGGTCTAATTTATCAATTTTTAAATGTTATGGACTGTGTTCTTGGTGTCATATCTAAAAGAATCTTCGCCTAATCCAAGGTCTCAAAGATTTTCTCATATGTTATCTCCTAAAAGTTTTGTTTTAGCTCTTACATTTAAGTCCATGATCAATTTTGAGTTAACTTTTTCGTGTAAGGTGAGAGGTAAGGGTCTAAGTTTACTTCTTCCAGTGTATCATTTAAATGCTTTTTTGGTCTTGTTTTGTTTTGTTTACTACATATATTCTTAACATTTTCTTAGTGGCTCCTCCAGAGATTACAGTATACTTAATATCTGTTTCAGATTAATACTAATTTCTAATAATATATAGAAACCGTTCCAATATAGCTTCCTTCCCTACTCCTTCCTTTCTACTATCATCGTCACAAAAATGACATTTTTATATACGCCCATCAACACAGGTTTCTAATTATCGTCTTATGCTTTCTTAGAATGCTGATGTTGCTTTTTTAATTCTGTAATTACTTTTACCAGTGCTTTTTACTTCTTCATGTGGACCTGAGTTACTTACTGAAGGACTCCCTTTGGTACTTTCCGTAGGCCAGGTCTGACGGCGCTACATTCTCTATGGCGTCTTTGCTTACTTCTCCTCTATTGTTAAGGCTAGTTTTGCTAGATAGAAACTTCTTGGCCACCAGTCGTTTTCTCTGAGCGCTTTCGAGGATGCTGTCCCACTGCTTTCCAGCTTCCATGATTGCTAACGAGAAGTCAGCTGTTGATCTTTTTGAAGATTCCACGTACTGTACCTGATGACTTGGTTTTTTTCTTGTGGCTTTTAGAACTGTCTCTTTTTCTTTGACTTTTGACAGTTTGGCTATGATGTGACTCTCTGAATTTATCCTACTTGGAATTTGTTGACCTTTTGGGATGTCTACAATGTTTTTCTTCCAATCTGGGAAGATTTTGACCATTATTTCCTCAAATACTTTTTCTACCCCTTTCTTCTCTCTTTCTGGATTCTTATTATACACACATTTGTATGCCTGATGGTGTTTCACTTCTTCAATTTTCTTTAATCTTCTTACTTTCTATCCCTCAGACTGGATAACCTATTGACTTTTCTTCAAGTCTGTTGATTCTTTTATGCTGTCAGCTCCAAAATGTTGTTCAGCCCTTCTAATGTTTTTTCATTTCAGTTATTGTATGTTTCAACTCTAGAATTTCTACTTGGCTCTTTTAGAAAATGTATCTCCATTTGGTCAGACACAGTTGTCCCACTTTCCTTTAATTCTCTAGACGCAGTTCCCTTTGGTTCCTTGAGCATCTCTGTGGTGGCTGATTTGCTTTGCTACGAAGTCCGATACCTGAGCCCGCTCAGGGACACTGCCCACTGCGTGCGGTTGCTTCTTCCCCTGTGTGGGGGACATATTTTCATGTTTCTCTGCATGTCTCATAACTCTTTGGTTGAACACTGGACATTAGAGATAGTACACTGCAGCAGCTCTGCAATCAGCTCCCTCCCCCACCCCACCCCCATCCAGGATTTGTTGTTATTGCTGGATTCTTTTTTTTCCTTAGTTGTTGCTTATTTGATTAGTGACTTTCCTGGACTAATTCCATAGATTCTGTATCTCTGCAGTGTGTAGCTGCGAAGTTCTGTTCCACTTTTTAAAAAAAGTCTTGCTTTTATTTTTGAGCCTGGCTTCCTAGGGGTCACCCTCAGGTTAGCATCCTTCAAGGATCAGTCTGGTTTCTCTGAATGCCTTGAACCATTAGGCCTCCCCGTTTTGTCGAGGAGATATGTGTGCAGAGGCCGCCTCTGACACGCCCTCAGTTCACAGTCAGCCTGGGCTTCACTCCTGTTCGTACAGTCGCGAGGTGAAGGAGCCACAGGTGAACGGCTGGGCCCTCTCCTTGCCCACGTCTTCTGAGCGTTCACACACCCACATGCATGCGTGCGGCCTTCCTGAGTGTGCACATATCCATGTGCACGTGTGCAGTCTTCCAGACCCCCAGGAGCATGTCAGGGGTTTTCAGAATCCCCTGTGGTCACCTAGCTTGGCCAGGCTCCTTTGCCCTAATTGAGATCACAGCCTTGGGCAGCTCCAATGAGGATGACCCCAGCCATCTGCTACTTTTTATGCTGCCCTGGGAACGAGGCTTTTCCAGGGAGCTTCACAACCAGTCAAAGGACTGACTGTGCTGTGGGGATGGGGTTTTTTAACAGAGCCCCAAAGAGGCCAATCTCCTTCACTGTCAGTGAAGCTGCTGGCTTTTCACAGCTACACTCCATGGAGCTGGGGAGGGGGCATGGGAGTAGCCCCAAATTACAGCACCACAGATCCCACGTTCGTCACCAAGGTCCAGTTTCCCTTGAATAAGTGCTTTTCAGTTTTTTCTGCCTCTGGTTGATGTTCAGACTCTGGGATAATTGATTTGAAAGTTTCGTCACTGTTTTTACTGATTTTTAGGAGGTGCTCTCTCAGTGAGGTCCTCTCTCCACCATTTTGGAAGTCCTGCCTGTCTTCCAGTCCTTCTTGGGTCATCAAAAGTGCCTCAGTTAATAACCAGAGATTCTCTGATGAAGAAAAAAATATACCAGCTTCTCTTTGGCTCGCAAGGCCATTCATACCTGGAAGCTGGACTTCTGCGCAGGAGTCTTTGCTCACTGCATCTCTAGTGGGCTAAAAAAAAGCTCAATAACACAGCTCAGCCTTGAGAGTAGAGAGACAGTGTTGAAGTCAGGACTGGAGGGTCAAGGTGGTGTCCCTGGTCCCGTCACTCACCAGCTGTGTCCTGAGCAGGTCGAGTGACGTTTCTCTCTAAGCTGCGGCCTCCGTCTTTGTCCGCTGGGGCTGAATCGGCAGTCTTGCCCCCTCACAGGATTGCCGTGAGGCTGAATAGGTCAACAGAGACTGTATGGAAACGTCACTCTGGAAGGAGCCGAAGGCCACACACAGGTGCTGTTTCGCCGTTTGGGTTTTCTGTGTGCTGGCAATGATGTCAGGTTGGACTGGGAACCGCCTTCTCAGCTCGACGGTAAGACGGTTACTCCAATAGCAATTTTCCAGGTTCTTCTCTGCCTGGACGTGATGGACGGCTGCACCAGGTACTCTCTGTCCCTCGGGGCTCCACGTGAAGAGGGCACTCGTATCAGGGGTCACTTAGAAGTCCCACGGCGCTGGCCCTGTGCGTGGCGTCCAGGGCAGGGCCGCCACGCGCCTGGCGGCTCTCGTGGAAGCGCAGGCACCCCGCAGAGGGAGTCGTAGCCCCCTGTGGCCCTGGTCGCCACTCTCCCCAAAGAGACGCCAAGCCCTGATGGTCCAGCATCACCTGGGCGTTTGAACGTGGCTCCTGTGCTGCTGGACACCTTTCCTTCTGGCTTCACGCTCTGGTGAACACAATACAGCCGTGTGCCAGGTGTGGCTCGCGGATCTGAGAGGATCTGTCAGGTGTGCTTGTTCTTCAGCGAGAAAGCGCTTTGAAATGTATGGCATCAGAGAGAGAAAACGCAGAGACCAGGCCAAGGTTGTGCAACCTGGTCTGAAAGGGAGACGGAGCTGATTAAATCCCCCTGGAAAGATGCTCGCCTCTGCAGAAGTATTGCCACACTGGAAAACTGCGTCACGGTCCTGACGCGCTCACTTGCCAACACTCTCCCACCCTCACAGCCTGCCCGAGACTGGAGACAACGCACCACGAGGCGCCCAAGTGCCCCGCACGCAGCCAGGTCCGAGCGCCAGCTTCCGTCGCCAGTGTTTCCGGCACCAGGTAGACCTAAGTGGTTCTAGTTCCACAAGACCTTTCCAGCTCTTCCCTCGCTTTCTCCCCTGTTTCTTTCCCTCCAATTAAGAACGTCAAACAGCTCTCCCATCTACAGAAGGAAATCAGCTAAGACCTAGGATTAAGGGAGAAGGTGAATGTTAGCTGAAAGCAAACCACCAAATTCCCCTCCAAGTGCACAGAAAATAATTGGGCTGGAGAAGACCTGATTAGAAGTCAAAGCAGTCCACGCTTCTAGCTAGCGTCTACATCCTGCAACTGAGAGGCGCCCCGAACCTCGGACACCTAAGCTGCAGTGTCTTACGAGCTGCAGGAGACTCTCAAACGTCCTAGCCTAGCAAGCTGTGTCCCCGGGGCCAAAGGCAGTGCCCTATTTATAGAGGCCCTGACTCAGCGGACACCTCAGAGCAGTCCCTGCCTTCCCTCCTCCTCCGCCAGAGGCAGATCCTAACGGCTGCTGCCCTGCAGCGCACCGCAGCGGCGAGCACACACCTCCCAGGGCGCAGCAGACGCGCAGTGCTCGAGCGCTGCCCGTGGCGGGCTGACAGTGGTCGACCGCTCCCGCCACTCACTGGCTGTCGCTCGGGTCCACCCAGTCGGGGACGAGGCAGAGACTTGCGCCCAAGCCTGCACACCGGTCTGACCCACTTGGAGGCACAGCGGCCCTGGAAGCTCAGCCCCGAGTCCCCGTGCATACGGACTCTGGCGCCCGGGAGGCACGCACCGCCACCGGGTGGGCAAAGTGGAAGTGAGCGGGCGGGGGCTCCGCTCCTCCGGGTGGCAGCTTCAGCCCGGGCCCCGGTGGACTCCACCTCAGGAGATAAAGCCTGCGGGTCAGCGCGCCACCAGCATCCGCCGCCTCTGGTGGTACCCCAGGGGCCCGGGCCTTAAGGACTGACCCTCAGGAACCGCGTGCACGGCTGAATGCGTCCTCCCGCCCCCGGGTAGCAGCCCACGTCTGCGGTGTTAACAAGCCCGTGCGTTTGACCTGCAAGGCAGGCTCTTTCCATCATCACCAGGAGCGGGGAAGGCCTCAGAGCCGGGCCCTGGGCCAGGTTAGTAAGACTTTCCATGAGGAAAGCACCGTGTCCTCCCCCAGAGCAGCCTAGGCTCAGGAAAGAAGGGGGGACGCGGGGGACGCACAGCCAGACGCGGGGCAGACATGGTCCTGGCCGCCTGCTCCACCTGCTTGCTGTTCTAATGACATCTAGACTTGTGGAAACCCGAGAGCCCCTGCAGGGGACCGAAAGGGCCGACCGTGGCCGAGGCCACAGGGCGGGCAGGGCACGACGCGGAGGGGCTGCTACGGTGGCAGACAAACCGACACCCCGGGAGCCGTCGCTTGGGTCGCAAAGGGGGATCCTCACGTCAGCAAAACGGGGCCGCTTCACGTTAACGCTGGCTGGATAAACTCTGCGAGCTTCAGGGACGTTCACGATGGCTTTCCAGCAGATGTACGCAAGCAGCACACGGACTACTGTGCGCGTGTGTGTGAGCCGCCCACATTCTCACGTGTGTCGGTCAAGGACAACCCGTCACCCAGAGAGGGCTGCTGCTGTGCGGTCGCGTAGCACAGCTCTGCGAGGGGCGGGTCCCAAAAGTCACACCACGGAAATGGCTCACGTGTGGCTTTTATGACACATTTCATCTACATTCAAAATAAATGAGGCCCATAAGCTAATTTTTAAAAGAAAAGCTGCGCCGTGGAACCGCCACGATCGAGAAGTCCGAGTGGAGAGCATGTTTCACGCATGTTGTTGAACTAAAGAATAAATCATAGTGGGAACTATTTATGGTCCAGACACTTTTGAAACAAAACCGAAGAGTAGAAACAACTTGAAAAAAAAGCAACCCTATCGACAAGTTGGGGTTCATCTGAGGCGAGTCCTCGTGCACTCAAATTGTTCCTCGAGGTAAATGGAGACGTGGGACGTGCGTTAACCCGCCACATCTGGGGAGCCACTCCACAGACTGAGCAGCTGGCCCCCGCGTAAGGCACGGCTGCTTTGCGGTCTCTAAATGGTTCATTTACGGGCCCCAGATGCCCCAGGCTCTCTGGAGCTGGACATAATATCCTATTATTGCCTTTTTCATTCTACGTTCCTGGAAAGCAAAAAACCCAAATAAAAAACCAGAACACGTGTGAGATAAGCTCTCACCCCTCACAGACCTGGCGCCATTAGCATCACAAACAAGCCCGAGGAACCCCAATCGCCCCCTGACTCAGTGGTTGCACCCACGAAGCAAGCAAGGGCCAGAGTCACTGCAGCCTCGGCTCCCATCAGCCTCTGAGAGCCCTGAGGGCGGTGGTGGTGAGGGGCGGGGCCAAGCGGGATGTCCCCTAACCTGTCACCTTGGGGTCGTGACGCGCAATGGCTCTGCGTGCCTGCAAGTGACACGGGGCTGAGTTCGCTGTGTGAGCCGTGGTGCACGGCTGGTCCCTCCTGCCCTGGGGGAACGGCGCCACGGCTCTCGGGGCAAAGCCCAGGCGACAAGCAGGTCGTACCCGCCAGCGGCCCCTGGCACCAGCTACCCCGTCCTGCTGAGACGAGGCCTGGGGAGGGGCCGCCGTGCACAGCCTGAATCGCCCCCTCCCTCCTCCCCCTGCGCCCCCTCCTGGTCCTTGTTCCCTGGTCCCTGTCGTCAGCCACCCCAACTACTCGCCTCTCCCTGGGTGTAAATGACAACGATGAAGTCTCTGCCTTTTAACATCAAGGTCACTTGAAATCAGCGTCTAGTTTTCTGATTTAGTTTTCCGCCCTCGTCTCCATTTTCTCTTCTCTGCACCTTCCTGGGCTGGGCTGCCAACTAAAACCCAGACATACAAGGAAAGTCGCGTGTGCCTTAGACTGAGGCGATGACCCCCTCCTCCCCGGGCCCCCTTCCAAACCTTTCACAGGGGCCTCTTTTCTAAATCAGGGATCGGCCTGGCCGACCGGCTCCCTCTCCCACCCGGGCCTCGGGGGCCGCGCTCTGTACACGCGCCCTCGAGGCACGCCATCCTCCCCCCAGAACAAGCGGGAGTGTGGACATCATCCCTCTTAACAAACTAACTTTCAAACCCCTCAACCACAAACGTTTAATGGTGGGACCGGCCAAGGATCAGGTCACTGGTGCCAACTCAAGGCGTCCAAGCTGTACAGGAACCTCGGGGGCCCACACCCACCCCACGGCACCGGCATACCCCTCCCCCCATCCCCGTCAGGAGGGACCAGTAAGAACCTGCCCCGGAGCCCCTCAGCCCCTGGGCCGGGGAGGCTGGGGATTCAGGTCCCCACGCCACCATGTGGGCCTTTATTCTGCACTAGGCGGTCTTTCGAGGACTTACGAGGGACTGACCTGTGTCTACGTCACAGCTCCTGTAAGCAAGTGAGCAAGTGGGTTCCAGGCGGAGGAACCACGGTGAGCACGGAGATGTGGCCTCAAGGTCCCCCAAGAGCCCCCCCGGCACGCAGCTGACAGCTCCGGCCACCCGCTCACGAGGACAGATGTGCTTCCTGCTGCTTCCACTACAAGCCTTCTAGCAAGAGCCGGGCCCCTTCTCTATGCTCACTGCCTGTGGACGCGGGGAGTCTTGAGCCGCTCAGACCGAGCAACAAACACTTGAACTGCTTTCCTGCGCAGGGACGGACGCCTGACCGGAAGGCGTGTGGTTCCAACTCCAGGAGAGAAGCCCCATAGCCTTAGTTTTCAGTGGCCACTTCCAGGGCCGTTCCTCCGGCCTGTGTGCTCAGACCGACCCCGCGGGCCCGAGAGCCCCCCGCAGGGAAGCCAGGCTCGTGCGGGGCCGCCTCCCGGCCACGCGGCTTGTGCACCCGAGGCCTCCCTCCACCTCGGGGGCCTCCCTCTGGGAAAGACCGCTCGGGGGGACGCTGGGCGCAGCGTCCACGCAGGGGATGTCCACTCACAGGGACGTGGCGGGGCCCCTCGGAACGGGGCCAGGGCAGCATTTACTCTTTGCCGCTCAGGGCTCCACCCTGGCGTGGCTTTAACTGGGGACGAGCAGGGTGGCACCGAAACGTCACGCGTGGGGGTGGTGTGAAGATACATGCACGTTCACGGACACGCGTTCACCGCTTTCTGGGGAAGCCGCACGCCGTGACCCCAATCCTGACCAAGGAAACCGACGTCACTTCGCTCTCGTGGCCAAAACCGAAAGGCCGCGTTGACAGCTGGCCCGGGCGATGGCCGCTGAGTACAAAGCAGGGCCCACGAGGATCCTTTCGGGACCAAGTCCCTGAAGCTGCTGTCCCAGGAGTGGCCGCAGGTGCCCCCGGGGCCCCCGCTCGCCGCCCCGCCTGACGCTCAGGTGCAGGCGGGCCTGGAGCACAGGGGCCTTCCTGCTGGTGAAACGCCGGCTGCAGCCCCCAGCCCAGCAACAGGGCTGGACCCCGTCAGCTTGGCCACCCCAGGCCTCAGGGTCTCACAGGTCCCTGTCTGCTCGGGGGGCAGTGAGGCCCCTCCCAGGGCCTCCCCTGCTCTTTCCTGAATCAAGGCCACACGCTTTCAAGTGTCCTTCTTCTGTAAACGCAGGCGGCCCCTCTGTAGGGTGTGCTGGTGGGACCCTAGAGAGGCCAGGTCCCTCCCTCCCACCCTCAGACGTGCTTTCAGAGGCACCGCCCCGAGTTCAGGGGCTCTTCCCTTGAGGACCACGTTCTGGGCCCTCAGCAACCTTAGGGGCTTGGTCACGGCCCAGGAGGTGCCAGGCTCACCTAACCAGACGCCTCCGCTCACAATGGGACCGGGACGGCGGTCAGGACGGGAGGAGGCCCTGCTCCGCACCCCCGCTCACCCTGGCGCCTTTGACCCCAGGGTCCGGCCGAGGCAGGCCCGTGTCTGAGGTTGGACGCTGGCCCTCAGGTCTGCTTTGCGCCAGCAAGCTCCGCCGTGGTCCCGCTGGAGTCAGGGCGGGGGCCGCAGAAGGCGCCCGTCTCCCTCCTCCAGGCCCTGCCCCGCCTCACAGCTTTCGGGCGAGAGCAGACGGCTGGGCTTGGGCCCCCGTCCCCCACGGGCTCTCCCGGCCCTGCACCCGCCGACGGCGCTCGTCTGCCCGCTGTTTTCGGGGCACACGTGTGGTCCCGGGGCCCCTCAGGCAGAGGTTCTGAGACCAGCCCGGCGCGGCTTCCTCTGGGGGACGGGTTCTCGCTGCCTTGTTCCAGGCTGGCTTTGTGCGCCCACACGGACGGACCGTCCACGCAGGGCCCACGAGAGCACCGGTGACCTCTCACCCACCAGATCACGGGGCCCCCGGCACCTTTTCCCAAATGAAAGAGAAAAACAATCCTTCGACGAGGTGCCTTCTGCTCTCATTTTATAGGAAGACCTTGGGGCTCAGATTTTTACACGAATTAGCCTGACTGCAGGTGTCTCGAGGACGCCTGGTTTCCAAATCACCCTGAACGCGTCTCCATGGAGTCCGGCGCCGCGCTGGGACCCGAGCCCCGGTCCAGGGAGCCACCGGCACCTCATCGCCTGATCACTGAGCTTCCGACAAGCCTGTCACGTGCTTAAAATGTTCTCATGAGCCAAACAGGGTGCCAGTCGCTCACTTTCAGCTGCGCGAATACATAAACGGTTCACGCGACTAGAGAAGCGGTTCGGACACTAGGAATCGAGAAGCTGGAGCCGCGGCCGAGGCCAGGCGGTCTTCTCTCCTAACAGGGCACGTCAGCTCCCGGGGGCGCTTGCTCCACGCGGCCAGGGCCGGCACACCCGGGCGCCCCGAGCTCTCCCCGTGTCTCCCCGTGGACAGTGTACCCGAGGGTCGACAGCCACAGGCCCCCACCGGGCAGAGCTGCGCGACCCCGCTGGCTGGCGGCAACACTGCCGGCCGCCAGGGGCCACTGAGGGCGGCAGGGGCGTCCCGCAGGACACACGCCAGGCCCGCCCCAGCTGGGCGGCTGGTGCACGCGCCCCTCCTGCCGCGGCGGGCCCACGGCGCCAGGCTGGCCGCACGCCTGCCCGCGAGCACTTACCGTCGTCCAGGTCCAGCGGGTCCAGCTCCTGAGGCTCTCGCTTGACCGTTACGGGAATGGGGGCCAGACTATGATTACTGTCCTCACGCACCTCGGGCGCTGGCAGGGGCCGGGCGGCTGCAGGCTCGCTGCTCGGAACCTCGGACGGCTGCTGCTGCTGGTGGCCCGTCCCGGGGGGGCGCGCGGGGCCGCAGGGCTGCAGGCGGGTCGGCTCTTGGGTCCCGGGCGGCAGCGGAGAGGAGGGACTGTGGGGACAGAGCGCTGGCCGGCACCCCGGGGAGCAGCTACCACTCGACGACGGACTCACCTGTGGCTGCAGCGGGGCGGGGGGCGGCGGCTGGGGGGGCCCGGGAGGCACGCCCGCGAGTCTCGGCGCCTCCTGGCCGGCGAGGACCCCGCCGACTGGCCGCGGAAGTCCGAGGGGGCCGTGGCCCGGGCCGGCCGTGGCCGGGCCGTAGGGGGCGCAGGAGAGGTCATGGAGCTCGGGGCTGGCGCTGCTCTGCGGACGGGGCGGGAAGCCGGGCGCGAGGCAGGAGCCCGGGTCAGGCGGCAGGGCGAGCGGCTGGCCGTAGCAGGGCTTGGGGAGCGGACTCAGGCCCTGGCTCATTGGTCCACAGGTGAGGGCAGGCTCGTAGTCATCACTGGGCTCCGTCTTTATGATTGGAACTGCGAGAAAGAAAAGAAGTTAAATAAACACGCGCTGCAGATGGGAGCCGCGGGGCGGGCCCGTGGCTAGGATACCCTCCGAAAACAAACAGCGCTTTGACTGAGTCCCTGTGTGTCTCCTGCCTGCTTCTCCCACCCGATTAAAAGGAGGGTGTGAGTCATCGGCCCAGAAAGCTGCAGCTGGCTCTCATACGAGAGCACTGTTTTCCTTGGCATCTCCCCCAGCACTAATGTGCTAGAAGAATCCATTCGCAAACTGCGGTGGAAGCCTTGGGCCCAAGGGCCCGCGGATTTGTAGTAACCAGAGGGACATTTTTAACTTGGATGCACTACTGCATTTCTGCTGCTACTGACGCCCTATCTGATAAATGTCTGACATTTGGTGAACCTGAACGGTAAGATGGCGTTTGGAAGTCAGTAAAAATCTGACAGAAAAGATGAGTGTCCATTTGCTGTAGGAGAGGAGCCTTCAGCCACTCGACAAGGAAACCAGTTCCACACGAGCAAATACACCACCCCTCCCTCCTGCTGCTTCGTTTCCACTGGAGACAACACACAGCCAGTGATCGCGCAGCTCCTGGGGCAGAGCCGGAAGCCCCCGGACGGCTTCCAGACCACTGCCCTGTCCACCCCTCGCTAGGAAGCCGGCGGTGCAGAGAACCGGGCTGGGAGGAGGGCGTGATGGGCACTGGAGGGTCCCCTTCACTCCCCTCCAGGCCGTGGGCCCGACCAGGCGCCGAGAGGGCCAGGGAGAAGGTGAGCAGATGTGCCGTGGGGTCTGCACAGGGGCTGGGGCTCCACTCCCGCCCTTGCTTACTTCCTGTGTCCCGTTTTCTCGTTGGTTCCTGCCTCTTACACCAGTTTACAGGAGACATCCTGGTGGTCAGATTATCCTGCTAGTGACTGGTAAGAGCGCAGTTAAATTCGTAACAGATGCCCGGCGCTGCCGTAGCAAACGCAGGATGGGTAATGAGCTGTCATCAGATCCCCCCTAATCACATTTTCACCTCTTCGTGTGTGTGCTGCCGGATTCCCGGCGGCCGAGGCAGCCGCACGGAGGGAACGCCCCTCGCAATCCCAGCCTCCTCCTTAAGTAAATAAAGGTTCTCTCCCAAACAGAGCTTTGCTCTAACCAAGGTCTCGAGCCAGCAAGGATGCACATCTCTTCCGGAACAGCCGGCACCTGCGAATCCACAGCAGCCGTGACGAGGAAGACGGCCTCTTGCGAAGCCTGTCCGCGGGGCGCCTGGGTAGCACGGTAGCCACACGGCTGGGACCCAGGGGACACTCCAGACCCACTGACGCAGGAGCACATAACTCCGCTGAGCGTCTCCAGGCCCTGGGCTTTCGACTCAGGATTCCCAGAGAAGCTGTTTCCTTTAGTCTTGCCCTCGTTGTGCCAACTTCCCAGCCCCTGCTTCCCGTCATTCTTCCCGCGTCTGACGTGTCTGCATGCTGGGCAGGGAGGCGCCTGGTCCCCGGGCGGCGCTGACAGCTGGAGGGCAGGGAGGAAACACGCGGGTGATGGTCATTGAGGGGCCGCCACGGGAAGTATCCCTGCTGCCTGCAGGCCGAGCCACGGTCGGCCACTCGTCCCCGAAGTCACGTCGGGCCGAGAGCTGTAGGGCGCGGCGCCTCGGACGCCCCGACCCCAGTGTGCCCAGCGTTCTTGGACAGGACGCACCCAGCACGGCGGGGGCAGGCGAGCCTGCGGAGGGTGCACGGGGCGTCCTCACCCCGGGTGCTCCGCGGGGGTGTGTGTTTGCTTTCATCAGCCAGGCCGACGACCCACAGGGCCTGGCCCGCCCCAGTGCCCACACTCACGGGCCTTTGCTGGGGAAGGGACCTCTCTCCCTCTCTCTCTCACAGTCAGCTAGGGCTCTGCGTGAGGGGTCGGGTCCCCACAGGACTGGATTCCAGGGAAAGTGTCACTGGCTGCCGGCAGGACACCGAGAAGGGCCGCTGCCCGCCGTCCTCGGGTGGCACTGATCTCCGTGTGGCTCACACGTGGGGGAAACGCCCGCAGGTCCCGGCAGCAGCCGCGTGTGTCTCCCGTGGCTCCGAGGGCTTCCTCCGCAGCGAGGGTGTGAAGATTCCCCACGTGAACGTGCCCTGACGCAGGGACCGCAGGCCCCAGGGGAGGGGCGGGCACTTGGTACAGGAGCTGTTCACGTTCACAGCCCAGGCCGGGCCCCCAGACTCGGTGCGCCTGTGGCCCCGTGTCCCGGCGCGAATGCGGAAGCACTTGTGGCTTCGTCGGGTGGCCCCTCAGGACCAAGGGTCTCTCCGCTCCCGATCCGCACGCCCGTGGCGGCAGCTTCTGCACCCCAGGGGTTCTTTCTTTTAAATTAATTTATTTGTTTATTTATTTTTGGCTGTGTTGGGTCTTCACTGCTGCGTGTGGGCTTTCTCTAGTTGCAGTGAGCAGGAACCACTCTTCCTTGCAGTGTGCGGGCTTCTCATTGCGGTGGCTTCTCTTGTGGTGGAGCACCGGCTCTAGGCACGTGGGCTTCAGTAGTTGTGGCACGTGGGCTCAGTAGTTGTGGCTCACGGGCTCTAGAACGCAGGCTCAGTAGTTGTAGCGCACAGGCTTAGGTGCTCCGCAGCGTGTGGGATCCCAGACCAGGGCTCGAACCCGTGTCCCCTGCATTGGCAGGCCGATTCTTAACCACTGCACCACCAGGGAAGTCCCAACCTGGGGTTTCTGCCGTGAGCACCTACCGGCTGGGGTCCCCGCGTGGAAGCCCACCTCAAGGAGGGGCCTCTGCTGGGTCCAACCTCTGTGTGCAGCCCGACACGGGCTCCTGCTCCGAGCTGGGCATCCCAGGGAGGCGGGCTGGGGGTAGCGGAGCGGCCTGGGGCAACCTTGACACAGACGCACGTCCTCGCCTGTAAGAGAACATGTGATGTGCCGCGCACGCTTCCCGCTACAATGCCCAGGGTGTGAAGGTGGCCGTCAGCTCCAGCACAGGCAAGACGGCCTCTCCCAGGAACAAGCGGCCCTGCCTCTGGTCCTACAGCCTCAGGCTCCAGGACGTGGCTCTGCAGACGGCACTGCGGAGCTGGGGGCAGCCTCCAACCAGAATCATCCAGAAACGGCCAGTGGGCACAGCTGTCACTAAAAACAGCCCCGACAAACCCATATGACCCGGGGCGGGGGGAGGATTCGAAAGCTGCCCGTGTGGCCTGTGGCGTCCAGAATGGCAAGGGTTAAGCTCTGCATCAGCGCGCTGAGGCTCAGAGCTCTCGACCTTAAGGAAATACGTGTCTAGCAGGTTAAGTTAAAGCCCTGCTGGGTGCCTCTCTCCTGCACCGGATTTTCAGCCAGCACGAGGGCCAGCTCGCCCCTTTCGTCCAGGGTCCCCCGAGCTCTCTAAAAACCCTCACCCTGTCTGCTCTGCCGGCTTTGGAGGTGCAGCCGGGGAAACGGCCGTGGGCCTGATTTACATGCCACGCGGCCAGCCTGGGCCCTGCGATCCCGGGGGCTGGCGGAGGGCAGGAGCGATCGGGCATCTGTGCTGCTGGCCGCTTCAATGTCCGTGGTTTATGACCTGTTTAAAGCTGCCCTGGGGCACCCGCGTTCACTCCCTCTTCGCCCTGGGGGTCTTTCTGGGAAAGTCTCAGCAAGACGATCTTGGGGGGCCTCTGTGGGCCAGACCCGGCCGAGGGCGTGAGGCGAGGGCTCAGGAAATGCATCACCTTCCCATGGCGTCGGGACCCACTGGATTCTTCCCACGGTCGGGTGGAGACTCGACCCGGGCGGGACCCCTCCCCACCGCAGCCTCCGGGCCTTCGCAGGCGCACGAGTCCTTGGTGACCCAGCCGAGCTGGGCCTCCTTGCTCGGCTCAGACGCCCTCCCCTGCATTTGCAGCCTCTCCGCACCCGCGCAGTGGGCCGATCCCACCTCTGGAGGCCCCAGCACGAGGCCACCACTACGAACTCCCTTTGGGCACAGACTCCTGTGCACTTAACGGAGATAATCCCCCCCCGCCTGCCCTGAGGGCTCCGCACAGCCCAGGGACAGTGACCAGGACAGAGACCCCAGCGCCTCAGCTCCAGGTGGGGGCAGTTCCCGGCAGACGTGGAGCAGACGCGGGGCCCGGGGCACATGCGCCCGCTACCCCCAGGGCACCTACAGAGTCTAAACGCACCGAAAGCAGCGGGTGCCTCCCGCCTCCTCTGGGGACGAAGGGGACCTGCCCGGCCGTGGGCCCGCCTGCTGGCCACCCAGTGGGATCGGGGAAGCCCAGGCAGGTCCGGCCGCGTTTCCGGATCCGCTGCCAGACCCGCACCTCCTCGGGTGGACGCTCTCCAGGTCCTCGTGGTTCACAGACGCGGCCGCACTGCCGTGTCACTCACGTGGCCAAGCAGTGTGAGCCTTGCTCTGTCCGCAGGGCGCGGGGTGGACACGTGGCCCCCCAGGCACAGCTGCCCCATCCCATCCGCACGCCCTCCCGACGCCTCTCAGATGGCATCCACCCATGGGAATCGGTGCCCACGTCCACACCCTGTCCTTCACCCGCGGTTCAGTGGATTTTGCAAATGGCTGATTTAATGGAAGATCAGACAAGGGCAGCAGAGGCCCTCGGCTCACGGCCACTCGGCCCTGGGCCGCTACCAGGACCCGGGGCAGAACTGAGGCCTGGGGTCCTCAACTCAGCCTGACCCCCAGGATCCCACGTGGACGGAGAAGCCAGGGGGCAGCGTGACACGACCCCTGCCGGGGAGCGGGGCTCACACCCTGGCCTGCCGGCCGTTCACAGAAGGACGCCGTCTCTCGTGAATCACGCCATCACCTTCCCACCGTCCCGGGGCAGACAGGTGGAGCACAGCAGCCGTCCCGGGCTCCCCTCACACCTGTGCGCCTGGGGCTCGTGCCCAGACCAGGACCCGCACACGAAGCAGGAGGAGCTGGGCGCCCTCCACCACCTTAAGAGCACGGCCCAGGGGTCCGACCACGGGACGCCCGTCCTCTGACCCCCGGGAGGCCAAGGCCACGGCCCAGGGGTCCGACCACAGGACGCCCGTCCTCTGACCCCCGGGAGGCCAAGGCCACGGCCCAGGGGTCCGACCACGGGACACCCGTCCTCTGACCCCCGGGAGGCCAAGGCCGACTGCCTGGCAGCTACAGGGGAGACATTTGGGCCTCGGCCCTCTTGAGTATCAGAACCACGGGAACCCAACTGTTTTATTCAGAAGACTTTTCGCGCCTGTGACACAAGCTCCTCTGTGAGTCCCCGGAGCTCAGGGTTTTACAGACGTTCGCATCCCTGGCACTTTGCATGGCGTCCAGACGCAGGCGAGTGAAGAACAAAGGCAAAACGGACGCAGAAAAGCAGGCCAGCCCGAAACTGCACCAAGAGAAAAGCAGGCACTCCTCCTACACGCACAGCTAGTGTCCTGCACACACGGACGGACGCACAGACGTGGCCACACCTGGGACGAGGGCGAACGTCTGCGCTGCTCTCAGGTGGATGAACTCAGAGCCCCGGCAGGCACCCGCCGGCTGCGCGGCCCTGGGGCTGATCCTGTGACCCACAGGCCTCGCTTTTCCAGCTGTAACACAGACGTGACGGCCACCTAAGAGGTGGTGAGGGACCCAACGTGGCATGAGCCGTAAGGGCAGCGGCACCGAGCCTCCCCTGCACGGGGACAGCGGTGCAGGGCCCTCCCTCTTACCAACCCGCTGGCACAGGGAGCAGCGGGGCCAGGGCTCAGGCTTGGGGCCACAGCCCAGCTCTTTGGCCTCGGACAGGCCAGGGGTGCTGCTGCCGACTGAACTGTCCCCCAGACGCGGGGGCTGAAGCCCTAACTCCAGGGTGACTGTGTTTGGAAATGGGCCATTAGGAAAGGAGTCGGGTTCAATGAGGTTGGAGGGGCCCTGATGCCATAGGGCTGTGGTCTTAAGAGGGAGAGAGGGTCTCGCTGTGCATGGGGGACATGGCGAGAAGGGGGTGTACGGGCGCTGAGCATCCCCCGCAGGCGAGGACGCCCCCTGTGACCGCCCCCCGCCCCTCCCACCAAGGCCTCAGCGGTTCGGCTGCGGCCACCGCCCTGTGCAGAAGAGGTTGCCCCGAGCCCGGAGAACGGAGAACGAAGCTCAGACTGTCTTCTGTTTGTTACGCGTGAGCCGCGGACACAAACGCCAGCAGGGCAGCTTCAGGGCGCGACTTTTCTGAGGCCGGAGACGTGGTGGCAGGAGCCTTCTGCACCGCCGGCCCTCAGCAAGCGGGCGCCCACGTCTGCGTCCAGGGCCGAGAGGGGGCTGGGGCGGATGGACCGGAGGACGAGGAGGGGACTCACAGACCCCACCGCCGCGTGATGGCAGGCACAAGCTCCTACCCCCCCTCCCCCAGCACAGCCAGCACTTGTGCCAGGTCCTCGGGTTCCCAGAGGACAAGGCTCTGGGCCGCATGGCAGGAACCTCCCGACCGAGACACCACAGACTCCGCTGAGACCCCAGCTCCGCGGTGGCGGCAGTGCCCGCCACGCCCGACGGGGTGGCCTGTCCTCCCTCGGGTCCTCCCCGCCTTTCTGGGGGTGCTGCCTGGCAGCCTCTGCGGGAGCGTCGAGTGGACACCGGGAGACAGCTCTGTCGCGGCAGGCGGGGTGTGAGCGGGTATGGCGGCCTCGCCGTCTGTGGCACCAGCCCCGTGGCTCCAGGGCCCTTACCCGGGGCTCCGGCTCCCCGCAGCTGGGTTGGCCATGGCCTTCGGGCAGAGCAGACCGCACGAGCCAGCAAATGCGCCGCTTGGACTTCACCCGCTGTTGCCAGCGCTGCGTCCGAAGGGAATGTGATTCACTCTCCTGTGGTTTGACCCGAGCAGCTGTGCACAGAGGGCTGTGACTTGGCGGGGGGCCGTGCTGGGGTAACCCCCGCGCCGCGCGCTGTCGTGGGCAGGCCCCGGTCCCCGGGGGAAGGGGTCACCAGGTCTTCCCTCCGCAAGGCTGTGCTCAGACTTCTTGGGGGTCCAGCCTCACTCCCGACTTGCGTTGCCTTTGCAGTCGGTGGCCGTGGCCCTCAGGTATCTGATCAAAACCACCCTCCCCCTCGCTGTTCCGCCACGGGTGACAGTCTCAGTGGGGGAGCCTTGGGTGTGGCCCCCCCCGCGGAAAGGGCACCCGCCTTCTTTCCCAGCAGCTCAGGCCCCACGATTCACCCCCTCGTCCTGCTCTGTTCCAAGCTCAAACCCCTCCCTGCGGATTCAAGGCCACGTCGGGGGCCTCAGGCCGGTGTCTGTCAGGACGGTCGACAGAGTTGACCCACCCCGTGGCGGCCTTTAGAGGGGAAGCCCCCTCCCCTTCACATGCCTGGGCTCTCCTGCCACCGGGTCTGGACACCTCACGGGGAGGCCAGCGGCGTGCGAACCAGACACACCGTGAGGAGCTCAGGCCCGTGGAGAGCGCTGCGGGGAAGGGCGGCTTCCAAACCCTCCCCACGGGCCCCGGCCCGGCCCTGACTCGTCCCTCCCAGGGCGCCCGGTGGGGCAGCCAGTTCCCTGCCTCTCTGCGGCGGCAGGTTTAACGTGGAAAGAAATGAAAACATCGGTCCCTCGTTCTCCTGCTGGAACAGCGAGAGTGCCCGAAAATTGGCAATTTACTAACAGCAGCCTCCGGGACGCGGGAGTTCCCAGGAGAAGGTGCATCACAGCGCCTGCATGAGCCCGACGTGCGTAGCTGTGCACCGTCCCCCTCCAATGCACGCTCACTGCCACGCGGTCGCCACGCCACTGAGCTGACTCAGGAAGGTTCCAAAAGGCCCATGGGCAGCGGCCGTGCCACCAGCCACAGCGGGCGCCCTGTCCCGGCTCCCGCCGGCCTGCCCCGGGACCCACCCGGCTCCCCTCAGCCTTCAGGTGGGAGTGTCGGGTGGGCTTGAGGCCCAGGATCAACACCCCCAGGGCCTCCCTGGCTGACTCTGGTGAAGCTCCAGGACCCTCACCCCGAGCAACAGGTGGGCAGGGGGCCTGGTGCCACTGCAGGCGCTCCTGGGGACCAGCTAGAAACATCTCAGGGGAACAGGCAGACCCTCCAGGCCCGAGGATCTGTCATGACTGACCTCCTCATTCTAGGAACATGCTGACTTTGGCCCATGACTCTGAAGTCGTTGGCTGGGATTCCCCCCTAGTGTGTGAGCTGCCGCCCCTGCCTGCTCGTCCCGGGGTCACTGGGCAGCGTCGGAAACGGAAGCCCTGGGGACACAGCCAGGGTGGACGCCGTCGTCCCCCCGAACCCAGGGGCTGCTCCCCACAGAGTAGGCTGTTTTCCCTCTTTAACTGGGGCTGTTTCCCCGGGGTCTCGGCCTCGTGACAGGTACCAGGGCCCCTCAGCTCACAGCGCTGGAGAGAGCGGACGCTTTCTTTTGGGAGACTGCGGTTAAACCCAGACAGCGACAAACAAGAAACTGAGGAAAACCTCCCTGGCTGCACGTGGGTGGGTCCGTGGCCTCTCCTGCAACTGCCCGGCTGTCTTCTCTGCTCTGCCCTTGACCTTCCCGCCAGGAACCCCCGCTGTACACACTCTGCTTGCTCAGGGCGTCCTACACGCACCTGGAGACTTTCCCCCAAACACGGCCCCCAGAGACGGGGAGCGGCCCTAGCTGCCTGGGCCCCGCGCAGACCCGCAGCCGGGCTTCCTTCCGGTTTGAACAACGACACGAACGATGCGTCAGACGGCGGGCGGCGGGGTGGTAGGCTTCTCTGTGCGGAGGCTTCAGAGGGTAAGGACAGGCTGAGACCCGACGTGGGAAGGAGGTGCCCACCTGGCCCCTAACCAGCACCACCTGCTGAACCACGTGAAGACTCAGCGCGAAGCTGCAGGGGGCAGAAGCGACCGCGAGAAAAAACACCAAACCTAAAAGCTGGGAGCTCGAGTCCCGCTCTTGCACTGGTGCATTTACTGTTTACAAGAGAAAAGCACAGGAGGACGGTCCCCACGACCCGGGCACGGAGTCAGGGCCGGCTGGGTCCCTGCTCCCAGGGAGCTCACGGCCCCACGGGGCACGGCCACCCAGGAAGGCAGGGCAGGGCCGGGGCTCTCAGGCGTGGGTGGCACGGACCCCTCGACCCCCTGGGGATGGGGCAGATTTCCAGGAGAGAAGTGAAGGGAGACCAGGGCCTGATGAGAGCAGCACAGGCCACAGAGCCAGACAGCCATGCTCCGGAGGGACGGACGGACGGACGGACGGCTCTGTGGAAGGGGCTGGGTCACCAGCTCGAGGGACCGGGGGGTCCGGGTGACGGTCCACACAGCATGAGCGATGGGTGTGCTGGGCTGACACGGGGGTGATGGGGTGCGGAGCGGGGGGCAGGTCAGCCCCTGGCGGGAGGGAGCCTGCAGGACTGAACGGCAGCTGTAGGGTTGGGGGGAGACGGTGGCCCCTCGACAGTCCTGCCCCAGGATCTCAGTGACGTGTCTCTGGGGGCCTCGGTACCTCCCCCGAAAGGGGGACCCGGTTTGCGCGCAGACCCCCTCCCTCTGACTGGGGGCGTCTGTGTTAAGCGGGAGGTGAACTTCGAGCAGGAACTGCAGGAAACGACATTCGAGCTGATTTCTAAACTGCTTTAGAAAGGAATTTTTCTTTATAAGCCTAGGTTTTCTTTAAAGCATTCAATTTTTAGTCAACCATGCTTGAATTTTAATTAGGACACGATCATTACATTTCCAAACAAAGACTGAGTATTTTCTGCTGTAAGGAATGTAGTACACATCCGAGAACAGGCAGGATTAGTGGAGTGCGCAGTGCCCATCCCAGAAGTCCCAGAGGGGCCCCCACGGACGGCCCCACGGCAACGCACACTCCTGCAGGTCTGTTCACGTACACGCTCGTGACGTGATGAGCACGAGACCACGTTATTCAAGCCTGGACAGGCGTGGCTAGCGTCTGCCCCAAAAACAGTTGATTCTGCTTGCTATCCCCTCGGGTTTTCCAGGGCTTTCTATCACCTAGTCTATCGTACGTGACATTTCACACTAGGAGGAGACCGAAGCCTTCAAAAACGTCTTGCTTTTACTAAGATGATGACATGGCTGCTTTCGCAATCAGTCCTAGTGCGTGGTTTCCCTCCTAGGTTATATGAATCTCAAGTTTTTAAAACAGCAGTCACAGTATAACAAGACCGTTGGCACAGCTGTGCTTACGTGACACAGGTGAATCAGGACGCGGCCCTCTCTGGACACACACCCTGCCGGCCTGGAGGAGGGCGGCATGGGCCCCAGGCGCCAGGCCTCGGGTCTGGGCAACACCGAGAAACAACTTTCTACTAGTTCAGAAGCGAAACAACACACGATGCTGTTCTCCTTCAGAAAACAGCCTGAAAAGTGGAGAAGGTACACACACAGGTCTTTTTCAGGCCAAGAAACCATCCTCAGAGCGTGTGAGCGGACAACCTGAACGAGGTGCTTTTTGGTCGAGTAAAGGGTGTTTGGCAGCGCAAGCCCCCTGGTCACCGGAGACGCAATTATCCAACCAGGAGTTTTCTGTGGGACGTTAGCTCGAGGACAGAAATCATTACCGTCAGTTAATGATCACACCAACCACCAGCCTTCAGGCTTCATACAAGGGTTTATTTCTAAAGGCACCTGCAAAATCATTATAACCATTTGCTTCTCCGCCTTAAACATCTCTAGAATTTAAACTCACACCGAGGCCACCTCAGCTTCTGTGTACAGAAGAGCTGCACCTCTTCCCCCTTGGCGGTTGTATATCTGCAAGCAGCTAGCAAAATGATCAGTAATTATTCCCAAATGCAGCCCCCAGCCCCAAGAGTAACGAAGGAAAATACACTGAAAGCTCCACTTTTCTCTGGAAGGAACCGACGACGTGATCTTGCTAACAGGACGGTAACAGCTCGGGCGTGCAGCGCGACCACACGGTCTGAAGCCACCACGTGTCAGGGTTCCTGATTTTCTTTCAGGAAAAGCACCCCGTGGGTTGGTTCGCAGCGTTTAGGGTTAGAAAGAGAGCGTTACCATTGGCGGGCAGGTAGGTGAAGTGCTGGTACTGGCTCCTCTTCCGCTTCCCGTTGCAGACGTAGAAGTTGACTTGGACGGGGGTGGTTATCCTCTGGTTGCGAAAAGGCGGGATCTCCACCACCAGCGAATTCTAGTGAGAAAGCGGCAGAAGGAGGGGGCGGTGAGCATCTCGCAAACGCACAGACACACCCAGGCCCTCCCGGAGTGTGAAACACACGGCAGGTTTGCCCTGCAGAGAGGCCACCCTGAGAGCCTGCAGGGACCCTGATTCCTCCCAGCAGAGCCGAAAGGTGGGCTGGGGTGTGTGCGAGGTAGGGAGGCGGGGGCTTCACCTACGATGCCACCGACTGGGCCCAGGAGAGAAGCCGTGAGCACAGATGCTAAGAGCGGGCCCGCTATCGGGCAGGGAAGTCTCCACAAGACCCCACGCCCCTCTGCCCCCACGCCAGGGCATGACCTTCAGAAAACTAAGCCCACATTCACCGACTTGGTGCTCCTGGGGAAGCCGGGAGCAGCAGTTCAGGTAACTGGCAACGAAGACCCAGGGGAAGTGCTCGCCGCAGACGTTCTGTGCCGACGGCCCAAAGCCCAAGCCATGACCCTCTCAAATCGAAGGGGACGGGAGAGTCGGACTCAGCGAACTTGGGGGGCCGGACAGTCAGGCACGGATGCATCAGGGTGGCTTGCGGAAGCTGCTGTTACCTTTCCATGTTTTCAATGAAAAGTCAACGACATGTTTACAAAAGTGGCCCTTTCAAGTACAGGTATAAACACAGGTCGCCGTGGGGCAGCACGCGTGTGGGAGAAGGAAGCAGGCTGGGGTCCCTGTGCCGAGACCGGGCGTCCACATGAGGGCCTGTCCTTGGCGCCAAGGAGGTGCCCTTGCTTTGGGGGTGGGGAGGAGAGTTCACATCCAGGAAGTTTCTTCAAGGTTTTTTGTCATATGATTTCGGTTAACAAGTAGGAAGATGTATAAGAAAAAGCCATGGCATCCCTTTTTTTTAATTAGAGTAACTGTAGCCTGTTACCCAATTTAACAGCAAAATTTATTGAATCCTGTTAATAATGAAATCTGAAGAATGTTTAACCAAAACTGAGGAGAACTTCAGGACAACCTCTTCCCTTTCCAGGTGAAGAAATGGGGCTCAGAAGCCTGCTGCGGAGGGCACACGAGTGGCAGGGCCGGAGGGGCTGGGACCCGGGCTGCAGCCCCCTCTGGGCTCCGTCCCCTGGGGCCACACTTGCGTCAGGCAATGGCCCCTGTTGTTCTAACGGCCTCATTCCATTTGGAAGAAGCCACAAGCACGCAGGTCTCCTGCCTGAGCAAAGGAACCCCAAGGGGACGGACCCAGTGGGGGTGAGGGTGTGCGCCCGGCCAGACCCCTGCAGAAAGTCTGCACCCCAGCTACGCGGCCCGTGTTCGGGAGCCTGGCTGGGGCCCGACGGGTCTGGGTTTCTGCCCTGGCTCTGCCATCTCTGAGTCTTAGCTCCACCACCTGCGCAGGGAACTGGAAGAGAAAGACACTCCTTGGGGGCTGTTTTCTGAGAATTCAATGATATGAGGCGACCCTGCAGGTGATGCTGGCCCCCGGCACACAGCGGGTGCGCCATGATGGCAGACACGGCGGCCCACGGTGACCAGAGCCTGATCTCTACAGGAGGAACCAGGACAAGAGACAGAAAGGAAGAGGGTTTGCCTGAGCTGAGGCCAGAAGCAAAGCGGGGAGGCGTCAACAGGAGCGGCTGCAGGAAGCACCGGGATGCGTCCGGCAGGGCAAGGAGCCTCGACGGTTCCACGTCGCGCGGTCGGCTTCTGTGGGTTCTAAGAGGCTGGAGGGCTGTGTTTTGATGTGGTCACAGACTGCTATGCTAGACAAACTATGAAATTTTGTGACGAAGTTCTGTCCTCGTGGGAGCACTAATGGTAAATACACAGTAAGGTAGAGGTGGGAAAGAAAATGCAGTGACAGGAAAACCTGTCACGACAGGAACAGAGTAAGGGTTACCAACGGCACTCAGTACATCCATGTCACCTGCTTTAAGAACACCCACTGTCTGGGGGCTTCCCTGGTGGCGCAGTGGTTAAGGATCCACCTGCCAATGCAGGGTACATGGGTTCGATCCCTGGTCCGGGAGGATCCCACAGGCCGCGGAGCAACTAAGCCCGCGAGCCACAGTTACTGAAGCCCACGCGCCTAGAGCCCGTGAGCCACAACAAGAGAAGCCGCCGCAACAAGAAGAAGCCTGCGCACCGCAACTAGAGAAAAGCCCGTGTGCAGCAACAAAGACCCAATGCAGCCAAAGATAAATAAATAAGATAAATAAATTAATTAAAAAAAGAAAACCCATTGTCTAAATTGCTCACGACAGTACATAAACTATAAATACAGCACAATCCGACCCTGTTTTAAATATGCACACGACACAAGGCACGTGTATATATGTGTGTGCACGTGCAGACACACACCCATGACAGGAAAAGCATGGAAGGAAATACGCCCAAATGTGAATGGTGGCTACATCCAAGTGGTGAAATTACACTAGGCGTTTTCTTTGGTTACACTTTGCTATATCTTCCAATTTTCCACAGTGAATATGACACTCTTTTATAATTAGAAAAAAATATATAAAGGTAAACTTCATTTAAGGGATAAGAAAGATGAAATGGTGAACGTAAAGCACACCATTATTCACATGTCCTACGTTTCTTTTAGAACACATGACTGATAACCGTTAAGCTTTCTTTAATATATGCGCTGTTCACAGTGGAAAAGGAAACTCAACAACGGAAAATCTGAACATGCAAACTTGGCAGAATTATTTCGATGCCAACAGATGCATAGCTTCTGCAGGCCTCTCCTTCCTGCCCAGGGAGAAGGGGTGGGCGGCACTGGGGCCTGGGGGCAGAGGACTCGGGCCTGCGGTGGGGCTGGAACTGGGAGCCGAGGGCCCCCGTTTCGGGGTGACGGCTGGTGGCCAGTGTCTGTCACAGCAAACCTGAGGGCCGGCTCTGCGACTGCTGGGCCTGCGGGACCCAGAGTCCCCGTCAGAAAGTGGAGCTGCCCGAGATGGGGCACTTTCTCGGGGGGGCCAGGAGGAGCCCAAGAGGATGTGTGAGGTTAGAGGCCTGGACACCCTGGGGGGAGCGAGGTCGTGGACGCAGGTGTCGCCCCTGGGCCAGGGAGGAAGCATCTCCTTCTGATACCATTTGAAAAGCCTTCTGGTAAATGGGTCGGTGCCTGTGTGGAGGAAGTGCAGGCCCCAGGCCTCCTTCCCAGCACGTGTCCTCCCGGCCACCGTGCAGAGGGCGCCTAGATCCCTTCGGCAAAGCGCACAGCCCGAGGTCCCCTGTTCACACGGGGGAGCCTGAGGAAAAAATTCAGTCCTTGACCTGGACGAGATTCTGAACCGTGACCCCCCCATTCCCTGCATCCACACACCTGCGTCAGGAGTGGCTGGTGGGCCGAGGCAGAGAGCCTGGAAGGTCTGTGAATGTCTCCAGAGAGTCACCTGCTAGCCTGGACATTATGTTACCTGAAGGTTTCTACTGCTCTTCTGGGACCAAGTAGGACACACACACACTCGGTGGTGCACAGTTAACCCAAGCCCGGCAATAATCGCTTCACACACAACAGTCTCAACACCCCGACGAGAAGACAGAGGCTGTGAGGGCAGGTAAGAACACCCTGGCTCTTTGCTGTCTGCAAGGGCCCGCTTAAGACACAAGGACACAGACTGAAAGGCGGGTCAGAGAACGCTGCGGCAGCTACGACTCCACACAGAAAACATCCTCCGTCGACAACTCGAGAAAGTCATTCTGCCTCAGGTCCCTCCGTGCGTGAACACCACGAGGGCCACGGGAGGCCGCGCGTAAGGACGGGCTCAGGCAGGCCCTGGGCCAGCGCGGCGACCCCTCAGAGGTCAGGCGTGTGCGGCGGGCGCCCGTCCCCGCAGGGGCCCCGGCTGCCGGCCAACGGACAAGCCGGCTGAGCACACTAAGGTCTGACCTCGCGTCTGTGTCCTGGCTCTTCCCTGGGAGGACAGCAGTGAGGGGTCACTGTCAAGGATGCTGGCGGAACCCCGAGGCCCACCTGCCCAGGAGCGGGGAAGGTGTGCTCAGGTTCCGGACAGCAGGTCCTCCCGGCGGGGGGAGGGGGCAGCGGGCCCCCTGGGGCCCTGGTGACAACGGCAGCCAGCGGGGACAGCAGGCCCCGGGGGTATGAGTGCATCCTGGGCTTCCTGGTGGGGGGCCTGCAGCACACGAGGCGCCCTGTCCTCCCTGGTGGCCCCACGTCCGAGTCGTCCCCGTGCTGCAAGCCCCGAGAGCGCTTATGTCGGGAGGCATCTCCCAACCATCTCCGAGCCTCGCTCTGTCTGTTATGTTCATCAGTGGTTCGTTTTAACAAAGTAGAAGTCATGTGCCTCGGGCCAGGAGCCGCCGCCGCCAAGAGCCCCGCCCATAAGAAGCCCCGCCCATAAGAAGCCCCGCCCGGAGAGCGCCGCCCGCCGCACTCACCGGCTTGCACAGCGCTCCGTCGATTTTCGCCTCCATCTCCCAGATGTGGTGGCCGTCTGCAAGAAAGGGCGCGAGAAGTCCGTTACTCTGTCCTGACCGGGCACCGCCCCGAAATCACACCCGGATGCAGGCAGACGGGACTCGGGGCGGGAACCCTCTGATGAGAGGGTCCACCCTGGCCCGGCCGGCCCACTCACAGCTGGTGAGACTGGGAGGCCGCACCTGACTGACCGGCTGGGGAGAGGCCACGAGGCCCTGGGGAGAAGCTCAAACCCAAACCCGAGAGCATGGACCTGGCGGGGCCTGGAGACCCCCGCTCTGCAGGAAGGAGCCACGTGCCAGCCCCGGGAGGGGTCCACGCTCGGGTCTCCAAGGGGAGCGAGCCCGGGAGGCGCGCGGATGACCCGGGTAGGAAGGGCACTGTCTGGGGACTCGGACCCGGTTTGAGTCTGGCCTGCGGCGTACAGGGGGCTGCGGGGCCTCGCGGCCGGGGCCACAGAGCCCTCGGTGTCTCGGGGGCAGGGTTATTCTAACGAGCAGGGGCCCGGGAGCCTCGGTCCTGCCCCAGCTCAGGGGAACCGCCGGGTGAACAAGAAAATCCGCTCTGTGACTGCGCTTTGGCGCATCAGGATACAGAAATGCAAAACACAAGGTATTTTTAACCTCACCCTGTGGCGTTTGCATGTTTGAAAAAACTGAAAAGGCTCCAGTGCCGTGAAAGAAAGGGTTTATTGTCCCCGGACCAGGCCCTCGAGGGAGCCGAAGGCTGGAAGCCCGCCCTCCGGGGTGACGGAGCGGAGCCTGTTCTGGGAGCTGGGAAGCACTTCTGGCAGGCACGCTGTTTGTGGACCACGTCTGGCCGCTACTTTGAATTAATAGACGTCAGTCTCCTACAGGGGCCTCCTTCCTCTGCATCTTGTATAAAGTCGGCTCCCCAAACAAACCATTACAGCTGGATGGGCTGAGCTGTTGCTTATTCTCTGTTTTCCAAGAAGAAATGTGTGTGTGTTCCAAATCCTAAATTATAAATAAATTAGACAAAATCTCCTTTTTCTCCCTGGCAGTGCTGGCCGGGCAGGGGCGGAGGGTGGAGCAGAGAGGAAATGTGACTCACAGAGCGGCTGGGCCGTGCCAGGACCACACCAGCCCCTCGGGACGCGGAGGTGCCCAAGCTGAGTAGCCACCAGATGGACCCACTCGGTGATAAGACAGGGGCCGGGGCCCGAGGGAACCGCATCCAGCTCTCCTCGAGGAAAAAATAACAGGAAACGGAAAAAACACCCACCGCCCTAAAGGCATCGGGAGTCTGCAAAGCAGCGAACGCTCCAGAGTCCTGCGAGCACAGGACTCGGTGAACGAGGTGCCCTGGCTCCGGGCCGATAAACGAGGGGGATCCCAGCGCCTGTGCAGAGCGCTACGGGACGCAGGCTGCTGCGTGGCGCGGCCCAGACCTGCCGCGCACGCGGACGTGCTGTCGGGCCCCCCACCGGTTTGAGGAGATCGAAGTTACTCTTCCTGTAACCAAGGCTCCCGTGTCCCTGGTGCCTTTTAAGATCAACAAGTTTTCTCACGACAAAGCCTATCTTCGTCCCTTTCCCCCAAAACAGCTTTAAGCGCTCAAACCTGAACTGTCGGCAGCCGCTCCGTCTTTCGTCGACAGAGGCTGACAGGCTCCCGTCAGGAGAGGGGAGACTGAGGCCGCCCGGCATTACCCGGCGTCCACCTTACCACCACCGCCCTCCAGGAGGGGCCCAAGACCAGACCAGCCTCCCGGGAACGCTGTTGCAGGTTCACCCGTGGAACAAAAATTAAGGGAAATACAGGCGTGGAGTGGAGCGGGCGGTGGGGTGTGCACGCTCAGGACACGCAGGGCGGGAGGGGTCTCTTCCCTCCAGGGCCTCCCGGGCCTTTGGGACACCGTCCTTGTCACAGCGCCCGCCTGGGGGCCGGCGGTCCCACTGTGCGCACCAGGGCTGCGAGCCAGCCGGGCCTGGCCACCGGCACGGTTTCTGAAAGTGCAGACCCTTCAAACCACACCACTAAAGCCCGACTCGCAGGCCCAGGGCTCCCTGTGTCCCCGCCACCTGGCCCTGGGGGGCTCTGGCCCCGAGTCTCTATTCTGTGGTTGGGTCACAGCCGAGGGGCCGGCCTCGGGGATCCCAAGCGCAGCGTGAGCTCTCGGAGGCCAGGGTCTCCTCGGTCAGAAGTGCACATGCAGCCCTGCTCAGGGCCAAGACCGGAGGAGCCGCCCAGGGCTGGTGACTGCCTGCTCTGTCGTCACACGGGGACCCTCCCCACCGGCACCCGGAGCCCCGCTGGCTGCTGACTCCCCAGAGCTGCCCTGGCCTCCCTCGGGTGGGAGGCCATGCAGCCTCTGGGCGGCCTCTTCTGCACAGGCCCGGCTGGGCGTCCTGCGCAAGTTCAGCCTCTACCGGGAAGGGAAGCGATCGGCCCTGAACGGCCCTTTGTGTTCCAGCCTTATCAGGAACTTGCTGGCTTTCTCAGTAGGAAACTGCGCGCAAGCCCAGAAGTAAAAATATTCCCAATCATTAGGGAATTCCCTGCGGCGTGAGTCATCAGAAAGGCTTCCCCACCCCACCCACGGCCAGGAGGCTTCCACAGCCGCCTCGGGAGGAGCTGCCTCCGTGGGACAGGGCTGAGCGGGGGCCACCGACAGAGGCCCGAGGGTCCCAGCAGCCTCCCTTGTTTCCGGCCCTCCGCAGGGCCGGGGGGGAGGTGCTGCTTCTGACCCACACGTGGTGGCACACTCGGGCCGTCGGAGCCCCGCGGACCAGCAGAGGTACCTCCAGAGTGACGGAAGGTCCAGCCGCTGCGGCACCTCTGAGGCCCGACACCCCCACCAGGAGCACCCAGGGGAGCAACACATGTGTGCTCTCGGGAGCCCGCGCACAGAGTCACTGCAGCGTCACGCATGACACCGACGGCCGTGCACGGCGAACGATGACCAGGACATTCTCTCTCCGGCCCTCAGAGGGTGATGTCCTGATGCTCCCGCGGGATGGACCTCAAGGACCTCGCTGGGTGGAGGAGCTGGGCCCACAGGACGCCCTGAGCAGGCAAGTCCGTGGAGACAGAAAGCGGTCCTCGGCTGCCAGGCTAGCGGGTGAAGCTTCTCTGGGGTGAGGAGAATGTCCTGGGATATATGTGCTGGGCTCTGAACCAACCCAAGCCCTTGGACTTTAGCTGGGCGAGTTGTGCGGTCTGTGAGTTACAGCTCAACATGGCTGACACGGAAAATGAATCCTCCCACACGGCCGCACGTGGCGTCGCCACACGTGGTCCTGAAAGAGGCGGAAGAGGCCAGAGCCTGGAGCCGCTCCCCCCGCCGTGCCCACTCCCACCCCGCTGCCCCTCCCCGGGAGGAACCCAGGCCCACTCTCTGGAACGCTCCTGGGGAGGCGCTGGAGGAAGGGACGAGCGAGCCTGGCTAAGCTGAAGGGGCTCTCTGGTGACACCCACGCGTGCACAGGACTCCACTCTGGCTGCTGCAGCCCCCGCAAGGCTCACAGCCGGCCTCACACCCCCGCACCCTCCACTGCAGGCGGCCGTGCCCTGGAGGGAGAGGTGCAGCTTGGGCCGTGAAGGCCTGGGAGGGCAGAGGTCACGCTGAGCCCACCGCCCGGTCCAGCAGCTGCAGCCCACTCCCCTCCCCAGCCTGTCGCATGCGCACCCACGAGGAGAGCCCTGCAGGGAGGGGAGGTCCCCGGGGACAGGGGTGAGGGCGCGTCCCGGGACACCGACAAAGGGGAGAGCTCGGAGCCGGGAGGAGAAGGGCCCTCGGGCCCCTGACGCCAACAGAGCCTGCACACCTGACAGGGCCCTGCCCGTCTGCCCATCTCTGCGGAGGGGTGCCGGGGTAGCGTGATCCTGCCCAAGCCGGTTCAAGATGTTGCGTAGTTTAGAAGCGTGGGAGGATCACTGAATTCCGAGGCCACGAAGTGAGAAAGAGCCTTCTGAGGACAGGAGGGGCCCAGCCGCTGCTCTTGTCTGCTGACTGGGGTCAGGGCCGTTTCCCGGACGGTCAGGCCCAGGCAGGTCGCAGGCTGGGGCTACCAGGGGCAGCAGCTCCCACGCTCCTGCCGCCCCACGAGCCCACACCCGGAGGCGTCTCGGCCCAGGGCTACCCTAAGACCCCACCCGCAGAGGTCAGCCGCCCACGACCACAGCCGTCCTCGTGGACGCGCAGCACCTTCCCCGCCCGCCTTCCTGGGTCAGCACCAGAAGCATCTGAACGCAGCGTCTCCCCCGCACCAAGTCTTGGCTTCTGGGTGTGAGCGGCGCACCAGCCAGCGGGGGCCGTTCTGTGCAAGTTCCAGAACCCCTGGGACCAACACCTGGGTCAGCGGGGCTGCAGCCTGAGTGCCAGCTGGACAACCAGCGAGTGACACCTGACCCGCAAGGCCCTACCCGAGATGCCGCCTGGCAAAGGTCGACCACAGCGGCCAGACCCCAAAAGCCAAAGGACCGCCGGGCACCACCCAGCTGGGGTGGCCCCATGACGACCCGACTCCGATCCTCTTCCGTAAAACGGGCAACGTCTCCGTCTGGTTCAGTGTGGACTCCGGCTGCAGATGCTTCCCCGCAGGAGGCAAGTCCTGCTTCCGCTTTAAGGTCTTAGGAGACCCTGGACGCAACCTTTTCTTCTGGGGTCTGTCTCTGTTGGCTCTGGGGCCTTAGTAAGAGGTCTGACAAGAAGGTGGTCCAGTCGTGTGGCAGGCGGTCACGCTGTGCCTGGTGACCCTCCACGTCTACACCCTGGGCGTCCTACCTCCAAGTCTGGGCAGGCGGGACCTGGTGAGCCCCAGTGTGGTGCGGCCCCTCTGAGTCTGGGCCTTGAGGAGGCCTGGCGCCCACGGAGGGTGCCCGGCGCCTTGTGTAGGAGACCCGGGGGCCACGGCTGCGTCCAGCCACACGCGAGGGCCGGCAAACTGTTGTCTGTTGAAGCCGCCAAGTTCTGGTGAGGTCCGTCGTGCAGCAGAAGAAGCTCAAACAGGCTTCACACGGTTTCCAGGAATTGCAGAGAACAGGCCGGGGCTGCACACAGCGGGGACTTTCAGCGTCGGCGTCAAGAACATAACATTCACGGCAACGGAACCTCTGAAGCCTCCCTCTCTCCTGTCTCCAGAAGCGGCAGTTCCCCTCCACGTGGGCGCTCTCTGTGTGCTCTCATGTATTTGTCAGGCTGTTTCAAACACTCACGCCTGCGCACAGATATGTCCCCCGCGCACAGGTCTGAAGAGAGACCACCAGATCTTCAGTGGGAGACGGGGCACAGCATCTCACTTCCTACAGGTGGCCCTGCTGTGGCGTCCCGCACCTGCCGCGCCCCCTATGTGAGCCTGTGCCGGTGTCCACGCACACACATGGCCACCGTGGGAGATGTCATCTGACGCGGAGGCCGCGGCTGTCAACTGTGAAGGCCAGGCCCCGCAGCCTCTTGCTGGACACAAAGACCTCAGAAGAATCACAGGACGGTTCCGGAAAGTTGTCACCTGATGCAGCCAGAGCTGAGCGTGGCTGGTCCACGGCGCTTTGCGACGGGCCCCTCGTCCACAGACGGGGCTTTGCTCCTACATCCCGAGGGCCGTCCTCCTGCGGGCACCCTGCTCGGTCACCATGATGAGGACACAGGTGACGGCGGGGCCTCAACCAGGAGGAACCCTGAAACACTGAGGACGCTCCGAGCGCGGCCCAGTGCAGCCGAGGGGACGTGGTGACGTGAAGCTCGGCTCCCCCGGGCCTGACGTGGCGGCGTTCACAGCAGCTATGGACTATACGCTCCTGCAGTGGCTGCCACGGGGCCCACTGCCCACGTCCAGCGGCTCCAGAGACCAGGCTCACTGTGTGCGCCGGCCAAGCAGGGGGTGAAATAACTTTCAAGCAGACCGGGCGGCCTCCTCGCAAGCCTAGAGGACGATCAGGCTTTGAATCTAAATTGACTTCAGTGGTTTCTCCCCCCGCAAATCAACCAAGAGAAGCCCAGCGACAGTTCGGCCGGCCAGGCAGCGTCGGCGTGCACTGTGCTGAGAATGAAGGCAGAGGCAGAAAGCGTGTGGACACCTGCCCCTCCTGCAAACACAGAACTGGCCCGAGTACGCGCGCAGACGTGCCAACAGCCCTGCTGGGACACAAGCACGACGTGACAGGACGCACAGCCACGTCTCTACGTCTCCCTTGTCGCACGGTGTTCACGGGACGTCTGGCCTCCACCCACTTGCTGGTTTCTCGCCTTCCGCCTGCCAGACGCAGATCTGCCGCAGGAGCGAGCGGGCTGGGGACGGGCCCCGACGTGACAGCGAGCGACAGCGGCGCTCGGCCTGCATGGGGCCGGGGCGGCCCGGGAGGCCACGTGAGGGCGACGGTCAGACATCCGAGGACTCGGCTCCCGCCTGCAGGCGGGTGGCCGCTGTGAAGGCCGTGTGACTGGGCCACGGTAAGCCACGCCAACCTAGGAGCCCCACGGGCACCCACGACGAGCCGAGGGGGTCAGGAGACGTCTCACAGTCGCATCCTGGCACCAAGGTCAAAGTCGGGGCTAACTGGTCGAGGAAACAGCGACGGGCGCCGGCTGGTTCCCACCACAGACGTCTGTGCGCGGTGAGGACGAGGCGAGGACGCAGCACCGGGCCTGGGCTCCCCGCCCCCCCCACGCACTGCGCATGTGCACACGTCTAAAGCACAAAGGCTCACACTATTTCCGAATTCACCTCGTCCAAAGGGGGGCTTTCCGGGAGCACAGATTCCCCCCCACCACTGTACTTGGTCGGGTTTGCTCCAGCCTCTAAAACAGTTTCCAATCACACGCGCGACCGTACAGGCAGAACACGTTGAACGTGAGAGACTTTTTAAGCCCACTTTGATTGAAGGACTTAAGTTTCCTGCAAACTGTACAAAACCAACCCCAGTACGGAGGCTGAGTGCCTCCGCGGTTTGCGGTACTCAGCACGAGCCCTGCCCCGGCGCTCAGGAGGGCGACCGTGACCGGGAAGGCGAGGGATAAGGCAGCAGGCCCGGACCCCGCAGGAGCCCCTCCCCAGCCTGGGGCCGGCTCCCTGCAAGGACCCGCCCCCAAAACAAACTCTGGAGTTTGAGACACAGAAGGTCCACACGCTTCCCCTATTGCCACGTGGCCACGTGGTTGGGCCGGGTGTCCCGGGGCAGGAGCTGTGCCGCCCCTGCGTCTCCCCTGCAGCACAGCGAGAGGCTCATTGCCTGGTTCCCCAGACACCAGAGGGAGGAGACCCTTCCCCTTCAAACCCGCAGCCCCCTTTCCCAAGCACACGTGCAGAGGTCCACACAGGTGTGCACACACGCACGGAGCGGCCCAGGGGCCGCCGTCACTGAAAGAACAGCGGCTGCCTGTGCACCTTGGGGTTCTGTGCTGACAAGGGCGAGGGCCTGAAGCGTGCCCCGGGGGTACAGCAAGGTCTCCGGGCCCCAGTGGGGTTCCGCTCGGCCACCGTGGCCGCTCCATGCCCAGGCGCCTGCCTCGGACGGTCTGTGGTTCTGAGAAACGAGAAGACGCCTCCGCACGGGCAGGCCCGGCAGCAGGAGCTGGTCAGAGCCCACGAGGGAGGCGCCCGCTAGCCAGGCAGACGCAGGGCCGCCCCTCAGCAGAGCACAGCCTCCTGCAGGCCCCGCACCTGCAGCCCCTCTACGGCCGGCACGATGTGCAGTGGCCCAGGACTGTGCATGGCACCCGTGGCCGCCCGCGCCCACCTCCTGCCAGCCAACCTCCGCTGGTACCCAAACAGCAAGGGCTCGATGTCGGTTTTTAAAGAAGATACCTGGCGCTTTCTCCACGAAAATGACCTTGGAGTCCTGCAGAAAGTTGTGGCCGGACAGGACCATCCTCTTCCCGCCGAGGACGGGGCCGCTGGCCGCGCTCTGCTTCTCCACGAGGGGCAGCTCCTGGGCCGAGCGCTGGGCTGTGTGGGGCAGGAGAGCAACGGGAGTGAGACGCCCAGGCCCCTCTGCTTGGCCCTCTCAGGGGCGGCCGCTATACCCTGCTTTCAAAGAGTTCCTGGGTGAGCAGTGCGACCCGTCCCTGGTACACGGAACAGAAGAGTAACCACGCGTGGTCCGTGTCTTCACAGTCTACTCCAGGTTAGAGTGACACGGGAAGGCAGCCACGCCTCTGACTTGTCCATGTGGAGACAGCTCACCTCTCAGTGATGAGCGTGCACACGCGTGTAAGTGAGTGGGCGCGCTCTGCCAGGGTGACTGACTGCCAGTGGGAAGGGCCCGGGGAAGCCGTGGGGAGCCCTGCTGGTGATGGGGAGGCCACGGCCCGGAGAGCAGGCGTCCCCAGCTAGGAGGTGGGATGTGGGGACCCGTCTGAAGCAGGCTCTGGCTTAAGGGCTGGCGGGCCACAGGCGGCCGAGCTCAGGCTGTCAGGGAGGGCGGGACGGGCAAAGGACCAGTGTGGCTGGAGAGGTGGTGAGGCCAAGCCAGGGGTCCTGACACAGTCACCCAACAGCCAGGGGACCTGAGAGGGAGGGTCCCACTCCACCTCACGGGGCGGGGGCCTCGGGGCAGGGGGGCAGAGCCATCCGTGGCAGACCCCACGGCCTGGAAATGGACTTCTAGAGACTGGACGGGAGGGTCCAGCAGCAGCAGGGGGGAGGGCTGGGAGGGAGGTGAAGACCACACAGCAGAGAAGGAGAAGGGGCTGCGGGGGAGGACACCCCGTCGCCGAGGTCTGGCCGACGCTCAGGTCAGAGGCTGAGGAACTGAACCAGGACGTTCCCGCCGAGACGGGTGGGCGGCTGAGCCGCGAGGTCGGGGGTGTCCTGACACAGCCCACACCGGAGGGGTGGGGCGGTGCTTCAGAGATGAGAGAAGGAGGAGGGCGGGTGGAAAGGCTCTCGCTGGGGCCGTGGCCAGTGGAGACTCTGGTCCCCCCCTGGGTCCGGGTGCCGGGTCGGGGGCGGGCACTGCGGGGTTTCCATGAGGAGCTGAACCGGTCACCCAACTCGCTAACAAAAACGAACAGCGTCACTGCAAGAGGAAGCTGACCCCAGGCCGCGGCGGTCCCCGCTCCTGGAGGAGCTGCGTGGTCACGGGCATCCGAGCCAGAAGCGTCTCGGCACCGGGGCCCGTCCACGCACACCGAGGGCCGTGAACCCAGGGCCACCAGGGACAGAGGCCCGAGTTACATACGGGCAGGCTTGCAAATTCAGGTCCCTTCAGTCCAACAGATTTCAAGGCCAAAATGCCACTTTCTTAGGTTCCCTGAATCGTGAGGGGATTAAGTCAAATTCGGTCACGGCAAACATCTCGGTACTTCGGGACAAACCTCCTTTCCCTCTTACGCCCTCCTGCAGGTGCCGGGAGTCGGTGGCAGCCCTCACACCACGCACGCACAGGAGCTGCGGGCGCCCTGGCCAGGGTGCAGGTGTTTCCGTGGCTGCACGGGAAGGTGCGGGTGTTGTGGGTGGGACGAGCACAGCTCAGGGGCTGCGCACGAGAACCAAGGTGCTACTGGAAAGGAAACCTGCGGCAGGGGCTGGCCCCGCTCAGCCTGGAGACGGGGGTGGGGTGGGGGGGTGGGGGGGGGCAGCACTCACAGCACTCGATGGGGTTGGAGGCGACCTGCAGCGACAGCGTCCGGCCGTTGGGCTGCGGGACGTGGACGCGGAAGACCAGCCTCACGCGCGTGTTCTTCCTCCCGATGTCCGTCTCCCCCTTGCGGAGCTCGATGTCAGAGTTCCTGAGCTTCAGGATGCCGGCGCAGTCGATGCTGCCGGAAACAAGGGTCTATGCTCAGCCCTGGACCCCCGCCCCATCCCGGGCGACCGCTCACCGAAGGGTCTTTGTGGCCCTGCCCAGGGGCCGGGGTGGCCAGACATCCACCCGTCAACTGAGCTGGGGCCGAGGCAGCAGGAGACGAGCCAGCCCCGGCCTCAGGAGCCCGGAACCCAGGCAGGCAGAGCTGCCACACGCTCAGGGCTCCAGAAGCCCCAGCCCCGCTGCCCTGGGCTCGGTGGACGCCCCGGAGCAGGACGCGGCGTCCAAAGCAAGGCTCCCCCGGCTGCTCCAGAAACCTCCTTCCACTTGAGATTCCGGCGGCGTCCCCCTTAATCCAGGATCCTGAGTTTTCTAGGGCCTCATATGATTTCACTTAATTTCATTTAACTTAACAGTTGCATTCAACACCAGACTCCAGCAGCACCACCCAGGCGCCATTCATCAGATGGAAACCAGCCCTTTCCCTCTGTCGGAAGCTAAGGAAACGAGGCCGCGTGATGCCTCTGGGTCAGGACCACAGCCCAGCCCGGAGCAGCAGGGAAGCCCTGGCCCTGGAGCCCGGGGCCAGTCCCACTCCCGTGGTGTCTACACCGTCTCTGGGTTGGATGGTATTGTGGTAAATGCAGCCACCGAAGGAACGGCTGCTGCTGAAGGAACCAGCAGTTCTCTCAAACCATCTGCCCTGGTCCGAGGGAACTGTGATAACAGCTCTTGAAGCAAACCCAAGGATTTAGAATGAATTCCCCCAAATCCGTGAAAAGCCAACATGGAGAGAAGGCCTTCCCTTTTTCCTTTTTTCTCTCTTTTTTTTTTTTTTGTTGCAAGCACGGGCTCTAAGGCACGTGGGCTTCAGTAGTTGTGGCATGTGGGCTCAGCAGTTGTGGCTCACAGGCTCAGTAGTTGTGGCTCATGGGCTCTAGAGCACAGGCTCAGTAGTGGTGGCGCATGGGCTTAGTTGCTCCGCGGCATGTGGGATCTTCCGGGACCAGGGCTTGAACCCGTGTCCCCTGCATTGGCAGGTGGATTCTCAACCGCTGTGCCACCAGGGAAGCCCCTCCCTTTGCTTTTGACTTAGAGGGTTTATGAGTTACAAACAACTTACCCAAATCCCATGCAAAGCTCTACGCGATGTGGCTTCCACACCCGCTCCCTCCCCCGCCACAGCCCTGAGCTCCTCGCTGCCCCGTGGATGCCCCAGACTCACTCCTGCCTTGGGGCCTCTGCACTTGCTGCCGTCCTGCAGGGTCAGCTCTCGGCTTCTGTGCTGCCCCCCCACAGACACTCGCCCCCAAAGTCTCCAACAGGCCCCCCGTGCTAATGAGTTCCTGCCTTATGTCCCCCGCCCCAGAGGCCCCCAGGAGAAGGCAAGTCCTATGGGACAACCGTGTCCCCTTTCTCTGCTGCATTCACAGCTCAGGAGTGAAATGCATGTAGCAGTCACTCAGTTCAGGAAGCCACGAACACAAGCCCTACTTGGACACGAGAAGATTGCCCTGCAGCTCGTTAACCAATTCACCTCTAAACTACTGAGTCAGATCTGACCTGCACATTCCAGCTGGTCACATCGGAGATGCAGAAACCCTCAGTGAAAATACGACCCAGACACACCGATCTCTTTAATGTTTCGATGTTTGCCTTTTGACCATTGCTCTAGCTTTCACAGTGCAGTCACAGAAATAAATGGGTGACACGTTCACACGTGGAGGAAGTACTGACAGCTGTGAACTGAGATACTTAAAGTGGCAACACGCACAGGGGCTGAAACCCCAGGAAGAAACAAATCCATTGTCATAAATATTTGTAATGTTTACTGAGGTGTTAAGCCCAGGGCACCCAAGGCCCCTGAGCTGTGGAAACGCGGGGAGACATGCAGGCGTGCAAGCGCCCACCGAGCCCCCGCCCCCGCCCACCGAGCCCCCGAGGTGCAGCTTACATTGCTCGCATGTTGTTCTCCGGCAGCAGCGGGATTTCCAGGACCTTGGTGTTGGAGAGGATGGCCTCGTGGCTGGTGGTGGAGACGGTCTTGCCCGTGATCCGGTGCACCTGGTAGAAGGCGTGGGGCCTCAGCAGCCGGTCGTCCGCTGTCCCGATGAACAGCTGCAGGGTGAGCGGCTCGCTCTCCATGTAGCCGTGCAGCTGGGGAGAGAGGGGGACAGGCCTGTGAGCGCCGCGCCGACGCCCGGACCCTCCGTGCTCCCCGTGTGGAGGCTGGTTCAGAGGGGAGCGTGCGCAGGCCGGGTCTGGTCCCCCCGCCCCTCCTGCACCTCGGGCCCCAAAGTCTGGGGCCTCTGCTCCGCAGTCGGTTCTGAACACTTGGCTGCCCACGCTGGAACACACACACACAGACATGCAGTGCACACCTGCACGCATGTACCTGCATCCCAGGAGCACACGTGCCCCATGCCCGGGACCGTGACGGGGACCCGCAGGGGGAGGCAGATGAGAAGCAGAGCCAGTCTCTCCGGGCCACTGCCTCCTCCTCAGGCCACCCCTCTGCCCACACGCGGGCGACACAGCAGCTTGTGGGGCCCCACCCGAAGCTGGGCCAGTGCCAAGCCGTCCGCACAAGCCTCCCCTGATGAATTCAGACACTTGCCCAAGAGGACGCCATCCACTTTCCCCTGCTCAGGCCAGTCCGAACCAGCAAACAGGATGCTTGCAAACAAGATACAAGCAGCATCGGCCCTTTTCGGCCTGGCTCGGCAGGTGGTGGCTACGGGCTGCCCTGGTGCCCGCTGCAGGCGCCCCTGGACTGGCTGCGGGCAGCCCCAGGTCGTGGCCCGTCTGCCACCAGCATCAGACCCAACACGGGCGGCCGCGCGTGGCCGTTCCAACCGTGTGGGCCAGCCGGCTAGGCGCACGGTCTTGAAGACAAGATCGTGTGTGGGCACAAAACCCAGTGAGACTCGGGCCCCAGAACCGGAACGAGCCCATCGTGCACCAGGAGCCCATGGGAGAGCGCTGCTCCCGCATTTCAGGACCTACACTGGCCGCCCCCGGGCTGACCACCAGGGGCGCAGGTCAGAGCCCTCCTCGTGCCCCTGCACCTCCAGCCGCTGCCTCCCTCAGGGTGAGTCCTTTTCAGAACTGAACCTGACTCGCCTTCTCCGTCCAGGTCACAGCTGACCGTACTCAAGAGGCAAATCCTGAAGAAAGCAGGCAGTTCAGGGCGAGGCCCAGGCCCAGATTCCACAGGACCCCTGGGGCTCACCCCTCCTCCTGCAGAGGCAGGCGATGCATCCAGCCAGAGCCCCCAAGGGTCCCGACGCAGGACCCCCGCGGAAGGGGCAGCCCCACGAGCAGACAGGCTCAGTCAGCACAGCTGTGCTGCTTCTCGCGTTGTGGTCACGTTCTCCCTGGACTAATTTTAGCCGCTTTGACAACAGGTAGCAACTGTAACACAGTCTGATGGGCCAAACTAGTGCCGTCCCCGAGAGCGCTGTCACTGCTTCCACAGCAGCAGAGACCCTGGTGCGGCAGTGCCAATGAGGCCACCTGCAGGCCCCAGACCCGCCTGCTCCCCTGCGGGATTCTCAGGGGGTCACGAGCCCCTCCCAGCCCTGTGGCCGAGTGGAAGCCACGGAAGAACCAGCCCGCAGCGGGGTTGCGGTCGGGTCCACGCACCCCATGAGCCCCGTCCGGGCTCCGTCTCTGCCCTGTGGGAAGGCGCCCTGACAGTCACTGCACAGCCCACGGGGAAGAAGCTCAGGCTGGATGACCAAGACCTTCCAAGCCGCACTGGCTCAGGACACGGAGGGGGCCGGGGCACAGCGCAAAGGGCCAGGCTGCCAGGTGACCGAGGGAGCACAAGAGGGGCATGTGTCAGTGACCCGAAGAAACGGGAAACCTCCGGTCCAGCTGCAGCTGACCGCGGTGACCGAGATCCTGCTTCCGTCTCTACGGGTCATTTTTCCAAGTTGGGACGTTAGAATGGAAGCTGAAGCTCCGTCCAGATGGGTGAGTCGGAATCCGCTGGGAGGTCCAGCGCTGGGAGCTGAGCGCTTCCTCTGCCCGGGTGTCTCGCTCGCTGTCTTCCTTGCAGAGAACTCACTATATGCTGCCCTGGCTGGTTTTCCATTTCTTTCTACGACATTCAGTTAGCAGCGCCCGCCTTGTCCCCCCCCCGCACTGTGGCCTCCCCGAGCTCTCCTCCATCCCTGCGTTTGGGAACAAATGTCTCTTCAACCCAGAGAAGCGAGCGCCTGCTGTTTCAAGTGTGGTTCAAATCAGCAGTGAAGCGTTCATCAAAGCCGCGCTGACAAAGACCAGCTACTGTGCTGACTTCACTTAATTACGAGATGAAGAAGCACTTACAAATTTTCAGAGCTCAGGAGACAGTCCCAACGACAGGCCGTTCACGGGAGCCTCACAGAGCTCAGGAGACAGTCCCAAACAACACAGGCCGTTCACGGGAGCCTCACGGGCACTCAGCAAGCAGAGGGCCAGGGCCCGCGCGCCACCCGCTTGGGGCCCCCGGGAAGGATGTGCCTGGGCGCCAGGCCGCTGGTGGGGCTGACAGCCGGGCCAGACGAGGGATCCAGGTGGCGCCTTATTAGGACGGGGCCCCCGCAGGGTCAGCGGCTCCTTCCCCCCCGTCCCGTCTTCCGGCCAACAGGGTCTGCATGGTGTCGCAACTATGGATAGGAGACAGCAGGCCACGAGCCAGGACTGACCGCTGCTGGACCGCAGCCCCCGATGAATGAATTTACAGCTTCAGGTGAACGTCCAGCAGCTCTGAGGCTCCCACACGAGCTCACCACGGGTGTCCGGTGTCTGCGGACATTCCAGAGCATTCCGTAGCACCCGGTTAATATTTAACAGCCCGTGTTTGTCACGGGCTGTGGAGTGGCCCCCGGGGGCTCTGAACGTCACCCTTGAGATTTTCTGGAGACAAGCAGGAGCTCCACGTAGGACAGGTGTGCACGGACGCACACGCAGCACACGGAGCACACACGCGCACGTTCACACTCAGACACGCGCACACACGCACGCGCTCTCCAGACTGGTCTGGAATGCGGTAGTTGGTTGGGAAGATCTCATTTCCTGGCGGCGGCAGGAGTTTCACGCGTCAGGCTCCCAATTTTGATCGTTTTCGTCTGTGACGTGTTTCCAAGCACCCGTGGATGTGCTCGTGGTCGAAGTGGTTCCTTCCTAGTAAAATACTCGAGCTTTCACACCGACCCACAGGTGTCCGGCCCACATGGACCGGATGAGTGTCTGACGGGCGTGCACAGAGGAGGGGAGTCGGTCTCAGGCCTGCGGCTGAACCCGAGCGGCCGTGGTGAGCGGAGAGCTAGAGGAAGCGTCACGTTTGCTGAGAGACCCACGCGTCCACTCGCGGCCCTCCTGGCCTGCTGCGCCCCTCGCGAGGCCAGTGCAGAGCCTTTCCCGCCCTAAGGCCGCCACACAGAGAACCTGCCAGGAGCCCCCCAGCGCCTGACGCTCATTTCAAGGTGGGTCCTGCTCACGTGGCTTAATTCTGCAGAAACAAGATGCCTCTCCTGTTTGAACTGAAGAGCTTTTTTCCTGTGTGGACACGGGAGCATCTCTACACACAGAGTTCAGTTAGGGGGGAACCAAGACCAGCTTGCCGGGTCCACCCAACTTCTCCCTGCTGGGGAGCGGGAGTCCGGTCTTTTGCCAATTTAACGAACCTCCTAAGAAACCTGTACTCTGTGCTGGACTTGACCTACATTTTAAAACAGGAAATGTAAAAATAAAATCAGAGACTGATGAAGAAACAGATTTTGCCTCTTAGCATTCCGTTTTGTGACATTTAATATAAGAATATGTAAATGAGTCTTTGGCTAAGACTGTCTCTTGTGTGGCCAAGGCGTATTCCTCCCAGCCCCCAGGCCAGCACATGGCCTGGCCGGGGTCAGACCATTTGAAAATGACAATTTCAAATCCCACAGGACTCACACCGGGGCCCTGCTCTGACGGCACATAGGATGCAGTGGACTGTGGGAGTAACTTTGCCTTTTTAAAAACATGCCATTTCAGTGAAAATGGGAATAGTTAAGGTTTAACCCGGAAGATAAACGTCTATTATTGAAAACATGAAGTTCATTTTAAGAGAAGTAATTTAAATACTTCACATATTCCACTGCATGGGTTTTCTGCCCCTGGCACATTCTACTATCTGTCAAAATAATATTTATAAAATTACCTGTCATATTTTCTCCAAAGAAGATATACAGACTGCCAACAAACACATGAAAGAATGCTTAACATCATTAATCATTAGAGAAATGCAAATAAAATACAATGAGATATCATCTCACACCGGTCAGAATGGCCATCATCAAAATATCTAGAAACAATAAATGCTGGAGAGGGTGTGGAGAAAAGGGAACACTCTTGCACTGCTGGTGGGAATGTGAATTGGTACAGCCACTATGGAGAACAGTATGGAGGTTCCTTAAAAAACTACAAATAGAACTACCATATGACCCAGCAATCCCACTACTGGGCATATACCCTGAGAAAACCATAATTCAAAAAGAGTCATGTACAACAATAGTCATTGCAGCTCTATTTACGATAGCCTGGACATGGAAGCAACCTAAGTGTCCATCATCGGATGAATGGATAAAGAAGATGTGGCACATATATACAATGGAATATTACTCAGCCATAAAAAGAAACGAAATTGAGCTATTTGTAATGAGGTGGATAGACCTAGAGTCTGTCATACAGAGTGAAGTAAGTCAGAAAGAGAAAGACAAATACCGTATGCTAACAAATATATATGGAATTTAAGAAAAAAAAAAGTCATGAAGAACCTAGGGGTAAGACAGGAATAAAGACACAGACCTACTAGAGAACGGACTAGAGGCTATGGGGAGGGGGAAGGGTAAGCTGTGACGAAGTGAGAGAGTGGCATGGACATATATACACTACCAAACGTAAAATAGCTAGCTAGTGGGAAGCAGCCGCATAGCACAGGGAGATCAGCTCGGTGCTTTGTGACCACCCGGAGGGGTGGGATAGGGAGGGTGGGAGGGAGGGAGACGCAAGAGGGAGGGGATATGGGGACATATGTATATGTATAACTGATTCACTTTGTTATAAAGCAGAAACTAACACACCATTGTAAAGCAACTATACTCCAATAAAGATGTAAAAAAAAAAAAAAGTAGATAGACAAGCAAAAAAGAAACAATCACCCTTCATCCCATCACCTAAAATAAATCAGTATTTTGAACGCACACACACACACAAAAATAAAATAAAATAAAATAAAATTACCTGTCATAACAATGACCTCTCTTTGCTTCAACCTAAACAAAATGTGCTATTCCATTTTCAAGGTGTAAGACCTGGTGAGTTTCCTACACATAAAAATGTTTGTTTTTAGCTGCTCTGCTCACCTTCGCACTTGCACGGCAGGATGACGGGCAGAGGGAATGACTGACGCCAAATTTACTCGGTGCTGAAATTCCCACAGCGCAAGCCCACAGTGGCAGGAGCGTCGTACAAAGGACCAGTTAATTGAGGGAAATTACTTTCCAGTACGTTTTGAGCTGGGACAAACGTACACCGAGCAAGAGATCCTCGTGCACAGCGCGGCAGGCGGTTTAAAGGGAAATCACGCGTTAACCCAGATGTCAACTCTGCATCTTTACACAACACCCAGAGGGGCTCTGCAGGAAGGAGAGAATCCACGCAACACCCAGAGGGGCTCTGCAGGAAGGAGAGAATCCACGCAACACCCAGAGGGGCTCTGCAGGAAGGAGAGAATCCACGCAACACCCAGAGGGGCTCTGCAGGAAGGAGAGAATCCACGCAACACCCAGAGGGGCTCTGCAGGAAGGAGAGAATCCACGCAACACCCAGAGGGGCTCTGCAGGAAGGAGAGAATCCACGCAACACCCAGAGGGGCTCTGCAGGAAGGAGAGAATCCACGCAACACCCAGAGGGGCTCTGCAGGAAGGAGAGAATCCACGCAACACCCAGAGGGGCTCTGCAGGAAGGAGAGAATCCACGCAACACCCAGAGGGGCTCTGCAGGAAGGAGAGAATCCACGCAACACCCAGAGGGGCTCTGCAGGAAGGAGAGAATCAGCGCACAAGCTGCTTCCACTTCTTTCAACCCCAACTTTCCCAGTACTGGATTGACTTAAGAGACTGCGTCGTGTGAGCTTTTGGTCTCCAAAACCACAGGAGAGCTTTCCCCACGGGGCGCCGCCCGCCCCCCACCCCACGCCGGCCCGGGAGGAAGGACGGGCCCAGGGCATGCGGTCAGCTCACAGGCGACCAGACCTCAGGCGGGCAGGGCCAAGGCTGTGCTCCCGAACCCTCCTTCCCCGGGACGGCCTCTCTGAACTCACTGGAAACACTGCACGACGGACAGGGGCAGTGGCCACCCCTCAGGCATACGGGGCGGGCAGAGGGCCTGGCCCTTGGTGTTTATCACCAGCACTCAAAGGGCGGCCTCGGGCAGGGCCCGGACGAGGGCTGACGGAGGCGCTGTGTGGGCCGAGGGTGCTGCCTGCCAGACACCCACATGCCCACGCGACGGTCACTGGCCTGCCGTCGGGCCAGCCCTGCCCTGGCACCAGCTGCTGCTGAGGGGCGGCCACCACCGCCAGCCACGGCACGATCATGAGTCCCGCTGGGCGGGGCCCGGCCCACAGCAGGGCCGAGCTGGCTATCTGCGCTGACCAGAGCCCAGTGTCCCGTGCAGGAGAAGGAGACTGGGGCCACGCCGCCCCACCCTCGAGTGTGCAGACGGGGTGCTCGCGGCTCCCCAGCTGCGTGCGGGGCAGGGGCAGCGCTCAGGGAGCCAGCACACCCCAAATCCAGAGCGCCCCCCGGAGACAGAGCCGTCTGCAAAGCACAGCAGGAAGGGGAGCCCAGGAGGACCTAGACACGGGGTCGCTGCCGGGAGCCACCCACCTGCGAGCCGGGCGTAGACACTGGGCCCCAGAGCTCGGGCCGGCGTGCCCTCCGTGGCTCTCGTCCTCCTTCTGCCCACGGAGGGCAGGCCGCGCAGCGGGCGCACCTCCCTACGTCCCTGTGCTGGGCGGTGCCCCAGGAGGACGACGCCCAGAAGACCCTCCCTGGGGAGAGCTTGGCCCGAAGGCGAAGGACAGGGTTCTGCACGGGGCAGCAGGCCGGGGGCTGCCAGTGGGAGGGAGACCCGGCCCCGAAGCAAACGAGGCGGGGATCTCCCACCGGGCCACCCCCCAGCCGAGGGCACTGGGCATCTGTCTCAGCCGCCCGTGGTGCGGCCCCCAGGAGACCATGGAGCCCCCAGTGAGAGGGGAGGGCCGGCCAGGGCCACGGATTTTCCTATTTTGTCATTTTTATCAAAGACAGTGGTTTCTCACCATTATCTCCGTTACACCGTCTGGCAGCCCCCCCCCCCCACCTGCACCTCGTGTGAGTGTTCTGACAGCTGCGATGGGGCCGGAGTGCCGACGCATAGCTCTGAACTGAAACGGTCCGGCACGTGGCTCCGCCCTCAAAAGACATCAGGAAAACATCCTGGGATAATGCAGAAAGCACAGCAGAATTACGGAAAGTCATCAGGGGTTCTGTGCCCGAGGCGACTTTTATTCTAGAATTCCCGCAGCCTGGAACACAGAAGCCAAAACTCTTGAATTAGAAGATTTTTGGAGGCTGACGATGTTGTTTATTGCTCTGAAAAGGTTTCCACTGCTGAGCTACTCGCGGACTTTATCCCCCAGTGACTGTATCGGCTGCAGGAAAACTTGAACTGTGCTGTCCTCAGTTCTGTTGCCCAATGAAACTCTAAAACAGGTGTTTAAAAACCAATGTGCTGTACCTGAGATCGAGTGTCTGTGCCATGTGTCAGCAGACAGCAGCAAGATCCCAGCTATGTTTCCTATTAATTATTATCACTGGCAACGACTCCACTGAACGCCTCACCGAGACCACGCAGGCACAGGCACCTCTCTGCTTTGGCAGGAACGTAAATGGCAAACCCCCCGCTCGGTGCCCTGAGCTTCCGCAGAGCCCACTGTGTCGTGGGAACAATGGCAGCGGCTCCCGCGACACAGGTGTGTCTACAAAGAGTGAGACCGTCCAGGCCTGTGTGCGCAGCCGGCCCAGAGGGAAACGGCCACCTGCCCGGACGCTGCTGGAAGAGCAGAGGGCAGCTGTCCGCTGCCCAGCTGCCCCATAAAAGATTAATCCGCCCCACGGGCAGGTCAGCGGCGTTTGGCTGCCGGACGACCGGGGTCCGGGCTAGGGTCAGACCTGCGTCCGAGCGCTGTCTCAGCTCCTGGGGTAGGGGGTGGGGTCTGGGCTGGAGCAGGGCTGCTGCTATAGGGCAGTTCTGACCCTCAGCTCCTCACTGGGCCCGAGGCATTTCTTCCAGTAGCATCTATTTCTCTGGCTTTTGTGAAAACCTTGGCTTCCAGGTTAACGATCCTGTCTCAATCCGGTTTCCGTAAGAAAGAATGGAGCAAAGCTTTGGGTAAAACAGAACATGCCGCGGACGCCAGATGAAAGAAAGCACTGCTGTGTGTCCGCAGTACTCAGACACCCCCAGGAAGCCTGCTTCTTGAAAGGCTGATGCTTCTGGACCCAGGGGTGCGGGGTGCTACAGGAAATGAAAAGTGATAACAGCCGACCGGCTGATTGTAACGATCTGGAAAGAATGGCTGGTTCCTGGCGTGTTCCTTCCTCGGTGTCAGCTCGAACGTCTTACATAGTAGAAAAATACCTGTCCTGGCCTACGGCGGCAAACGTGAGCCTCAAAGCCGACCCCCTTAAAGAGAGGCCCCTGCACCACGCAGGGCACCAGGCCGGGGCCGGGACCCCCCTCGGGCCAGCCCGGCCTCCCGGTCCCCACTGCCTGGGCCAGTCACCCGGCCTGACAGGGGTTACACTGGTCACTCATAACTGACAGGAACACAAATTACAAACCTAAAGTGCTGTTTAGGAATTGACAGGCCTCCGCCGAGTCTCACGTTTCTGCGACCTATTAATTATTCACACAGGCCTGGCCTCCTGTGTGACGGGCTAGATGCTATCGAGCAGGTTATTTTGGTAACTGGGTAAACAGAGCTTCATCCTTTGACCCCTGGGTCAGAGATCGTGACGACCCCCAGCTCACTCCCCCAGCCCCCATGGGGCGGCAGGAACCGGGGACCTTCCCGGAAGGGACCTCTGCTCTCGGGACAGGGGACCAGGGATGCAGCGCAGCGGGCAGGGAAGAGTGACGGCCGGGCCTGGTCAACAGCCCAGGAGGGTAGAAGGGAGCCGGGGACACAGCAGGAAAGAAAAGCAGAAAAACGAAGTGCACAGAAACGGCCTCCTGGAGCTGCAGTTTTCTCTGCGGAGGCAGAGGGGACACAGGGACCCCTTTGGGGACGCACACTCTGAGTTAGCAAAAACACACAGCCCGACGGCTCTCTGCTCTCCCTCCCCAGGGAGAAGGTGGGGGACTCTCCCTCCTCAGCCCAGACCCACTGACGGCAACGGCAGGGAACCAGCTGCGGCTGCCGTCCAGGCGCTGGGCGCGGACGCGGGGCGGGGTGCCAGCAGGATGGGCTGGGAGACTGGACGGAAGGGAGGCCCCAGACGCACCCAGAACACCTGGCCCCGGGGCGAAGGGGCCCTGCACTCATCCCACCGGAGAGCCGCTGTGAGCCCTGCAGCTCAGGAGACACAGAACAACGGTGTGAAGCCCCCACTCCGACGGCTCCGGGTCGGTCTGTCCTGCCGGCACCGCTAGGGAAGGCCTTTGCATCCCCGTTGGAAGCTCTCGGGGCTCCTGCATCTTAAACCAGAGAGCGGCCCATGGATTTACACACACACGCGGGGCGCTGGTGGCAGAAGGTCTGGACCGATGACAAGAGGGGCCCTGGGCGCTGGGAGCCAGGACACTCCACCCTGCCCCCAGCTGGATGCCTCCCGCCCGGGAGGATTCTGCGTGTGTCTGAATCCTTTGGCAGTAGGGGAAAAGGTACGATTTTAAAGTTCAGAGAAACCCACACTCCCTTCCTCCCTGGTCCCATCATTACAAAGTCAGCAGAGGCCAGCGCAGACCCGGGGCCCCTGGCGCTCGCTGTGGCCGCATCACACGCACACCCGCCGGTGGAGCCGGGGGCCTCGAGGAGGACGGCCCGCACCCACCCAGCTCCAGCCCGCCCAGCTCCAGCCCGCACCCGACAGGGCCGTCACAGCAGCCTCGGGGGCCCAGACGCGCCCGCCGGGCACACCCACCAGGGCCGTCAAGGACTCTGGAGAGTCTGGGTGGTGGACGGTCTGGAACGCTCACTCCCGGCACCAGCCCCCGAACGATGCTGGGCGAGCCCCGTACACATCTGTGTCCCCAAATGAAAACGGGGACAAGACCACGTGAATGCAAGGTCCTTTCCTAATCTGAAATTGCAGCCTGATTCTGCCTGGAAAGAAGGTTCTGCATTTCGTCGCGTCTCCTAGACTCAGAGGAGGGGCCGCGGAGGTGGAGGCAGCTCCCCCTGCGTCTTGGGTGCTCGGGAAATGCAGGAGTCCTCCCTGGGCCTGGCAGGGCCTGTCCTACACAAGGCCACTGCCCCTGACTTCACGACAAGCTTGGGGATGCGGAAGCACGTCGACGAGCTGGCTTCCGAGGACAGCAAAAGCCCCGGGTGCAGGCCTCCTCTGAGCTCCACGTGACAGCGGCTCCGAGGGGCGGCCTGGGCGCCCCAGAGCCAAAACCCGGCTTCCCTCTGACCAGCCGACCGCAGAACGGCCAGTGGGAGCGGCGGTCTCCCCAGCATGTGGACCAGCCTGCGGCCGAGCTCCGGGGAGCCGCGGTGTCGGAGGATGTGCTAAAATAACTCGCAGCGCAGAATAAAACCCTGTGGTTACTGGGCTTTCACGGCAACTGAGAGCTTTCTGTTTTCATCTGTTTTACAATTGTGTGCAAATTCTATTTTTATCCAGTTTGTGCTCCACTAACTGAAAAAGAAAACAAACCCCAAAGCCCCTCTTTTTACCTGCTCACGTCACCTTGCACACAGACTCCCTCTACCGCAGACAGATCAGAGAAGTCTCCAGTCCTAACCCTCTTGCAGGAGGAATGCTGATAGAGGCTGACATTTCTGTTGGGCCTGGTTTCCTCTCGCGGTTCAGCTGTGCAGCAGGGGGAGGGGCCTTCATTCTGCTTAAACCCAGAAGCAGCCTCTCCCATCCTGCCGTCACTGAACTCGAAATAATTTTGGAGGATTCACTCTTAAGGTATTTCCAATGCGGTTTCAAGTTTCAGAATTCCTCCGCAAGTCTCAGTCCTCTCCATCTCCTCGACACTGAGAGATCAACACCGCCCTGCGCCCAAGACACCTGCCCGGTGGGAATGGGAGCACGGCGCTGGGACCCTGCAGGGGGTGGGTTCCTTGGGCTCCCAGAAGAGGCGGGGCACACCCTCGTCCCCAGGGCCACAGCCACCAGGCGAAGGACAGGGACGGCCCTCGCTCAGGGCCTCAGCCCCGCGCTTTGCATCTCACGACAGGAGTGTCCACGTGGCACGGGGCTCCCTGCCCTCCAGGGCCAGCGCCCCTCGCCAATGTAATTGACAAGAAACGGGGGCTTTGGGCCATTATTTCTCTGCTGCTTTATTTTAATTTCTCCTTATTGAACAGCCTACTTCCTCACCTTTGTAATGTCTTTTCCATTCAGCAGCAACGTACTTTCTTCCAGTGGAAACCGCAGCAGGAAGGGACTTAAACACCGTTCATGGACTTGGCTAAGCGCAGGCGTTATCCGACCTGCCTCCGCCCGGAGGGGATCTGAAAGGGCCGCCGGCAGCTGGGCGCTGCTGAGCCCGCTCTGCGTTTCCCAAGTCAAGCGGCCAACCAATACCAAGTGGGTATTAACCGGCGTCGAGCGCACAGCCTCCGATGTCGCCCTAACGTCACCACGCGAACTCCAGGCCCTGAACACCGCGTCGGCGGACCGGCACTTGTCTGCGCCCTCCTGCCCTCGCAAGCTTTATTTTTATTTATCTAAATGGAATCAAATACAAACACGGGGTGCCCTGCTGCTTCCCCTTCGGCTTGCACCATTCCCTAAATGACGGGGTTGGGGAGCGGACTGGACAGGCGGGGGCGTAGCTAGACGGGGGAGAACCGTCTCCATCAGCGCCGTACGGCTGCAGTTCCGGGGCAAGAGGGCAAGCTCACGTCCAAGGGGACGGTCACAGGTCACATCACAGGGGTCTGGTGGGAGACGCTGGGCTGATGAGGTGACACGTGTGACCAAATGCCAACGCCTGCAGGACAGCCTGTCCGCGAGTTCACCTTTACCTCCTGGGCTGGAGGGGAGCGACAGGTTTGGGATGGCGGGCGCGGCCTGGACACCAGCTCTGAGCACGTTGACTCTGACGCCACGTACACCCATCTCCCCCGGGGTGTGTGAGGCTGGGGAGTGGCACCCGGAGCCACACCGACAGAGCCCCGCCGGCTCCCCATGAGGCCGGAGCAGCCCCTCCCCGATGCTGCCCCGGCCCCGACACCCCACGGCAGGTCCCCGCTCCTCCTGTCCCCAGCTGAGAAGCAAAGTGGCGGGTCCCAGCCGGCACTCCAGGGCCCAGTGGGGCGCGTGGGCCAGAAAATCGCATCTCTAAGGGACCCCGCGCAGGCTTACTTTGGGAACCACCGCCTCAAAGGGTCCAAGGCTTCAGAGAGGAAAGGATGGAGTCTTTAAAAGTAGCCTCTGAAAACCCCAAACCAGAGGCAGCAGCCGTGCAGATGGACTTCGCTGCCTTGGACAAATCTTAACGTGGCCCAAGGAGACCTTGGTCGAGGCTCTGTTGACGGCCGTGGGGAGACGTGCTACAAGGATGGTGGCCACATTTGGGGAAGCAGCCCCAGGAGGTGGGCGGCCACGGCCAACGCAGGAGGGGAACAGCGGCTGCGGGCAGAGCAGGGCTGCACGCTCTTCCCATCTGTCCCCATCTGTGATCTGGGGGATGGGGTTAATCCTGAGCAGAGGGCTGGGCAGAGGTGGGCTCCATTCCCCTTGGGGCTGGAGAGGGCAGAGGGCCCCTGGATTCGATTCTCTGACTCTCCCCAGAGCAGGGGCGCCAGGAGGAGTCCTCTGCCCGTCCGTGTGTGGCGTGCACGGCACCCAGCGTGTGGTGTACGCTGTGGAACGTCTGCAGCAGGAATGATGGACAAAATGCAGCTGGGTTAGAAATCGAGGGGGAGCTTCTCAGCAGAAGCTTCAGTCCTTGGTTCTAATAACCCTGAACACTTATTTCTACAGATTTGTTAAAGAAAAGGTCCTCAAAAATAAAGCCCTTTTATTTCAAAGGTGTATTTCTTTTCTTTTAAATTTTCCTATTCCAGGACACCTTCAAACGAAATAGCACCAAGGTCAAGTCTACTGAGAGGTCTAGACAGCAGCCCCCAGGCCACACTGCCCACTGGCCACCATCCAGGCAGCGAGATGGACCCTCAAGGTGGCCCAGGGCATCTTCCTGGACACACTGTCTCCCCTTGGCTTCTCTCTTCCCTCTTTCCCATCTGTTCTGAGTGGAACATGACTGCTCAGGGACACATGGGGATAAAGGGCATTGTCCACCGGGACAAAGCAGTAGCCGGGCTGTACCGAGGTCCCCTCAGTTACCCACCAGGAGACACAAGCAAAAGCTACAGCCATTCTGCCTCCTCGTTGAGTAAAGGCTTGCTGGCAACACCCTCCAGGGGAGTCCCCCCAACCCTGCCGGGCTGGTCACGCCCCCACGATCTTCAGGGTATCGCCCGCTCCCCCAGAGCAGTCCCACCGAAGAGGAGCCTCAGGTGTCACGAGTGCAGCTGGTCTGTGAGCTCCAGAGGCAAGCAGGGCTTGGCACCTCTATGCCATTGTATATTGTACCATTGTACCACTCCATGTATCGAGGAGAAAACTGGGGCTTGACTGTGCATAAAATATTTAGCTAAACTGGTTGGGAGATGAGAATATTTTTAAAAAAAGACAGAAAATGAAAGGCGCTGTTAGCTGTTACCGCAAAGTGGCCTTTGGATTAAACCAGCCCCAGCTGCTGCCCCTGCAGCAGGGACAGGACCTGGGGTCAGAGCAGAGCGGATACCTGCACACTGGGGTGTCCTCCGGCCAACGCCTTCACGGCCCCGCGGCTCCCCTCCGTCTCGTAATGAGCTCTGTGGTGGGACTTGGGCTGCACCTCGATCCTCAGCTCGTATGGTCCTGAGTGTGACGGCAGCTGCCAGTCGAGGGCAGGGAGAGACGGGCTGAAATGGAACACAGAGCATTAAACATTCATGCCACGCTTCCCGCAGACCACAGACCCACCTAAGACCCTGGGGCCCTGGGAAGTAGCTCATCCTGCCGGGCTTGTATCTGAAATTCCCATCGATAAGGATAACGGCCTGACACAGCCAATGGCAACCCGATCGTGATGGACGCCCAGAGCCTTGTCAGGCCTTCATGACGAGCTTCTGAATAAGATGGAAACATTTTCCCACACGACCTTAAAATATTTTCCTTCCTTCACGATAGGCCTATAAATTATTTAACCTCCCTAATAAGATAGGTTCCAGAATTAAAGACCTTTTCAGAATCACAGTTCTATCAGCCTGGCCTCAGAACTGGGCGGCCTGGCTCCCCTCCCCTGTGTCCCACGCGCGCTGGCTGCGGGCAGGAGTGAACCGTCGGGGGTGCCGCCAGGCCCCTGATAAAATGGCGGGGTTGCGGCAATCTCACTCAGCCCCCTACATCCCGTGCTCCGTGCACGACAACTGGGCAGCCGCCCACCCAGGGCACGAGTGAGCTGCAGACAAAGACCACAGAACCAAGGGAGCGGCCCTGGGGCCCAGGGCAGATTTGCAAGGCGGGTTTGTCACTTGGAGGCTGAAGAGGGGAGAGGGGAGTGAGCCGGGCCCTGCCTGAGGGGTCCACGAGGCCCACGACAAGCTCAGATCTCTGGGGCACTGACAGTCTCACTGCACAGACGGGAGATGGAGGCCATTTGCCACCTGAAACCAGGTCCACGTGAGGCCAAAGGTCCTGCTCTCCCTACAGAACATGCTTCAGGGTCCTGCCCTGTAAAAAGACAAAAGGCTGACGCCAAAAGCCACAGTCCACAGGCAGAGGCCGCCAGGCCCTCACAGGAGCTGGGGTCTGGCCCACCCACTGCCTTCCTACAACGAGCGCCCAGTGGGGGTGGGGTGGCTTTGGTCCCCACGGTGACAGCCCCTCCCCCTCCCCTCTCGGATGCAGAACCTGACCCAACAGAGATGCTGCTCGTCAGACCTCAGAGTGTCTGGAAGCCAAGCCCGGGCCGGCCAGGAGGGCTGCAGAGCGGGGGCAGTGTGAGGACCCCCTGCCCCCGCAGGGGTGGACGGGAGGCGCCCAGGTCTCGCCCTCCACACACGGCGCTGAAGGTGCCCTTGCTCCCAGAGTCTCCGCCGTCTGGGCGCCACTGTCCCCTCGCCCCGCTCCGCCTGTCGCTGACGTGTCCGTCTCCGCGCATGCAGCAGAGACCGTGCGTGCCGGCGGCTTGTTTGGGACAGGTGGCTGGGAAGGGTGGGTTTTGTTTAGAGGCCCAGACACACGGACGCAGCGCTCGTGGCGTCTCAGCCTGGAAGGAGTCGGTACACTACTTCCCCGAAACGTCCCCCAGCCTCTCCGCCTCATCTCAGACGATGAATCAGGGTGATTTTTAAAACACAAAACAATAGATAGAATAAAGGTACTTTTTGAAAGGAGAAAAAGCCCAGAAGTCAGCTTGAATTGGAATCAAACATGTAATTTCTAAAAAACGTGCAAAATACTCCTGGAAAGGACAGTATATTTCCGGGCATTCGTGGTTTTCTAGTGACGGCAGAAACGGAATCATCTCGCCACGCACGTGCAGTTACTGCTGAATCAGCTTTGCGGACACCCTGTCCACCCTCGGGTTCTGCAGCCCCGCCCGCTGGGCTCCTCTGAGAGCACACGGCGCTGCTGAGAGCCTGGCGGGACGCAGGCCGCGCACACCACACCCCACTATAAAGTGTTCACTGGGTCCCAGGGACACCGCCAGCCCCGATGCCACCCGGGCGGACGGGCCTCCCAGTGGGCCTGAGCTCGACCTTCGAGCAGCAAATCAAAGGCTCTAACGTGAGAAGAGGCTGCATCTGTGTCGACGCAGCGAGAAATTTAAAATCCTAACTGGAATCCACCGCAGATACAGTGAAGTGGGCGTGTCCAACAGTCAGACGCCAGTGGAGGTGGGGAAGACCAGCGCCCCCCAGGGGCCAGGACCTCCGTGCAGGCACGGAGGCGGCTTTGGAGTGTGTCCCTCAGCCCCCGTGTCCACCCTGCTGGGCCCTAAAATCACCGTCTGCATGGGAGGCCTTCCAACCCTGGGAAGCCCCTCCTCCAGACTACATGTCAGATTCCAGGACCAACTTGCACTTGAAAACCCTCTATTCAATGGCCAACCTAAACCCAGATTTCTTCAGGAAGCGAGACCGCAGGCGGGTGGGATGCTCATCGCCCACCCGCCGGGCCCCCGTCTGCTGTCTACATGTTGATTCCATGTCAACAAGATGCCCCCCGCCCCCCGGTTCTCACTAAGTACAGCCTCGGAAAACTCAAGACGATGTGACCAAGAAGAATGGGAGGGACACGTGTGTGCGCAGAGATTCCGAGATGCCCAGACTAGGGAAACGCCCAAGTCACGGGCTGAGCGCAGGAGCCCCCCGCCCCGCCCCCAATGCCAGGTGGCTTCTGAGAAACGCTAAACAGAATCGAATGGGAGTTTTCCTGGTGGGCGAAGCTCCGCGGTGCGTTTAGCAGTCTCCCGGGCTGTGGTGTGCAGAAGCACTTTCTTGACGTGTTATCAGCGACACATGCGGCCACACCGCCAGGACGAAGGACCAGCGAGCCACGGGCTTCGAGCGCGAGGCCGGCCCTCGGTAACTAGCATCTTACGGGAGCTGCCCCGACCCCCAGACAAACCGCCCAGCTCAGCACACCCCGCCCGGAGGGAGCAGACCACATCTCCGTTTAGAATATCCAACGTACTAATCTGTTCTGTTATCTTATACATACTGTTGATCTAAGTGAAAACACTGTCCTCTGCTGTAAATAGAAAAGAAACAAATGAGAAACAAAATAAAAGTTAGGTTCATCTGACTCCCAGGAAATTAAAAAACGAGAGTGTGCGACGGAAAGAGAAGCAAAGGAAGGATGGAAAGTGCAATCCCTCGCCGTCTGCGCAGGGCAAGCAACTTCTGAGCCGCTCCGCACTTGAACGCCATAGAGGAATAGATCTGGGGGAATGATTGGCTCCTGAATCACGGACAAAGCCAGCAACACAGTGTGAGCGCAGTTTCGAGTCAGAATGGTCCGCAAAATGAATACTGTAACACAGACAACTTAAAGTTAGAATGGTCCGCAAAATGAATACTGTAACACAGACAATTTAAAGTTAGAATGGTCCGCAAAATGAATACTGTAACACAATTTAAAGTTAGAATGATCCGCAAAATAAATACTGTAACACAGACAATTTACAGTTAGAATGGTCCGCAAAATGAATACTGTAACACAGACAATTTAAAGTTAGAATGGTCCGCAAAATAAATACTGTAACACAGACAATTTAAATTATTGTTTGGGGTTGGACATTTTCAGCATGAGTTTGGCAACTCCACAAACATTGTAAATGTATCTCTGATTCAGAGAAAAGGCCTAAGACTGGAAAGAATGTTCCAAGACGCAGCGGCCCCTGCCGCGAGGACGGTGAGTCACGGCTGCGCTGTCCCAGCCCAACCCCCTCACGGGCCCCGCAGCCGAGCGTCATTCCTGGGGGTCACCAGCGACGCGGAGAGGAGCCGCCACGGGGACCACATCAGGAGAGTTCTCTCATGGCCTCAGCCCAGGGCTGCTGAATAACTTCAAACTCACCTCCAACTTAACTGGATTTTTTACAAAGCCACACTCAATGCAGCCAAGACAACATGCGGTTCAATTCGAATCTAAGATCCCGCTGATCTGTACGAACAGAAGCTACCTTACATTCTCTCCACACACACACGTATATATCTCATAATCAACCAGAGAAACTACCTCCACAGCTGGGCGTATATCTGCAAGTATTTTTACACAAAAGGGATAGATCTTAACAAAATAAAATACATAGTGTGATACCCTGGCTTTTTTAACGTAAAGATCACATGTTGAGCATTTTAGCACATTGTTCAAAAATGGTTTGATCTCAGCGTCACGTCTTGTCCTGCAGATGACTGATCAGTGCTCTGTGGATGGACTTGTGGGTTGCCCCCAATTTGTTGCTCTTACCAGTACCAGAGGTGTGAACATCCAGCGTGAGATCCTGGTGGCCTTTCTGGTCATTTCCTCAGCACAGATCCACAGCCTCCGTCAAAGAGCATGAACACTTGGGGCTCCTGACACCTCCCGGGGGTCAGGTCCCCTGCACGGCCTCGCCAACACAGGGCCCGATGGATTTAACCTTTGCCAAACCACACAGGGAAGGGCGCTCTGAGGCTGCATCTTCCTGTAACGCTGTAACACGCACCCATCACGTGGTAACAATAAACTGAAACACTCTGAACCCCCAGTGGTAACGTCTCTGAAAGTCTCCAGGCCTCTCAAACGTCCCCTGACCTCTTACACGCGTTTGACTAATGGCAACGTGGGACTCCAGGCCCCCCACACCCCAACTCTGGCTCCTTCGGGGTCTCCAAAGGCCACTCCGGGATGACGGCCACTGTCCTTAATATCAACTTGTCATTGCTGGGGACCCTGGCTGAAGGGGACACAGATCTCTCTGCAACTCTCTGTGAGTCTGGAATTCTTGCAAATAGAAGGTTTTTCTAAATGGCTGTTGTGCACTTGGCACGTAAGGACCTGAATCACGTTCCTTTTGCTCCCGTTTAAAGAAGAAGAGGCTGGAGGCCGCATCTCACGCACCGCCCCCCCCCACACCGAGGAGCGACGCTGGTGCCCGTCGGCGCTGAGTGCCTGCGGTTTCCACCCGTTACCACCGGCACCATCACCCCACCCCCAGGGCCGAGGGGTGGACCAGGCCCATGGCCTCCCCGAGCCACCAGGAGCCCCGCTGTGAGTAGGTGTTAAGCAGCCTGGCTTGGCCTGGCTGGCCCTGGCCTCCAGGCTGGGGACGCCGGCTCGTGTGACACAAGGAAGGGAGTCACGCGACCTCCATCGGGGAGCCCCCTGGGCCCCAATCTGAATCCCCTGCTCCTGGAGCTGCTGCCACCATCCACTTCCCACCGGAAAGCCTTTCGTGTCCTATCGAATCTCTGTGCTTCCTTCATGCGGGAAAAGGGTGAAGGATCTTTTCTGACGCTTAGTTCACGGCCTGGAGCCTGGAGCCCACCTCCCCACGGGCATGCAGAGCCCGAGACGAACCTGAACTTCTCTCAGCCCGTGTCTCCCGCCCCCATCCAGGCCCTGCCCCAGCTGCCCGGGGCCCCTCCTCCCTGCCCGGCCACTGTGGTCACCTGCTCGGGGCTTCCCTGGGTACCCGCGAGTCCGGGGCAGTCTTTCCAGCACACAAAGGATTTCACAGACAGCCTCCCGCGCTTCAGCAAAAGCTGTGCCGCCCCGGAGCAGGTGTTTACGAGACCGCAGCTCTGACCTCGGCACCGCCGGCCGCCTGCACACGCCTCGACACCAGCCAAACCCGGCCCTGAGCAGGACCCAGGGACACCCACCGACCTGCCAGTCTCCGCGGGTGCAGCCTGCCAATGACGTGTTTCTCCAGCACAGGAGACCCGGCCTGGAGCGCGGCTGACCGCGGGGACACAGACGGACGGAGGCCATTCGCACTGATTCAGAACCAAGGTCATCGCAGGGCTCAGGGCTCCGGAGAGCCTCACTCCGTCCCCACCACCCCTCTGGGCTCCCGACGGCCAGCGGGGCGGGGCTCGGGCTGGACCTGCTCACCCCGGGCCTCCCCATGTAAACCACTTCATCGGCCGCTGCTGCCACCACGGAGACGCCAGAACCCGCCTGAGGGAACGGCACGCACCACTCCGCCAAAACTCGGACCCAGATCCCAGCAGGGCCCCGATTCTGCACCAATTCGAGGAAAAACCGCGAACGCCAGGGACAGAGGAGTGTGCCAGGTGCCCCGGACTGGGGCCTGCCGAGCCCCCTACAGCCGAGTGCGGGGAAAACAGAGATTTCTGCACCTGAGCCGATCGGGAGGCCTGGAGCTGGAATCCGACCACCTCGGAGAAAGTACGTCAGGGGAGCCTGGACACTTGCTCGGTGATACCAAGGGATTCCCTTAAATCACGTATCGGTGTCGGGTACGGTATGTACTGGTGTCACGATTCGTTTCTAAAACTGAGCCCCCATCTCTGAGAGACACGCTGAATATCGATGGGTAAGACTTCACGAGGTCTGGGAGTTGCTGCCAAGGAACAGGTGTGGGTGACGAGGTGAGGCAAGAGGACCACAAGTAGTCAGTCCGTTGGGTGTGGGCGTGGCGGCCCAGGACTAGTCTCTGACTCGTGTACAGTTTGGTTTTCTGTGATACAGAGCGAAAGAGCAACGCTGAGAAACAGGCACTCAAGTTACCCCAGTGATGTTCCAGGGCCGGGAGCTGGCAGGGATGCGCTGCCCTCTGTTTATGGGCATTGAACAGTCTCCACAGAGAAGGATGTGAACTGTAAACCCCCCAAACCGTCTACCTTCTCACCTTCCTGTTCTCGCCCTGCCGAGCTCGGTGACTGAGTCAGAGGCAGCGACTTCCCTAAACTGGCTGCACTCGAGCCTGGAGCCCTTCCGGAACCTTCTCCCGGAAAAAAGGCCTTGTCCACTCAACGTCAGAGAACCCCCGTGCACTGGACATCCCACCGCAAGGTGCCGAGACGAGAGCCTCAGCAAAGCCCCTGTGCTGTGGAGTTCTCCCTCCGTGTAGACACCCGGGAAGGGGGCTGCTCTTTGGTTCAGATGGTTTGGGTGGAATCCTTTCAGTTCTGAATTTTCTGAGACCTAAGGCTCACATGGACGTATCACTTAGAAGGAAACTGTAAAAGCTTTCAGGACTCTTCTGTTTCTGAAAGAGCTGAAGCTACAAACTCGGAACTTGGCAGGACTGAAGTCCGCCCGAATGAGAGCGAGAACCAGAGCAGAAGGGGAAGGACACCACCCCAACTTTAAAGCAACACGTTTTCCCAGGGTCGGGAGCCCATGGCCGCCTCTTACTAGCTGTGTTTTGTCTTTTCCCCTCCAATTTTAAAAAGGTCATCAGCTCAGTTCTCGGCTATTTAATCAAGCAGGGGCTCCCGCAGGCCAAGGCTTGGCCGGGACCACACACCTCGCCCCAAGGTCCACCCAGCTCCCCCCGGGGCCCCCAAGAGGCACGGGTGAGGAAGCGCCTCCCATGCCAGAAAGGCCGGCCTTCCTGGAGGGCGCCCTGGAGAAGCCGACCTCTCCGCTGATGACCCCCCAGAGGTTCGCGGGCCGTGGGTGGCGTCCTCACCCACCCACCCACCCTCCCAGGGAACAGCCCTCGGGGAGGGGCTGGCTGTGATCCACGAAAGGCCAAAGTCCTTCGGGGCTGGCCTTGCACGTCTGATGGGTCTGGAAGGGATGGGACTGGGGGGCGGGCCTCAGACAGGAACTCACGCCCGGGGGTCTCAGGTGGTCACCCCCAGCTGTTGGGACCGGCTTCCTCTGCACTGTCACTCAGATGGCGCTGAGGGGACTCGGGGACAGGACTGGCCACGAGGAGGATGGTGGCCTGGAGGAGATGCCCTGAGCACCCCTGGAGGCTGGAAAAGTGCTTTTATGGAGACGTTGGTGGGTGAACAGGGGGCCGAGGGACAGAGCCGGGCAGTACAAGGCAAGGAAGCGGGCCAGGAGAGAGGAGGGAGCCCCACGTCGGGTGCTGTAGGCAGGGCCCCCGCACCCCGAGATTCTGCGGCCAGTGACCTGTCCTGAGGCCCAGGATCCCCCCCAAGAGGCCCTGTCTGGGTCACACCAGTGCCAGATGCCTCCCTGCTGCCACCTCGGCCCTGACTTGTTCCCGACCGGTCCCCAACTTGTCCCCATGCCCCGGGGACTTGGGGGGGGGCACGGACGGGGTGCAGTGCCTGGGGCGTGCTCGGGAGCTGGGCAGCCCAGGAAGGGCCACCTGCTCGTTCTCCACACTCTCGGAGGCTCTGCCAGGCCCAGGTCTGCTCAGAAATCCAATTCAAACTCAGCCATGGACCTGGAACTTTCAGAACAAGAACAGCGAGGCCACCGTGGAGAGATTCTTTTTTTTTCTTAATGATCAATTCAGGAATTTCATAAGAATCCGTTGTTTTCAGTGGCTCCACCGAACAGGGTGTGGAGAAATCCAAGGGGCTAAGACTTCCTTCCAGCTTTCCGGAAAACTGCCGTCATCCTTACTCTGCACCACTCATCCCCCCGCCGCCCCCCCCAAAACAGGCCAGTTTCACGTAAGCCTCTCAGGCCCTGCCGTCCAAACTTGCATCCCGACAGTTCCCACCGCCCTGCACCTGTACGGGGGGAGCCAGGCAGCCTCCAGGACCCCCAGGCAGACTGGACCTGGCTCCTCTCCCGGGCGGACAGCCACCTGGGGTCTCCTCCTCGGCTCGCGAGAGGGCAGCATCGCTGCGGGGCCCTCCTCTCACAGAGCTGGCCCTCTGTTCTCCAGGAAAACAAGCCCTCCAACTCCTAAAACCTCTCCCGAGAGAAGACACGTCTAAGGACACCAGATGCTCCTACAACTCAATGTGGGGGCAGCCCAGTGGGACACAAAGAGCTCTTGTCCAGAAATCCAGCTGAGGTGGAAAATAAGCTACTTTGGAGGAATTTCTCAAACTACTGGGGCTTCTCCTCCTGACCCAAGACTAGACAATTGCATTTGCACCCAGTTCCTCCGTCCCCGGGGACCAGAACTGTCTAGACAAGGGAGGACGCCGCCTTTCCCTCACGTCCACTACTGGAGTGGAACAAAGGGCACAGGGAGGGCCCATGCCTTGGGTGGGTGGATGGATGTCTGGGTGGATGGGTGGATGGATGTCTGGGTGGATGGGTGTACAGATGGGTGGATGGAAAGAAGGGTGGGTGGATGGGTGGAGGAATGTTTACTTGGTGAGGACCCCCGCGGGAAGCTGAGCTCTAGGTGGTCCCTCTGCTTCTCCACTGACCCTCTTGTTTGTTACAGGGGGCAGATGCCAGCGAGTTTGTGACTGTTACTGGGCCCCAAATGCCTTTTCAGATGCCACTAGAGCCTGCTGCTAACCAGTCATTACAGGGCTTGAGAAAGCTCAGATGATACCTGCCACACTGCTCATAAAAACCAAGAAACAGAATCGCCGAGCTAGTGTGGGATGGGGCATAAATGAGCCATGAAACTGACACTTGGATTTGATTTCTACCCAGAGGTGCCAGGACCGTCAGGGGGCAGCTCCCAGAGTTCACCCTTAATCTGTTTTAATAGGGGACCCACAGAAAACCCTGGACAGTCATGAAATAGTAACCATTCCATTTCCAAACTCTAAGTTTAAAACAGACTTCAGGGGCTCAGGACGTAATAAATAAGCTTCTCAGATCATCTGCAGGAACGTACCTGCATCAGGCACGTTGCTCCCTGAGGACTAGAGAAGCTCACGGCCCCAGCGAGGGTCTCGCTGAAACAGAGCTCAGCCTGTGGTCAGGCCAGAGGAGACCCCGTGCCCGACAGGCACAGCCTGCTGGGCGCTGCGCCCATTGCCGTGCTCTCTGGACACCAAGGGCGAGTGACCGCAGCACCCCGGACTCCGCCTCCCCCCACCCCCCATAACATCCGACTTGAAATAAAACAGTGGGACGCCAGTACCACCTACAGGTGCATGTCCAGCCCCGAGACGTGCCCCCGCAGTGGGGGACTCACGGCCATCACTGGATCCTCCCAGCCTTGAGCCCCGCAGTGACCTCCCTCGTCCCGCACCCCCAGCCTCGGCAACTGGAGCCTTGCAGCCTTTTGTCTTTCGTTTTGTGTCTAGCAATTTCCAAGTGCCTCAGTTTCCCCATCTGTAAAGTGAGACCCATCCACGCCTCCCGTGAGCTCACTGGCCCCGAGCCCAGGTCCCCGGGGAGGGATGCTGAGGCCACAGTGCACGCACGTCCCGACAGCCCTGCAGAGCTCTGGGCTCAGGGGAAACAGGCATCATCACGGTGTGACTGCCCTGCAGGTGGCTACGCTCACCTGTGGGAAGTGACTCTTGGAGGAAAATCAGGCGTTCCCAGGGGCCCCGGGGCTTCCAAGGCTTGAGCAGAACGGTCAGATCCCGGAAACAGCCCGCTTAAATCTACATGAAGCCTGAGCAGGGAGAGGACAGAACCATCCACCTCAACAAGCCTGTAAAACATGGCCGGAGTGACAAAGGCACCGTCGCTGAGAGCACTGGACGCAGGGCGTAATTAATGCACCGCTTCCGTGCTCCAGTCGTGAGGGTTTTCGCGGCCGGTGCCTGTTGGGCGCTCAGAGCACAGACGAACCTGGACGGGAAACCTCGGAGGGAACAACAACATGCGGGCCGCTTTCTTTACCAAAACCCAGCTGGCTCCAGGCTGCGGGCCAAGCCCCGGCTTCCAGGAGGTGTTTTATTTCATTATTTTATTGTTTTGCGGTGCGCGGGCCTCTCGCTGCTGTGGCCTCTCCCGTTGCTCCGGACGCGCAGGCTCCGCGGCCATGGCTCACGGGCCCAGCCGCTCCGCGGCACGTGGGATCTTCCCGGACCGGGGCACGAACCCGCGTCCCCTGCCTCGGCAGGCGGACTCTCAACCACTGCGCCACCAGGGAAGCCCCAGAAGGTATTTTAGAAGCATTTATTTAAAAAGCAAAGCCCATCGTGACATATAAATACAATTTTGCTCATTAATTTTCACGGAAGGCCGAGTTTTAAAGCTGCCTCACGATTACATTTCAGTCTCCGGCAGGACTGTTCCCTTGTTTCCCCGGAGGCCCAGCCCAGGTGTGCTGCAGGTGCACCGGGTCCCCGACGAGCGCCCCACACTCTCCTCGGAGGAAAATGTCTGAGCAGAAAGCAATTCTGTTGTGTCTGTGGTCACTCGTGCGTGTCGTCACTGGACACTTGCTCCTGGTCGAGTCTCCTCACGGTTTGGAAAATCTCAAGATTGGAGACCCGGGAAGGGGCCCCGGGATGGGAGACCCCTGAGCGCAGCAGCCCCGCCTTCACACGCAATGGGTGGACGGCCCGGCGGGAGCAGGACCAGGCCAGGAGCTGACGGTTCCATAGCCGAGACTGCGGACATTCGGATTATCTACAAGATCAGCCAACATGGCAGAGCTCAAGGGCTAGACTTAAACATCTGTGTGTAAAGCCACAAAGATTCAAATTATTTTATCCTCTCCAGGAACGCAAAAGTACCTGAGATCCTCTTTCTCCTTTTCGTGGCTAAAAATAGACATTCACAGAACAACATCAAAAAGAGAAATCAGGGCGTCCCTGGTGGCGCAGTGGTCGAGAGTGCGCGTGCCGATGCAGGGGACACAGGTTCGTGCCCCGGTCCAGGAAGATCCCACATGCCGCAGAGCGGCTGGGCCTGTGAGCCATGGCCACTGAGCCTGTGCGTCCAGAACCTGTGCTCCACAGCGGGAGAGGCCACAGCAGTGAGAGGCCCGCGTACCGCAAAAAAAAAAAAAAAGAGAAATCAGGGCCTACATCCTCCACGTACACCTTGGGGGAAGGGTCCTAAAGGTGGAGCAGAAGCCTCTCCCTCTGCCACAAACCCACAGATCACAGCTGAATCTGCAAGGCTAACTTTTCCAGTTGGAAGTCAGTACACAGAGCACCTTTTCTGGCGTCAGCTGTGAACTCTGGGAAACCAGAAAGAGCCTGCCCTGCGGGGATGAGGGTTTGGGCCTCTGAGACCACATAGTCCTGAAGCAAGGAAGCACAACTGCAGAAACGCACAGCCCGGGTCTTGCACTCAGACTCCGAATTCACCTGCAGGAGCCTCTGCAGGCCTGTGGCCAAGGTCAGCCTCTGGCCTCGTGAGGACCTCTGTCTGCGGGGCTCCCACCCTCCCCGAGCGCCACCAGCATCCTGGGAGCAGGACGCGGACGTCAGAGAAAGGTCCCAGGCTCCCCGACGCCCCCCGATTAGAGGGAAAACTCGTCAGGGCTACGGGGAGCAGGGGCCCAGCCAGGGGCGCCTCTGGGGTGAGCTAATCACGGCTGAGTCCAGCTCTACCTCTTACTAGTGGGGCCTGAACACGTGACCCTGGCGCTGGGTCTTGTAAGCAAGTGCTCAGGGGGACCGTGCAGAGACCTCCCCACAAACTGTCTTCTTTTTAAAGCTCGCTATCAGTGAGCTTCCTTTTTTTTTTTGGTAATCTTTTAAAAATTTTTTTTAACTTTCCGGCCGTGCCGCATATGGGATCTTAACTCCCCAACCAGGAATTGAACCTGAACCCCCCGCAGTGGAGGCGCAGAGTCTTAACCGCTGGACCACCAGGGGAGTCCCCAGCGAGCTTCCTTTTGTGATCTTCAGATGATGTGGCTGAGGGTCCTTTGCCAGGTCAGAAGAGAGACAATAACCCAGAAGTGACTGACTGGTCCAGAAGCCTGCGTGGGCTGGCCCTATGGAGACCACCGAGTGCAGACGGGCGGGGCCAGGGGTGCCCCAGCGGAACGACGTGCAGTTGGATTTGTTACCACCTCCAGCTTCATTTAATCTTATTCCAAATTAGGATACACTCCGAAATATTCAAACAACTTACAAAATGCAGTCAGAGTCAGCAGTAGTTTCATCGGACTTTTGGAAACTAACAGTTAGACACAGCATAAAGGTTATGGATGTTATTAAAATCATCGATCGGACCCAACAACCTAAAAGAAACCGCGTCTGAAATACTGATTTGGACACGCAGCCCCTCGGGTCACTGAACCCAGTAGCCCCAAGTAACCCTGTTCATCGCGGGCCCTCGCCCCTGAAGAAAGTCCACTCTTTAAGTACTCAAATCACAACAGCAAAGTCTGTCTGCAGGAATTTAATTCAACACGCGTGCTGTTGATGTCACAAAAGGCTCACCTTAAAATGCTCCGCATTCCCAAAACTAGTTTCCTTTTAAGTATTACACATTCCTCGTGTAACTTTGCCCCTTTAAAGGCAAATCCAGAGGTTATGCCGGGCACAGACAGAGACATTAAGACCTCAGAAGTTGGGGCTTTCCCCGAGCCTGTCCTAAAGGAAACACAAGTTCACTGGACACACACAGCGAGGACCCTGGGTACGGACCCCCGCCCAGGGCAGACGCTCAAGTACGTTCGCTTGAACCAACGGACATTTAAACTTTAGTTTCTTTGGGACAATACAACGTCCTCTGAAAGCCACCAAGGAGAAACAATCCACCGGGAGTGGGAATCGGCCGGTCGCCTCCACCCTCACGGCCGCAGCCGATCGTGGCAGCCGCGTGGCACCATCCTTGGCGGAATCGCTTTCTCGTCCACAGAAGGAAGCGAGGTGGGAAGACCGCCCCCTTCTGAAGAGGCTCGCGGCCTGTCGGACGTGAGCGCGGGGGGCACTTAAAACAAGCCGCCTGCGTTTCCCCAAAGCTTTAAGCGCAGAAGCGTCATTCTCTGAGGCGCTAAAATAAGTCTAAAGTCTTAGTTGAAAGCCATGAACTTCCATCCAACACTGCTGCTGGCTTCACAGACCTCCTGTGGGAAGAATTCAGCAGCATTCCGTGACCCCGCGGGCCCATCAGAAGGCTCTGCACACGGGCGAGCCACGCACGCTGTACAGACAGAAAGACCCCAAAGGGGCAGTGAGCCCACGGCCCCCAAATTCCTTGGGTAGAGAGTAACGCTGCACACTTCTCATTAAAAAGTTCCTTTCGCCGGCAAGACGGAAGCAGAAGTGCCCAGAGGCGCCGCACCACAGGCTGGGAGGTGGATCTGTCCCGATAAGCCGTCCACCCCACACGTCGCAGCCTGGCAGCACTGGGCACCCCGGCTGGGCAGCCCGAGACCCCGTGGGCAGGAAGTCTGGCCACCTTCCCGGCAGGTGAGTGCCTCGACCTCTCTCTTCTCCCGTGGCCTCCAGCCGCCCACCCTACCCCCACCCCCTGCACCTGCTGACGGGATCACACGGAAACACATCGCCAGGGACCAGGAAACACATTTTGATGTGGAACCAAAACAGAGGGAAAAGTGGACTGCAAACCCTCGGGGGGAAGTGTGGGGCCTTCACAGCGTTCGTTGGCGTGAACTCACAGGAACGCCGGGAGCGTCACACCTCGCCTGGAGCTCTGGGACCAAGAGATAAATGGAGCAGGGCACTCAACCAGGGAATCATCACCGAGACCCCAGAGCAGACAGCAGGCAGCAGCTCTGCGTCCTGACGCAGGACGACCCCCCAGAAACACCCGCGTTCCCGCAGGCTCCCCGTTGCTGAGGTCCTGAGGAAGCCACCCCATCTGCCACCGGGGGTCACAGGCTGAGCTGGTCCCTCCAAAAGTCCCAGGTTGGAGTCCTAACCCCAGGACCTCAGAAGGCGACCGCGCTTGGATGTGGGGTCTTTACAGCGGCCGTCAAGGTAGGGCAAGGCCCCTGGGTGGTCCTGGTCCAAGGACTTCAACGCCGGTGCCTGGATCGCAGACTCCAGGCCCCAGAACCCTGAGGGATAAACGCCTGCTGTTTAAGCTGCCCCGTCTGTGGGGTTTGGTCACAGCAGCTCCTGGAGACACGGTAGCTACCTTTGCACCTGCAGTGATGATGTGGGTTCACTGACGCCCCGTCACGGTCCATGAAAATGAGAAGGTCCTAAACTGTGTGTGGGCCTGTGTGCTTGAGCAGGTTAGCTTCAAAACCTTCTTCTTCTTAGGTAATAATTATAAAGAAAGGACAGCTTGCATAAACAGCTTTTATATTTTAAAATGCCTCCAAATGGGTTTTTTAAATTCCCACATTTATGAATTAAATCCAGGTTCTGATTCCCGGTCCACGGTAACCCTTGCTTCTCTACCTCTCGACTCCTAAATGTGCCACCAGAAAGGAAGTATTCACTGTCCGATGCTTTAGAAACTTTCATCTCTCACACTGTTTCTTTGCCACAAACTTCCAAAAAGGTTTAGCTGTGTTCATTCGGCGCCTGGAACTACATTATCCACTGGCAGCTCTAACTCACTCATGTGTGCTTCAGTTGTGGAGAAAAAGAGGGTCTGAGCACAACAGAGAAAATTCTGGAACAAATGAAACCCTACCGATTTGCTCTCCTCATCTAACGGGCACGACGGCTGGAAGGCACTGGGCCCCACCATGCGGTCTTGCCGCCAGAACAAAAAAGGGAGCAGGACAAGAAAACACTGAGCCTCAAATACCTGAATCTACAGGCAGACGCCTGCATGCCTGTCACACACGCCTCTTCCTGGAGAGGCCCCCGCAGCCCCCACGGCAAAGGCCGTGCACCTCCTGGGAAGGCCCGTGTGCACAGTCTACGCCTGACAAAATCCTGGAGCAGAAAGCACTCTGCCAGGGGTCATTAGCGGCCCACCTGTTGGGAAAGCTGTTTAGTTAAAAATAAAAACCCCGGGCTGAGTAAGTGGACCCAACAGAGCACCGGCAGCCCCAACGCTCGGAGGAGCTGAGGCTCCTGCCAGGCAGCCCGCCTCCTGGGAGGAGAAGGCTGCGCTGTTTCCAAACGCCGGCGGGTGGGGCTGGTGCAGGCGCGCTACTCTGGGGAATCGCGGAGCCGAGGCCCCATCTGCACCGACAGTGCAGTGACGGCAATCAAGTGCGAGCAGGGAAGCCAAAACACAGACACGAGCGTCACCTGGCTTTATAGGAAACAAGACAAAAACTGAGCCCACGTGTCGGTAAACCCTTGTGACGGGCTGACTCCTACCCCCAAAGGTCTGACCCCGCTCCCCGCTCCAGCACCTCGGATATGACCTCACCTGGAGACAGGCCTTTAAAAAGGAGAGAATTTGTGAAGGTGAGGTCTTGGGGGTGGTCCCTCGACCAACACGACTGGGTTCCGACAGAGGGAGACTTAGACACAGACACAGGCCGGGAGAAGGCCGAGGGGTGTGAAGGCAGAGGGACGCCAGGACGGCAGCAGACCCGGCGCTGGAGAGCGGGAGATCCTCCCTGAGCCTTGGAAGGAAGCAGCCCTGCCGGCACTGGGCCTCGGGAACCCGCTGCCGCGGCCCACGCCCACCTGCACCCGCTTACCTGGTGTAGGACGTTGGGGACCTCGGCCGGGCCCACGGGTACAGGTGCTGCGGCACCGACAGGTACTGGTCGCAGAAGGCGCCCTTGCGGATGTGCTGGAAGGATGGGAACTCCTCGGGTGGGAAATCAGACGTGGGCGGCGTGGCCCCCAGGTCCTCCCCGGCTGGCTCCACCTTGAGCGCCACTGACGGCGAGTGGTCCAGGGCGGTCTTGCGGGCCTTGACGGGGACGCCGTCGCCCAGGTCCAGGCTGCCGTCGGTGCTCAGGGCGTTGATGGCGGCCACGATGGCCGAGCTGGTGTACTGCGTGGTGTTGCCCAGCCAGGTGTCGTCGGTGACGCTGACCCGTGGCGATCCTTGCGGGGACGGCGTGGGCGAGGGGTGGGGGGAGCAGGACAGCTGCCGGCCGTTGAGGCCGTACTTCCGCTTGTTGCAGGGGGACGAGGGCCTGGACGTGCGGGCCCCCAGCCAGCTCTCCTCAGTGACGCTGGTGCGTGGCGACGTGGAGGGCGAGTGCCTCGGGGACCCGAGCAGGCCGCAGGCCCCCAGGCCACGGGGGAAGCCCTCCTCGGGGTCTGTGGTCTTGGGGGACACGCAGGGGGACTGCCACGGGGACGTCTGCGGGGACGCGTACGGGTACGAGAAGCTGGACTCGTAGGACGAGGCCTCGGAGTTGCAGCTGCGGGACGACAGGCTGCTGGCCGGGCTCAGGCACGAGGGGTCGCGGTAGGCCTCCAGGCTGGGCAGGTTCAGGGTGGCCGTGGCCGGGGACCGCTTGGAGCTGGGAAGGACGTCTTCCGCGTCCGCGTCATGGAAGAACTGGCCGTTGCCGTGGTGCAGCCCCAGGTAGGAGGTGATCTCGATGCGAGGGCTCTCCAGGGCCGGGGCCCCGTTCGGCCTGACTCCGCCGGAGGAGAGGAAGTAGCTCGAGGGCCCGCCGTCCAGGGCGGCCCCGTAGCCTGCGGTGGAGATGCCCGGGGCCGAGGTCTGCAGGCCGTGGCACGGGGCCGGCAGCGAGGGGTGGGCGGAGGAGAGGGGCAGGCCAGAGCCGATGCCGGAGGTGACGTAACTGTAGTGCTCTGGAAGGGAGGGGGAGACGGGTGAGGCGCTGGCCACGGAACCGCCACCCACGTGCTCAGGGACCCCGCGATCCGGGACCGGCCTCACCCCTCACCCCGCAGGCCTGGCCTCCGAGATGGGCTCGCTACTGCTGCTCCAGCGGAGAAGCAGCCCGAGCCCCGGCCTGGCCAGCAGGGTCCCTGCGCCCCGCCCGGGCCCCTCCTCTCTCCACTCCAGCCACCGCCCTCTCACTTGGACACGCGCCCACCGGGGCTTCCCTCTGCACAAACGTCCTTCCCGCAGAGCCGCAGCGCCGGTCCCCTTACTTTTTTCTGCTTTTTCTCAAAAATCACATCCCCCACCTGCCCTACCCCAGTCGCAGCCCCCAGCCCAACAGGCGTGTCACCCTCCCCCACTTTCTTTCTTCTCCTCACGTTCACCATCTCCCCCATCACGTCCTGCACCAGCAGAACCCATGCCTCTGAGGGCCGCGTCGGGCCCGCCCAGGTCTACCCTGGTCCACCCCTGCCTCCAGGGCCCAGGCCTGTGCCTGGTCCATGACGGTGCGCCATCTGTCCAACCAAGAGACGGGTGGGCGGGTTTTCGACACGGGGGCCTGGACGCTTAAAGACGCTGTGATAGACTCATCGCCAGCGACAGAGAAAACACCCCACGGGTTCTGGACGCACACATCGGTTCCGGGATCGCTCGTGTACCTTCTGATGGTGGCTCATGGCCTAGGAATCCTTCTTTTACAGGAAACACGAAGCAGACGACATTGAGGTACGGCCGTATGTTAAATCATCACATACTGATTACAGCCTCAGTAAAATGTTCTAAAAAAGTCACACTAGTGTAATTAGTCATTTTTAGCAGCAAAGCCACACGTCTGGACTTCCAATTTGAACAGACCCTTTGTAACACGTGGGTACCTCATTATCGTGTGCCTAGAGCTGAGGCTCCCAAGGTCTCTGAATAATGGAGCTGCTCGTGGAAACCCTACACCACCTCCCGGGCCAAGCGCACCAGCCCGGAGACGCTTCATCCAATGACAGTGCCGCCCTTCCGCTGGGCTGCAGAAACCCACCCGGGCGGACCCCAGAGAATCAAGGGCCTCAAAGTACAGGCTCACATCCCATCCGATTTATTAACGGAAGTGGGTCCAGCTCCCCCAGTAGGGGGATATCTATTTCCATTATGGCTTATTTCAGAAGGAGCATACAACCTCCCTCTGGCAACCCAGACCCTTACATCTTTGCTATCAAGAAACTCTGGCTTTACACTCTGAATCCCCTGCCCCATAAAACACTGTTCTCTGCTGCTCCCCAAAAGAGCGGCCCAGAGGGAACACACAGGCCTTGCCCTCCCCGCCCCCCGCCCCGGGGGTCAAGGCCAGGCTGTCTTCTGGGGAGAAAGCGTCAGTGCTGTCCAGATGCTCAGATTCGGGGCCGGATTGTAAACGGCCCCAGGGAGAGACTGAGCCGTGAGGAGGAGAGAAGCGAAACTGCAGCAGAGGGAACCAGAAGCTCTGAGTGGGAGGTGGCGCCTGGGCGGAGGGGGGCTAGGCGGGTCCGCGGATATGCCCCCCGCAAGCCTCGCCACCCCCTCATCCCGAGAGGGAAGGACGGGCGGCGCGACCAGGGGCCGGACCCCGACGCCAGCGCCCGGCCCACCTGGGGCTGCTGGGTGAAGCTCCCCTCAACTGCCGGGTCCCCCGCTCACACCAACACCCTCGCAGGCCCACGGACACATTTAACACAAAAACCGTACTAGAATGTTAAAAATCGGAGGACAGTCTTTGCAAAAAGCACACAGGAGGTTAATAAGCCTGGAAAGGCATGTCCAGAGGAGACAGTCAAGACTGCTCAGAAGGAGGGGGCCGGGGGCTGCAGGCCAGGCCGCTGAGGCCCCGCCCGCCACGCGGTGACCCCTCGGGACAGGTGCGGACACCCCTGCCTCAGCCCCACCCTGTGCCTGGGTGAGCGGAGGCCCTGGACGCAGAGGAGGCCGGGCCAGTGCTGTCCAGAGGGACCCGGCAGCGGGCGGGTGCGGATCCCACAGGAGGCCCCGGGGTCTCTGCGAGGGCAGGACCCATCAGGGGCGGCAGTGGTGTCAACAAGGAATCAGTCTTCTCTCAGTTACCGTGGGAGCCTAAATGCTGCTGTGTGTTTCTTCCCAGAGGCACCTGGCCGAGGCGCCGGGCGGAACCAAGGTCCCCTTCAGGCCACAGCGCGGTGGTACCTTACACGGACCTTACAGCCACATCCACAGACCTCCCACTAAGAGGGTCTCCCTTCACCGCTGGCCCAACACTGTCCAAACCATTCTAACCAGAACTGCCAGTTTGAGAAACAAAAAATCGTTCCCAGTAGCTGCGTGGCTTCAGGTAAGTCAGATGTCGACCAAAAGAGGCTGGACGGGCTGGAGCGTCCAGCACCACCTGTTGTTGTGTGGTTGTGATGAGGGCTGCGTGGCCAGTACGCAGAACATTAACAAATCGTATTCCATACGTCCAGGGCAGGAATTTCAGTAACGACACTTCAGCAAGTGGCTGCATTACGTTTGACGTGTTCCAAGGTCAAGTGTGAGTTACACAGACCCTGGCTCCCTGCCCACCCGCCCACCACCCAGGCGCCATGTGGGCTAAAGCCCGGAACCAGCATTTGTGGCATTTCTCAGGCGGCTTCTCATAACCGGCTCTCCAGCTCCACCTCAGCGAGTGGGGTCTTCACCCCGCCCGCCCTGGCTCCCCTGCAGGCCCGCAGCCCAACACACGGGCCCCGCCTCTGCCTGCACCCTGACACCACAGGGTACTCGCCGGCCTGAACCAGCCTGGACGCGCGCCTTCCCTGGCCCACAGAGGAGGCCCATCCCAGCTCCTGCGGACAAAGAGCCCCGGGCAGCAGCTATGATGCGGCACGAGCCCCATGCCTCCCTGACGTTCTGTCCGCAAGGGGACAACACGCCAGCCCCCCCCAGCTGAAAGAGGGCCCCAGACCCGGCCGCTCCTGGGAGCAGTGAAGGTGCCCCAGGCCTGCACCCTCGCTTCTGTGGTCACCGTGTGCTTTGAGCCCTTTCCTCCACGTGAAGAGCACAGGCCATCCGGCCTTCGACGAAGAACGGACTTCATTGTAAAGACGAGTCACAACTCCAGGAGGGAAACCCAGGCAGGACACGACGGCAAACATACAAACTGTGCACAGAGCCCAGGCCCGGGTCCGCACACACCCTCAACGGGCCTGCCGGGCCCCTTCCCCAGCACCCGGAGGCCTTGGGGGGCCTTGCAGGGGTTTAGTGGACAGAGCCCACACTTCCCGCCCAGCTAAGAATATTATGCAAATCTGTCATTTATTTTAAAAGATACAGCTGATCCCACCACTGAACTACCATTTGCTGGCAGGAAGGTAATTCCAAGAATTCAAAAAAATCCTAGCCATCAGCTTGGGGCCTCCCCACCACCTGCCCACGGGACGCCGCCACATTCGCGGTCCCGAGCCCGAGTCGTGGCGGGGACCTGAGAGCGTGCCCGCCCCTGCCCCCGGCCCCCAGAGGGAGATGGGAACAGGGGGTCCGCTGACTCCCAGGGCATTCCGAAGGGGGGCCTTTATTTAACCAGAGTCTGTCAATAAGCGCGACGCAACGAGGGAGAGAAGAACACGAGCCTTTATGAGCCTTTATTAAACACAGAAAAGACCACCTCAGCGTGCGTTCGCCTTAATTAACTGAATTGCACAGCAAAAGCCTTAAGCGCCTCAACCTGATTCTGAGCTCAGCCACCGTCTGCTGATGGAAGTTCTCCCTTTGCGGACAAAACGTGTCCAGGTAGGTCCCGGCCTGCCCGGGGCCTGCCTTCCTGCCGGGGCTGGGGGGGGGGGGCATCTCTCCCCTCCCCTCATCCCTCCCAGCTTCCACTCAATCTCCTACCTAAACCGTAATTCAAATCTGAATTCGTTAACTATTCAAAGGGATTACATTTACCTGGAATGAAAACATTTCCAGTGACTTTCCTGACAGCCCTGAGATGCTCAGGCTGACGCCTGCCACATCGGCGGCCACTGGGGAGCTCCGCACCCATTACTCCCAGTTTCTGCTGCTGCCTCCAGAGCCTGGCTGCCTGCCCAGGAGATTCATCAACTTACAGCGCAGGAGTCTAAGCAAATATTGGGGAGAGCTTATTCAAAACGGCTTAATATAGTGGACATTCATGAAAGCGTGGCTCATCTCTGAAGCCATGCCGCCTCCAGGTCCCCGGCGGGGGCAGGCGCAGAGATGGACGCCAGCGTGGGGAGTAGGGTGCCTGGAGCCTGCGGACCGCGCATCAGCTCCCAGTGGGTCCAGCGCCCACTGCGAGCTCCATCCTCAGCTCGTTCGACAGGCCAGAGCTGGCGGAAGTATTTCCTCTCATTCTGAAAGCTCGTGTATTTCAGAACCGCACAAACGCATCATCTCTGCACAACCACCAAAAAAGTCGATCCGTGTCCTTCCACCATGGCCGACTGCATCTCAGCAGGTTCCCGAGTGCTCAGACCCCTGCCCAGCTCCATCCGGGGCCTCGAGGGGGACGCAGAGCGCACTGCTGGCTGCGCCCTCGCCCCGCACACGGCGGCCGTCTCACCAGAGACGGGGGAGCCACCTTGCCCCTGCCCGCGTCCCCCGTCCGTCACAGACCCTGAGAGGAAGCCCGTCATGGCGACTTTTGTTTTTCATTGTACGGAACACCCCCTTCAGCATTTGCTGGGGTTGAGCCGTAGGACACGAAGCTAGAAATAGAACTGGAAGCAGCCTGGCAGCCAGGCCTCCTCTCCCCAGCCGTGGGCACTGCCCTCGCGGCCAGATTATACTTCGCAGGTAGTGGAAACAAAACAAAACACAAAACAAAAAAGACGCTCCACGCCAGGACCTTTCTGTCGGGAGCTGTTTACTGGGCAGGGCAGGAGCCAGGCCCGTGGGTGACAGACAGACACAGCTCTGAGGGCACCGGTCACCCCACTGCCTGCCAGGGAGATGACTTCCAGAGGCAACAAGCAGCCGTCCTCACAGGGGTCCCCTGCGTCGCGACGGGGACGGGCTCCAACGCCCCAGCCTCACTGCCTTAGGTCTTCACCTTCCCAGGCCCCGCGTTTAAGGAATTAAAAACAGCCTGTGGCCATGAGTCGCTGTGGCCTTCCTCTGACAAACATCACAGAGAATTAAAATGTCCTCTGGGACAAAGCAGCCCGCTGGTGGAAACATCTCTGGAACTTTGGGGCTGCTGAGCTGAAGGTGCAAGGGCAGTCACCTGTGCTAAGAGGCCAAGGGGCCGCCTGCGCTCTGGGCGCTGGGCCCCGCGCCCTCCTGCGCAGACACGCGGGCCTCTGGGGCGTCCTCGCCATCACCATCACCACCGCTGAGGAGGGAACTGAGAATAAAAACGCCCCCAAGTCTTCACGTCATCAGAAGATGCCCCCTTTCACACGTGAGCCGTGAAACGCCATCCTGCACAGTCAAGGTGGCGGTGAGGGACCTGCCCACGAGGCCAGGAGGCCGAGGCCAGGCCCATTTCCTCCTGAGTTGCCAGGGCTACAGTCCCCAGCCCGGCGGCCAAAATAACTTAGAAAACAGGAGCCCCAGGCGGGCGGGAAGCAGGGCCACGCCCGCCGCCCGGCTGACAGCAGAGCAGCTATTTCCTGAGACCCAGAGAGAAGCAGGAGGCCCTCTGCCTGCTCCCCAGAGACGGAAGCCCACCGCCCAGCCTCCTCCCTAGAGGGGCTGGGAGTGCCCCGGGAGGGCAAACAACACCCTGCCCAGCCCAGCCCAGGGCAGATTATTTTTAAAATTCTCTTTTCTTTCTCCCAACAAATGGTGGCTGACCGTCTATCCGCACCGCCGAGCGCTCTGGAAGTAAAGAACCCCAGGACCCACGGCCCCTCGAACACCCGGGGGCCACGCTTCCCAGCGCCAAGAGGTGGCGGGAGTGACAGGGTGACAGGTGCGAGGGTGCCGCTCTCAGCTCAGAGAAAATCGTGACGGGACAAGGGGCCCCAAGGCCAGGGCTGGCCGTGTCCTTTTGAGAAGGTGCCCACTTTTGGTTCAGTATCATCTCTAAGGCTCTGCGCCAGCGCGCTTCACACTCGATCTCAGAATTAGTCATTCATTCATTTATTTCTATCCAGGTTCATTCCGGAAATAATGTGAAGGCACTCCCGTCACCCATTAAGAGCTGAAGAATTTAATATAACAATGTAACCATGAACTTAATAGTTACAATATAACGTTAGTAACTAATAAGAACAAGAAGAAAGTACTTTATTCATAAATGCCAAAACTTAGAAGCAACCAAGATGTCCTTTGGTAAGTTGAATGGATAGATAAACCGGGGTCCATCCAGACAAGGGAATATTATTTAGCACCAGAGCCAGCAAGTCACGAAGAGGCATGCAGGAGACGGAAACGCATGTTGCTAAGTGAAAAAAGCCCGTATGAAACGGCTGAGCACTGTGTGTCCAACTACGGGACGTTCTGGAAAAGACAAAACTGTGGACCCGGTGAGCAGATCAGTGGTGCCGGGGGCTGGGGGAGGGAGGGAGATACGGGGGGGGGCACAGAGGATGTTTACGGCAGTGAAAACACTCCGTATGACCCCATGATGGTGGATACGTGTCATTGCACACCTGTCCAAACCCACAGAATGTACAACACCCAGAGTGAACCCTATGTAAACTACAGACTTTAGGTGATGATGTGTCAGTGTAGGTTCATCGACTGTAACAAAGGTACCATCTGGTAGGGATGTTGATAGTGGGGGAGACCGTCCCTGCGGGAGGAGGGGGAAATCTCTATACCTTCCACCCAGTTCTGCCGTGAAGCTAACACTGTTCTCAAAAAGTCTTAATAAAAAAGAAAAAAGTATGAGTGCTTCTCACATAAATAGGCAAGAAGGAATGTTTTCTATCAACTTCTTCCTAACACCATGACAAGGGGAAGGAGCCCTTTCCATCTCTGCCCAGAGCTCTCTCCAGCTGCCCTTCCCCCAAAGCCTGGTGAACGCTGGGCCCCAGCTGCCAGCACCCCAGAGGCCTTCCTGCAGGAGGCTTTAATGGGACTGTGGTCCCTGGAGGTTGGGGTGGGGGCTGTATGCTTGGCAGTGAGGCTGAAAAGGCCCCTTGACAGTGTTACTCAGCTCGCTGTCGGGGGGAGCAGACATGCAAAGAGACGGGGGGAGGCCGTGAGGGCTTCCCCAACTCTGGGAGCTTCCCAAGCACCAAGCGGGCAGCAGAGCCCCTGAGGACACAGGACGAGCATGGCAGTCCCTGTCCTGAACTGGCTTTCACACCCTAAAGAGGTCACCAAGCCTCTCATCAAAGATATCTGCTAAACAGACTGAAAAGGGGGTTGGATACCAAGGGAGAAAGTCTTCTGGTGGAAACAACCCAGGAAGCCCAGCCAGGACCTGCGCACAGGTAGCCGAAGCCCAGCAAGTGCAGAAGGCCTTCAGGGCCTGTTTTTCCACTTCCGCCCCAGATCTGTTCAGACAATTGCCTCGGTCTCCCACCCGCGCCTGCCTTGTCACCGCCTGACCCAAAGGCCTGGAAATGGTACAGCCGAGGAAGTGGAAAAGAGAAGACGTTTAGGGAGGACAGATCCAAGCAGCCTTGGCCTGGTTGGAACATTTATTTTTTAAAAAAACGAGCAGGGGGCTTCCCTGGTGGTGCAGTGGTCGAGAGTCCGCCTGTCGATGCAGGGGACACGGGTTCGTGCCCCGGTCCGGGAAGATCCCACATGCCGCAGAGCGGCTGGGCCTGTGAGCCATGGCCGCTGAGCCTGCGCTCCACAACAGTGAGAGGCCCACGTACCGGAAAAAAAAAAAAACACAAAAACGAGCAGGACGTTGCACTTTTAAAAGAGGGGCAGTGAATGATACGGAAAATATTATACAGTCATTGCAGAGACGGGCGCCCGCCAGTGCCAAGTGTGCTGGGCTCAGCTTCACCACTTCACCGCCACGTGGGCAGGGACAGAGAGAACATCTTGAAGACAGACACAGAAAGAGGGCCGACAGGGGGCAGAAAGACAGGTCGGGGAGAGCCAGGCTGCAAGGAGGGGGCTCTCGGTTCCCTCCACGCAGGGCGACCCTAGGCACAGACTGGGTCTTCCAGTAAAAGGGGGCGTGATCGTTCAAGGGCTTACTCTTATCCAAGAGCACACACTCTAGGGGGCTGGAGGATTCCTTTATCTTCTGTTTAAGTAGAACCTTTATTTTTGACCGAGAAGAGAAAACGAAAGAAAGGCAAGGCCCGGGGACTTGGTGGTCCGAGGTACCGGAGGCTAGTTCCATTGGAACTTTTCCTGGTGGCAGGGGGAAGGGAGGCTTCAGCGCTGAGGGCACAGGGAGCGGGCGGGCAGACTCGGGGAGCTCGTGGCCCCCGCCCCTCCGGGACGTCCAAGTCCAGGGCCTGGCACACTGTCCCCTGGCGGGAGCGGCGCCCCGCCCTAAACAGGAGGCCCCTCCAGCGGGAATGCGCTCAGGGCTCAGCTGGAGTGCGGCCCCGAGCCTAGCACACTTGGCCGGGGGATCTGCCTACTCCAAAGGGGCCTCTCTCGCTACCCCGCTCGCCCCTCAACTGGACCCGCTGGGGAGGCTATGGGCGCTGCCCCCGCCCCTGGCGCCGCGGGGGGTCGGGGACGGGAGACTGGGGGGCGCCCCGGGGCAGAGGAGCGGGAGCCGCCGCGCGCCTCCGGGCCCGCCCCTCCCGCCGCGGATCCGGCCCGCCCGGGCCCGCGCCCCCTCCCTGCGCCCCGGCCCCGCGCGGACCCACCTGCGGTGGCCGCGGCGGCGCCCTCGTCGCTCTGGTTAAACTCGAAGAGGAAATCAAAGTCGAACTCCTGGTCCTCCTCCAGCCCCGTCATGTTGGGTGGGGGGTCAGACATCAGAGGGTCGGGGTCCGAGGTCAGGGGTCTGGGGTCCGGGGTCGGGGTCGGAGGTCAGGGGTGGGATCGGATCCGGGGTTCGGGTCTGGTCGGGGGTCGGGGACCTGGTTGGGGTCCCGGGTCGGGGTCCGGGGTCGGGATCTAGGCTGGAGTCGGGCGGGGTCCGGTGTCAGGAGTCAAGGCCTGGGTCGGGGTCCTGGACTGGAGTCAGGCTGGGGTCCGGGGTCGGGGTCGGGATGCCAGGTTGGGGTCGGGGTCGGGGTTAGGGCCCTGGAGGGGGTCCGGTCGGGGTCCAGGGTCGGGGCCCCGGCCGCGGGCACCTGTGGTCGAGGCGCCCGGGGCTCGGCTGCGCCCTGCGCTCGGCCGCGCGTCCTCGGGTAACGTGACTCCCGCTCGCGCCCCTCCCCCCGGCCCTCCCCCGCCGCGCCCCTCCCCCCGCTGTTTCCGGGTTTACATAAACAAGCAGCTTGCCGGCCGCCGGCTTCCGAGTTTTAAATAAACTCTCCCCGCGAGCTGGAGCGCACGCCTTTCACTGGTGTCCCGGCTCCCGGCGCCCACACCCGCGCCCGGGGCCCCCAGGAGGCTCTCGGGTCCGCCCCTCCGCGCGAGCGAGACCCCCGAGTGCCCCCCGGGTCCGCACTCGGGGGGATACGCGTGCGCCGGGGACTGGGGGGAGGGGACACGGGGTCCAGCCACCTCCGTCCGCCCCGCCGCCCGAGCGCCCCTGCGGCCGGAGCCGGGTGGGCAGAGGCTGGGGGCGGGCGAGGACGGGAGCCGGCGGTGGACCCCCGCCCGCCTGCAGCCTCACTCCGGGGAGGCGGGCACCGCTAGCGGTGCCGGCTGGCTGCACCCGGAGGCAGCGGGTCGCGAAGATCAATAGCTGCGTCCCGAGTTGCTGCTGACGCCTCACCAACCTACTGAACGTGCCTAGAGGGGCCTCCCCGCTGCCTGGCCCCTCGTAGGACGAGGATCAGCCCGTCTCGGTTGTTGCCGAGTCTGTAACGCGCACGTCCAGCCGAAGCCCCGCAGCCAGGGCCCGGAGTAGAATTCCCTGGACCGCAGGGCTCGCTTTCAAAGCAGCGGCTTCTTCCCCAGCCCGCTGCGAAAGAGCAACGAACACAGGGAACACCGTTTTCCAGCCCCCAGAGCCCGAAAGAGGAAGGTGGGAGGTTGGTCGGGGCTGGGAGCGCGCTCTCCTTCGCACCTTGAGGCCGGGCTGCTTTACGCGGCCTTCCACTCGCAGGCTGATGCCCAACTGGCACCCCTTCCTTTTTGGGACCCCGTTCACGTTAGTCCCTCAGATTCCTGAAACACGCGTGCACACGCCTGTGCGCGCACAAGTAGCCTGCCAGCCACCCGTGAGTGACTCCAAAGCTTTCCCAGGTTGAGGGAGAGCTCGCGGGGGGGTGAAACCCAAGGCCCGGACACAGAGCAGCCCGTCCGCACAACAGCAGTATAAAAGGCTAGGCCCGCCTGAGCACCAACTCTCCCCAGGACTTTCTCCCAGGTGTTTGTTCTAACTGCCCGAGAATCTTGGCACCCCGTGACACCAGCATCTGCAAGAGCAACGGGATGGTGGCCAAGACGGCGGTGTGAGAGGCTGAGAACGACCCGCGCAGGGGGAGTCGAGTGGGAAAGGAGGAGAGTGCACAAGTGTCCGTTTCTGCAACTCCGCTGCTAATCAAAGGAGTCCTGCTCTCTGCCCCGCAGGCCCTCTGGCCCCGTGGGGATTGCTTTTTTCGGAAGCAGATAACCTGGGAATCACGTGACCCCTCCCCCAAACCCTTTCCCTCTCATATGACCCTTTCCAAATCGCTGGTTTTCTCCAGTGATAAACTATAGTTCACTTTGGCCTGATTTAGTTTCTAATAATAGTTCTATCTTTGAGATGTATGTTGGAGGGCTGTTTTGTTTTAGTTTGCTTTTTTTGCTGACCTTCAGGCAAATGGAAGTTCTGTTTTCCGTTCAGAAGCCACAACATTTCATTTTCTCTCCTTTCGGGTTTTCTTTTTAAGTTCAGCCACCTTCTCACCCCCACCAAAAATTTACGCACAAACAACAGCCTCTGCCATCAGTTTAGACTAAAACTTCTCGCTCAACTGTTCTGTCCAGGAGAAAGTGGGTTTACCCTTCCGGGCGCACCCGAGCCCCTCGGGGTCAGGACTGGGGTCTGCTTTATCCTAAGGCCGAGCTGATCCCCGCCTACTTGCAGATCCCCCACCGACGTAACCGGATAGGGTGGCCGTGTTCTAACTGCTCCTCTTCCCAGCACCCCCGTGCCTTTCGTCTTGTAAATGGTTTGGAGCTATTTGCTAATTCAGCAGACACTCCCGTCTTGATGGAAACGTTTAGCTGGCTCTTCCTGTCAGAGGCTGCCGGTGTGCACCGGGCCCAGAGCTCCAGCCCTGGGTGTGACAGAGCAGCAGGGCCTTTTCTAATCTGGATTAGGAAACAACGCCGCGAAGTTAAGTGGCAGGAGAACAGCGCGGGCATTGTTCCGTTCTGGAGAGCCCCGGGCGCTCAGTGTGGAACCACCTCTGGATGGGTGGGTGGGTGTACCTACGAGGCCTGCATCTCTCTGCATTCCCCACGCACAAGAAAGAGCACAGGGCCTTCTCCAACAGCAGTGCCCAGTGAGCTTTGACCACATGCTCACTAAACTGGAGGGAAGCGCTGGGGAATCCCTGAGATTCTCACATGGGCAACTAAAGCCCAGCCGGGCCTGCGGGGGAAGGCCTCAGCACGGCAGGCGTGGACCTGCAGGCCCTGCCTCTCATACCCTGTGCCTGGCTCTATGAAGGATTAGATCATACTTTCTGTTTAGCCTAATTCTGTGGTCCTTATAAATACACCAATATTTGTTTAGTCAAAGGGCATCATCACGCCTGGCGTGCTGCCTCTTAGCAGGGACACCTTCAAATGTATTTTCTTAAGCTGGAAACCTGAAAGATAACCACCACCCCCATAGACGCCTTTTCCTCTTGTAAGAGAAAAAAGATTCTCTATCGCAGACAGACCACCGACTGTAGAGGTAAAGAAACCTAAACTTTGAAAGACCCACATTTATAAAAAGCAGTGATAAGAAACTTTGAAATAAGTGTCAAGGATGTAAAATCAAAATCTCGACAACTTTTAAAACTTTTTTAACAGTAAGAGCTTGTCCTGTAAACGTCACCTGCTGTTTACATTTCAGCATCTTCTAAATTGGGATGAAATGGTGAGAAACATGAGATACATCTTCCTCCCTTGATGAAAATATGTAGAAATAACATAAGACATCAAGACACTGACCCCATACCGCTGTTCTTATATTGAATGTACGGTCTTGAGCTCACGTTTGCTAAAGAGAAGGAAGTTCTCCCGAGCCGGCAGTCTTTGAAAAGCGCAGCTGTAATGCAGGAGGGGCCGTCACATTGATTAGATCGTGCAGGAGACGGCAGCAGTTACTTCCTAGCTCTCCCCACAGGGGTGTCTGCCCTGCGAAGTACGAGCACTCATCATGCACTGGCAGGCGAGGCGGTTTTCTTAAAATAGTTTAGACAAAGTACTTCAGGGTTGCTACGGCATTTGGAAAGGTGTCTCCCAGCTTCCATCGTGCTCCCTGACGAGGATGCTCGTCACCCCTTTCGGAGGCTATCTTCAGACACCTTCAGGAACGCCGTAGGAACTCTGGGCTGCTTTGGTCAGGGGTGGGAGGAGTGTTGAGAGGGTGCGGGTGAGGGGACTGTGTACCTAAGACCGCACGCGGGAGGGTCGCAAGCGCACCGTCAGTAGCGGCGGCCTCGCCATCACCAGCCTTCAGGGCAGGGCAGACGCTTATGCCATCTTCGTGACTATGAACAAGTAGCTTGAAACTCGGAGGTCTCTTTTCCAACTGTCCTGGAACATCTACGTTTGGAACTCTCAAGTCTCTAAGGCTGCAAACTGTCTTGAATCAGGGGCTGTGCCCGACCGCTCCTCTGATGGCTTTTAGTCCTGCGGGTCGAGCCACCGGCGGGGCAGCGCCACACGGAGCGGTTCGCGGGGCCCAGCGCCTGGAAGGAATCTGCTACCGACTGAGCTCGTGGAGGGGCGCAGAACACCGCCCCCCCCCGCAACCTCACCGTACGGCTGGTCTTCCTGGGGCCTTGCCCCACGGGGGAAGACACCGGCCATCCCTCTTTCCCAGAGAAACCTCGCTGCTTTCCAAAGTGTCCTTCCTTCGTGGTTCTGACGGCCCTAACCTCGCCCCGTCCCCCAGCCGCCTGCATTTGAACTGAGTTTCTATAGCCGGAGCAGCCGCGAGGCTGCACCAGCGAAGGCCAAGTGCGCGCACTCAGCGCTAGAGAAGAGGAGACACCTATTGGCAAGAAGGCGCGCACGAAATCAGGGCTGCTCTGGGGAAACACCAGGGGGACACCGCTTCCCAATCTGTGCAGCGCGCCCGCCGCGCGCCCGGCCGCCCGCGCCCCTCCCTGCGCGCGGACCCTGGACCGGCCTGCTCGCCCCTCCGCGGGCCGGGACCCCGCCGGGCGTGGGTCGGACGGGCGCGGGCCGCACGGGCGCCGGGCTCAGGGCGCGGGGCCGGGGGCCCCCGGGGGCCGCGGCGGGGGTCTGCGGCCGCTCCGGCTTACCTTCCTCTGCCGACTTCATGGTGCCGCCGGCGGGCGCAGAGGGCCCCAAAGTTTCTCCGCTCCCGCAGACTGCAGCCGGAGGGCCGAGTGGAAACTTGGAAGGGACTGGAAAACTGGTACTTGGCATCCACGCGGCGGCGGCGGCGGCGGCGGCAGCGGGAGGAGCGGGAGGAGGAGCGGGCGTCTTGCGCCGCCGCGCGGGGCCGGGTCTCCCGAGGAAGGACGCCTCTCCCCCGGCGGACGCGCGCCGGCCCGGGCTCAGCGCCGCGCGCCCCAGAGAAGCGTTGTGAGGGGCGTGTGCGCGCGTGGCGGGTCCGGGCTGCGGCGGCCCCGGGAGCCCGGCAGGCTGACGGGCGGCGGGGGCTCGGAGGTGTGCGCCCGCGCCCCGGTCCCCGCGCCCGGCCGCCCTCCCCGGCGCGGTGACTGACTGTGCCGGCGAGTTCGGAGCCTCTGAGTCTCGCTCTGACGCAGGGCCGCGCTCTGCCTGCTGCCTTTTTAAAGCTGGAAAACACCTCCCCCGCCTCCCCGCCGGCCCGGCCGCTCCCGCGCCCCCTCCCTGCCGTGACATCACGCCCCAGCCCGCCCGAGCCAGCGCTGGGCCCGGGGGACCAGCGGCCGAGCGCCCGCCCCTCCCCGCGCCGGGCAGCCGCTCGACCGGCCCGCGGGGCGCAACGGGGGGCGGGCGGGGGCGCACCCAGCGCACGGCCCGGCCCGGACGCCTGGGTCCACGCGGGTGTCCTGAGAGAGCCACACTCTGCTTTAATGAGGGGGCGGGGAGGGGGGCCGGAGACGAGGGGGGTGCCGAGAGGGCCCTGCATGCTGAAGTCATTATGTAAAATCGCAGGCTTTCCCTGCTGTGGAAATTTGGAAAAGCGCTTCCACTGGCAGGCCCGAGAAAGGAAATTCCCATCCCGCTAAATTACTAACAGATTGCACGGCAGTCCCGGGACGTGGAGTTATTGTCATTTTTCTTCTGTAAATATCTGAGCGACCCAGATTGCCTGTTGCATGGCGGGCTGGGGGGAGGGGGTGTCTTGGAGAACCGCGAGCCCCTCCCCGGGCTCCCAGCCGCCGGCACCCGGCCCGCCCCAGAGGGCCAGGGGCGGTTTACGGGCGCGACTTCGGGATTTCTAACCGACGGGGGCTGGTCTGAGAACCGAGAGCCGGCGCTCGGGGAAACCTCTCCAACCGGCCCGTTTCACTTTACACTTTCCTCTTTCAGACCCTGCTGCTTCTCCTCGGCGCGGCTCAGCGGCCAAAACGGGACCGTAGTTTCGTGTTGGCCTTGGAGGGAAGGGACTGGAGTGTTTGTTCGGGCGGTTAAAATGTCTGGTGTATAAAAATAATAAATCTATTGCACGACACCCTATGTGGTTTAAAATAAACCCAAAGCAAAAAACTTGTCTGCCGCGGGGACCGGGAGGCCTGCAGGTCGCGCGGGTGGGCACCCTCAACGACTTCACGCCCGGGACCTGGGGAAAGTGGGGTGCGACATTTGACCCCCATCTGTGTGTTTCGCTGCCCCTTGGGCGCGATATTAAACAGTAAGAAGGTGCCCGGCGGGGGCGATACCCGCGTCACCGCTGCCGGTTATCGGTTCATCGCAGCGGCGTCGACCCGACAGGGCTGAAATCCCTTCTTCCGGCTCAGGTCTCCCCTCGGGTGTCTGGTGGGTGTCAGGACACTTTTCGGGTGCCACTACCTGTGGGTCTGCTCCCACCGCGAGAGCCGGGCCTGGCACGCGCCTTGTGCCCCAGGCAAAGGGGGGGAACCCCGCGTGGACACCGGGGCTGGGGGTGGGGGGAACCCCACGAGGAGGCTGGAGGCCTAAAAGTGGGACCTCGCGAGGATGCTGAGGCTCGGGGGAGTCGCCAGGACACCGAGGCTGGAGGGACCCCGCGAGGACGACGAGGCTGGGGGGACCCCTCAAGGATGCTGGACGCGGGGCGGGGGCGGAGGCGGGGCGGGGGGGGGCCGGGGCGTGCAACAGAGCCGGAAGCCGCCAGGGGGCGCTAGGGTCGGGCCGCCCACGCCCCTCCCTCGCCCCTCCCTTTAAAATGATCTGGCCGCTCTACGTTCTGGTGTCCCCAGACCTGGGTGCCAGGGTTCTGCCAGGAGAGTGTGCGTGGAGAGGTCCCGCCCCACTACCGGGACGGGCCAGGAGGAGGGGGCCGAGTCCTTGCGGGGGGCGAAGGGGGGTGTGGAAAGTTGTATGAAAATAAAGACTGACTCTCACCCCCTCCCCTCCGCCCCTCTCGCGCTTTCACACGCGCGCGGGACCGTCTCCCGGTCCTGGAGCCCGCGGGACCCCCTGGGGCCGGGGGCGCCCCTGGGTTGCAGAGGGGCCGAGCTGGGGGCTGTTGGCCGCCACTGCCCCTCCTCCTCTTCCTCCAATAAATAATTTTCACTCCATCCAGAAAAGCTCTTTTCCTGTCTGCTCTCAACGCGCCCCTTATTCCCCCGCCCGGGTGACGGAATCCCCGTCTGTTTCCCTCTGTTTAATTCCGTTGCCGGGACCACGGTGGCCGCGCGCCAGGGCGCAGGGAGTTCCGGGGGCGGCGGCGCAGCTCGGCGGCCAGCGCGCCCCCGTGTCCGCCTCGGGCCGGTTCTGCGGCCACTGCGGGACCACGGGCCTCCGTCCCCGCGGCCGGGGCCCCCCGCGCTCCCCTTCCGCCTCTCCGGCTCCTCGGGCCTCCTCTCGAAGTGTGTTTATAGCTGCTACTAGGAGAGACGTTACACGGGTTTTATTTTAAGGATGGGTGATGACTAACGAAGTTAAAAGGAGCTTAGGACAGAAAACAAGACTATTTTTAGATTACTGTTGTTTCTGTGGATTATTGGGGCAAATACACCCAAAGAAGCTTACCATTTTCAAAGTCGCTTCGGATGCCAAATCCTCTCTCTTGGCGCACACTTGGGTAATCCATCCACCCTGCCTAATATTTCCTATAGACTCTGCAGTTGCTTGGGCTTTTGTGTTTAAGCACAACTGCTATGGAGACGCCACCCTCAGTGACGTGGGCGGTCCGGGACCTGGTCAGGAGGACCTGGGAAGCCCTGGCCTGGCTGGAGCTGCCCTGAAGGGGATGCTCTGTCCCCCGCCCTGGGAGCCCCGCTGGGGACCGTCTGGCCCACCTGGCCTGGGGCTTTCCAGCCTCCAGGGAGGCAGCTTCCGTGCACACACTGCACTGGCAGGGGCTCCTGGGCAGGTGCTGGGCCACGGCCCACCCTTTCTTCCTGTTCCTCAGTCGCACACCCAGGCGCCACTTCTTGCTGGTGAATCACCTCAAACGTCTGCGGGTTGCACGTGAATGCTTTGTGCTCGCCAGGTCCACGTGGTGAGCCCGGCAGTGGCCAGCTTGACGTTCTCCCATTTGGAAACACCTTGGGCACCTGAATCCTCTATAAGGGGCAGGTGTGCGTTCTTCCTGCAGGCAGCGAGAAGCACACGGACTGAACAGAGGCGCTGGCAGGTGCGCTTGGGGACAGCGGCAGCTAGCCAGAGGGTGGAGACTGGCATGACGTTAAAAATCAGAATTGTGAAGAGGGTATTTACTTCTAAGTAAACTTAGCTGAGGTGGTTTTCAAAAAGCCAGCGGCAGTGCACCTCCAGGTCGTGGCTGAAGTTGAGAAGGACGGGGCTGCACACCTGTGTCAGCCCCTCCGGACGCCCCGCTTCGGTCTGACGTGTCCTTAGAGGTCCATGGATTTAGGGCTTGGAAGTTTACACTGTGCGTTTACTTGTGAAATCGCTCTTTAATCCACCCCTCTTCCCTGGAACGGTGCAGGGGCCTCCTTCGTCTCCCGAGCACGCACTCCAAGCACCACCACCAGGTCTAAAGCCTCAGTCATCAGTCACCTCCCCTGAGCACAGCTCTCAGCGTGGCTCCTGCTGTCCCTCCCCCTCCCCCACCTCCCTGCCACCCACCCTGAGTTTCAGCCTCACCCGCACCAACGCCCAGAGCCCTCCTCCAGTCCACCTGCCCCCCCTCCCCGGGTCCTTATCACCGTCTGAAACATCTTTGCCCACCTCCGTAGCCCCTCGCACTGCCGTCCAGTGTGGTGGCTTTGGACAGCCGAGTCTGCTCTATAGCCTAAAACATCCTCCCTGGAGAACGTCCCACCTGACCTCGAGAGGAATGTGTGTCCCGCTGTGGCGGGGTGGCACGTCCGAAGCACGTCTGTAGGCCTCGTTGCTTCACGGTGTGGCTCAAGCCGTCTGCTTCCTGGTTGGCTTCCGTCTGGCCGTTACGTCCGTTATCGACAGTGGGGTATCGACGCCCCCACCTGTCGCTGTAGGATCATCTATTTCTCCCTTCCTTCCATCAGATTTGCTTCATATATTTTGGAGCTCGGCTGTTAGATGCACATGTTTCTAACTGTTATGTCTTCCTGATGGATTGGCTCTGTTATCATTACGAAACATCCCTCTTTATTTGTAATAACACTTGTTGTGTTAAAGCCTATCTTGTCTGACATCGGTGCAGCCATTCCAGCCCTCCCGCACTTGTTCTTTGCATAGTATACTTTTCCACCCCTTTAGTCCATTCGTGCCTTGAATCTAAAGTGTGCCTCTTACAGCCAGCTGCAAGTTGGATCACCTTGTTTTTCGTCCAGTTTGACAATCTCTGCCTTTTTATTAGCTTGTTAAATTCATCCACACTTAACGTGATCGTTGATATCGTTGGGTTTATGTCTGCCATTTCATTTTTCCTGTTTCTCATGTTTCTCAGGTCTGTTTTTTCCTCTGTTCTCCCTTTATCGCTTTCTTTATGTTAAGTGAATGTTGTCTCATGCAGCATTATGAATTCTTTAATGATTTTTACCGTTTCTAAAGTTATTTCCTTAGTGGTTGTTCTAGGGTTTACCACTTACATTTTAACATCACAATCAGGTTAATTCCAGTGATATCCATAAACATTAATCTCATGTGGGTTTATTCCTTTTTCCCCTGTTTATGGCATTATGTTACTTACACGACCAATAGCAATGCTGCAAACTCAGCGGACTCTGCAAGCGCGCTTCCTTTACCACCTGTAGTCAATTCCTCCAGCCCAGCTCTGCTCCAGCCACTTCCTTGGTACTGTTATTGATGAAAATATTACACATGTATTACATTTCCACTGGTAATAGGCCTGCCATTACATTATATCTATGTAATTTTATACAATTGCTTTTTAAATCAGTTATTAGAACACAGGAGGAAACTATACATTTGCGCTGCCTTATGCAGTGACCTGCTTACCTTAACAGCACTCTGTTTTTCCTCGTGTGGATTCAGTTTCCGTCTGGGGTCGTGTGATTTCAACCTGAAGAACATCCTTTACTTCTCGTAAAAGGTGGATCTGCCAGCAGCCACTTCTCAGTTTTTGTGTACCTGGGAACACTTCATTTCACCCTCGTTTTTGAAAGACAGCTTTGCTGAGTATGGGATCCTTAGTTGACAGTTTCTTTGTTTCCTTTGAGCACTTGGGATGTGTCAGCCTCTGCCTTCCGGCCTGCGGTGTCTCTGCGGAAGGCCAGTCTCATTTGGAGGCAGTCCTACCGGGGGCCCCTTGAAGGGACCGCACTCTCCTCTTGCTGCTCTCAGGATGTTCTCCTCGCTGTGGTTCTCAGCGCCTTCACTGTGATGCAGGTCTCTCCTGGCGTGGAACCACCCTCACAAGCGGGGGCGAGGGCTCTGGGGCTCCCGGCATTCTCAAGGTACAGCCTCCGTTCCACTGCAGGGGTGGGGGCTGCGTGGGAGCAGGTGTCCCTCTTCCCAGCCGCACTCCCCGGGGACTCAGCCCACGGGACCAGGGAGCCCCGCGTTGGTGGCTGCAGCCTCTGGACTGGAGCCCCCTCCTCGCTGAGCTGGGACGCTGGGGGAGTCTCGGTTCAAATACCAAAGACTCTCCTTTTTAAAGCAGTTCCCGTAGATTTTCTTGAATAGATGTTTCTTTTGCCATTTTGTCCTTAGGAGCATTTGCAGAGGCTTTGAATGGTTGTTTTCTTTTAGATGATTTTCTGCGTTTTCACTATGAAGCAGGTCAGCTGAGCTCATGCTTGCAGTGCAGAAGTTGACGTGGCGTCTGCATTGCAGCCCCGCGCGGCACCCAGGGGAGCCGTCATCGAGGCCTTCAGCTCGTGGGCTGTGGTGAGGGTTAAAGGAGGCCCTGCCCGCTTTCCTCGGTGACCGGCCCCCAGCCGCTCAACGAACGTGATGAACATCTCAGAGCCAGAGTGTCCTGGGCCGGATTGCATCTTCCAAGGAGGCGCTGGAGCCCTGACCCCTGGTACCCGTGAGTGGACCGAACGTGGAAACAGGGTCCTTGCAGATGGGATCAGTGAAGAGGAGGTCATTACGTGGCCTGACCCAACGTGGCCGTCATCCTCATGAGAGAGAAGGTGACGGGGCAGCGACACGGGAGTGCCCCTGAGGACGCCAGCACTACCGGCCCCTGGGAGAGGCAGGAGGACCCTGCCCTGGAGCCTAGGAGGGAGCGCGGCCCTGCCGGTGCCCTGACCCTGCACTTCCGGGGCTGTGAGAGAATATTGTTCTGTCAGTTTGAGGCCCCAGTTCGTGGTACTTTGCTCGGCGGCTCCAGGGAACAAACTCAAAGGCTGGGTGGTGTGTGTTTCCTTCCGGGAGCCCGGCTGACGGCCCACTGGGGGCCCTCCTGACCCACTGCCGGGCTGGTGGCCGTGGTGCCACCCCAGGCCCCTCTTCTCCCCACGGTACCCCCGTCAGGCAACTTCGCCCGGGGACCCCTCCGTGTGGGCCGTGGGCTGCCCTGCTCCCCTTGGGACTCAGTTCCTGGGGGCCGTGGGGGGGTGGGCCCCCGGCTCTGAGGCCCCCCCGGTAGCCGTGCCCACTGGGCCCGCGAGGAAGGCACGGCCGCAGGCGGATTCCTGGGCGGTTTGATCACCTGGACCCAGAGGCACCTGAAAGCCCAACTCCGGGTTCCTCACGAGGGGAGGAGACCCCTCCCCTCTCTCGCTGCCTCCGTCTATTCTGCTGTGGGGTTCGGCCTCAGCTAGAACCCCAGGCCACACAGGAGCCGCCGCTGGCACCCGGGCTCTGCCCCTGCCCTGCAAGGCCCGAGAGGGACCGGCAGCTTCGGAGGCGGATGCAGACGGATGGGTGAGGGCGGGGGCTGCGAGCGCCCCACTGAGCAGAGTGAGGGCGGGGGCTGCGAGCGCCCCGCTGAGCAGAGTCCTCGAGCTTCACGTCGGTTCTCTTGGGAAACCTGCCGGAGCTCCCCCTGCCCTGAGCCCCGGGCGGCTGCCTCGCGCCCTCCCTGCCAACCTCAGGCCAGCTGCGGGCTTGGTGAGCCCTGTCCTTTATTTCTGAGAAGTCGGAGGACGTGCGGAAGAGAAGGGCACTCAGCTCCCCTAGTTTGGCCGTCGCGGCGTCTGCTCTGGCCACCGACCTGGCCGGAGGGGACTAGGTTCCACCTCTTGTTTCTGGCGAGTGTCGGGGTCTGCATCTGGGAGCTCACAATGCTTTCCTTTTGTGAAAGAGTAAGAGGAATAATAGTAACAGTTTTCTGGCGGCAAATTTGCTAAATTAGGCAGCAACCCAGGGCGCCGCTTTCACCGCAGCCTTAGGCGGGGAGGCTGCCGAGTCCCTGTCTCTGCTCTGATTGGCTTTCGTTTTACATGCGGCGCAGTTTTCAGGGGTGGGTGCACAGGCCAGCCGCCCCTCCCGGGCCCAGGGCTCCGACCCCGCGGCGAGGTGGAATCTGCCCATGGCTTGGGGCTGCCGGGCTTCCCAAACTATTTTTAAAGTGTCTTTGGTTCAATAAAGCTCTAAACGAGTTCTGCCAGCCCCTTTTTCCATTAATTTCTAAACCGGAGTGAATTTCAAGGGACATTTAATCCACGTGCTTCTGATTCATTTACACTCAGCTCGCTGCGATGCCGTGCTGAGCTGTTTGATTCTGAAGCACAGGCGGCTTTCTACAAGACTGCTTGGCCTTTTTTCCTTCTTGGAAACAGGAAGTGGCATCTTGCCAGCGTGTAAATGGACGCGATCCCTCAGTGACGATGCTGTTTCAAACCCACACCCAAGAGCCTGGGGCTGTCGCAGGGCCCTGGGCTGCTGGGTCCCCAGGCGGGTGCGGGAATGGGGCTGACACCCCCGCACAGCCCTCTGGCTGTCCCCCATTTGGGCCTCAGGTACCCAGACAGCAAGAGAGCCTGTACTGTGCTTGTCTCTTTAAAACTTGTGTCAATACTCATAACAGAAATTTACCATCTTAACCATTTTTAGTGTACAGTTCACTGGCGTCAAGTACCTTCACACTGTCACCAGCATCCGTCTCCAGAGCCTTCTCATCTTCCCAAACTGACACTCGGTCTCCGAGCGCCTCCGCTCCCGCCCTTCCCCACCGTCGCTCTGTCTGACTTCGCCTGCTTAGCCCAGGCCCCTCGTGTAAGTGGAATCACACAGGATTCGTCCTTTCGGGACGGCTTATTTCACTCAGCATCATGTCCTCAAGGTCCAGGCGGGCTGTACCAGGGTGAGAGTTTCCTCCTCTTCGAGGCTGAATCAGATTCTGTCGTGCGCAGGGGCCACGTTGTCCTCCGCGCTCGTCCGTGGACGGGTGTTTGGGTCGTGTCCACCTTTCAGCGGTGGGAGCGGTGCTGGCCTGACCGTGGGTGCGGACTCCCCGAGACCCTGCCTTCGGTCTCTGGGCGACATGCCCAGACGTGGGGTTTCTGGACCCTACGGTGCTCCTGAGTTGGGCTCTTCGAGGGACCAGTGGCCTGTGCTTGGTTTGTACGTGGCATCGCGGTGGCCGCTCTGGACAGGTTCTCAACAACTTCCCTCCGGGGGTCTGCGCTCCGGTGAGACCTCCAGGCTGGTGGCCAGACCTCGGCAGCGCCTGGGGCAGCAGGGAGGGCGGCGGGGGGCCTCCAGGCCAGGCACCTGGGGTGCAGTCAGCTCCAGGCTGGAGGTGCTCCAAAGAAGACACAGCGCCCGTCCCAGTGCAGGTGGAGAACCAAGGCCTCTGGGGCCCAAGGACAAAGGGCGTGGCCACAGCCTCGCGGGCTCTGGGCCTGGGGGAGCAAAGAAATAACCCGGGGGTTCTCTCGTCCCCATCAGGAGTGGCTCTATGGCTGGGCCCCCCTCTGTCTCCCTGTCTCTGTCCCTCCCTCGTCATCGTTGTTGGTTTTTTTTTCAATTTATTTTTTATTTATATTATTTTTATTTTTGGCTGCGTTGGGTCTCTGTTGCTGCGCGTGGGCTTTTCTCTAGTTGTGGCGAGCGGGGGCTACTTTTTGTTGTGGTGCGTGGGCTTCTCATTGCGGTGGCTTCTCTTGTTGCGGAGCACGGGCTCTAGGTGCGCAGGCTCAGTAGTTGTGGCTCACGGGCTCTAGGTGTGCAGGCTTCAGTAGTTGCGGCTCGCAGGCTGTAAAGCACAGGCTCAGCAGTTGTGGCGCACAGGCTCAGCAGTTGTGGCTCACGGGCTTAGTTGCTCCGCGGCATGTGGGATCCTCCCAGACCAGGGCTCGAACCCGTGTCCCCTGTGTTGGCAGGCGGATTCCTAACCACTGCGCCGCCAGGGAAGCCCCCGTCACTGCTCTTTAATGATGAACGTAGCCGTGCTCTCGGCTGTGGTCCTCACAGGGTGTCCTCCTGATCTGGTCACGCTGGGCACCAGGCTGCCGGGTGGGCTGGGCCTTGGTTGCCCTACTGGGCAGTGTGACGGGGCCCTTGATGGCCCCTGTGTCCCGGGCGAGGGCTCTGCAGCCGAGTGGCTCACCCACCAGCCTGGGGGATACGGTTGCTGAAATGGCTACAGGTTCCCACCAGGCTCACCAGCTGGGTGTCCACCCGCCGTCCACCTTCCCCAGTTTCCTCCTGAGGACCCACGTGGGTGCCCCGAGCTGGAGGCTCCGGAAGCAGGGTCCCTGGGCCGAGGGCAGCACGTCCTGCAGACCGCTAGGGCCACGTGCTGGGGTGGGAGGGTGGGGAGCCCCCAGGGAGGGTTAGCAACGCTGGCCACGCCTGGCATCCCTCACATCCTGGTGGCCTGTCACCCTGCGAGCACTGCGTCTGGATCCAACCAGCCTGAGCCTGGCCCCGGGTCCCGGCAGCGGGCAGCCGTTGCGCCCGTCACCTTCCGCGCCCCCCGTGGGCTCCACCCCCGGGCCCACCCCTCCAGCCTGCACCGGGAGACCCGGCTCGGCCGCCAGCTGCCCGAACCCCGACCCGCACGGCACACGGAGCTCGGCTTGCCTGGGTCACCTGCCTCCTTCTTGCTGCCATTTCAGCTTCTTCTCATTTTGTCACAAATTGGGGGGATGGTCGGGGGCAGAGAGAACTCCTGAGGGGCGGGGTGGCATCAGTCCGAATGTTGTAGCGATTTCAGGGGGGCGGGATCCACAGCCCTGCATGTGTGCCCACGTGGGGTGGCAGGCGGTGGGCAGGAGGGTCCCCGGCACCCCCAGGACGCCCTGCTGCTAGGAGGTGGCCCCCCTCAGGTCGCGGGGGGAGCTCCTCACCCCTGCCGAGGGGCTCCCGCCACAGGCTTCACGCCCAGAGGCGGCGGGGGGTGGGACGGCCAGCTGGGGACCTCACAGCCCCGCCGTCGGCACGGGCTCCAGGCGGCCGGGCAGTGGGACCTCAGGGCTGGGCCGAGGACACAGGGTGGCCAGGGAGTGGGAGGTTCGCCCCGGAGCCCCCCAGGCTCCCAGGGTCCTCGGCACCGGGGCGGTGGCGCCTGAACCAAGGGGCCCATCCAGTCTGCTGGGCATGCGCGCCTCACATCCTGCCAAGTGGGGCCTGGAAGTGGGAGCGCTGAGCTCGAGCTGGTGGCCGCGCGGGACGCACCCACCACCTGTGGGCCATCACCTCCGTCAGGAAGCTGGCGGCTCTTCCCGAGTGGCCTCGGCACCGTGACAGTGACGCAGCCTCACGACCTTCGGGGACTGAAAACCACAGATCCTTAGAGAGAAACAGGAGCTGCTCCGAGGACATCAGTGAGACGTGTGGCTGGAGGGTGACGACGGTGTCCCTCCTCCAGGACCTCCTCGGGACCTGCCGCAGGGCAGGTGCTCAGGCCGGGCCCGGGGCGGGCAGGTAAATGCGACATTTGCTGGTTCCTCTGTTCTGTGGTTTCGGATGAGCGTGGAACTTACCAGCTGGAGCGGGGGCCTCACCCAGGCTCATGGGCCAGGAGGCTGCACGCCGAGCTGGGAGACGTCGCCCCATTCGGGCTGTGGGTCTGGGGGCGCAGCGGCCTTCCTCTCCTGTTTGAGGAAAACAGTAAGAAGGATAGCACCCCTTGTCCTGGGGCGAGACCCAAAGTCGTCGTCACGGCAACAGGCTCCAGACGCCCAGAGGACCCCCGCTCCCCTCGGAGCGACAGTCAGGGCCACTCAGGACGGGAGGACGTCGGGACTGAGGGGACGTCCCACAGTGCAGCTCACCTGTGTGTGGACGGTACCCCCTGCAGTTGTGCCCAGAAGCCCCCAGCTTTACAGAAACCCCCGGCGGCTCCCGGGAGCCAACAGGTTAAAGGCCGAGGCTCCACTCAGCCACGCAGGCGTCTGACTTTTCTCAAGATCCAGCTCCTCGGGGTCGGGTGGCAGGGCTGGGTGCCCGGCACAGTGTGGCCGCGAGGGCGCAGCCCGCACCTTGGCACCTGATTCCATCACAGACTAAAACCGTCTCTGTGCCTGGCTGGCGATTTCTCTGCACCTTCGGGTCAGGAAGAGACTGGACCCCTTGAATGATATCAAGTCACTCCGAGTCAACACTGCTGAGGTGTCCCGCACCCGCTGCAGGTCACCCGGGATCGCAGGACTTGGGAGGAGTCTTTGCAGATGGGCCCGGTCACGATGAGGCTGTCCCGGAGCGAGGCCCCACCCACTGGGCGGCGTCGTCAGAGAACCCGGGGCTTTGGACACAGACACGCGGGGGGTGGCGGGGCTGAGGGCGCGGGCACAGGTCGGCGGAGCGCCGCGGCCACAGCCAGGAGCGCAGCAGGCCAGGCGGGGAGAGGCAGGCGGGGCCCCTGAGCCTGGGAGGGAGGGCGGCCCTGGACACCGTCTCACGCCGACTCCCGGCCTCCAGAACCGAGGGGGTGAACCTCCGTCCTTCCACCTGGCTGGCGGTGCTTTGTCTGGGGGCCCCTTCCCAGGACGTTGGGGGTCGCGGCTGGGACGACGGCCCCTCGGGCTCTGCTGAGGGCATCGTGTCGAGTGAACACGGAAGGGGCTCTGCTGGGCTGCGGGGGGCGAGGGGGCCCGTCCGCGCCCGGGAACCGGGAGCCCCTCCCGCAGGGCCCTGTGTAGTGGTAGCCTGGCGTCCCCCGCGCCGCTCCCCTGCCGGTTCTGGCCTTTTCTTCATCCTTTGCACAGGTCGTGTCTGATCGTCGGCCCAGAGGGTCCAAAGTTCTGCCCAGGCCTCAGCCCGGCGCCTTCTGGCCGCGAATCCGGCTCTGCCTCCGGAACTGACTGGCCACCCCGCCAGGTGGACAGACATGGAGCTCCAGGCGGCCCGAGGAGGGGCCCAGATGGATGACCGATGCGGGCGCCGGCTGCCACGTGTCCCGGGGCGGCCCGCGGTGGGCGGAGCCTCCTGCGACCCTGGGGGCCCGGTAGCAGCCACGTCACGCCCGTCCCCCGGGGCTCAGAGCCGTCCACGGTGTCCCTCCCGCCCCCGCGCGGCCGGCAGAGGGGACGGGAGAGGCAGGCGGGGGCCGTCCACGTCCACAAGTGCCCTCAAGGCGCCCCTGCCGCGCGCTAGGCCTGGCGTCTGCGGCCTCCCGGCCTCCCTGAGCCGTGAGGGCCCCGGGACCCCGAAAGCGGCGCGGGGACGGGCTGCGGCTGCAGCTGCGGAGCCCAGGCGGCCAGTTCCGGGAAGAGCCTTGGAAAAGGGCACCGGGGCTGGAGTGGGGCTGTTCTCTGGTTTTAAAAATTGGGAAAATCCTGCAGCTCAGGGAGGACTGTCTTCAGACCTCGGTCCTCCTGGGCCCCGCGGTTCCGCTCAGCCGTCGTCTCCGAGGCCCAAGGCCCCAGAGCCTTCCGGGCCCACCGGGAGCCCCCCTCCACTGGGACGGGGGCAGGAGCCGCGGGGCCGCTGGCGGGGTCTTCCCGGGAGGACGGAGGGAGGTGCCGCCTGGGCTTTACTATGAGGAGGTACCCCGGGCCCCACGCAGGCAGAGTGGACGCCGCGCGGACACAAACGCCCGGGTGAAGGCAGGTTCTTCAAGGCGACGAACCCCGGCCCCTCAGGGAATCACACTTTCTGGGCTCGGCTGTTCCAGCCCGAGGAGACGCCCGGAGCCTAAGAGCCCAGGCATCAGCCTGGACCCTGCGGACCGTGGGCGGCATTTCTTAGCTTCCAGCGCCGCCTGCTGGAATCTCCCGGAATTACAGCTGCTCCCCAGGGTGCGGTGGCCGAGGCGTTTCCTGTTTATCGGAGCCCAGCCAGGCGGCCGGAGCTCGGCTGAGCAGGGCCCGCTGGGCCCCAAAGTGCCCGGCGACTGCGGGATCGCAGGGGAGCAGCCACCGCACCCCCTTCCTGAGGACACAAACCGATACGACCTGCCCGCCGTGCCCCGGGCCCGTCCCAGCCCTGCCCAGAAGCTCGGGGCGCGGGCTCCCCGCCCAGCTCCCCACGGCTGGGAGAGAGGGCCACGAGGAAGCTTCCCGACCGGAGGGCTCAGACCAGGATTTACTGGGAAGTCGGGGAGCCCAGCACGGTCCTCCTCGCATGGACAGCCAGCTTCCCGAGTCTAAATCATTCCAAGATAAAGAGCTTTCAGGAGAGAACATGCAGGAAGGTCCCGTCCAGGTGTGGACCCGCCCAGCAGCGCCCCAGGGTCCCGCCTGTTTGGGGGACACAGGATTGTTTCCTGAGCGAGGGGCTGGGCTGTGTTGAGGGGCTTGGGGCTGCTGGCCTGACTGTGGGGACCTGGCCGGGGGACCAAGTGGCAGTGAAGGACCCTCCCCCTTCCCGAGGCCGAGGCGTGTCTGGGATCGAGGACACGCCAGGCCCGTCCTCTGGCCACGGTGTCCCCAGGCGGCCCGCGTGCAGGAAGCGGGGGTGTGGTCGCGGTGGCTGCAGGGGAACACAGCCTGACCCTGTGCCCGAGAGCCCCGGAGTCCCCGCCCAGCCCTTACCTGCACGGGGTGGGGATGCTGCCATGGGCCAGGTGGGGAATCCCTTAAACCTCCCCAAGCCTCAGTCTCCGCATCCCTCATTGTCTGTCCGGCGCTGTCCTGGGATGGGTCAAGGCCGGGGGCGCCAGGGCACTGAGTCACCGGGGCAGTGACCTCCCCCCCCAAGGCGTGGCCTGGTAGGCCGAGTGGACAGACCGAGGCCGCGTCCAGGGGGATGATGCTGGGTTCGAGCGGGTGACCCCTTCCCAGGGCCCGGGCTGGGCCTCTCGCGCGTTCTGGGGTACTCAGAGCCTGAGGGGGTGGAGGGGCCCCAGCTCTGTTCGAGGTCCTGCCCTTGGGCCATCTGGGGTTCTGGTGGGACGGGGTGACAAGACAGCAAGCCCTGACCCAGTCCCTGGTCCGCAGAGCACAGGGGCCTTTCCAGGGCCTCTTGGTGGAGCGAGGGAGGGGGCCCAGCAGGAGGGCTCCCAGGGACCCCCGGACAGGACGTGGGGACACGCCTGCACCCACGTGGCTCAGGGGACGGGCTTGAGGTGCAGGGAGCTCCGGCCACCCTCCCACGGGGCGGGGGGTGCACTCCTTGGTGGGGGGGTCCCTGAGCCCTCCCACAGCAGGAGGCCCAGCAGGGCCCGGGCAGGCGACGCAGGCCGTCCCAGCTGGAAGGAGCAGAGGCCACTTCCGCAGCCCACACCCCCGTCCCCCGGGGCGCCACCGGGCGAGTTCACAGGCTCGGCGGACACAGTGCAGCCCTGACTCAGAGACACTGATGACGGTCACGAGTCTGGAATAGGACGGGGCCACCTCCAGGGGCTGCGGAAGAGCCGTTCACCCCCCACCCACCCCCTCATCCATCCACTCGCCCCTCCACTCGTCATCCACCTGCCCACCCTTCCTCCACTTGTCCATCTGACCCCCCCCATCCGTCTACGTCACACAGTAATGGGGGCCAGTGGCGTCTAGGCTCTTGGGGACACGGTGGTGGAGACTGGGACCTCCTCACACCCACCGTGCCCTCCCTCCGTCACCAGCGGTCCCCACACGCAGGTACAAACTACAGACCGGACCTGGGCTCTCAGGGAGAACGCCCGCCCGCCCGCCGCTGCGTCAGCTTCACATCCTCTGAAGGGCGCACCTACCGGACTGCAAACAGCCCCTGCCTCCTGGTCGCCTGCGTCCTGTCACCCCTTCCCTCACGGCCGGCCGCGGCCGTGCTCACTCTGCACGAGGGCCTTCCAGCCCCTTCCACCCCCAGGCGCCCCCTCCTGGCCCCTCCAAGGCAGGGAGCCCATCCACCTGCCCCCGTCAGGCCTCGTAGGTGAGCGCCCAACCCCTGGTGAGACGTCCAGGATTTCTCAGGGCACGTGGCTGGCACAGCCCATGAGCCCGCCTCGCCTGTCCCCTTTCAGCCCCTCCGGCCTCCCCCAGGTCCCCCTTGGGTCCTGAGCACAAGCTCCTCCCTTGGCCCCAGATCCCTGCAAACCCGCAGCTCTGCGAGGAGCTGAAACAGCGACGCCCAGTGGGCAGGGGAGGACCGGCCACCTGGGAGGTGCTGGTGGGACAGTCTGAGCAGCTCTGGGCATCACCCCTCCTCCTCTGGGACCCAGCCCTGGGGGCCTCGGGCACACCGAGGGTCCCGGCACACCGCTCAGACCCCGGGCAGCTCCCAGCGGTGGAGCCGCTGCCCGCCCAGAAGTGCCCCTTGAACAAAAGAACTCGGTTGTTCAGGGAAGCGTTTTTCCAGCCCAGCATCAGTGAGGCGCTGCGCCCACAGCCGGGGGGGCCCAGGCGGCCGGAGCCAGGCGCTAACGAGGTGTGCAGTTGTGTGATTTCACAAATGTCGAAAGGATGGGAACTCAGAAACGGGCTTGACTAACAGCAGAGCCTCGGGACGTACCTGAGTTGCTGCCGTGGACTTACGGGCAAATGCCCCGCCCTGCGCCACGTGGCTGCCGTGGGCGCCGCCGGGACCAGCGTGGCCCGCGGGAGGGGCAGGCGGGGAGGGAGCGGCACAGACACGGGCCTTTACAGCATCGAGACTTTATTCTGGTTAAGCGGGGAGGCTTTCCGTATTGTAACATCAAAGAAAGAATTTGAATGTTAGGAAACTGCAGAACGTTAAGCGGCCTTTCATTTCAGTTCTCAGAACAGCAGACAAAGATGGACGCTTTACAGGAGCAGTGAAATCGTTAGGCCGCATTTTCAACATAAAGTCAAGCTGGTTCGACATGGAAATTAAACTTGGAGAAACAATAAAAAGGGAAGGAAAGGAAATCCGGCCGCGGCACGACTGTCTGCGGAGCCCCACCCTGGCCCCCTCCCGGGCCCTTCCTGCCTCACGCCCTCTCTCGGCAGCCGCCGCCGCGCACCCTGCATCACGGAAACGGGCCCGAAGGTGCTGGAACCTTCCGTGGCAGGTGCGTGGCCCTAGGAGGAGAGCTTGGAGTAGCTGGGAGGGGACAGCTTCCGCTTCAAGTACTTCAGGACGTAGAGAGGAAGACAGCTGACCACCGTGATCGCGGACACTTTCCACACGAAGGTCACGGTCATGATGAAAGGAACATCTGTGGGAGAGAAATCCGGGAACGGGTGTCAGAGGCGCCCAGGGGCGGGGCTCGTGGAGCCTCGGGGTCTGGGTTACAGCGCTGCTTTCCCTGCACACCACGGGCAGGGGCTCCTCCAACAGGAGGCGCAAAGCCCCAGCTGCGCAGGGCCGGTGCTGCACGGCCCGCGGGCTCGGTCCAGAGGCAGCCTGGGGCCGGCTCAGACCGTCCGGGCTCATCTTCGTCGTCCTGAGGACAGGCGACCCTGGGCGTCGGGGCCTTGAGGCCGCTGGCAGAGCTGTCCCCGTGAGCCCACCTCCCGTGCCCCTCGGTCCTGCCACCACAGGGTGGTGTCCCCAGGGTTAACGGCTGTTCTAATCCTTGCGGGTGAAGAGCCGTGTGAGAACCCGACGGGCGGCCGATCCTAGGACAGCCATCCCTGGAGGCTGTCGTCGGAAGTGGGACGAAGCAGCCTGGTAGGCTCATGGCCGCTGAGGCCCAGAAAAGGGCAGGGAAACCCCGGGTCTGCATGCAGGGCACACAGGGTCCCAGGCTGTGTTTAAGCACATTGTAGAAAACCCGGGAAGCGTTTTCCAGGGGTCCAATCACTAAAAATTCACGGCAAAATGTTGCGGGGACGACGCACGGTCGCCCGACGGACACGGGTGCTCATCGGCAGACGCAGGACACCCAGCACCGTCCCCTCTTATGAGCCGCAGAACCCCGACGGGGCCCAGGGCCTCCCGCGCTGTTGCCAGGTGGGAGGAGCCCACAGCAAACGCCACGAAGAGGGGAGGCGGGGCTCTTTATCAGTCGAGCCTCTGGAGTGACGGCGTTCTGCTAAGTTTCTGCAGTCTTGAAGGATGCGGTAGCGTCAACGACCGGAGAAGGCTGCACGGAGACACCCTGCCTGTGTCTGCTTCACACAGGGCCCCGGGCGGCCCTGCTGCTGGTGTCCCAGCTGTAGCTTCTGTTTTGTGCTCTGTGCACACAGGCTGGGAGAAGGAGCTGCGGGCCCAGGAAACGCCCGAGAAGAAGCCAACACCGCTCCGTCCAAGAGTGTCAACTCGCGTTCACACAGGAAAGCAAACATCCATTCTCAAAACAAAGTAACCAAGATATTGTAATTTGAAAATAACCACTTCTTATGTGCCATGGCTATTTTTTTGGTGAATGTTTCTTTTAATGCAAAAACACGAATCTGTAATAGTTTTCCTATGTACGTACTCACCACTGAGTAGATACTTGGATGTGAATTCACCCAACTTCTGCTTTTATGATGGAATTCTTTTTACTTCTCTACCATCTATAATACGTTAAAGTTATGGAAGGGGCACACAATTCATAAACTCCCGCTGTTGAAACTTGCCTAAACATTCATTTTGTAATTTATAGCTCTGCTGTGAAGGATGGAGATATTTTCACAATACGTGAAAAGTGATGTTACCATCACTTTTCACCAAAAATAACTTTGTGGTCCGTTGCTCTCCTCCACTTCACAGAAATATGAGGCTCTCATCTTTCATCCCAGTGAAGTCTGCTCGTCCCAAGTCGCTGGTGTTAGGAACAGGAAGTAGATGCCGACTTGTGACTTCAAGGGTCAGGGCTCTGCCTTAGATGAGTTTTCCGACGGTGGCGAGTGAAGAGCTGGGTTTGATGAGGCGCGTCAGGTGAGGCGAGATCAGAGCGCCGGCCGTGGACGGGAAGCGGGAGTCTTGGAGAGGGACTGGGGACGGCCGTGCGAACGCACCCAGAGCGGCTCAACCCTCCCCCAGGGCCACGTTGGGTGACCCCCCCCCCCAGACCCGCCCTCCCTCCCACTCCAGCCAGCGCTCACACCCAGCAAGCAGCCCCCCTCCTCAGGGCCCTGCTGGTAACGGGGGCGGGCGAGAAGGGGGCAGGGGCGCAGCGACCCGGGCCACGTGCCGCCTGCAGGTTCTGACGCCGCTCGGGACCAAGGCAGCTGGGCCCCATGGCTCCGGGGAAGGAGGGCGGGCGGCGCCAGGCCCCATCCTGGAAGCCCTCTTCCCTGCGGCCTCAGCGGCCTCCGTCAGGAAAAGGGACAAACAATACAGCTCTTGTGGGGAGAACTCGGCACGACTTCACGTATTGTTGCAAGGGGTTTAATCTTTCCACAGAAATAAGCTCTGTGTTGTGAAGCTGTCTGATGTGGGTTTTATTACGATCTGCAATCTAAGATAACGTATTAGAAGCAACAAAGAAAACGTTTAAAAACCAGTAAGAGACAGCTATTCAGAAAAGAAGTCTAAAGCAACTTACCAAAATATTGATTTAGAAAAGCGAGCGAGGCCACGTAGCAGCCAAGGCTGAGCAGCTCGGCGACCGCCATCAGCCAGTGCCACGTCCGGACGGTCAGGGCCACCATCAGAAGCTCCGTGAGGACGAGGGCCGTGAAGGAGATGGCCACCACGTGCACAAACTCGGACTCGAAAAGCACCAGGGCCCCAAACATGAGGATGCCGCCTGCAAAACAGCCGGGGTGCGCGGTGTGGCTTTGGACACGACGACCCTCCTACTCGGGTCGGCCGCTCCGTTACTGTATGAGGGGCGAGAGCCGCTGACACTGACAGACACGGGCTGTGCACACCCGCACCCAGTGATCCGTGTAAACTCTGGACCGGGGACAAAGTGAGACGTGGATTCTGGCAGTGTGGGGGGGAGCCGTGCCTGCGCGCCGGTTAGCAGCTGCGCGCTGGCTGCCGCCTTCCGGGGCTGCCTGCTAGCCACTCCCACAGGCTCCCGTTTGTCTGGGACACCAAGCGGGGGCAGCTGGTGACTGCGGACTTCCTAATTCATATTTCTCGAAGTCCGGCTATCATGCCAAGAAAGAAAGCCATTGCGGGGTGTAGGCAGCGTGGTAAGTGCTGATTAAATTTTTCTGGATTGTCTTTTATTTAAAAACAGGTCAGTTTTTAGGTGACCTGCACCAGTAAAAACGCCAACCCCCGCTGTGTTGTGAAGAGGCCTGCGGGACCAGCTGCTGGGGTATCGATTCACAAGATAAACTGAAAGCAATATTCAACTGCTGATGAAATGTTAAGCTTTTGGAACTTAACTGGGAGGTGAAAACAATATTGCCCATAGAAAACAAAAAAGCTTCAGTGCAGGAGAAGGCGGGTCCGTCTTACCTTGGTAAATACTGATTAAAACCCAGACGAGGAAGGTCTTACAGGATAAGGATCTTCCCTAGGGTAGACAGTGGGGCAGTTTAGTTAACAGAGCAGAACACACGTTTTTAAGTAGCTGTGTGCGGGTGACTTGTCAAGACCCCAGGCCCCCAGCCCAACCCACGTACCGATCCAGCCACCGTCCTCCTCCCGCGCACCCGGGCCGCCCGCCCCGCTCAGCTTATGGTAACGGGGTGAGCGGGCTCCTGTTTGACCTCTGGTGACCTTAAGCCACGGCTCTCCATTCCCGGGCTTCCTAGTGACCCAGGAGTCGACGTGTATAAAACAAACATTGAGACGCACTATTCTGCATAGTAAAAACAATTTCCCTTTATTTCTTCTTTACTTCTTGGGAACAAATCTTCCTATATCCACTTCTTAGTTTCCTTAGGTGACAAAGGACGGTCTATCACACCTGAAGTCAGAATTTAGGCCCTGAGGTCCTTTCTGGAAAAGATGCCATATCAACAAGCCCAGCACAAACAAGGGTTTCTGGCACAGCAACCTTCACCTTGAACACTCAGCCTGCGTCTGTCCGACCACACTCCCGAAGACGCTTCTATCCGAGAAGGAGGGGGGGCCACAAGTCACCGCCCAGCCCATTCCCGCCAAGGGCTGGCCGAGGCAGCGCCGTCCCCGAGGCCTGTGATGAGGGTGTCGGGACGAAGCCCGGCGAGGCCGCGGCGCGGGACTCCAGACCCTCACGCTCGTCCCCCGCGTCTCCCGCCCGCCGGCACAGCCCACAGACGTCGTTTCCGTTTATGGATGGAGAAGCACCGCAGCTGGAGACTTCCCGAAGGCCGCGCTGCAGCCAGGCCTGACGGAGGAGACCAAGGCTCTGCTGGGGTGCGGGGCATCCCCGCCAGGAGGAGGCGGCACGTGATGCTAAACGGCACGAGGGAAGAACAAACCGTACATAGGACGGGGGCAGGCGCCAGCACAAGGACACCCAGAGGCTGAATCCCGTCCACCCGGCGTCCACGGACACCTCTGAAAGAGACGGTTGCAGCAGCTTGGTCCCGAGGGGCCACCTGAGAACGTCCTGGCTGAGCCCGAGGCCTCACTGCGTTTGAGTGGAGAGCAACCTTCCAATATGTCATCATTTGTTAAAAGGCAATTTTTTTTTTTTTTTTTTTTGTGGTACGCGGGCCTCTCACCATTGTGGCCTCTTCCGCTGCGGAGCACAGGCTCCGGACGCGCAGGCTCAGCGGCCACGGCTCATGGGCCCAGCTGCTCCGCGGCATGTGGGATCGTGCTGGACTGGGGCACGAACCCGCGTCCCCTGCATCGGCAGGCGGACTCCCAACCACTGCGCCACCAGGGAAGCCCCAAGCAATATTGCTTTTTAAAGGAAGAAAACAGCCACGCTCAGGGACAGACCCTGGCATGCGTGCACACAGGTCCTCCTTCCTGCCTCTGTCTGTACCTGCACCAGCCCCCTTCCTGCCTCTGTACCTGCAGCAGACAGGCCGCCGCCGACCCGCCGAGTGCAGGGGCCCTGCGACGCCGCGTCCCGTGGCGGGAGCCCTGTCTCCGGCGGCGGCATGTCCGTCTCCAGCCCCCTCCGCAGGCACTCATGGACGCCCTCCCCGAGGCTTCTTAGGGCAGCAACCCCCGCTGTGGTTCTGTGGCTCATGTGTCCTGCGGTTGGAGCCCTTTGTCCCAGTCTACGTGCCAGCTCCTGGGTGGACGGTTCTGTGCTGGCAGAGGTCCAGTCTGCACCCACCACAGTGCGACAGAAGAGCCCCTAACCCCAATGCTGCCGCGCTGCCCCCTCCCAGTCATGCCCGCCCTCCCCAGACCAGCCGCCGCCCGCCTGTGTCCCTAGAGCTGCATTTCCCAGAGCGGCAATCACTGGGGCCACACTCACCTTGGAGCCTGGCTGCTTCTGTGCAGCCAAATGCATCTGAGAGTCGTCTGCGTTGCTGAACGGACGGGTTTTCTCCCGTCACGGACACGATCCCACTGTGCGGCTGCACCCTCACGGGGGAAAGGGCAGCCGGTCGTTTCAGTTTTTGGTAATCACGACAAAGCCACCATCAACTTTTCTGCACGTGATTTTGTGTGAACGTACCTCTTCATTTCTCTTGAGTAAACACCTAGGAGTAGGATTGCTGAGTCACGTGATGAGTGTATGTTTACCTTTACGGGAAACCGCCAAGCTGTCTTCCAGGGCAGCTGCACCAGCCTGCATTCCCACCAGCACGGCTGAGCACCCCCGCCAGCATTTGCTGGTGTCGGTTTTGCATTTTTGCCATTCTAACAGACTGCGGTGGCATCTGATTTTAATTTGCAATTCCCCAATGAAAAATGACGTTGAGGGTTTTTTCATAGAAGTGATTAGTTGCCGTCTGTACATCATCATCTTTGGTGTGGTGTCAATTCAGGTCTTTTGCCCATTTAAAAACTTGGGTTGTTTTCTTTTTGAGTTTTGAGAGCTCTTTATATATTCTGGATACAAGTCCTTTATCAAAAGTGTAATTTGCAAATATTTTCTACCAGTCTGTGGTTTGTTTTCCATTTTCTTAACAGTGTCATTCACAGAAAAAAAGTCTGTAATTATGATAAAGTCCAATTCATCCATTTTTTCCTTTATGACCTCATATCTAAAAGCTCTTTGCCTAACGCAAGGTCACGCACATTTCCTTCTGTACTTTCTCCTAGAAGGTCTATAGTTTTACATTTTACATTTAGGTCTATGACCCACTGTGAGGGAATTTCTGTGTAAGACCTGAGGTGTGGACCGAGGGTGACCAGCTCTCCTGACACCGTCTGTTGAGAAGACGACCGTCCTCCACTGGATTTCCCTTCACATTGGTCAAAGACCGGCTGACATGTGTGGCTGTAGTTCTGGGCTCTCTGTTCTACCCCACTAACCTGTGTGTCTATCCTTTACCAGTGATAAAAACCAGGTACTGGGAGTCTTCCAACTTTGTTCTTCTTTTTCAAATTTGTTTTGGTAATTCTAGCTCCTCTGCTGTTCCATATAAACTTTAGAATCAGTCGTCAATATTCAACAACACTGATACTTCCAATCCACGAACATTCATTTATTCCTTTCTAGGATTCTTTCAGCCAGTTTACAATTTTCAGCATGGAGACCCTGCACATATTTTGTTAGTTATACCAAAGTATTTCACTTTTTTATGCTGTTATAAACAGTGTTTAAAATTGTTTTCAGATCTCAATTGTTCATTGCTACTATACAGAATTAGAAATAATTAAAAATATTTTTTCCTTGTATCCTGCAACCTTACTAAACTTACTAGTCTAGGAGGGTTTTTTTGTGGATTATTTGGGATTTTCTACATAGACAATTCTGGCAACTGCAAACAGATATTTTTATTTCTTCCTTTTTAATTTCTATACCCTGAATGTCCTTTCCTTATCACTATTGTTTTTAAAATTATACAAGGATACAAATACACATTTCAAAAGCTAAAACCATTTTCAGACTATTCAACAGAAAATGAAAATAGTGACGTAGTCCTAATAGTTCAACGTCTAATGGTTTCAAGGGCTTTTAGGAATGACTGTACATCACCTACTTGTATCTTGACAGTCAGTACAACTATAACTCAGGTGTCTCTGTAGTGAGTAGTTTAATTTATCACGAATACGACACTGTGACTTGGTAACTGAACTCACAGCTACAAGACCGAACTATTTCAGGAACACACAGGCTGGCTCAGCTGACCACGCGTCACCTAAGTCCTGACCCCAGGGCTCAGGCTCAGGTGGTTTTTCGTAAGAGGCCACAGAGCATTCAGGACAAATAGTCATCTGTAGGGTTAGGAGAGGGATGAGTACATGTTTCCCCGCTAACTGGCAGCACCAGAAAACCAGAAGTGACTGCACTCACCATGAGTAAAGCTTAATAGCTCAAAGCAGAACGTGACCCAAACATCGTTACAAATACATCCTTTTCTGTAAGGAACGAGAACTATGTGGTTTTAGGAAGAGGAAGGAAATGTTGCCTCTTTGTTTAACTGATTCATTCCCTCCCTCGTTCATTCACCAATTACGGAACAGACACTGTGTCCAGGTTTAGGCCCTGGAGACACAGCAGAGAACAAATGTTTACATCCAGGATCTTGTTAGAAGGTTAATTTTATTTAGGCTCGTTAGAGCCTAATCTCGTTAGAACCCTAAGTCAGATTGGTGATGCTTGGAGCATTTATACTCTTAGCATAAAAAGACTGGCTATGGGGCTTCCCTGGTGGCGCAGTGGTTGAGAGTCCGCCTGCCGATGCAGGGGACACGGGTTCGTGCCCCGGTCTGGGAGGATCCCACATGCCGCGGAGCGGCTGGGCCCGTGAGCCGTGGCCGCTGAGCCTGCGCGTCCGGAGCCTGTGCTCCGCAACGGGAGAGGCCACGACAGTGAGAGGCCCGCGTACCACAAAAAAACAAACAAACAAACAAAAAAAAGACTGGCTGTGAAATAAGTATAAAACCAGGATATTTGATTTCGAAGTAGAGTTCTTTCCTTTGTGTTTTACAAGGGATGTGCACGCTGCTTCCCTTGATTACCTCTGTGGTATTTAATGAATTTACTGTGACCTGAGATTTCTGCTCAGAACTTACAAGATAAATCGTCTGTTGGACAGTAACTTACATTCCAGCCCGTGGCTTGTTTTCTGCTACTGTCCAACCATCATTTAATTTACCCCGAATTCATGTTTTCTTTTCCCGACTGAAGGCTTGTGGAGACCAGGAGCAGAGCCTTCTAGGTCTTTACAAGTGCCCGGCACGGGACCCTCAACCGTGCCACCCACAGGGATGGACTCGGACAGACTGCCTGTCCCCCGCGGGTGCAAAGTGCTGGGCTCAGAATGTCTCTCTAGCTTCAATAGGAAAAATACTCGCTTCTTAGCAAGTTAACTGGCTGAGTGCCTCAGGCCTACTTTATTTTCAAAGCATTTCGAGCGTATGCAATTTTTAAAGAAATATATACTTTAAAGGCAAAAAGTACAGATTCCGGATCTTGAAGAAAAGGAGTCTAGAGAAAATAAGTGACTGAACTCTTGTCAAAAAGATTAGGAATGCGGTCCTGACTCTAGGATATTGAAATATTCTAACTGTTGGTCACCCTAACAAGAATGGAAAGCCAGCACCCTTAACAAGACCCAACTTACTTGGAATTGGACGTGGTTTCCTAACATCCCCTCAAGTTCAAATGTATCAGCTAATGGTGTGGATTCACCACCTCGCGGCTACAGTCAGAGGGGAGCTGGGACTCAGCGCCGGACACCTGTGACCCCGGGAGCCTGCTTTTATCACTAGAGTAACGTGGCAACCCACAAAGAAGGTTCTGGTGGGCAACAGTGAAAGCGGCGGGTCCCCTCGCTGGTGGGGACACTGAAGTCCTGCGAGGAAGTCCTCCCACCTTGACGGACTGGCAGCATCACCTGGCCTCACCTGCAGTGACCTTAACCCTGAGCATCCACCGAGCCCCTCCACTGATGTTCATAAGAAGCCGGTTCCCCCTCGTATCTGTGAGGCGGCGTTTAGGGAAACATTTCTGGAGCCACTGGAAATAAGGAAACACACAATCTACTAAAATTATAATTATTCGCAACAGCCTCCTGTAGTTTGTGGATCTTTGAGCCTCTTCTGATTCACTGAATGATGATGGTTTCACCATCTTAGGATATGAAACCAGAAAGTTTTTCTTCTACTTGTAATATTCACAATGATATTTTTATCATGATAATAATGCTTTATATATGTCTCACATCTATATCTTATTATCAAATAAAATATATTATAAAATATAATGTTTGCTATTTTATTTTATACTATACTGTTGAGCTAGCTTTATTTTTGCCCTGATTATAGAAGTAATACGGGCATTTTCTATTTTTTTCAATGGATTGAAAAAGTCTTAATCTCAGATTTCCCTGATGGCGCAGTGGTCAAGCATCCACCTGCCAAGGCAGGGGATACAGGTTCAATCCTGGTCTGGGAAGATCCCACATGCCGCAGAGCAACTAAGCCCGTGCACCACAACTACTGAGCCTGCGCTCCAGAGCCCAAAAGCCACAACTACTGAGCCCACGTGCCACAACTGCTGAGCCCACGTGCCACAACTACTGAAGCCCACGCGCCTAGAGCCCGCGCTCCACAACAAGAGAAGCCACCGCAATGAGAAGCCCACGTGCAGCAATGAAGAGGAGCTCCCACTCGCTGCAACTAGAGAAAGCCCGTGCGCAGCAACGAAGACCCAACGCAGCCAAAATAAATAAAATAAAATAAAATTAAAAAAACTCTTAATCTCATCAAATTCTGACAATAACAGCATCAAATCCAAAGATTTACGTGACTCGCCCACCACCACTGGGCCTGGTTAGAGGCTAGCTGGCGAGCCTGCCTGTCAATGCCTGATCTGACTCGTCCCCGTTACAACAGACGGCTACAGCTTTAAAAGTCAGTCGGTAACTGCAGGTTATCCACTGTAAACCTAAATTTAATTGGGGGTCCGTGGACTTTGTTCTCAGTGTCGGAAGGTTCTTTTTTTTAAAATTAAATTAAATTATTTTTTATACAGCAGGTTCTTACTAGTTATCTATTTTATACATATTAGTGTATATACGTCAGCGTTGGAAGGTTCTGAGGTCACCAGGGTTTGTGTGTGGGGAGCTGGGCATGTCTTCCACCCAGTGGAGCATGTTTTCTATGCTACAGAGATATGTTTTCATAAAAAAACACGATAAATTTAAAACTTCTTTCAGGAATGTTTAACTGTCCCAGAGCAGTTCTGGGCTGCGTGAATGAAGCCTGCGCAGCTCGGGGAAGTGGACTTCTACCTCAGTAGCGTCACCGTGACAACAGCACGCGGGTCTCAGGGACGGAAACATACTGCAGATCCCTTTCAGACAAAATTCTGAAGCCCATGGCCGGAGATGTGGGCGTTCAGAGGGGCTCCGGCCAGGCTCCAGGCCCCTACCGGCTCGAACGCCGGGCCGCTCCAGGTGGGCCGGGAGCCGGCCCCACCCACTGCGCAGTGCTGACCGGGAGCCCCCGCTCAAAGCACCCTTCACCCAGAAAGAGGGAGCCCTCAGCCACGGTTCTAAGTCCACAGAAGCCCCACGAACGGTTATGAGCACGCTTCGCAATTACAACTCGACGCGTGACATCAGAGCCGCACTGCCAACATTCGCGCAAACGCAGTTTTCCCCTTTGATGCCTAACTGAGGCCGCACCTTGGTGAGGTCTTTGTACAGCTCTGGGTACAGCATTGCCATCTCGGGCTTCACGTCTTGGTCCAGCACCAGGGAGAAGACAGGGAACATGGTGTAGACCGTCGCATACCTGGAGGAGAGCAGGGAGGTTACACGGGGGACTCGGCACCACCAGGAGCACACCTCTGAACCAGAGGCCAAAGGTCAAACCCTAAGCAGAAAAAAACAAGTTGGCAACCAAGCACGACTTGTTCTAAAACTGAATACTTACCCACAGTACAGGAGCAAGGTCTACAAGTCACAAATGCGGACAGGCAGCAGGATCCTTTTTTAATTAAAGCTTTTATTTTGAGATCACGGCAGAGGTGAGCACAGTTACCAGAAGTAACACAGAGACCACGCGGACCTTCAACCAGCTTTCCCCAGAGGCAGCATCTCCAAAACTGCAGCCAATCTCCAGCAGGACGCCGACACTGACATGGTCCAGACGCAGCACCCAAGCCCACCAGGGACCCCTGAAGCCTGCTTCTCTCCCAGCCCCTCTGAACCCCTGGCAACTGTCCTCCATCTTATAACTTTTGTCACTTCAAGGTGACACACACGCACCACACAGCAGGTGAGCCTGGGGCTCGGCTTCTCGTTCAGCCCCAGTCCCTGGAGGGTCACCCAGGTGTGGCCACACGACAGGCCGTCCTTTGGTGGCTGAGGAGCGTTCGTGGTTGTGGACAGAGCAGCTCTGCAGCCCGGGCATTCTCTGAAGTGCATCTGGGTCGTTCCCAGGGTCCGGTTATTACAAATAAAGCTGCTATAAACATCCACTGCCCAGGTTTTTTGTAAAAGTAAGTTGCACTTATTTGAGACACGGGTGCCACCTGGGATCCTATGTCCACAAGTTCAGGCACTGGGCCATAGGGCGGCTGCATGTTTAGTTTTATAAGAGGCTGCCAAGCCGCCTTCCAGGGCGGCTGCACCAGTTCACATCCCTGCCAGCACGTATGAGGGGTCCGGATGCTGAATCCTCGCCATAATTTGCTGCTGTCACAGGTGTTTCAGCCATTCTGACAGGCGTGGAGGGGCAGCTCACTGTGGTTAAAATACGCATTTCCTGGTGGTTGATGACACTGACCGCCTCGTCACGGGCCCGTCTGCCGTCCCCAGTCCCCTGCTCAAGTCTCCCGTCCGCTGTCCAGTGTCAGCCTGCACTTTGATGGCTCGATTCTCTACCTACAGGTTCAACCTCTAACTTCTGCATCAGGTCAACAAGCACATGCTCCTTACTTTCCTCTAAATCTCTAATTGCTGTTGTTAGTCCCCTTAGGACTCAGGGGGCTGAAAGGGCCAAGGAACCCAGGCAGAACCTGGCCCACATCCCCCGGAGCCAACCGACGCACGAGGACCAAGCTGCATGTGCGCCAGGCCCAGTGACCCTCCTGCACCGGGATTCACGAGTGTCACAGCGCAGGCCCGAGGAGCCTCTATTTTCGTAAAGAGCGTCGATGAGAACCTTGTTATTGTGCCAGAAACTCCTCCGGCTTTACAACCAAATCACAAACATCATCACCACCCCTTTTATCAGCTGATTCTGCTGAGGGCAGTTTCCAGCATGCGACAGGGTGGCTTCCTCCAGGGTCCCAGCGCAGACCCCCATCCCCCCATCAGCCCCCAGGCTGGGCCGCGGGCCGCAGGGACCTGGCGTCTGCTGCTTCTCTGGCTCCCCCCACCCCGCCCGACCCCCCGGGGGCGGTAGAGACGTGGCGCGGTGGATCTCACCGCAAATAAAGGGGGAGCAGGCTTCGGAGGGGAGGGTTGCTGGGCCATATGCTTAATCGTATGAAAAACCGACCAACTTGTCTTCCAGGCTCATTTCACCATTGTGCGCTCCGGCCAGGAGCTGTAAGTCCCGGGAGCCCCAGCTTCCTGCTGACACTTAGCGCAGTTTGTCTTAACTTGGCCTCTAGGTGGGGTTAAAATTTCCATTTCCTGTAACTAATGATGTTAATATATTTTCGTGTGCTTATTGGCTATTCTTACATCTTCTTTTGTGATGTACATTCAAATCTTTAGCCTTTTCTTAAAAAATTGAGTTGTTTGGAGATCATGAAACATTCTGGGTACAGAGCTCTTATCAGATATAGGTACTGAAAAGACTGTTTCCCAGCCTGCCTTTTCATTTGATTAATACTGTCTTTAGAAGAGCGAAGACTTAATTTTGATGAAGTCCATCTTGCCAATTTCTCCTGTGACAGTTCACGCATTTTGTGCCTAAGGAGTCTTTACCCCCCAAGGTTCCAGGGATTTCCAGCTGTGAATTCTGCCAGCTTCCCTTGTCTCCGGCATCAGTGCCTGCTGCCTGGTGTCCACGGTCCGAAAACAGCTTTTCCCTGTACCTCACCCTGTCTTCCAGTCGCGTGGGCTGGGAGGACAGGGCATTTCCTGTCGCTCCGTGGTGCCCCTCGGTGACGGGCTGCGAGCCCACCTCCTCATCACTCGCCCATGCTCCTGCCTGCAGCTCAGGACTCTTCCTCAGATGTCACGTGCCCTCCTGGCACCCCGTGAAGACGGCATCTGGTAGTTTTCCCACGTGCATCCTCAGGCTCCCCACTGAAATCCCCTGCGAGGATGCATACCTGTGATGGCCCGGGAGTGCCTTCTGGGAGCTATGGCCATCACGAGAGGGACACCTCAGCTAGAGCAGACCTGCGTGTCTCCAAGAATGCTGCCTGAACACGGGACGTCGGCAGCTGGCGGGCAAAGGACGGGTTTGGCTCGACCATGTGGAGCGGGTCTCGCAGAACCCTGGATGTGCTGACGCCTGTGAACGCTAAGTGGGGCCAGGATGCACGGTGCTTCCCCAGAGGACCTGCCGAGGGAGGTGTGTGGAGGTAGGGCACAGCCCCTCCCAGGACCTCAGGTATGTGGGCAGACGCAACCGAAGGCTAAGTGAGGGGAGTGGGCCAGGTGCCGCCTGGTGGGCTCCAGGGGGAACCGGGGCGGCCTCGGCACGCGCTTCCTTCCGTGAAGTAACCAGCAGTGCGGGTGGGCCTCACCTGGGTCACCAGTCCCTAGAAAGCTAATGAAATGAACTCGGATAAAAACCGTACATAGGTGGAACGGAATGCTATCAACTGTCCTGTAGTTTCTAGAGCCAGTTACTCCATCATGGAAGGTCAGTAGTTTGGTCTGGTTAGATTTTATTTGATAAAAACACCACATTGCTTCCCGCCCGGTTCTTTATGTTTGTTTTCTAGGTGAGGGCAAAACTACTTTATTATTTATTTTTGAAGAAGCTTAACTTAGAAGCATCTCCCTCCATTCCTGCCAAATCCAAGGAACTAATGCTTCAGAGAATTACAGGCGCCTCGTTTAAGTGATGGACATGCAGAGAAACTTCAAATAAAACTTTCAGTGAAGTCTGATGATAAACAGGAGCTTTAAAAATAATGTGAGCTATGCTGACGGGCTCAGGCTGCAGACGGGAAATCAGGCCTAGGGCTGTAATTCCACGAACTCAGGCAGTTCTTACCTAAGGAGTAACACCTCTGCCCCTTGACACTTCCTTTGAAACTTCCAAATCCACACTTTGGAAAATGGAAAGTGAGAATGGTTATGCTTTTTCTTTGGCCTCCGAGGAAGAAATGCACTGGACAAGCTCAAGACATAACCAGCACTACTGTGCAAATTCTGTGCTGTTTAGAGTAATTAACGTGATAATTATTGCAAAGACTTAAGCAAGCAATGGAAAAATGTAAAAAAAATTGTAGCTTTCTGTACCTTTAGGCTTTTCCCTCTCTGTGAAGGACTCCAGGAACTCCTGCTGCGATTAAGGGCAGGCTGCCTGAACTGGCGCAAGGCCCAGCCCCACAGCCAGTCGCAGTGAAGCCTTTATCCTGACCTGGGCCTGGGGGTGGGGGAGGGTCAGTGCTTCCCCTCCGCCTCCAGGGACCTGGGCAGGGTCCGCATGAGTTCCGTGGGGAAGGATAGGCTCTAATTTCCACAAGAACCTAACCTGTTCAACAGCTCAAGCCACACAGGAGCCAGGGGCGGAGGGGAGAAACGATGGAGCCCCGGGGCGAGGGGGACCGGGATCCAGCCCCTGTGGCTCCCGGGCGGCAAGCCGGGCGTTCAGGGATGCGTCCACGTGGCAGGAGAGCGGCACCTTCACCTCACACCCCCGCCACTGCCCCGGCCCCCCGCTGCCGAGCTCAGCGCCCTGTCCTCTTCGGGGCCCAAGCACCCGCCCCAGGGCTCCCTCTTCCTGGAAAGCTCTCCTGCGCCCACACCCCGGGCTCGGCCCACCCCTCGCCAGCCTCCCGCCGCCCCTCCCGCCTGCCCTGCGCCCCCAGACACCCCCAGAGCTGGTCCCACCAGGTCCCCAGTTCGCTCTGACGTCCACTCTGGAGACACGGGCGTGCGGAGGCAGCGGACGCCCTTGGCCCGGGGGCAGGAGGCCAGGACACAGGACGGGAGGCCGAGGGAGCCCCGTCACTCGCGACGGGACCTCGCCCGCCCAGCTTCGCCCTGAAATCAGCCCACGTTGCGCCCCTGATGCCCCCGATGCCTCTCGCTGAAATCCCCGGGATTCTCGGGGTTCAGGGAGCCGCCAGGCGACACGCATGTAACTGTGCCCTTGAACCGGGCTCCACGGGGTGCGATAACCCGCTGGCTTGTCCTCCGCCGACCCGGGAAGACGCTGAGGTCGGGAGACCCGTGTCCTAGGGATGCGGGGGGACAGGACGGCGCTCAGGACGGCGCTGGGACACGTGTGCTAACCGCCGTCGCCCTCACCACGCAGTGGAGGGGCTTCGCGGAGGAGAGAAGCCGCGCGGGTTGTTCAGTGCACAGCGGCCGCCACGCTGACTTTACCTGCTGGCGCGGTCACGAAGGGTGAGGGGAGGAAACTCCGGTCTACTCTTGTCTGACACAGGCCTCCCGCTTTGTAGCTCTGGCAGCGCAACGAGCATAGCCTTCGCCACGGGCCCCGGGCCGCCGCTCTGCGGACGGGCTTCCCAGCTGCCGGGCGGGCGCCCTGAGGATGAGCTTTGTAACCGCGGGAGGCCTTACGGAGTCTGTCCCGGAATGTGAGGTCCCGTGCCAGCACCACCCGTTCTCGAGGTCTCTGCTGCCAACTTCACGCCGCCATCAGGATTAACCGTGTCCAGCCAGGAGGGCGCAGGCTTCAGGAAGGGGCTCCCCAGCCTGGGAGCGACCCAGTCACCCCCCACCCCCCATGCCGCCGCCGAGGGCTGGAGAAAGTCCCGGCTCCGACACAGTTCCCGACCCAGGTGCGCTGCCCCATGTAAACAGAAATTCCACGAGAACCATAACAGCAGGGTCGTAGGAGGGATAAGCAGACACGTGCCGCCTCTGGGTGCCCCCCTTCGTGGCTCCGCACATCAGTCGATTCGTCCTCAGGCTGAGTGTGTGGGAGCCACGCAAGCAAACCCCTGCACGTGCTCCCGGGCTACAAGCCCTCCCGACGTGCCGCTGCCACGTCTGCGCGTGATGGGCCCACTTACCCCACCATGAGGAATCCCTGGTACAGAGGGACGGACGCGAAGTAGAAGACGGAGGAAAACACGGCCTGGAGGGAGGAGAGCAGCGCCCGTTACTCACGGTCGGCCGATATGCGCGCAGGCCGCAAGGCACCAGGCGCCCCCGCAAGGCCCCTCCGGACGCCGCACCTGCATCGTAGAGATGATGAGGCCGCGGTGCATGACAAATTGGCTGAGTGCCGCCGACCGCTTGTAGCTGCTGCGCCCGTGCACCACGAGCAGGCGGCCGATGTGCTTGAACTGCGAGACGGAGAAGTCGGCCGCCAGCGAGGCCTGCCGGCCCTCCTGCGACCAAGGCAGAGGGGCCGGGCTAAGGGCCGGACAGAGGCAGAGCGCGGGCCCCGCCCCGGGAGCCGCCCGCCAGCACCCTGGGAGGACCCGGCCTGGTACCGACGGTGTCACGGAAACTAAGCAGGGACCGGGGCATCTTCAAGACAGTTCTCTGAACCTGCCACCCCGCCAAGCGGCTGCGGGTTCAGCACTGTGGCCTGATTCACAAAGCAGAGGGGCCCGGGATCCAGCCTGTGTCCAGGTCTCTCTGGGTGTTTTCACGTGAGCACAGGAGGCAGACCACAGCTCCCGACCGGCCGGGAGACCTGGACATCCGAGCGCGGGCCGTGTGTGTGAGGCTGAGAGAGGGTTGCGGGGATTCGGGGAGCGGCCCAGGTGCAGCCCCGCACAGCTCAGGGACCAGGAAGGTGCCCGAGTCCCGGCAGGACGTGCCTGTCCTCTACGTGCCCTCGTGGAGCTGCTCCCTCAGTGCGTGGGTCCGCCTCCCCCCAGCCCCCGGCCACGCGTGTGAGCGGGCTGACCAGGGGCCTGGCGGGGACAAGGGACAGACGCACCTTCCCCTCGATCCCGATCCCGCAGTCCGCTGCCTGGATCATGCTCACGTCGTTCCCTCCGTCACCTGGAAGCACGGAACACGGATGTGAAGTGGGAACCTGCGAGGGGCCGGCTTTCCTCGCCAACCGGCAGACGGGGTTTCAACACCCAGGAAAACGGGGGGAATCCACCGGGCGGGCAGGAGGGAGCCGGGCGCACGTCCCCGCGCGTTTCATTTCAGGACCCCGGCTCCCCAGACGCCCCCGCTCACCGATGGCACACGCGCGTCTGCCCGGACGCCCCCGCTCACCGATGGCGCACGTGCGTCTGCCCGTGTGCTGCTGCAGCAGCCTGACGATGTGGGCCTTCTGCGTGGGCGTGCAGCGGCAGCAGACCACGGCCGGGCACTGGCAGGCCAGCTCCACGAACTCGTGCTCGTAGTACTTCAGGCAGACCTGGGGGCGGCAGGAGCGAGGCCGGGCTTCAGGGCACGGACAGATGGACGGAGGACGGGTGGACGGAGCCCGCACGCAGGCTGGGGGAGGGCTCCAGGGAAGCCCTGGACAAGCCCATCTGCCTTCAGGGGATGCCAGCACCACCTTCCGGGGTTGGCTGAAAAGGTCTTTGGTCTTTAGCACACAATACCCTCAGCGATGATCCTTAGTTCCCCATCTTGGTGGGGAAAATAAAAATTCCCCAAAGCTGCCTGAAGTCTGTGGGGTCCCGTTGCTGAGCTGGACACCCCGAGAGTCACCCCACACGAAGGACAGGAGTCAGAGATGAGATGAGGGTCCTGAGCCCCCAGGGCACCGACTACCACCAACAGCACATCCGCCTGCAGGAGAGCCGTGTGGGCGCCCATGCCCCGCGTGAAGAGGTCAAGACGCAGTCCCAGGCCCTCTGCCACCTAAAACCTGGGTGGTGAGCGAAAACCCGCGTTCACGGCAGGTACTCAGCAGCACAGACGGACACAGTATCCCCGCTGAGGGGAGGAACCACCGCAGGACCCAGAAGCAGAAACAGTGACGCTGCCTTTGGGGAGCGGGACTGGGGTGCTGGCGGGAGGGGGGATGTGCGCTCCAGCCTGCGGTTTCCCTGGGGCCGGCTGGCTGCCAGGAACAACATGTGGATTTGGGGGACAGAAACAGCAAAAGGATTTCAATAAAAACACACTCACAGAAGCGTGCTTAACACAAGTAGCTACTTTTGCTCCCTCCCCAAGTCCCAACTACAGAGAGGTTTTAAAAAAGACATCGACCTACAAGGAGGGGCTAGAACGGAGGGGAAATTCGCAAAACGCTTTGGGCTGGAAAGCAGACAGCCACGTGCACGCGGCTCGGCTGCTGTGAGCAACCTGAAGCCGGCGGTGGGACCAGCCGAGAACACGCGAGGCCCAGGCCCCTCACCCCTCCTCACGCGCAGCCAGGGGGCGGGGGCCCGGGGGGGGAACGGAGCCCTTCTGCCCTGGAGAGGCCGGCCTCACCCTCTGGATGAGGGGCGGGAGGCAGAGCGAAGAGACAGAAGGCGGGAAAGGAAAGGGGGCTCGAAGGCCGGCTCAGGCCCCAATCAGTGCTGCCAGAGTTGGGAAGGAGGGGACAGTCATCCTTCGTCCCCCAGAACCAAGGAAGTGTGATCCGTGGACAGGGACTGGACCGCACTCCTTGGCACCATCAAGAGGGCGCTGCGCTGGGCAGGAGATGGGGCTCAGGGAGCCCGGGACCGGCAGGTGCTGGACCGACTCAGCGGCTGGATGGAGGGCCCAGCCCGGGGGGGACCAGACACCGCAGGCTCCGGGGAGACTGGCGGGCAGGTCGCGCAGCACCGGGCACCACGGAAACAGGCGACCCAAGCGTGAGTTCACAGCGCTGCGGGGATGGGGGTGTGCCGAGCCGGCGAGGGGTCCCGGGTCCCGCACACGCAGCGAGAGGGACAGGAGCAGAACTCAGGAGCCCGCGGCAGCTGCGCAGACGCCGCGCTGCAGACAGAGAAATGCAAACGTGAGGCCAGAGCTCAGCCAGCGAGCTGGACAGTCAGCCAGGGGCCCGCGGCTCCCATAAAACAACACACACGCAGTGAACACCCGCGAGGCTGGGGGCGTCCCCGGGGTCAGCTTGTGGGGACGGCACGGCGGGGAGCACGGGGCGCCCTCCAAGTCCTCCATCCTGGGCACGGGCGGTGAGAGCGCTGCCGTTGGCCCCCATCGTCCAGGCCCCGCGGTCCCGGTGGCTCCGCGGAAGCAGCCACGCAGAGTTGGGATGCGCGGCCCCGGCAATGCAGCAGGCGGGAGAGCCAGCCGGACACGGCGCCATCTGCACGCACGTGGCCACAGAGGTCGCACCGTCTCCGCTGCTCCTGACGTCCCGTCCAACCCCCAGCCCCCCCGCCCCCGCCAGGCTGGCCTCAGTGGCCACATTGACTGGGTCACCAGAGGCTGCGCTGCTCCGCCCAGACTTCTGGAAACATCTGAGAGAGCCGCGGGCAAAAGCTGCAGGGGGAGGGGCCCTCCGCACACCCCCCACCCGACGGCTCCGGCCATTGCGACCCTGGCGCCGAGTGAGGAGAGGGGGCTGGACCCGAGCGGGCCGCCCAGCCCCACGCGGGGCCTCCAGGAGCAGAGGGTCCTGGGTACCAGGGCCGCTGCTGGAAACACGCGTTTGGATAAACTGAGATCATGGCTACCAGAGCCAGGCTCCAAGGCGGCCACGCCAGGAACGAAGAGCAGGCCTCCAAGCGCCCGAAGAGCTTTGAACGAGCCCAAGACAGACCAGCGCCAAAGCCGTAAGGACCAAGTTCTCACTGCGACATGGCCCTGGCCTCTTCTCAGGCTCCACCCGCACACATCACTGCTGTGAGCAGAGACGTCAAAACCAGTGGAGAGGGCAACGCAGGCTGATGACACGTCTGACTGAGGAAGCCCACAGTCCACCGGACAGACAGGGCCCAGCCTCACCTCCAGGGAGAAGGACAGACACACAGACACCTGCTTGGTCAGGGCCCAGTCTCACCTCCAAGGAGTCCCCGGATATGACCAGTGCACAGTCATGCTTCCTTCGAAAGGCATTCAGTTCCAAATGGGCTTCTCCCCGACTGGTTACCTCCATGAAAGGGGAAGAAGTGCCCAGTTACAACACTGTTTAAGCCACACAGACAAACAAGCCCTTAAGACACTCCTAAAACCGGAAAGTGCTTTACACAGGAAATTCCATAGCCAACCGCTCTTTCAAATTTCTTCTACAGTGATGGGAATAAATACCTACTAATTTAATACGAATTGCTTTCCAACGTGTGGCAACTCAAGGCAGGAAACGTACACTGTAAAGTGCAGGGCAAGTACCACAATTACAGTAAGACAAAGTGAACAGAAGAACTGGCTTGTCAAGAAAGAGGGACAAACGGCCCCCCACCACTGCCCCCATGAGCTAACAGGCGCCTTTGCGTAGCTGGGGAAGACAACTGGCTTTTCTCAATATACGCGGGTAAGAGAGCATGATGACCGTTAACTGAAAGTCTCTCTACTTTCATAGGGCAGTGGGGGTGTGTGTGAGTGTTAACGCCAGGGATGCCGTTCTGCATAGTCACAGGTCAACACACCTCAGCATCACAGCCCGAGGAAGCTGAGTTCCTCGTGGCCACACAGCAGGGAGGGACGGAATGACCTAAAATCGAGGCTTCATTTAAAGACGCCTCTTTTCATAACATGCCAAGTGATACAAAATGCTTTTATAAAACTGTTTCTGTTGTCTCTACCATGGGTTTTGACTTATTCTATCAGTTCAAGCAAACTGAGTTATCTGGAAGATTGAATGATGGAAAAGAGTAAAATCAAGTCATAATCTTGAAGTATCGTTAATTTTTGAATGAAAATATTTCAGAAACCAACATACTAGTTTTTGACATTCTTTCTGTGGAGATTTTATGGGGCATAAAAGAAATGATATATTACAGGACTGAAATAAAAAGCTTCATGGGTCCAGGTTAATCAATCCAGACTCATCTTTAAATAGGTAGGCTTTATTGTGGAAATTTTATTTGTGGGGCTATAACACTGCAAAGTCAACAAAAATTGATCTGAAGCTTTATCAGAATCATTAATAATTTAATTGCAAATAGTCGTCTGCAGGGCCTAATTTGTGATTCTGATGCTTCGAAATAAACTACATTTATATGTAAATTATATTCAAATCACTATTTCTGTAGGTGCAAGGGCTTCCTTCGGAACAGAGACACACAATGTCTGTTCAGCTGCCATCAATCAAGACCCAAGAAACTTTTATTTTTTGTTTGAATCAAATTTCATCATAACTCGTAGATACAGTAAACACACAAATTTCGATCATTTCTATTAATTTTCTTTGATCTAATTGAGGAAGATCATTTAATTTGAAGATGGCAGTAGATTAAAAACACATTTCTACTTTGTATTTAAAGCTTGTTTCACAAAAGCAGCTTCTGGACCACATGTATTGTGTCTAACTAATAGACAAACGTCATTTTTTTCTCAATATATACTTTTGTAAATTGAACAGAAAATGACTGCAGTATGTCTATTTTAAAATAGATATTTAGTTGTTAATAATTCTAATAGTACAACAGAAAAATACTCTTGAATTTAGACCTTGTTTCACTCTACCAAAAGCAGCTTTTTTTTTTTTTTTTTTTGCAGTACGCGGGCCTCTCACTGTTGTGGCCTCTCCCATTGCAGAGCACAGACTCCGGACGCACAGGCTCAGTGGCCATGGCTCACGGGCCCAGCTGCTCCGCGGCATGTGGGATCTTCCCGGACCGGGGCACGAACCCATGTCCCCTGCCTCGGCAGGCGGACTCTCAACCACTGCGCCACCAGGGAAGCCCAAAAGCAGCTTTTTGATCACATTTAATATATGTAACTAATAGAAATCTATTTCTAACATGTTTTTATAAACTGAGTAAGAAACTTACTTCTCTTTTAAAATAGTATCTATTAATTAATAAATAACTGCGTATACATTCTCACAAAACCAATAAGTTTCAATTCAAAACATTTAAAATTCAAAGTGATGTGGACGTGCACTTACCGGCCTGAAAACGTGTGTGTCCTGCGTTCGAGACACCAGGTGAGAACTCTTGGCGATGCACGTGGCCGTCTCCAGTTTATCGCCCGTCAGCATCCATATCTAAGAAACAGTTTCAGCTGGTGAACCCCAATGCTATCCCGTGTTCATCTGAAAAGTGTCTGCCCTTGAAAAGATATCTGCACATCCGTGTTTTCAGCATCACTATTGACAACAGCCAAACCTGAAGCAACGTGTGAGTCCACGGATGGACGATGGAGAAGCCAAATGTGGTCCATCCATACAATGAATATTAAAAAGGCAGGGGATCTGACACCTGCAACACTACGCTGAGAGAAACAAACCAGTCACAACAGGACAAACACCGCATGATTCCACCTGAATGAGGTCCCCAGAGGAGTCAGACTCTAGAGACAGGAAGGAGATGGAGGGTGTCCGGGCTGGGGGAGGGGGAGCTAGCGTTTCACGGGGACAGAGTCTCAGTCTTACAGCATAAAGAGTTAAGGCAGGCGGAGGGTGCTGCTTGTTACACAACAGTGTGAATGTACTTAGTGCCACTGCACCGTGCACTTAAAAATGGTGAAGATGGCAAACTTTACATCATGCACATTCTACCACAATAAAAGTCTCTGCCAACTTGCTTAACTGAAACAGGTAAGAGCAAAGTGACGTTTAGACACAGCAGCAGAGCTGAGGCAGGTGAACGACAGGCGATTAGGAGCCTCGCGGCTGGGACTGAGGAGGACGCCTGAGTGTCAGAAGGCCATGTCTACACGGCCTCGCAGGCCAAGCAAACAGGCCCAAGGACCACAGGCCGAGGGCTTGCAGAGTTAGGGGGACCCTGACATCCTCGTTGTCACTTGTGTGAGTTTTTCGGTTGAAAACTGAGGTTCAAAATAGGTAAACGGGCAATAGTTAACCCGAAAGTTGTTTCGTATCAAATAAGTCATGTCAAATAACACCACTAAAAAAGTATATTTTTTAAAAATCTATCCCTTTTGTTTTACTTTTTATTTATTATTATCATTTTTTGGCCAGGCCGCATGGCTTGTGGGATCTCAGTTCCCAAACCAGGGATTGAACTCAGGCCATGGCAGTGAAAGCCCAGAATCCTAACCACTAGGCCACCAGGGAACTCCCGAACACCACAAAAATATCAAACACATGCACATATTGTATGTGTAAACGTCCCTAGACTGAAAAGAGAGCAAAACCAGGACACTTCATGCAGAACAGGATGGTTTACGTATCTTTTCTATAACAGCAGCAATTTCTTGCTACCATCTGACTTTTCAGATGTGTCACGTGTATCATACATACATACGCATTTTTGGGAACTTACACGGTATACTGGTTCTCTGCTTAGGCACAATCTACCTGGGGCTCTTTTCAGCGTCTGAGGCTTTGTGTTTTTTACTTATGTTACACATTAATATTCACTTTACTGAGCCTGGATCTAAGACAATGACACGTCACCGTGACCAAGTTGGGGACAATTAACCCCACAGAACAAGAAGTCCCGCTGCTGATAACTCAGGGACAAGTGTGGCCTGGCCGAGCGCCACGTCTCGGGCTCAGAGGACGGGCTGAAACCACATCCTTGAACTATAACGGGACAAAAGAGTCTGCTTCTCCTGACGGAGCAAGAAAAGGGAAAAGGGTAGAAGCCCAGCAAGTCTTACTGACTTCAGAGCTTAGCAAGCAGCTAATACAAAGCACCCGAATCTTTACACAAGAAACACGCAGGCCTCGGCTGTGCTGACAAGCCAGCAGCGACACCCAAGAGCGAGACTGACGGGGAGCTCGTGAAAACCCACAATGGAACGAGCAGGCTGTCTGCCTCTAGTCAATCATGTTCCTCCACGCAAGCTTCTGTCGCACAGGCTTAGATCGGGTCACCGTTCTGAGGCTGAACTGCTCTCTTCCACTCTGACTAGCACCTGCACAGCACACGCACATGCCAGCGGCTGCCCCTGCCACGGCCCTGAATGGGTGGGGAGGCTCCGACATCTCCCCCGCCCAGAGGCCTGGACGGCAGGGGCCCCCTTGCCGTGCCCGTCACAGGGCCCTCATCAAAACGTGCTGAGCGTATTGTTATTTGAAGCCGGCCACGGCTTTGCCTTCTGACATTTTCCTCCAGTTCTCTCTCTCTGCTCCAGTTAGACACAAGTATTTCTTTTAAAAGCAAGCTGCACTTTTTTCATTCTCAGTCCTCGAGGCAGCACTGAAATGCATTTTCTCAGCCATGTGTAACTGAACTTCAGCTTTCGTGAGAGCGCAGGTAAGTAAGGCAAGAAAGCAGTTTCCTGAAAACTGAAACTTACACCACAACGTGCTAATCTCCCCTGGACCCGAAGAGGACAAACCGTTAGAAAAAGCCAGCAGGTCAGTAGGTCAGGCAGGGAGCATCATGCGGTCTACGGGGATATCCCCACGCGGATAAAAGGCTGCCGTGGGGAGCAGCTCGGGCCGGGACAGGCCTCAGGCTGCCGTGAGGACGCCCGCGGCCGGGAAGGCAGCCAGGAGGAGACGGCGCCGGGAAGGGGGCAGCAGAACCGCTGCGTCTGGGTGATGGGCGGGCGGGCGCAGCCCCCGGGGCGGGGCGGGCCGGGGCTCCGCGGGACGCGCAGAGACCTCTGCTCACCAAGGCCCTCACCCCCTCCACCTCGGCGGGTTTCCCGGGACCACCTCCAGGGGGCGCCCGCTCCCTCGCGGTACCTTGAGGCCCGCGTTGCGCAGCATCTCCAGGGTGGGCCGCACGTCCGCCTGCAGCTGGTCCTCCACCCCCGTCAGGCACAGCAGCTCCATCTCCCGCTCCAGGCTCTCCACCACGGCGGCCACCTTGAGCGTCCTGTCGTGGATGCTCAGCTTGGCCTGGTTGTAGCGGTTCTGAGGACAGGCGGGTGGTGCTGTGACTCGCGCGGGGCTGGCCGAGGCGGGGACCCCCGCGGCGCCCCCCCCGTGCGCACCGTCTCCCCGAGGCCACGGCCGCTCACCTCGAAGTCCTGGTACTGCTCGTCCGTCAGCGCCCTCTTGGCCACCACGAGGGTGCGCAGGCCTTCGCGGGCCATGTTGCCGCACTGGAAGAGAGAGGCAGGTCACACGCGGCCCGGCCGGCCCGCAGCCTCGGCCACCGCTCCTTGCAGCCACGGCCACGTCCTCCGCTAGCTCATCCCGCCCTGCTCCCCAGTCCTAGCTCCGTCTCGTTTCTAACAAACACACATCTGGGGGCAAAGAGGGGAGCCTGCGCGGAGAGGAAGGGGCTGCCCCCCAGGCACCGCCGCCTCGGCTCGCGGGCATCACGTCCACACAGAGGATGGGCTCGCACTGCAGGCTTTACAAAATCGCCCTTTCCGCTGCATGACGGACAGCGTAGGTGTGTTTTGTTTTCTTAGTATTTGGGGAACACACGTTGATAACCAAGAATCCAGCTTGGGAGCTTCTGTGACACAGAACAGCCCCCTGTAAACTCAGGCTCTGAGTACCTGCTGGCTTTGGATAAAGGGAAAGGCTTTCCCCACGACAAGAGTATTAACAACAAAGACTGCGGTGGGAGGGTGTGGAAAGATTTATCGATGGGAGAAACTACAATGTTGGAAATAAATGCACAAAGGATTTTTAATAAAGTTATCTGAAAAACAGTCTGACATTATCTGTCTGTTGCAAGACATTTATCGATTTGACCTCATAAAGCTAAATAAATTAAACAAGGATTTTATAATTAATTGCACATCATTATGACCCAAAGTAATTTTTATGGCATTTTACCAGGTCTTCAGGGAGTTTAATTCATTCATGTCCCTGATTAAATCCAGTGCCTGAAGGAGCTATTGATTCATATTGCCAATACCGTCGTGGACGTGGGCTGTGGCCCCTGGACTGACAGACTCCTGGCCTGAAGGGGGGTGGACACGCTTGAGCCCCACCGACAACATGCACACAGAAGGGGGTCACACTCTTGAATTCAGCGGTTTAGTTTTACTCTGAAATCTAAGTTTTTACAAATACATAAATGCAAACAAATCATCTCATGAAGCTAAATACAAATCGTATTTGTTCAGGGAGAATTTGATGAAAATATAGGATTGGTTATATTTGGATCTTATCTCCACATTTAAAGTGAATCCTATGTACGTATTAGAATTAAATTCTAACTAAAATATCCTGGTAAATAATTTAGGTTACAAAATAACTATCATGTTAAAGTATAACTCTAGTTACATGCACAATGCTATTCAGAATATTCTAGTGAATGATTAGGGATGCTTTCTGTTTTTCCACCAAAATAAAATATTCTTCATAAGGACCCACTTGCACACATCTACACGTATTCACACAGAAACCAAAAACAGTAGTTGTTCACCCAGAAAGTACGGTATTTATAATTGACAGTACTCCTATCCTCTCTGCTTTATGAACCGACAGTGTCTGGTGTGAAACCTGGCATCTTGATTCACTCCAGTGACACCAGCAAGTACCTACAAGTCGGAGAAAGGATGCCGTGCTTCTGTCACTGCCCTGAGTTTCATAAAAACATCTGCACAATGTGAGACAGCTCATACCTCCTCCTCCAGCCAGTCATTATACTGGACGACGGTGGACATGGCAACGTCGGCACCTTTCATATAGAACGTGATCTCTGCTGTGGACTCGTCCTGTAACGAGACGGGAGTGAACACAGACATGTTGAGGCCACGCTGCGGCTACTGGGGGGCTGCTCTAACGGGAACGCACCAGGAGGGCAATTCTCTGTGAACCCACTCCCCTGGGTGAGTTACTCAGACACCTTGCAGGCAGGGCTGTGTCCTCCCTAGATGCTCAGGCCACCAGGAACCGAGAGCGTAATTGTGGCTCTCAAGATGCTGTGCTGAGGGTTTTGAAATAAAATCTGTAAATGAATATACGCCTTGGACTGCAAGGTAAATTCTCTCAAATTTCCAGAGCTTGAGTGAATAAGCTTCTTAGTTTAGCCAACTTCCAAGATGTATTTGTGGTATTCGCTACAAAAAATGTAATAGGGGTATATTTTAGCAACGTTATGGTCATAAATCATCTTCAGGTAAACTCTGGCTGCGACTGCTGCGGGAAACAAAGCAGCTCGAGCCGATTTCAAACATTCATGAGCATCTACTTATCCTGCCTCAGCCGTCTTAGGAAAGTTGTTTTAAATCATGACTATTAGAGCCACACCAGCTTCTCAGCATAAATTATCAGTTTGGATTTTATTATTACAAAACACTGTGACGAGCATAAAGCCCTGGAGTGAGCCTTAAGAGACCGCTGCAGTGTCCTCACAGTGACCAGAGCAGGCACCCAGCTCGGGGACAGAGGCCAGCGTACCCTGACGATGACCCCCATCCGCTTGCTCTCCGACGTGAAGGGGAAGGTCTGCAGGATGCAGTAGGTCAGGATCTGGCCGCTGGGGGTCCTCAGCTGCATGGATGTGAGGTCTCTGTTGACCAGAGTGAGGCCGACGCTCTCCGTCCACTGCACCAGGGCCACCTGCGGGAGACCAGCGAGACGTGAGGGCACTCGCTCCCCGGGAAGGGGACATCAGGCCAGCGGTCAGTGAGCTCGCCGAGATGCCACCGAGAGACGAAACTGACCACATCCAGGCCCTGCTGTTTCTGAGGCCGCGTCTAGTGTTCGTTACAGGGAAGCGATACGCAGCGAGACTGAGGGCCTTGGTCTTACCGTCTAAGATAAAGGCCGTTGGTAAGCACACTTGTGCTGCGATTTGTGTTACCAGCTGCCTACAGCTAGGGTTTAAAATCTATGCGGAGCGCCCGCCGGGCTGGACGGCTCGGAGAGCAGGTGGGGCTGGGCTCGAGGACGCCCGCGACACTGATGCCCTGAATCCCTCATGTGTCTCCATCACGGACCAACTGGCGACTGGGGGCTCCACAGCCAGCACGCCTGCGGGGAGGGCAGGCCCGGGCGCCAAGCCCAACTCCGACAGTTGGAAGCCCCGTGACCTGGTCCTCTGCGTACTGAGGCTCACCGCCTGTTCTGTGGAAGATGTGTTTGCAAACTGTTCTAAAGGGGGAACGATCAGAGGAGGCCCCCTGGCATGTGGCAAGGACTCGAAAATAGAAAGTATTCTTACTTACAATCCTTTATGATTTAAACGTAAAAATCTTAAGTGGAAAAATAATTTTTAAAGTTCACCACTTATGCATAGTAATTTTTATGACAATAAGCGTTTTCAGAAAAAGATTGTCTTTAAAAGCAACTTCACTGCAAGAAATTCATGACGTGCTGCCCCCGCCGTGCAGGTGAGGGCCCCGCGGCCGCAGGCAGTGGCTCCTTCCCCCTGGGGGCTCTGGGCCTCTCCTAACCCTGGCGCCTGGCCCTCACCTGCAGTTCCTTTCACCACCTGTGCTTTTAGCGTTTGCCCTGGGGTTCTGAGAAATCCTATCACTCAAGAGCATTTTAAATTCTGTCTAGTGTGCAGATGTTATGTTCTCTCCTAGTCATTCCTGAAAACTCCCGTCTGACGAGATCCTCAGCAGCTCTGGTGCCGAGGTGAGACCGCTCAGTTCGGAATCCTCGAGCTGCCGCGTGCCAGCTCCGTGAATCTGGGTGACAGGCTGCACCCCTAAGCCCCGGTCTCCTCGTCGATAAGATGGTGGCGACCTCCCAGGGTTACGCTGAGGTCTGACCCACCCGTGGGGCGTTTGGCACATTGATGATCAATGTCAGGGTTTCACCCTCTGCCCTTTCTCACGTAAGCCATTTAGGCGGAGCGGGAATCACTTTACGAATGAGGTTTTCCAAGTAATTTTCCACAAATATAACTGGAGAAAAGTCCCGACAAGCTTGTCAAGTGTCTGACATTGTGGGGTGGGCCGCATGCTACGGGTGGACAGGGCGTCCAAAGACAGCGAGGCAGAAAAAGCCGGCGCGAGACACTTTCTGGGGCTGCAGGGGCGCCCCGTGGGGCGGGGATGCCCTGGGGCACAGCCGAGGGCGACACTTTAAGGCGCCTGTGCCGGTGCCTTGGTGCCTGGTTCCCCACACACTCCCACATGGCTTCCCTGAAAGGGGTCCAGGACAGATGGTACCCAGCCTCTCCCGGAAAGGGTGACTTCAGTTCCCAAACATTTTCTAGGATTTTGCAAAGGACCTAAACAGACAAGCAGGACGACTGTTTCAGAATAGTAAAGACATACTTTTTTATACGGTTTTAAATTACAATTTCGTCTTATTTTATACGTAGTCAATGCATCAGAATTCATCTTATAAAACCTTCTGGTATTTTAAAAAGTGTACATGGTAGAGTCGGTCTGTGATAAACAGGTTACAGCAGCTTCGGAGAAGCAGGAGTGGGAGTGAGGGTCATGCTGAGGGGAGTCCCGGGGCCCCGGACTTGCAGCTGGCGTCTCGAGGGAGCCCTGCGCCGACCAGGCCCAGGATGCGCGTCCAGCAACCGCCAGCGAGCCCAGCCCCCAAGCCCAGGTGGGCCGGGCCAGCTCGGGAGTGAGAGCCCACCCTGGACAGAGAAGGCGAAGCCGAAGGAAGGACATCCTCCCTGCAGCTGGGCAGCCCGAGGGGCGGCACTCACGCACGGGAGCTTCCAGCAGAGGAGAGGACAGACCGACACAGCACCAGACGGCCCGACAGCCCAGCGGCCGAGGCCGCAGCAAGGCCGCCCGCGGTGGACGCTCCCGCCCCGCTGCCCAAGGGGACACTGGCTGTGGCCACCATACCGCCCGGCAGCGGGGCGTCACAGCCAGTCCACGAGGCTGCAACCAGGGTCTCCACGAGACACGTGAGCGCAGCGGGCTCTGAAGGCCGGGCCCCGCCGGACTCCTGACCCCCATGCCAGTGTCCACTGAAACGGCTTCTTCCCAGCCCCAGTCCTGGTTTGCTGGCAGCAGTGGAGACGCCTGTCAATACTCCTGACACCGGAGTCCAGCTGCTGGCTTACAGGGCGGATGACATCAGCTTTCTAGGGGCCCTGTCAGCTCTGGGGTCCCACGAACGCATTAAATGTGACATAGTGAGTCACCGTGGAGCTCGAATTAGAAGCCGCATGCCCTGGCTTTCCAGCGCATTACTAGGATACTGAAGCAGGCCGGAATCCTAACATGATGCCACGAGGATACAGTACTATAATTTAGAGCATCAGTGATATACTCCAAATTAGAGCTCTAAAAGAAGACACCTGGACGTCAGCACGTCGAGTGGGGCAAGTCAACAGCTCTGCAGCCCCAGTGCAAATGTAAAGCGAACGGGAAACCCCACAGACTATTTCTGTACGACTTCTCTGTGTCTGCAGATGACCCAAGACCCCAAGTTTCGTTTTCGGTTTACACAGTGAAAGGTTACTATTACATTCTGACCTGTAAATTGTATCTCCCTGTGAACACCCTCTCATCTCACTGGGTCCCGCTGCAGTCAGGACCTGAGTTTCTCTATTTGGTGACTCACACCTGGTTACTGCTTAGTTTATGCTTGGTTTCATAACCCACTGGGGGTAGCGACGTATCAGAGGAGTCCGCTGGGCTTCTGCTGCCTGGCCCAGCATCTGTACAGCTGTTCCTAGTCAGTAAGCACGTCGAGGTCTCGCTATATAATGCCGACAAGGAGAAGAGCGTTCACACACTCAACGCGACGGGCGCTTCCGTTAGTCTTCTAATGTCAGTGCTTAGCGCTGGGCAGGATTCTCTCTGGTGATGTAAAATGTAACATTTCTGAACAGACTTACAAGCCAGCAGCCACAAAGGGGGGACACGAACGTGCAGAACTGGCCGCCACGCGCTCGGCACCTCAGTGGAGGCCGCCACGACGCCCACGGCGACCGGAGGGTCCCCCTGCGGCTTCGAGCTTTGCCACCTGGCCCTGGAGTGCAGCGGGGCTGGGGGAAAGCGGGTCAGCATTCGGACCGTTCCCTCTGTATGTCTGAAATAAACTAGAGGTGTTCTTTTCAGAAGGCTCTGAGGGCTCACTTACATCCAGTGATACTGAACGTCGAAATCAGAGGAAGGAAAATTTCTAAGGAATGGGCAGTTTGACTCTATTTTCTTCCTGAGGACGTTTAAGCGATTAGACCAAACACACGTCTTGAAAGCATGATGCCTCCCCTACAGCAAAATGAACAGCACGGCTGCCGAGGGTGGAGACTCGCCAGGCGGTCGGAGCACAGTGGGGAGTGGAGGCTGTGCCGGCCAAGGCCTCCCCTGGAGCCCCGTGCAGACCCGCTGGGCACAGTCCACTCGGTGTCCCCCGTGACGGAGCTGAACGTCCAGTGACGGAGCTGGACAACAGCGTGGCGAGCCTGTGAATGGCCTCGGGTCGCCCCCGCTGGCCGCCTGGGCCTCTGCGGCCACACGCCACCAGCCGTCCTCCAGCCTCGCCGGGGCTGCCTGCCGGCTCCCCGTCACCTTCCCCCAAACCCCCCGCTCTCTCCGCTGTGGCTCCCCCTCCCGCCACGCTGCCATGTCCCCCACCCGGGCCTCCAGCAGCCCCGAGACCCCCGATGCCTGCTGTGCTCACTGCTCTACCCTCAGGAACCAGCGCAAGACATTCCTTCAATCAGCGAGAACTAACACTCGCTGATTTAAGGTGATTTAACAGTGGCAAGTTCAACGGGACACTGAACACAGGTGTGAAAACACAGCCGGAGCAGTTTTTGGGTGCTGGCTTGTGTGAGGCAGTCTCCTAGGACCCGGGAAGAGATGGGGATGAAGCGCTAGTCCAGTGTGATCTGGGCTTCGAGCGTAAGAAACCTGATTCTCGCCCTGGGATTACTAGTTCACCTCTAACCATTTCTTAGCGTGCAAAGTGCCCGTCACCCGAATGAAGCTCCAAGGCTTGCTGTTCCGTGGCTTTACACGGTCACATCCACGGTTGTTTTGGGTGATGCAGTTGTTCAAATCTTTGGCTTCTGTTTAAACAGAGTGCTCGTTTTCTCACGATTGAGTTTTGGGAGTTCTTCATCTATGTTGGTCACTAGTCATTTATCAGATATGTATTTTGCAAACATATCCTACAAACCTGTGCCTTGCCTTCATTTTCTTAACAATGTCTGTCGAAGAACGTAGGATTTTTACCTTTAAGTCTAGTTTATCAATTCTTTTCTTATACAATTTGTACTGTTTGTGACCTACAAAATCGTTGCCTAACTAACTCAAGCCTACAAAGGTTTTCTTCTAGAAATTTTATACTTTTGGTTTTTCATTTAGGTCTATGACCAATTTGAGTTAATTTTTATAGGAGTGAGAGAGATTAGTTTAGGCTCTTTCTGCATATGGCTGTTCAAATGTTCTGGGTCCCCTAGAGAAATGGAAATAAAAACAAAAATAAACAAATGGGACCTAATGAAACTTAACAGCTTTTGCACAGCAAAGGAAACCATAAACAAGACGAAAAGACAACCGTCAGAATGAGAGAAAATATTTGCAAATGAAGCAACTGACAAAGGACTAATCTCCAAAATTTACAAGCAGCTCATGAAGCTCAACATCAAGAAAACAAACAACCCAATCCAAAAATGGGCCGAAGACCTAAACAGACATTTCTCCAAAGAAGACAGACAGACTCTGCCAACAAACACAGGAAAGGATTCTCAACATCACTAATCATTAGAGAAATGCAAATCAAAACTACAATGAGGTATCATCTCACACCGGTCAGAATGGCCATCATGAAAAAATCTACAAACTGTAAATGCTGGAGAGGGTGTGGAGAAAAGGGAACCCTCTTGCACTCCTGGTGGGAATGTAAATTGATACAGCCACTGTGGTGAACAGTATGGAGGTTCCTTAAAAAACTAAAAAGAGAACTACCATACGACCCAGCAATCCCACTACTGGGCATATACCCTGAGAAAACCATAATTCAAAAAGAGTCACAATGCTCATTGCAGCTCTACTTACAATAGCCAGGACATGGAAGCAACCTAAGTGTCCATCGACAGATGAATGGATAAAGAAGATGTGGCACATACATACAATGGAATATTACTCAGCCATACAAAGAAACAAAACTGAGTTATTTGTAGTGAGGTGGATGGACCTAGAGTCTGTCATACAGAGCGAAGTACGTCAGAAAGAGAAAAACAAATACCATATGCTAACACATATATATGGCATCTAAAAAGAAAAAAAATGGTCATGAAAAACCTAGGGGCAAGACGGGAATAAAGACGCAGACCTACTAGGGAATGGACTTGAGGATACGGGGAGGGGGAAGGGTAAGCTGTGACAAAGCGAGAGAGAAGCATGGACATATATACACTACCAAACGTAAGGTAGATAGCTAGTGGGAAGCAGCCGCATAGCACAGGGAGATCAGCTCGGTGCTTTGTGACTGCCTGGAGGGGTGGGATAGGGAGGGTGGGAGGGAGGGAGATGCAAGAGGGAGGGGATATGGGAACATATGTCTATGTATAACTGATTCACTTTGTTATAAAGCAGAAACTAACACACCATTGTAAAGCAACTATACTCCAATAAAGATGTTTAAAAATATGTTCTGGGTCCCATTTATTTAAATAATCATCCTTTCTGCATTGGATTTCCTTGGCATCTGTATAAAAAATCAACTGACATCTTGGTAACAAACTGACATCTTGGTAACAGAAAGTCTTCCAATCCACGTGCACAATATGGTTCTCATATATAGACTGTCCTTGAGTTTTCTTCGTTGTCTTACACTTCCCAGCACACAAATCCTACACCTACTTCGTTAGATATAGCCTTAAGCATCTCATGGGTTTTTTGGTGCTTTAGAAATGGTACATTTTTAAATGTCGGTTTCTAATTGCTCATTGCTAGTGCACACAAGCATGAGTGATTTGTGTATGTGGCTATCATAATGTGCAACTTTGGTAAACTCACTTATTAAATCTTAGTAGAGAGTTAAAGTTTTGGTAGAGCCTTTGGGATTTTATATGGAGACAATCATATCACCTATTAAAACAAGAGACAGTTTTGTTTCTTCCTCTTTTCTGGTCTACCGAGGTTTTATGCTGTTCTTTAGATGCCATTTTGCTAATATATATTTTTCCTGAACATGGTTATTTAATGAGGTTTTCAAAAATAATAGCATTTGGGCTGTGTTTTAATATACTCTCATAAAAATTTAAGCTCATCTATTATACACTCTTCATATGTGTAATTTTATGTGTGTATTCTTAGTCTGCATTCACTGTTTTGTATTATTTACTATTTTTGCCCACAGTTTTTCCATTTTATTTACTTTTCAAAGGATCAGCTTTTGAATTTACTGCTTATTCAATCAGTATAAGTATCATCTGCTCATGTGGACATTTGTGTGCAAGAATCAGCTAAAGTTTATGACAAACCATGAGTGGATGACTTAAAAACAGAAGCGCGTCCCACCCTTAACAGCACTGCTTTTGATTTACTCTAATGTATGCAGTGTGCTGTGGATTTAAATTCACTTTATCGTGTCTGCTTATTGAAGCAGGACTCAATCAGTATATTCAATCAGTATATATCCAACTTTTACGTTTTCCTTTATCTTTTCTTTCTCTTACTTTCCTTTGGTCTTGCCTTTTTCTTCTAAACGTTTTAGTTGGACGCCAACCTCATTTGTTTCGTTTCTTTTTACCAGTGCACAGCCCCGGTTTGATTTGCAAGGCACTGCCTAACACATAAGCCGGTGGAGGTGGAGTTTCCATCTGCTGACGGCTCCCGGGAGGTGGTGTCTTAGCGGGAGACTCTCGGTGTTCGCATGGAGGCTGCTTCTGACCACTGGCTTCCCCTGACCACGGTCCCTCTTGGGATGTTATCCCCGTATTGGGTCAGATTGCCGCTACATGGGGTCCTTCTAACAGAACAAGAAAGCTGCTGGGGGCAGGTGGAATTTTTAGGTCTCTGACTCAGAATTCATCTCAGGAGCAGTTAACACACTGCTGCTTGCTTTCCCCATTGGTGTGGCCCTCCCAGTGGAAGGGGCAGAGGAGGTGCCACCTCTTCCTGTTTCCTTTGGATGCTTTCAGTGGTGGTACAGGCCATGTAAGAATGACTATTTCTCTAACTTAGCTTTAAGACATTTCTAACAATGTGATTATTGACAATAATACAAAGGTCAAAATAATTAAAATGTGAGTGTAAAAATTACATATCTAAGTGGGAGCCTAAGCTAAATCTCATCCAGAGGCCACGTCAGCAACACACTTGGGTAATTGCTGTCACAGGCAATTGGTTTATGCTTTCACACTTCTCCATGCTAAGTAACTCGTGCAGGGCAAGATTTTATTATTAATTTTCTCTACAATTCCATTATTCAGAAATTTCTGTTCTATCATTCTTTTTTTAACCAAAGTTTCCTTTTTTCTCCCTTTTTACATTTATTTTATTTTTTTATTCAGTTTTTGCTGCGTTGGTCTCCGCTGCTGCGCGTGAGCCCTCTCTAGTTGTGGCGAGCAGGGGCTGCTCTTCGTTGCGGTGCACGGGCCTCCCATTGCGGTGGCCTCTCTCCTTGCAGAGCACAGGCTCTAGGCACACAGGCCTTAGCAGCTGTGGCTTGTGGGCTCTAGAGCGCAGGCTCCATAGTTGTGGTGCCCGGGCTTAGTTGTTCCGCGGCATGTGGGATCTTCCCGGACGAGGGCTCAAACCTGTGTCCCCTGCATTGGCAGGCGGATTCTTAAGCACTGCGCCACCATGGAAGCCCTGTGCTATCATTCTTGAAAAGCTTGGGAGAAGTTTCCTTTACCATATTAGCAATTACACCCGCATAGCTGCCAGCTTTACTCCAGGGACACATTTATTATTATTATTATTTTTTGCGGTACGCAGGCCTCTCACTGTTGTGGCCTCTCCCATTGCGGAGCACAGGCTCTGGACGCGCAGGCTCAGCGGCTATGGCTCACGGGCCCAGCCGCTCCGCGGCATGTGGGATCTTCCCGGACCGGGGCACGAACCCGTGTCCCCTGCATCGGCAGGCGGACTCTCAACCACTGCGCCACCAGGGAAGCCCCCAGGGACATATTTTTTACCGTGTACTTTATAAATCATAATTCGATCACTGACATGTCTTCATTTTCAATTGTGGTACTACCATCACTGTTATAATTTAATAGAATTATGAACATAACGTGAACCTGATCGCCTGGAAAAGCTGCCAGTCAATACTCATGGCAGGCCGTGTGGTTCGCGTGCTGTCCCGCTCCTGAAGGTCACGGACGGGGGCTCACGTCGCAGACAGGGACCTGCTCCCCACAGACATGCTGACGCCACACCACAGCGAGTCCTGCTTCAATAAGCAGACATGATAAAGTGAATTTAAATCCACAGCACACTGCATACATTAGAGCAAATCAAAAGCAGTGCTGTTAAGGGTGGGACGCGCTTCTGTTTTTAAGCCATCCACTCATGGTTTGTCATAAACTTTAGCTGATTCTTGCACACAAATGTCCACATGAGCAGATGATACCTACACCTTGAAATAATACTTAATATAGAAATTACATATGTGAGGGACATGGCCACAGAGGAGAAAGGATGTTACCAACAGACAGCAAGTTTACAGGCTTAAGAGTCACTGAAAATCACGGCCAATCAATCTTTCGGAACCAACGTGGGCAGGGGTCTTGGGGTTGCGTCGCACTGGCCTAGCTCGCCCGAGGTGCTGCCCCTGAGCTGACTCGGTGGTGCCTGCTGGTGACGCTGGCTCCGTCTCAGCTTCCTGAAGCTGCACTGGACACACAGCTCACGAGGGCTGGATTTTAACTTTGTCCAGGAATTTCCAGGAACATTTAAAGTTTGCTAAGCTGGAGTCTGCTATGCTGAGGCTGCAAAGTGACAGGCAAGTGAAACTTTCTACGCTCTTGGAGAAAATGAAATATTGATCACTTATCAAAAGAAACAGCGACCGGGGCCTAAGTAGGCTGCAGGTTCTGAATCCGAAATCACCCCTCCCGCTCTGACGCTCCAGCACCCACTGCAGGTGACAGCTCCGAACACACACGTCACTGCAAAGTGCCCAGTGACCACGCCTCAGAAAGCCTTTACCAGCTTCAATTCCCCAGAATTCCAGTATCTGTATAATAAAATGCATTTGTGCACACGCAGGGTAAGGTAGGAGAGCCTCTCTGTTTTCAGGAAAGTGAAAATGAAGAATTGCTGCAAGATCAGAGACTCAAAAACCAGCACGTTCTACTCAATAAGTCACATTCTTTCTGAAAACTAAGATGAGATGACACAAGAGCCATAAGCAAACAGGGAAAATAAGAGAATAGTGTTGCTGCAGAGTGTGCAAAGCCAGTTAAGTCTCCTAAACGGAATAGGCTGCTTATTAACCGTACACGTTGGGATAGGTCAAGGCTGAGGGCAAACAGAGAACATCAACCGAGCCATTTCCCTGAAAAAAGCTCCAGGGTGCAATATTCTAAGCACTTTATTCAATAAAAAATGCTTTTAAAACAGTACTCTGGTGATTGGGAAACACCGCCATCATCCGTCAACCTAACGCAGCGAAGTTCAATAAGCGAAATAATGAACCGTTCAGATGATTTTCCTCGGGCTCTGGGGACCTGCAAACACTGCATCGACAGAGTGCTTTAAAAATTATGATGAAGTTGAGTCTTTTCATTTTTAGATGTAAAGCACGTGTTAGGGATTTCTTAAAGGCTATTTAATGCTTTGCACTTTTAATCATGGTCCAATTTCCAAAGTGGGAAGAAAGTTTGAAGTAAAAATTTAAACATAAGATTAGCAGTTTCTATCTAGTTCTGGGAATCTTGGAATCAGTGAAACCCTCTCTACTGTGAAGTCCTGCTTTAAGATTTCAAAAGAACCTAAAGATAAAAAAATCCCAGGTATTTTCAACAAAATTTTTATTTACTTTTGGGAGGTAATAAGGTAAATACGTAATACAGGATTTTTGAAACTTCCAATAAAATTTTCCTTGGGAAACATCTGTGGTCTAAGTTCCCCATGCTCAGGACGGGACAAGCACACGTTCCAGTATGTAATCACGTGGAACTTGAGAGAATCTCTAGAATGCTAGACTATGAAAAACAATGTGCTTAACCCTTCCTTTGTAAGAAAAAGCGGTGGTGCATGTCCTCTCGAAGAGCGTCACCGGGACCCGGTACCTGTCTCAAGGCCGACAGGGCGCGGCAGGATGACAGGTGCAGCTCCTGTGCATCCTAACCACCCACCCCATCAGCCGAGGCCGCCACATCTGCTGGGACCACTGAGCTGTGCACGTCCTCCTAGGTTCCCCGTCACCCAGTAAAAACATCTGGTACACACACACGATTCCAAAAGTCATACTGAGCTGTGGCTGCAGAGAGATTCTCACACACCTATTGGTTAACATAATCTATAAAACAGAGCAGTGGTGATGATGAAGGGGACCTTGAGCTCCCGCCCACCGCGTAACTGACCTGGGACGTGGCGCCTGGAATATGCGCCCTGAAGACAGCGGGGTGCTTCCACACCCCCTGCTTTCCCCTCTGTACAGTGACTAAGCTACCCTGTGGAGCGACTCAGCAACTGACCACACCGCAGGCAGCCCCAGTTTCCACGGGCTCTCCTAACGCTTCCTGGGAAGAGAGGCATGGTGTCTCACAAAAAGGAAAAGCATCTAACTCCGAGACACCACCCGGCTAAATCACAGGGACAGCTCCTCCCGGACCAGCTGGGGATGCAGTGACGGGGATGCGGTACCGAGGCCCCGTGTCGATGAGGTTCATCTCAGGTCACCACCACACCTTCCGGCCCCGCTCCAATCGGATCAGCAGTGCCGTCCCACCACCTCCCAGGCCTGGGGTTCCGTCTGCCACGATGCACAGAGCCCAGGTCCCAGAAGACGGAATGAAAGCACAGACTCTGCACATGACAGAAGCACCGCGTGGCTGGGACACGTCACACAGCGTGGACGAAAAGTCAGAGGGCATTGGGAGGGCAAAGCTGGCGAGGGCCATAGTCACTTGAGATCAGGTGCAGAGCTGCTGCTTTTCCTTCAGCTTTTTCATTCTTTCTGGTTGAATACCAAAATTCTGACTCATTATAAAAGCAGTTAAGTTTACTGTAACCGCTTCAAATAATAAACAAACAGTGCTTGGAAAACAGAACGTCCCCGTCACCCCCGTCACAGGGGTGAACCCAGCCCACTAGCTGCTCGAGACCAAGACGAGTGTTGGCATCGGGCAGAACTGGACACAGGCCGGGGCAGAGGTCAGGCCTGTGGGCACCACGCGAGCGGCCAGACTTGAGGGCCTCATATCTGGAAATCACCATGAGGCCCAGGCCCACTTCGTAGAGCGGGAAGGTGTCAGGCACGGGGCAGGCACCACGGGCTCTGGAGCAGACGGCTGCCAGCAAGAGAGTGCCAGGGACAGTGGCACAGCTGCGCGCAGGAGCCCTGGAGAGTGAACTGGGGGAGGGAGGCCGGTCCTGCGGTGTGGCGCCAGGGGGCTGGGCCTGGAGAGATGTCCTCAAGGCAGGTGCCCTTGCCTCCTAACTCTGGGCACCAAGACTGGAGGCGTGACCCCGAGGTCACAGCAGTGGTGACAACCACAGAGAAAAGAGGAAACGCTGAGTTTCAGTGGGGATGAAGGACCAAGTGGGAATGTTCTCAGCTTTCCATGTTGGAAAAAAACCAAACTTTCATCTTTTTGGCTGTTTTTTCACCACCTATAAGCTCTGACATGACTAACAACATGTTATAATTTCTAAATTGACAAAACAAAGGTGGTGCTGGGAAAACTGGACAGCTGCATGCAAAAGAATGAAATTAGAACATTCTCTAACACCACATACAAAAAAGAAACTCAAACTGATTAAAGATCTAAATGTAAGACCAAAACCCATAAAACTCCTAGAAGAAAGCATAGGCAGAACTCTCTCTGACATAAATCGTAGCAGTATTTTTTTAGATGTCTCCTAAAGCAAAGGGATTGAGAGGAAAAATAAACAAATGGGACCTAATTAAGCTTAAAAGTTTTTGCACAGCAAAGGAAACCATCAGCAAAACGAAACAAGCTATTGAATGGGAGAAAATATTTGCAAGTGATACGACCGATAAGGAGTTAACATCCAAAACATATAAACAGCTCATACAACTCCACATCAAAAGACAAACAACCTGATTAAAAAATGGGCAGAAGACCTGAACAGACATTTCTCCAAAGGAGACATACAGATGGCCAACAGGCACATGAAAAGATGCTCAACATCGCTAATTATTAGAGAAATGCCAATCAAAACCACGATCAGACAACACCTCACAGCGGTCGGAATGGCTATCATCAAAAAGACAAGAAATAACAAACGTTGGCAAGGATGTGGAGAAAGGGGAACTCTTGTGCACTGTTGGCGGGAGTGTAACTTGGTGCAGCCACTGTGGAAAACAGTATGGAGGTTCCTCAGAAAACTAAGAATAGAACTACCATATGACCCAGCAATTTCACTCCTGGCTATATATCTGAAAAAAACGAAGACACCAATTCAAAAAGATACATACACCCCAGTGTTTGTAGCAGCATTATTTACAATTGCCAAGATATGGAAGCAACCTAAGTGTCCATCAGCAGGATAAAGAATGGATAAAGAAGATGTGGTATATATATACAATGGGATACTATGCAGCCATAAAAAAAGAATAAAATTTTGCCATTTGCAGCAACGTGGATGGACTTGGAGGGTGTTATGCTAAGTGAAATAAGTCAGACTGAGAAAGACAAATACTGTTATGATACCACTTACACGTGGGAAATCTAAAGAATACAACAAACTAGGAAATATAACAAAAAACAGACTCACAGATATAGAGAACAAACTAGTGGTTACCAGTGTGGGGAGGGATAGGGGATGACAAGATGGGGGAGGGGAGTACGAGGTACAAAATATCATGTATAAAATAAGCTACAAGGATATATTGTACAACACGGGGAATACAGCCAATCTTTTTTAAAAAATAATCTTTTATTTATTTATCTATTTTTGGCTGCACTGGGTCTTCCTTGCTGCACACGGGCTTTCTCTAGTTGCGGCGAGCAGGGGCTACTCTTCGTTGCGGTGCATGGGCTTCTCGTTGTGGTGGCTTCTCTTGTTGCAGAGCATGGGCTGTAGGCACGCGGGCTTCAGTAGTTGTGGTGCGTGGGCTCAGTAGTTGTGGCTCATGGGCTCTAGAGCACAGGCTCAGTAGTTGTGGCGCACGGGCTTAGAGGCTCTGAGGCATGTGGGATCTTCCCAGAGCAGGGCTCGAACCCGTGTCCCCTGCATTGGCAGGTGGATTCTTAACCACTGCGCCACTAGGGAAGAAACCCAGCCAATCTCTTACAATAACTATAAAAGGAGTATAACCTTTAAAAATTGTGAATCACTAACTATCCTGTACACCTGTAACTTACATGACATTGTACATCAGCTCTACTTCAATTAAAAAAGAAAAGGAAATACCTATGTGACTAAAGCTTCAAAAGTAAATTTGCTCTCGAACAATAAAGCTGTGTTAGGAGCTGGTAAATGCCCTGAGCCTGCTGGTGCACTCAGGGTTTATCATTAGGGAGCGAGAATGCCGTAGCTGGGCCCCTGCGCTCTGCACCCTGAGACTGTCAGGGGCGCTGCTGACAGCACTGGGCCTCACCTCATATCCTGAAAGCACGTCAAAAGGAAAGATTTACAAGACTCAGTGCTTCTCAGTTGTGGGTGCAACTTACTGGATTTTCAGAATGGAGAAACGTCAGTCCCACCAGGCCTGCTGGAAAATCAGCACTTCTAGAACTGAGGATGTGTATAGAGAACGGCAAGTATGAAAAAAACAAAACAAAGCTAGTAGTCCACGGGATGTGTAGACAGGGTTAAGAACCCGTGCCGGTGGTCCACCTGTAGCCCCCAGGGGTCTGCAGACGAGGCCGTGCGGGCACTTTTGGGAACGAGAGTACTGTCATGGAAACCAGAGGAGGGACACCGCCGGCTGTTGCCGAGCAGGAAGGCTGCACAGCACAGAGGAGCCTGCCCGTGGGCAGCAGAGGGGCCCCTCCTGGACGCAGAGCCAGGGGTTGCGGGAGTGCTGTCAGGGAGGAAGGACCCTTCTCTTGGGAAATAAACTTGTTAATGGGATCGGCAGGGTCCTCTCTTGAAGACATTAGGTCAGAGTTCTTAAAACCTTTGATTGAAGGCATTTTTTGAGAGGTTACTTACTTATATGATCCAGTTTTACAAGCTATTTGAAGAAGTCTGATGACTTTACAGAATTATCAGAACCCTGAGTACAAAGGGTAGATGAGAAAACTATACATAAAGTACACTAAGGGGGCTTCCCTGGTGGCGCAGTGGTTGAGAGTCCGCCTGCCGATGCAGGGCACACGGGTTCGTGCCCCGGTCCGGGAAGATCCCACATGCCGCAGAGCGGTTGGGCCCCTGAGCCATGGCTGCTGAGCCTGCGCGTCCGGAGCCTGTGCTCCGCAACGGGAGAGGCCACAACAGTGAGAGGCCCGCGTATTGGGGGGGGAAAAAAAAAAAAAAAGTACACTAAGATTGTACAGGAAGTGGACAAATTAATTTAATAATAATTTTTATCAACCTAAAAATCAAAGAATGACTGATGTAAAGTCAGAAATGACTCATTTATCACACTTAAGATATTACCATTTCTGTCTTCTGTAGATTTTTGAAATTATTTACATCCTAATTCTGTTTTGAAACACATACATCGTATCTAAATTCTGGCAAAAATAACTGGAAATTTAACGTGCAAATCTGAAGATTCACTTGGAGAGAAGAGGACACGGGAGGGTGCAGCCTGCAGACCTTACGGAGTCAGTAAGCTCCCTGAGTCCGCTCACGGCTTTCCTGGAACTGACTCGAGGCTGTTCTGGGACGTGTGGGCACAACAACGCAAGGCCTGGGTCAGGGCAGGGGTCCCACCAGGAGGGAGCTGGCCAGATTTCTGGCCTGTGGCGAACGCCCGCACTGAAAACCACCGTCAAGCCCCCTCCTCACCCCCCAAGAAACTCCTCAGGCCCGGAGCCTGATGAGCCCTCGGAGAGGCGCCGTCTGCACCCCGAGGACCCGTCGGGAATGGGCCGCTCGGCCCGACTGACCTCATCGGGGCTGGAGGCCTGGTAGGTGCGGTTGTCGTCGCTGAAATCCTGGTCGGCCTCGGCGAACTCGGTCTCCCCGGCTGCGCCGCGGGCCTCGTACACGGGGGTCACATTGTGACACAGGGCGACAGCCTTCACGGCCTCGTGGACCCGGCTGCTCACGCTTTTCCTGACCTTGGGCGCTGAGGACTGGGCTTTTCTTGGGGGTGTTGAACTGGCGTTGTTTCCACTGGTCTGAGACTGCGTCTGTCAAACACAGCACGCCAAAGAATTAGAGACAGCAGAGCCGATGCTGGGATGAGTAACACGCATGACTTTGATGGGCTGCTTAGCCTTAGCCAGGAGGAAGTAGACCAGCTCGAGACGATTACCTCTGCCATGCGCCCCACTGGGGTGACAAGTTACCCTTTTATCCTCGTACTACAAAGTGCTTTGACATTTCCCAGTCGTCGAGTAACCAAAATATTTGCTATAATACTCAAAATCTCACCATCTCCTTTGAGTAGATTCACTGTAACCATGGCATGAATTTGCTAAGTCCTTTCTAAAAGCAAAGTTAAAACCAGAATGGAATAGGATACTCACAAAATTTCTCTTTAAAAACTGCTGGGCATAAAATGGTATACAGCTGGGCTTCCCTGGTGGTACAGTGGTTAAGAACCTGCTTGCCAATGCAGGGGCACGGGTTCGAGCCCTGGTCTGGGAAGATCCCACGTGCCACGGAGCAACTAAGCCCATGCGCCACAACCACTGAGCCTACGCTCTAGAGCCTGCGAGCCACAACTACTGAAGCCCGCGTGCCACAACTGCTAAGCCCACATGCCACAACTACTGAGCCCGCAAGCCACAACTACTGAACCTGTGCGCCTAGAGCCCGTGCTCTGCAATAAGAGAAGCCACCACAATGAGAAGCCTGCGCACCGCAATGACGAGCAGCCCCCACTCGCTGCAACTAGAGAAAGCCCGCGCACAGCAACGAAGACCCAACGCAGCCAAAAATAAATAAATAAAAACCAAAAAAACAAGCATTTATTAAAAAAAAAAGTATAAAGCTAAAAGCAGGAAAACATGATTATGAACGTTCCCTTAATACTATGAACTCATCCAGCTTTGCAACAGTCTCTGAAGTTAGAGTGTCTGGTTTGTAGATAATAATCATCAGATACAACAATCACCGCTGTGGGAGGAAAAGCAACCCTCCCGTCATATTTCAAAACTGTTCCCTTGAAGCCACGACCCACTCCTCCGGATGTGCCTGACAGCTCTGGACAGATGTCTCCGCTGGCGTTCACCTGGTGGGGGAGGGCCTGGGAGGACCCCAACCCCAAGGCCCATCAGACACTTCAGACCTCAGGGGAGCTCCCGACAACCCTTAGAAAGCTAGGCCCCTGCTTCTGGGCAGCTGTGCAGAGCCCATCAAATCACAGTGCCGGCTAATGAGGGGCAGCTCCTCTGCTCAGCTGGTGCCCCTTCCAGCCCGCGCCTCCGACCCACGCCTGCGTCCTGCCTGCCCCGCCGCTAGCGCAGCCGAGCAATGCAGCGGCCTCTTCCTGCTGAATGTGCCGTGTTTACTGACGGCTGTATTGTTTCACTCCACACAAATTCCATTCACGACCATGTCCTCATCACCAAATGCTTCCAGTGGGTAAACATGATCGGGTTACACAAGATCTGTGTTACGTTACTGTGGACCTAGCAGACAATTATCATCTTAAACATGAACCGTAAGGAATAAAATCAGTTTCGCGTGAAAGGACTGTCTGCCTAGCTAACCAACACACAGCTTTTGGTAAAAAGATTTTTAAATTCTTAGAGGGAGTTATATTCGCTGTATTTATATGACTCATCTTTTCTGCTTTTAATGTTTTTTCTAGTAAAATAACTTATTTGGAATTACTAAAATCATATTCATGGGTAATATAAATTCATATTTTTTAAAACAGATGTTACCTGGTACTATTTAATCTAGACATAGATTACAAGAAGGGAAGTCGTATTCCTTCCCCTTTAAAGTATTCTATTAATAAATATTCTAGGTTACAAAATACTCTGTATTAAAACGAATGACATCCAAATTAATAAAATGCTTGGTTTTAAGTGTTCATGCACGTATGTGTGCTTCTGGGCACGTATGACCACACATATAATAAATACATACTCATATAAGATTGTTTTCATTTGACAGCATCTCAAAGGTAAAGTACATGCCAGACTGGTGCACATTACAGAAAAAAGAGACGGTTTTCACAAAACTGAATATAAAGCTGACAGCATACAAGGAAGAAGTGCAGAGGGCAAGGGTAATTCAGTCCAGTCTTCGTGAAATCAAGTGGGAAACAAAGGCCTGCAAACAAGAACCTGCCGGCCTCGGCAGGTGAGGGCGCTGGTGCAGCCCAGGGAGCCTGGTGGCAGCAGGGAGACATCACAGCCCGTGAGTGCTCTGTGCGTGCCAACCCCACACACCTCGCTCAGCTTCTCAGGAGAGAAAAGGCCTCAGGAAGTGGTCCTGAATCGATGCCCCGGGATGGCTGGGTTTGATGACACCGAATCAGTGACTGCAAGTTATACAATGGGTAAGAAGAAACCCAGTGACTGAAACACAAGCCCTACTTGGGAAAGGGCCGTGGAAACCACACAGCCGAAAATAAACTGGAAGGTGGCTTATGTCCTCACCGCTCCATGGTCTTCGCCTGACCTGGGCACCCAGCGGACCTGACACACCTAACGTCGGGAGCCTGAAAGGTTGGGAGGATCCCAGCCCAGACGCCCTGGCAGAGAACGGATGCTGTAACCACCAGGCTGCGCCCTCACGTGAAAGAAACAATTCCTCTTCCTGTAGAAGCTCCGGTGAAAAAGACAAGATTGAGGTTTTGTCTTAAAAAAACAAAAAAAAACAACAACAAAAAACCCCTGTCCTTATCGATGAGAGATACCGACTACATATTTACAGATGAACTAATGTGATATTATATTCAAGTTTCACCTCAAAATAACAATCTGAAGGACAATGGCTATGATGAAACAGGATCAGCTGCGCGCTGATAATCGTGGAAGTTGAAGGGCAGAAAAATTACGGTTCCTACTTTTGTTTACTGGAAAGGTTAAAAATATGTACCTTTAAAAAATATGAGAAAGCCTTATTAATTATGAGGAAAAACAGAGGGATTGTTAAGAAACATATCTGACGCAGGATTCCACTCGATACTCTTAAAAATACTATGTTTACTGAGTGATTTATATAAATAATCCACTAAGAAAATTTAATAAGTATAAACAATTTAAGGTCGTTAAGCCTACGGTTACACAATACAGAAATTTTAATTTAAAATTAGTCCAAAATCTGTTTCTTGATTTATAAACGAATGATGAGTAATGCCTCAGCATCATCAGAGAAGGTGCCACGCTGCAGGTCAAGCAGGTAACAGGCTCCGTGTCACTCAGCAGCACCGGGTACTTTTGCCAGAAGATCCCCTGCAGGACTGAACCGGCTCACCTGTGAGTAGGAATTCATGAGCTGGTTCTGGATCTCATCCATCGTGTCCGTCCCGTAAGACACGGTGCCCAGATGCAGCCGCTTAAATACCATCTCGTTCCGGGTGAGGGTTCCTAGGACAGAAGCAGCAAGGACACCGTCAACTCGGGTGGCCCATCAGGCAGATCGAGGCCGCACCCCACACGCCCCACGCCCAGGGCTGGATGCGCTCTGCACCTGTGAACACGCTGCTCGGCCACACAAAGTGTCCTCCAGCGTCACCTGCACTATGCTTTCATTTCACTAGTGAGGACCAGAGCTTTCTTCCTGGAACGTCAGGTTCCCCTTTCAGTAACTTTTAGTAACGGCAAGCGTTCTGGTTCTGTGGAGAAGGTCTGGACTCTGTCTTCCAGTTCTGAGTCACTCTCTTTGTAACTACACCCTAGAACGCTGCCTGAGAGACCAGTGCGTCGGTCCGTTTCAAATTAAGTCTATTTCGAAAAATTAAGTATTTTTCGTTGAACAGAAACAATGCATTTAGGCCTTGGCATCCACGTGTGTCGTACGGAGAGGAGGTGAGGAAGGAGAGGCGTTTTCTCTCCAGCTGGTCTCTAGCCTGTGAGCCCCGGTGCGGGCCCTCTGCATCTGCCCTGGCACTGCCCACCAACCCGGGCAGGTCAGTTTTAGGTTTCAGCTTCCATTCAAAAGATACACAACCAAATGCAGTGAAGTAACAGCAATGAACAGAGGGGCAGCAGAGGTAAGGCCGTGTATTTCAAAAACTTGGTGAACTTCCATTAAAAGTGGCACATAAGGGCTTCCCTGGTGGCGCAGTGGTTGAGAGTCCGCCTGCCGATGCAGGGGACGCGGGTTCGTGCCCCGGTCCGGGAAGATCCCACATGCCGCGGAGCGGCTGGGCCCGTGAGCCATGGCCGCTGAGCCTGCGCATCCAGAGCCTGTGCTCCGCAGCGGGAGAGGCCACAACCGTGAGGGGCCCGCGTACCGCCAAAAAAAAAAAAAAAAAAGTGGCGCATAAGTTCCCAGTGTTATTGATCTTGTGACCCTGACAGGAGACCCTAAACACCGTGCATCCAGCACTTAATATGAAAGCATACGCGCACACAGCCTCGGCTGCTCTGGTTTTACAGAAGGAGAGCCACACGCTGTGGTGCAGGGAGAACTCCCTGTAAACCCCGGCACCGCGTGCTACGAGCTGTCCCCCCCAACCCTGTCCCCGGGATTTCTGCACTTGTTTCAAAGCACAGAGAAGGGTCACCCACGGGCACTGACGTAGTTAAGGGTGTGAATATGAACAGAGAGCCACGCGGTCACAGTAAAAGTCGGACCTTTTACGTGTCTGTGAGACACCACAGTAACTAATTTTTGTTTTCCTTGGCCCACACAATGTTGAAAATATAATACAAACTGATTTCATATCTACCTGTGACTCCGCGCCCATTACTTAGGACTAGTGTTCAAAGCAAAACAGCTCATTTGACAGGACACCCCCCAGCACTCAGAGGTTATTTTAAAATAAAGGGAAAATCTATAATTTACAATGACTATTTAGAGATTGTTTTAGCAAACACTCCCTAAAGAGTGTATATAACATATTATCCAGGGTTTCATAAATTCCAAAGAGCAGCTACTGTCAGGGACGCTTGTCAGTTTCATAAATTCTGCCTTTTACAAAATTCTATGTAGCCCCTTTAATAAATGGCTCCTACGGTTCTTTGATTAACAGAATCAAAATTACATGAGAAGTGCAGTTTAAAGGGTTTTTGCTGGTTATGCCATCCTAATTAAATAAAGAATAACTAACTTAAATACTAGGGTATATTAAATAATATAGTTAGCAACAATTCAGCCTCCAAATGAAATAAGGAAGTTCTATAAATGCTTTATTTCAAAGATTTGATATGAAAACAACAGTTCTATCATTTTGACCTATGGTCAAAAGATAATGAAATTTTACACTGATTCCTATTAGAGTAAGTATGAAGTTTACCTCTATTACATGCGCCCAAATGGACAGTTCTCTGAGAAATGATCAAATACATTATTTAAATTAAAAATAGTTTACGTATCAGATTAACTGACATAACTGAAGAATTTCATATAGACTTTTTTTCTCTGATATACCTTGAACGTGAGGCAGTAGCTTACGATGGGGATGGTAAGTAGGCGCACACGCTAAACAGTTTATAAACAGGACTGTGGTTAACGACACTTCTTTTAACCTGACTTTTTATTACTAATAACTTAATCTGTGCAGCAAAGTTAAAGAACATTACAACAAACACCTGTACAGCTCCCACCAAGAATGAACTGTTATTTCTCTAGGTTTTTAAAACCACCTCGTACAGGTAAGAAAGACCCTAGATAAACAGGCCACAGTTCACCCGGCCTTGGAACATGGCCGCCATTCTCCAGACACACCAGCAGCTCTCACATCCCCACACGTCTCTAGTGAACTTGGAATTCAGTCATTCGTTGGGCTAAAGAACCCTCATGAGGCCTCACTCCATGCTGGGTTTTGGTGGGCCTCACGGAGATGCTTTAAGCTCTCAGGCCTCAGTGCTTGTCTGCAAACCAGAGAAATTACCACCGGTCCCGCATGGATATGGCGAAGAATAAATAAGCATATAAAGTGTCTGAGACACAAAGGCTGAGGGGAACCTGACGGCCAGGAAGAGGGGCTGCAGGAAGGCACCCATGCAGCCGCCCACGAGGACGGCGAGGACGCAGGCGAGGGGCTGGCGGGGGAGCTGAGGGAAAGCGGAGCACGGATGTGCCCGATCCCCAAGATCACGACGCATGTCGTGCCTCTGGGTTCTGGTTTCGTGCTGGACACCTGGCCGCGTGAGAGGGACTGGTCCCCGTGCTGGTGACGAGGTGCAGGGCGGCTGGCGTGTGCCGAGGTCTGGGTGGGAGTGAAAACTGTCAAGAAAAATAATCACAACATTAAAGCGAAACACACTTACATAACGTGAACGATCTCGTATTCATCATACCACAACTACAACTTTTGGAAGAAAATTCACGACAGAGGTGCACAGAACGAACCTTCTATCTCACACCGTGAAACCCACTTGAGGAAGCGAGAGGTGTTTGGGAGGAATAACGCTGTGCGTGTCAGCGATCGTGTGAGCGGACTCGGCGACGCACGCTACTGCTCGTGTGACGCCCGCGAGGCCCCCTCCTGGGACACGCCGTCCGGCCTGCCGAGTGGCTGGGCCCTCCAGCTGGAGCGTGCCACACGCTCACCTTGGACATCTACCCCTGACCCAGCACGCGCACAGTAAACGGCAGCAGCTACTTTCACAGTGATCTTCCCTGACTCTCACAGCAGCGCTGGAAGGAACGGCCGGGCTGTGGGACCGCATGTGTGCGGCCAGGACCTGGCGGCCGAGCGCAGGGACCGCTCCTGAGCTGCGTACTTCCTGCAGCGGAAGCCGCCAGGGGACATGCCTGGGCTCTGGCTACAAGAAACGCTAGAGGATCGCTATGTAATTATCGTTCCCCAGTTTAAAAAATAACAGCTAGTAGGGATATCACTGAAATGATGGCAAAAAGTAAGGTAAATGTGCTTTTCCATAAGACACATTCTAGTTGAAAGAACGAACACACGTTACACTTCTTCTCCGCAGTCTGCGCTCTTACCAGAGACCTTCCTCCCACTTGCCGACCCGAGAGCGAGCCGTTTCTTTCTGTTTCTCTCTTCCGTCTGAACGATTACAGGTACACACGGGGGCCAAGGAGGAACAGGAAAAACTTCACAAAGTTTCTGAGATGAAGCTTTTAATCTGATGTTAATATTCACACAGCTCTCCTGGAGGAATTGAAAACAAAAGGTTCTCCCGCCGAAGTGAATGACCTGACAGTTACAAATGTGATTATGGGCCAGTTCTACTCCAGCAGCCAAGGCGTGCCTGCTGCTCTACTGAGTAGGGGAGCTGATTCGCAGTGAAAAACGTGGCTGTGGAGGCCTCCCTGTCGACCACCCCTCCTTCCTGGAAACACGTGGAAACGCACCCTGGACACTCCCTTTCTTCTGTGTGTGTGCAAGTGCACACCGACAGCCGGAGTAAAGCAAAACGCGCAGGAAATTTCAACTACAAGTTTGAGGAACATGGAATGCCAGGGACTGGAGGTCAGGAATGTTATCTTCCTTCCCACCTTCTGCACTTGTTGACGGGAGCACCGCACACACACAAGTGGACAGAGCAGCGTCACGACAGGCCCGGCACCATCATCCCTTCCACAAGGGTCCCCGAGGGCCCCAGCCACTGCCCCGTCACAGCTGGAGCCAATCAGAAACATACCACCTCATCCACGAGCACGTCCGTGTTACGAATAAAAGAAGAGCTCTTAAAATAAACACAACCCCAACGCCATCACACCAGAAATGACCCTAACCTCTCAACATCACACGGCAGGCCGGTCCTGACTCCCAGCTGTCTTGTCTCCTGTGTGTCGGGCTTTTATACTGTGGTTTGAATATGGACCTGGTGAGGTCTCCCAAGCCTGACCCCCAGCTCTGTCCTCAGAAACTCCCCGAGGGCCTCAGTTGCCCACAGTCTGCACTTAGTGGCTTGTTGGCCCTGGGGCTGATTCACGCGTTTCCTCTAGGCCCGGGATTTGCTGTGACGGCGCTGGACAGAGGCTGCAGAGATGGCTCTGGAGCCCACTACGCACGCGGGGTGGACGGAGGGGGGCGGTTCTCTATCAGGGGCACGACACCTCCCCGCCGCCCCCCGCAGGTGGTCAGTCCCCAGGCCCGTAAATCCGTCCTGGGTTTAAAGTGGCATGCACCTGAATCAGATCCCCAGAGGTCACTGAAGACAAAAATCTGACACTCCCGAATGCTGCAGCCACGCGAGTGACAGGTATCTTCCACAGCCAAAGGCATGTGGTTCCAGTCGCTCCATTCACAGACGACTTCTAGGCGGGGAATCTGGGGCTGTAGAGTGGCTGCTGCTTTAACACCTTGATTAGCTGTACTGCAAGCGCTAAGGCTCCAGCGTCGACTGTGCTGCGTCACCTGGCCTGTTACTTCCTACCAGTCAGAGAAATCGCGAGAGTAATTCCACGTACGGACGAAGATCCCCTGGAAACAGGGCAGGCGGAGAGCCACCACAGACACATGCGAGCAGACGCTAACATGCTGAATATATTGTTGCACTTACACGTATAGTTTAAAATAATTTAAAAGGTAACTGAAGCCCAGGTTTGAACTATTGCTTTCTCCTTCTGGGTTATGTTTAAAAGCTTTCTGTTTGAGTAGATACCTGACAGTCCTTTATTCAGTTGCTTAATGGAGTTGGGGAGAATGAAATAGAAAACAAATTCAGAATGGCTTCTGAAAACTGAGCAAGTTAAAAAGATGACATTTTAGTGCTTACATTTATGTCTCTGATCCATGTGGAGCTAACTTTTGTACACGGTGTGTGGATATGCAGTTTTCCCAGCACCGTTTGTTAAAAGGACTACTCTTCCCCATTAAGTATCTTGGCACTCTGCTGAAAACAACTGCCTGTAAGTGTTAGATTTTCTCCCAGACTCTCACTTCTGTCCCCTCGGCCCTGATGCCTACCCTCCCAGCAGCACCATGGCGTCTGGATCACTGTAGCTCTGTAGTACATTTTGAAATGAGGAACTGGTGAGTCCTCCAACTCTGTTCCTTTTCCAAGACTGTTTCAGCTACACTGGGTCCCTTATATTTCCGTATGAATTTTAAGATCACCTTGTCAATTTCTGCGAAGAAGGCAGCTGGGATTTTAATAGGGATTGTGTAGAGTCTGCAGATCAAGTTGGGAAACACTGTTTCCATTTTAATACTATGAAGTACTGATTTTATCTTTTGGTGCTATTGTCAATGGAATTGTTTTTTTACTTCTCTTTTTGGATAGTTTATTGCTAGTGTATAGAAATAAAATTCCTTTCTGTTTGTTGACCTTGTTCTAGTAGATTTTTAGGGGATTCCTTAGGATTGTCTACACGAAGACCGTGTCCCACACAAATAGATAGTTCTGCTCTCCTGCACAACATGGATGTCTTTTTCTTCTTCTTGCCTAACTGCCTTGGCTGGGACCTTGAATGTTCACAGCAGTGTCACTCATCATAGACAAGAAAACAGAAACAACTCTCTAATGTCCATCAACTGATAAATCGATAAATAAAATGTGGTGTATCTGTGCAACAGAATGTTACTCTGGAATGAAAAGGAAGCAATTACTGACACAGGCTACAACACGGATGAACCTTGAAAATGTTATGCTGAGTGAAAGAAGCTGGTCAGAAAAGGCCACGTATTGTATGGTTCCATTTCTGTGGAATGTCCAGAGCAGGCAGATCTATTGAGGTAGAAAGGAAATTAGGGGTTACCAGGGCTGGGAGGCGGGGAAGGCGAGGATGGGGAAGTTGGCCGATGTGGGCTGGGCGGGGGTGTGCGGAGACCAGACACTGGAAACTCAGAAGCTACACCAAACACTAAGGGCGACACAGCCTCACTTCTGTCACTTGAATCCAACGCTGTGTAGTGATGACTGTGGCATCTTCCAAAGTATCTAAGTTGCTAATAAATCATGTTTTCGATGACTTAGAACTGACGCATTTGAACAAATGACTAGCACTCCTCATCAAATGAATAATAAAATGTTAGTTATTTTGCCACTTGAGTAGATGTACTCACATCCTGTTGGGTTGAAGAAACTGTAATATTTATGCAGACAGTCCTTCATGTGACACATGTAATTACTTAACATATTAAGATGAATCATCAAAATATTGTTAAAATTTCAGTGGTGTTTTTACTCTGCAGCTGACTCTGCAAAGTGCTGAGCGGGAAGGTCAGTGCTAGTCTCGGGCTTTCTGCGCCCTCCTGACAGCAGGTAAGTATAAGATTCTACTGGTTACTAAAGAGTCAGCAATGCAGAATGATTTTTCAAGTCTTATCTTAAATATTTTCATGATTCCCTGTGGACAGAAAATGTGACAAAAGGTTTGTTTGTGATTCCTGGGGAAAAAAAAAAAGCTGTGGCTCTTTAACAGAGCAGTTTTTGGGGCTACAATGAGCTAAGCAGGCAAAAAGAAAATCCGTTTCCAAAGAAAAAGTCCTGCGGGCACCATTCTCCGGGTGGCGACAGATGTGACTCACAGCCATGCAGAGGAGGCGTCGGAGAAGCAGACACAAAGCTTTCTGGTCAAACCTTCCTGGGCTGTGATCTGGCCTGAGACCAATATTCTGCAGGCCGCAGAGGAGCGGCTGCGGGACAGTGGCCCACCTGCACCGGGCAGGTCTTTCTGCAAAGATTCTGGTCAAGCAAGGTGACGAGCACACACGGTCAATGGCTGTATTGACACACGGTTGCTTAGACCTTATGGTGCAGGAATGGAAACAAAAGTTCTAAAAAGTGGTGACTAATTTACCAGACTGCAGAATACGCATCCGTTTAAAAATTATTCGACATTCTTTGATGCGGAGTCACATATTCTCTTTGCTGTATGTGAGGCTTTCTCAAAAGACCACGAGCCCTGAACGGCTGGCATCTGTATGTGTGTGCTACCTCGACTGGCCCACCACCCCAAACGTCAGACTCCCTCACATCCCGGCACCTGCATCAGCAAACAGCTGCATCAGTGAGACTGTGCACGCCCGTCGTAAGTGAGGCCCCAGTCGTGGCCACTAGGCAGGAGAGGCCGCAGTGGTCCTCCGGTCGAAGGACATCAGCACACGCTCTGCTGCGTGTGTGCGCACTGATTGGCACACACGTGCTCTGGTGCCCTTGGAAACCATGGAAACAGCGCTTCCCCAACACGATGATGCCGTCCTATGAAACTCACACGTGATTCCAGTCTAAACAACGTGGCGTGTTGGGTAATGGATGCTATAATTAAAATGCGTCCGGAAACCTGTTGTTTCCGTGGGTGTTTCAGGAATGGCTTTGTTCTACACGAAGATAAAAACTAACAAAGGAATTAATATATGGCTTTAATAGGCTGCACCTGAGTCAAGTTTTAAAATTTATGAATCCTCGGCAGCATTGTTCTCAAACAATGGCATTGTCGTGGTAGCCAGGGAGGAGGTGGAGGTCCTCCCGGCAGGTTCAGCGCAAACGATCTGTCCTCCGGGTTCAGCATCGTTTGCGCATTGAGCACATAACGCCTAGTATTTCTGGTCAGTGTCAATACGCTCTGCATCCTGGCAGTTGACAGATGTCTACTCCTGTCGAATGAATTACTTTATGTTTCACGCACTGGTGGCCGCAGATGTGTCACTATAGCAACATCATTAATTTCAGATCTTACCGGAAACGTGCACTCCAATCAAATCTAATTATAGCACATCGCTTTCTTGTCCACGAGAAGGAAACTAGAATGCAATTACTGGGATACTTCATTTTCTATTCGGCTGTGGCAAATAAGAGACACTGTGATGAACGCTTCTCGTCAGAAAGCTTATCGATGAAGCACAAACCCAATTTACAGCCACACGAAGGACCACCTCACAGTTTCGGGAGCCACGGAAGGCTCCTGCCAACAGCTCATTCCTAACCTTCTTGGCTGACGCTTGGGCCACTGAGATGTTTGCAGACTGCCTTCCTCCCCTGCCTCTGACACCGACAGGAGGTGCTCCACAGATGGCGTTCACCTTGGGATTACTGAAAAGGGCCTGAAAAAAATTCTAGACCAAAAAATTTAAAAAAACCTCTGCATGGCTTCAACATCAGAACAGATGACTTCTAGCATAAAAAGGCCTTTTAGAAAATGAAATGCAAAATATTTTCTCTAATAAATTTTATATAATTTTTCTGTGATTTTTAAAAAAAATCTCAGGAACCACGATTATTTATTAAGCTAAAACCTTAAGAAGCGATGTTCTTGCCTTTTAAAAGCAGCAGAGTGAAATGTGGGAAAAATGAGACTTTGTCTTTATGACTCTGGGCAAAAACCACTTATCCTTACCCTGAAAGTAACTCCAATTCAACAAAGAAAAATGGAGGAGCTACAGAACAATAAACCAATTATAGTTTAAAATGCAAAATAAAAGTTAGCCTTTTAAGGACAAATAATGTCACAAAACCTTTACTTACTGATATCAAACAGCCAGAGACACAGAGCCTTGCGTTTACTGTGTGTTCTCAGGCATGTGCTTTCTGTTTGTAAATTAAGATGAAATAATAGGTCAATATCACTCTAGGACCATTACAGGCAGATTTAAAATGTCCACAAGAGGACTTCTGGTCCAGACCAGACCTGCTTCCCCCGGATAAGCACGACCGCAAGCTCAGGAATGGTGCAGGAGGTGCCCGCAGGAGGCCTCTGGAAGGTGGTAGGAAAGGCAGCTGGTGGGGCCCAGGCCCGAGGATGAGCCCAGGGCTGCATCCGGCATCCCTGCCCCCAACCCTTCCCCTGCTCAGCGTTTCCCCGCGGCGCCCGTCCATGCGGAGGTAAACGCCTGCACTCCGTGTCACTGCTGTGTGTTTTGTAAGGACATGCCACAGTGTGCCGTTGTCCTGGTGGTGACTTTCTCTGTGTCACATCCGACCGTTTGTTCTTGTGGCCAGAACATCGCTGTGAACATCCTGGTACATCTCCTGGTGCAGATGCTTCTTTAGGGAACAGACACTGGGCCGAAATGCCCAAGACCCGCTTTACAAGGCAGTGTGCCACGTGCCGCTCCCACCAACAGTGAGTAGGACCTCCCCATTCGTCCTGTACTTGCAGACACGTCAGATTTTTAATGCAGGAGGAATGACACGTTCATTGCATTAAGGTGTCCTACTCACGAGAACAGGGTGTCCACCCATTGAATTAGGTCTCTGTAAAAGGTCTTTTAAAATTTAAAAACATACATCCGCATGGTTCTTACCCATTTCTTGTTAAAATTTATTTCTAATTACTTTATACTTTTTTGTTGCTATTCTAATTGGCATCTCTAGAATTAAGTGTCCCAATTGTTGCTGGTACAGAGAAATGCAGTTTAACTTTGAATACCGAGTTGATATATGTAATTGAACTCTTACAATTCTAGACATTTTCCTGATGGCTCTTCTTGGTGTCTGTGTGAAAAAGCCATTGAATTTGTTTTCTTTGGGAACAGTTCTCCTGGTTGAATTGGACTCTGATCTCATCTTGGTGGCTCCTGGTTTCTGACTGTATGTATCAACAGAGGCCAGGCTGCCTGGTGCTGTAGCCAGGGGCTCGGGGCGGTCCTCTCCTGTTGATGGGCAGCCTCATGACTCCCTGTATCTCGCTGCAGATCCAAGTCGGCTATGAATTCAGTATCTCCCCAGGACTCTGTTCTGGAGACGTTTTCGTACATTTCTGTAGGTCTCTTCACGAGCCGTTTTGAGTTTGGGTTTGCTGTGTCCCTGCTTCTCCATCAAACGAACTCCAATTTCTGGGTCATCTAATGGCACTTTTGCTTGGTTTCTAGTGTCGTTAGAGATTTATCCTTTAAAGTTTTTCCCATCCGTGCAGTGAGTTGGGAAGGCATTTTCTCTGTCTACCTTGGTTTTTTTTTTTTTTTTTTTTTTTTTTTTGCGGTACACGGGCCTCTCACTGTTGTGGCCTCTCCCGTTGCGGAGCACAGGCTCCGGACGCGCAGGCTCAGCGGCCACGGCTCACGGGCCCAGCCGCTCCGCGGCATGTGGGATCTTCCCAGACCAGGGCACGAACCCGTGTCCCCTCCATCGGCAGGCGGACTCTCAACCACTGCGCCACCAGGGAGGCCCTCTGTCTACCTTCTTGACCCTGAGGCCCTCAAGTTGTTATTTCTGAGTTATTTTGATTTATGGAGCATTACCTTACGGGTCAATTCCTCAGTGTCCCACCAAGACAAGTCCTAATGAAAACCAAATACGATCCAACAACTGGATTTTGACTGAACTGCAGTAAACTTACAAATTCCTTATGAAGGCTGGCTGCTATAGAATACTGAATTTTCACATTCGGGACACAGTACACCTCTCCACTAATGCCAGTCTTTTACGTTTCTCTGTCAGGTCTGGTCACCTTCTTCATCCCCAAGTTTATGCCCACATGTTTTACATGTACTTGAGCTATCGTGAATGGGGTCTTTCTTCCTCAGTCTATTCTTCACATAAGGGAGCTATTTTTGCTGCCATTGTTATTTTAATTTGCAAGCTGCCACTTTACTGATTGCTTGTTTTTAGCAGTTCATTTCCTTGGTTGATCATTATATCTGTAAAAATGTCCCTTCTTTTGGTTGTGGACCCTCTTCTCCTGCCTCACAGCAGTGGCTGGAGTCACAAACGTTAAACCAAAGCGTGGCACGATTAGTCTTTCTTCTTCCTGACTATAGTGAGGACTCATCTAATACTTTATTAAAAATAAAGTTTTTAATTTTATTCAAGACATATTTTCTTTACCGTTTATATAAATATTCTTTTATTTCTGGTTCGCTAAGAATTACTGGGATTTTACACCATGAATCAACAAATCAAAAAGGGATTTTAACCCTTAGATATGGCTCTTGTTATAGTTCTGGATTCAATTTGTCTTTTACTTAGTATGTTATGGATTGACAAGAATTCTCTGATGAAAGAAAGAAAAAAATGAAATAAGGACAAAGAGAATTTGGAGCATGCAAACTTAGGGTGGGATAAATCATTTGTGGTGCAGCTCTTTAGGAGAATGTCACTGTTAAAATACCAAATTCACATATCTTATTGTTATTTTCTTCTAATAGCTCATAACTATCATTCTATAATAAACAAGCCCTTTTTGCTCTTAAGAAGCCAATAGAGAGGTGTTAATACAGGTAGTTAAATAAAACAAAAACACAACTGTAAGGCTGTAGGAAGTTCAAAATACAGAAATATATCTTTTAAATCTCTAAGAATGTCACATTTTGCTAATTCTGATGATATTCTTATGTTAGAAGATGAAGATTAGCTGGAGGCCAGTTTCAAGGGCTGAGTCTGGGGAGTTTCTTTTATTTAATTTAATTAATTTTGGGGTCTTTGTTGCTGCGCACAGGCTTTCTCTAGTTGCGGCAAGCAGGGGCTACTCTTCGTTGCGGTGTGCGGGCTTCTCATTGTGGTGGCTTCTCTTGTTGCGGAGCACGGGCTCTAGGCGTGCAAGCTTCAGCAGTTGTGGCACGCAGGCTCAGTAGTTGTGGCTCGTGGGCTATAGGCCCGCGGACTTCAGTAGTTGTGGCACGCGGGCTCAGTAGTTGTGGCTCGCGGGCTCTAGAGTGCAGGCTCAGTAATTGTGGTGCATGGGCTTAGTTGCTCCGCGGCATGTGGGATCTTCCCGGACCAGGGCTCGAACCCGTGTGCCCTGCATTGGCAGGCAGATTCCTATCCACTGTGCCACCAGAGAAGTCCCGAGTCTGGGGAATTCTAACCATGAATTCAATACTCTGTTTCTCAAACACGTGCAGGCGCGCGCACGCGCGCGCGCACACACACACACACACACACCATAAACGTGTGTGGGCACAGACACACCAGGATCCCCCCGCCACTAGATGCCTCCAGAGGTGAACGCGCGCACAGCGGTACCTGTCTTGTCGGTCAGCAGGTACACCAGGCGCCCCAGCTCCTCCGGGATGGTGCTGGTCCGGACCACTGTGCCGGGAATATTCTCATCTTTCATAATCATCCACCCGTAGGCGGCTTTGCCCATGTCCAGGTTCACACGCAAACTGCCAAAGAAAACCCATCGCAGTCATTAGTGTGATCCAACACCTCACGTCCAGGTTTTCCATATAAATTTATTTACTTAAATGCACTGTCTTTAATTTACATGGAATAAATAGATCATATTGGATTTCAGACTTTAAGATAAATGAACATGTTGACATTTGAGTCAACAGGCGTCTTTTCCCACGCCCAGAGCGTGTCAGCAGATGCCAGTGAAGCAGGTGCCCCTACTCGGCCCTCCAGCCCGGTTTGCGACGGCGGCCGGACCTGGGAAAGGTGGACGCAGTGCAGCTCCCCATCCAGGCTCAAAGGGGAGAGCGCCATGTGGAAGGAAGGCGCCGGCCTTCCTGGGAATCAACATATGAAACGGGTCTGGATATCTGGCCCGTCATTTTACAAAAGCAAAGTAGCGGCCCCAGTGTGATGAGCGCCCTGTGGGAGGGGAACAGGCTCCGCGGGGAGGACCGGGCAGGTGGAAGGCCCTCTGAGCGTGCGAGCCCCTGGGCCAGGCCCTGAGACCAGAGGACCAGAAAGGCTGAGAGTGGGGCGCGGGGCCAGCCCGCCTCACGGAGCCTGGACTTCAGGGTCAGAGCCACGACCCCCGAGCAGGCTGAGCCACGGCCCGAATTACGCCTACGGTGGACCGTCCCGCACCCGCCCGGCATGCATCGTTCTGCTGGGGTGACTGATGTCCACGGCACCAGTACCTGTAAGCTGCCCTCCGACACAACACTGACCATCTCCTTCCACCAACCAAGAGCCGCTGTGGCCCACCCATGCCAGGTGTACACACTGATGTTATGTAATTTGATGAAATGGGATTATTAACAGAAATCAAGAGATGTTTTTCCACTTCAGTGAAATGGAATGGTTTTGAAAGATTGGATAGTGATGAATTGTTTTAAAAAAATATTTTTAATAAGGTGTGAGTGAGACAAAAAACATGGAACTTAAATCTTCAGGAAAATTCTCACCAGACAGATCTGTAAAATCCTTTTCCCTCCGCCATAAGGAAATCCAAAGTGGAAATTATAAACCATGCACTACAAATACCTCTTTTTATGAGGAAAATGCAGATTTTCAAAACATACTTAAAAAAAGGGCCAGAGCTCTACATGAACAGACCGGGGAATGAACACACATTCCTATGAATTCATGTAAAACGTAACGTAAACACATATGTGTCTGATTTGTCGAAATTCGTTTTTCTCGTTGACCCATTTTTAAGCAGCCCCGTTGTGCAGGACGCGGGCCGGTGGTCCAGGAGGAGGGCCTGCAGGACACCGGCTGAGGCGCTCCGCCCGGGGACTGCTCTGCCCTGTGCAGGGTCCGCTGCCCTCTGGCCTCAGCACCCCTGGGACAAGCCTTCTGCGGAGCCCATGGAGCCAGCCAGACCGCGACCGGCATTCCCCGGCAGCCCGCATCCAGAGTCGTGCTGCACACGCCTGTCCCCCTCGCGTCTCCCCACACACTCCCGTCACCTTAGACGTCTACGTGTTACTCTCTGACCCAACTTTTCCCCGTGATTCTTTCTCCAAAACCCAAATTCCACATACACAAACTCCCCACGTCTGAAACCTGTTCCCTGGACACCCTCGCGATACCGCCATCTCCCACGGGGGCAGACGTTCTGTGGACAGTCCATTGGGGTCCCATGTGGGGCTCCAGACTGCTCACCCCTTTTCTGCTTCCAACCAGCAAGGGCGTGAATAAAAGCCCTCTTTCCTTTGATGCCTCTACCACACACCATCATCTTCGTGGATAACCACAAAGTTATTCTAAACACGAGTTCAGAATATTTAGGATATTAGAGAACTGTGAAACAAAACAGAAGAGCTTGACAACCGCAAACATTAGTGAGGATGTGGGGAAACAAGTATTTTAATGAACTGCAAGTAGAAGTGTAACAGTGGAGCCACTTAGAGAGGACCTGGCAGCACGCAGTGAAATGAAGACCGGCCGGACTGTTCCCGGCCGCACCTCTTCCAGCCATCGGCCCACCGGGAGAAGCCCCGACGTGCGCCCAGCAGCACGTACCAGGATGCCGTCCGTGCGGCACTGATCATGAAAGCATCCAAGCCGCCCAGCAACAGTATAGTTAAAATTGGGGCAACAGCAAACCGAGGTACAAATACACTTAATACAATCATATTTATGAATGTTTCAAAAATACACAAAACTTTATAATGTTCACGGGTCCCACCATATGCACCAAGGCCATAAAAACATGAACAGAAAGGACCCACCCCAATTTCGGGAGAAAAATCACCTCTGGGGAAGGCAGGAGCAGAGAGAGGGAAGGTCCATGACTTTATGACATCTACCTTCTTAAAAAGAAAAAGGATCTGAACAAAGACTGAACATGTTAAATCTATGGCAAACACAAGGGCATTTGTCACTAGACTCTGGACCTTTTACTTACCTTAGAAATTTCATAAGTTACAATTGTATAGTAAGATTGCAACTTAAAACAAATGGTGGTCCATCCTACCTTGGACAGTTTTGTTGCAATCCTGCCTGAAAGCACAGGACTAGAATAGAGACCTTCCAAGCCTGGAATTCTAAAGAGCTCCCTGTAAGGACACGCGCTAAGAACGTACCACTGCAGGGAGGGCTGCTTGCTAGCTGTTCCCAGAGCAGCTCTCTCTATATACCAGGTGTGTCAAAAATGTTCAGCTGTGTCTAATTTTTTTTACACAGAATATTTTTATTCACAAGATTTTTATTTCATTTGATTAAAAGAATGCACAGGCATGAAATGCAAACTATAAGTGTGGCAAAAAGAGTGAAATCTGGCGACGAAAACCAGGAAATCCAAGACATCCAGGGGGTGCTCGTAGGCAGGCAGACACCCAGGGACGTGGAACAATACTGCACTGAAACGACAGGGGCTGGCATGGGGAAATGTGCCACGGCCCAAGCTGGCGCTGAGATGCCCTCAGGAAGAAGCCAGCACAGAAGCAGCCCATGAGCCAGGAGGGGCTCCCAGGGTTTCGGCGAAAAGTAAGAACCACCAACAATGAGAGGCCCCTTAGCAACGGTGAAAACAGGGCCTAGATTTAGAGGTAAGAAAATTTCATTTGTTCAAGAGGCGAGAATTTGGAGAGCCAGTAAAGAAAATATCCAATCACAGTAAAGGAACCAAACACCTGGCGCAGGGGTGCGGGTGCCACTGTCCCTCAAGGCAGGACGCTGGGCGTGGGTGGCGGCCACTTTTACGGCAGGTAGGACACGAAAACGTGGGTGGGTGAGCGGCAGCCCTTCTGCACGCCTCCGAGGCAGGCTGGTGAAGCCCTTTAGTCAGCAAGGAGTCACTCAGCCCCAGACTATCACCAGGTAGAACAAGGACAGAGGAATTATACCTTTGTACATCACCAGCCGGGCCTCGTTCGTCCTCATTAACAATCAGACCTAAGACCACTCAGATAGGCTTCAAGTTCTACCGGGAAGTCTGCACCTGACTTAATTCTACCAGGAAAGCAGCAGACAAGACGGACCAACTCCATGTGGTGAAGCTGCTTGTGTCCAACCCTGCGACCTGCCTATTAATAAACACACACTTGGAAGGCGATCTCCAGGAGTCAGTCAGCGAAGAAAGCCTGCAGGCGAGTCAGAGAAATTCAAATAAAAGAATCACCGTTCATTTGTCCATAACCTTCACATCTTACAGATTATAAGACCTGTACTCGTCAGAAAGAAAATCTCTAACGGACAGCGACACACACCTTGTAAAGCAGCCCCTCACTAGCTCTCGGCTCTTCCGAACCCTGCTAGGAGGGTGAGGACACGGCCTGCGCAAGGTGACCTGCGGGGAGAGCACCGCAGTCCCTGGGCCTCCCCTGCCCCAGGGGCGCTGGTCCAGGACGTGCCATCGCCTGCACACAGCACCTGGCTTGTGTGAGCCCCAGGGGTCTCCCATCAGCTGTAGGGAGGCGCCCGGAGGGGTGGCCAGCCAGGAGGAAAGGCTGGCAAAGTACTGGGGAGCGTCCTGCCAACAGGCACTAAGTAGCGGCCGCCCAGGAAGAGTTCAGGGTGCTAGGAAGGTTCGAAGAAGAAAAAGAAGGATTTTACAGGATTTCTCTGGTGGCGCAGTGGTTAAGAATCCGCCTGCCAATGCAGGGGACATGAGTTTGAACCCTGGTCTGGGAAGATCCCACGTGTCGCAAAACAACTAAGCCCATGCGCCACAACTACTGAGCCTGTGCTCTAGAGCCCGCGAGCCACAACTACTGAGCCCATGAGCCACAACTACTGAAGCCCACAGGCCTAGAGCCTGTGCTCTGCAACAAGAGAAGCCACGGCAATGAGAAGCCTGTGCACCGCAACGAAGAGTAGCCCCCGCTCGCTACAACTAGAGAAAGCCCATGTGCAGCAACGAAGACCTAACGCAGCCAAAAATTAAATAAATAAATTTAAGGAAAAAACAGAAGGATTTTACAGGGACTTATCTGTGATTTGGGTGTGGTCATAAGACAGAGTCTCCAGGAGTCAGGGAATAAAGTGAGAGTCAGAGTCACTTGGTAACACGCAGGTCAGATGGCCAACGAACGAGCAGGAGCCTGGTGGGCACAGAGCAGGGGCAAGGCCTGGGCGGGGCATGTGACCCCTGTGAAGACGGCCCAGCTGGCTCCTTGGAGTCGGGAAGACAGGGCTCTTCTCTGTGTGCTGTGGTCTCCTTGCAGCTTTTGGTCGAATTACTTTTGAAGACATCAGCCTGCCTCAGGGATCTCAAGGCAAGTGGGTTCCTATCTGCAGCCGGACGGGCCTTTCTCAAGAGCCTGCAGTCTGCACTGGGCATGGGGCTGAGCGGGAGCCAAAGGAGCATCTCTCAGGTTCCTCCAGGTCGTGCTCCTGAGATCCGGGCCAGAGAGGGTTTACTAATACAACCACTGCTGTACAGAACTGTAAGAATATAATACTTCATGAAATACTACATCACAAATCAATACCACTGGAATAGTTTAGGTTGACTACAAACCTAAATCCCCTCAAGGAATGTACAAAGCAGTAGTTACTAGTGAAAAAGGGAATGGAGATAACCTTCACGTTCAGAAAAATAAAGCAGAACTACTGCAGAACGCAAGTTCATGGTTTACAAGTGAAAAACTATTAAAAGGAAAAATACCTTCAACTAGGACAATAATACCATACAGGTAGGAAGTAGAGCTTAAGTTTACTCTGATTCACACGGTACATCTTGATCAAATGTTAGTACAGGGATTCCCTGGTGGCGCAATGGTCGAGAGTCCGCCTGCCGATGCAGGGGACATGGGTTCGTGCCCCGGTCCGGGAAGATCCCACATGCCGCGGAGCGGCTGGGCCCGTGAGCCATGGCCGCTGAGCTTGCGCGTCCGGAGCCTGTGCTCCGCCACGGGAGAGGCCACAACGGTGAGAGGCCCGCGTACCGCCAAAAAAAAAAAAAAAAAAAAAGTTAGTACAATAATTTGCTTTTTAATGCAAAAAATTTCTAGCTCAAACTTCAAACACCAAGTTGACAGAGTAATTATCATCACCATATTTAACTTACTTTTTAGTAATGTTCTAATTTAATGGAATTTAAAAACCCAGACCTCTATTCGACTAGTACTTTATAGTTACATGATTTGTGAACAAAAAAATATATGTTAAGCCTACTATTTTGAGTATTACAGTAACAGATTATAAGGTAATAGATACCATATATATATTTAAGCTAAATTATGTTGCTAATTTACAACTGTGAAATTATCTAGAGACCTACTCCAAATAAGTGGAAAAGTCATTGCCATTTTAGATGGTCAGCTGAACCAGAGGCAGTTGTGACCTCTACTGTTATAAAGTAAGAAAAATGAAATAAAGCATCTTCATGGGCCAGGGTGCTCAGGGGAGCCACCGAGAGGAACGTGTGTGAACCCGCGTTACACTACAGAGAAAGCACGAGGTTAACTTTAGACATAAGATCATCCTAATGGTGGCATTTCCTTTTCCAAACAGTCTCATCTTACAGCCGCAAAAGTGTCTGAGGAGGCAACCTGGACCCTGAATACGTGAGGTGTACTTTGCTAAAACATGCAGTGCGACCCCACTGGCGCCCCATGAGGCCTGCTACATTTCAACTTAATTTGTTACAATTAAACCTGCAGCATTTATCAGAACCAGGTGAAACAGCCCCAGCTCACACCAGGCTCCGCAGGGAGTGAATCTACCTGAAATAATTCACACGCATTCCTCTGAAGTGAGACGTATGTTTGGATCCTAATCTGAGCAAAACAAAAGTCATTTAAATGACAAGTTTTATCTAAAGTAATCAAAACCTTTTCCTGTAAATTGTCATTTAAAGGAAAAAGCACAGATGCTATTTTATCTGAATTTCCCCCCCAAATTTTTCATTCTGTGATTCTTTAAAATTTTCTTGACACCACCGATGGCAAGGGATGGTTCCAAAATGTTTTCACTAGGTGAATTCACCCATGGCCATGCACTGGGATGGTAATATTCTGTTACTGGTTTGAACCTTTCTCCCAGGCTTCAGACTGCATATTCTATTGCCTACAGGGTATCTGACCTTAGATTTACCACAAATACCTTTAAATGAATATATGCACGATGGAGCTAGTTTTCCCACTTCCTCCCCATCCTGTGCCAAACAAAATAAGAGCAAATTTATTCTTGCTCAAGGAGGAGACGCTTCTCCTACCAGTGAATGGTGTGATCTACCCGTCACCCAAGCCAGAAACTGGAAGTGACTCTAGGTTCCTTTTTCCAGATAGTCCACTCCTGTCACATCAACCCCCTAAAGTCCCCTGAAGCTGCCGCACTGGGGGGAAGCACGGCTTAATGGAATTTTACAGGAATGATGTTACATATGACTTGTATGGATTCCTAATTCCCAAATGTACTAGTTCCATGATCTGGGCTGATGACAGACTTGACCCTTCGGAGCCTTGGTAACAGCACCTGGAAAATGCCACGTGTCAGCAATAGCGCATCAAAGCGGGTGGCTGAGAGTCATGCTGGTGGAGCAGATGATCACTGGCCCTGAACAGCCAGAGAAGGTTTCACAGAAAAGGCAGAGCTGAAATGGAAAGCATGGGGGTGGGCAGCACGTGGGTGCCACCTAGGAAGGCAGGGGGTCAGCCAGGCTCCGGGGCTCAGAAGACATGGACGTTTCGCCACTGGCGGATCGGATATTCCCCCCAATAGGCTAACTGCCCCTGTGATTTGTATCCACTGCAACACACAAGAGGATAAACAAAATGTAGTCTTGGGTCCCAAGGAACAGAAAATCTAGTTAAGTATGGAAGGTAGTTGAAATCGGTAGAAGCAAAATTCTAAACCACATCATCAAGTTCTGGAGTGGGCGTGGGTGGACTGGGGATTCAAAATAAAGTAGTGTTTCAAAAAATAAATTGAGCCTCAGTGTTCAAGGTGGACGGAACCAAAGAAAGCCTGGAGGCCAGAGGCAAGTAAGGAGGTGGCACAGGCCGTGGGCTTGGTAAGCACGGGTCCTGCAGTTCTGAGACCACGTCTCCCACGTCAGGAGGACGGGCACAAACCCAGAAGGTTCTTCAGGGAGAATCAGTCCATCTTCTCAGGTCCCACAACAACCAAATACTGATCAGAGGGTCAAATCTTGGGGTGAATGGAGACAGAGGAATTCAGGATTCTCCCAGCATTCACAGTGGTTTCAGGCCGCATGCGGGGCGGGGGGGCGGGGGTGGCTTGCAGGGCTGTATGTGCACGCGTGCATGTAAAACATCTGTGTAGCAACAGTACAAATACACACAGCAGAAGTGAGGCCAAATAGTCTGTGTCAATTACGTGAAAGGGTAAATATTCCTATTAAAAATAGCACGTCTCTCAGTTTCTAAACAAATAAATCAATATACTAATTACAAGCAATTTAACAGATACACCTTAAAATGTCTCCAAAAGTCAAAGGATGAAGGAATAGCAAAAGGAAACAGGGCAAACACGCCAGATCCAGCAGAATCTTAATAACGAAGCTGATGGAGGGAAAGCCGGGGGCAGAAAGTCAGGAGCCTCCCCGGCTGCAGAAGTTCAGCTCAGCTCGGCTCTCGTCCCAAAGGGAACACTGCCCACGGCGAACCCACGCAGCGGGGCCCCGGGGCTGGCAGGAGGTGGCCCCGCGCTCTCAGAGCCTGCCATGCCCGGCCAGTGCGTACGGCCACCCCCGTGCTGGGCCTGGACAGTCCACACTGCATGCAGGCAAGCAGTGGCACCAGAAGGCTGGTGCCCCTCTCGGGAGTTTTCCTCAACGGGTTGGAGAGAAGTACTCGCTTTTCACAAGTGTAATTAAGAAGGCAGAACATGAGCCCGAGGCCTCCAATGCCATCTGTGTAGCCAGGTGAGGAGGGTGCTGGCCAGAGGGAAGCAGAGTCCACAGGCGCGGCAAGAGCCCGAGGGCACGTCGGGCTCCCTGTTCCAGCCACACCCAGACAGCAGCGGCTGTCCTTCCCCAGGGGCTGTTCGGCACGTCGGTTATCCCCCTTTGCCTTACACTCACATCATCTAAAAACTGCATCAGTAGCTCTTTCATGAAGAAACACCATAGTCTAGTTAAAAGGCAAATGAGGTAGTAAATGTATTTGATAAGATGAAAGAGGTACTCAGCATTCTATTAAAAGCCAACACCAATTGATACAAGAAGCTGAAATGTAAGAAGAGCCAGGACAAAGGCACCAAGAGCAGAGTCACGCGCCTGGCGCGCTGCTTTATACACAGCTTCGCCCCATGGAGAAACAGGTGAGAACGCTTGAGGTGCAGAGGCTGGGAGACCTGCCCGCGGCCAGAGCTGTCATGGCATCAACGCAAGAAAGCAGACTCACACCCCCTGATTCAAGAGCCTGCAGTCTGCCTCTAAGACAGATACTCACTCTCCTAGATCAAGGGTGCTTTTTAATGACTTCTAACTTTGAAATAGTTTAGATTCACAAGCAGTGGCAAACAGGACAGAGTCCCGTGTGCTCTTCACTTGCTTCCCCTGAAGGTAACATGTTGCACGACCACTGCATGTTACCCAAACACAGACCTGATGCGACAATACGGTTAACTCAAATGCAGACTTGATCCAAGCTCTGCCAGCTTTACACGCACTCTCTGCTCTGTGTCCCACGGAGAGATTCCCATCACCACCCTGTCCACCCATCTCCCCCAGGACACAGACGTTTCCATCATAGCAAGGATCCTCCTACCCCTACCCCTCGAGTCACACCTGTCCCAGCCCTACCCATGGCAACCAGTGATGTATTCTCCACCATTACACTTTGTAACTTCAAGAATGTTATGTCCAAGTTATCATATGGATCAACAGTTTATTCCTTTTTATTGATGGATAGCATTCATTGTATAGAATACTATACAAGCCTTCACTTCCCAGGTTTTCTATGATATAGTTGTATTTTGTTGTTAAAAGAAAGCTTGGTGCATTCTCAAGAATAAGGTTTATCATATTTGAGACCTCAAAATTTTAGGTTGGGAAGTACTGCCATGGAAGTTAATCAAATTTGTATAACTTCCTTTACACAAATATTGCAGGGAATTCCCTAGTGGTCCAGTGGTTAGGACTTGGCGCTTTCACTGCCGTGGCCTGGGTTCAATCCCTGGGTGGGGAACTAAGATCCCACAAGCTGCACAGCACAGTCAAAAAAAAAGAAAAACTGCAAAACAGTTCTGTGACCTAGGGTAACGGGAGGTATTTTATTTGAACCAATGTTCCCACTGAAAACAATAAGAAATACTGTATAATTTTTTTTTTTAATTCTTAAAAGAAATAAAGAACTGAGTAGATAGTGAGAAATTTCTGGACTAAATCCAAATCAGCTACCAGAGAGGTCAGGGACGACCATACAATCTCCTTTGCCCTGAGAGCACACGCCCTCCCCAGGAGTTTGGACTTGCTCTTCCATAGTCCACCTGTGCAAGGAGCAAAAGTAAAGACCAGGAACATCAAAAGGTGGAGGTCCAACAAGAGGGCCTCCTTCCCATGACGTGGGGGGCCATGAAGGGCTAACCCTCAAACTTAGAGAGAACCTGGACCAAGGCACCTACACGTGGAGATGGAGCCAGGCTCACGTTTCCTGAATAATTCAGTAACTGTGAACCTTGAACTTGGATGAAGATGTTCCAAGACAGGCAGTACCTCCAAGTACACAGTTCAGAAGCAGGGTATTTGTGTTGGAAAAACATATTTTCATCTTTTATTTCAAATGATTCCTATAGTTAGCTTTTTAAATATAATTGCAAACAAACAAAACCCAAATAAACCACAGCACAACACAACAGCAAACACCACACAGTACCCAAACAACATACCATGAACAAGAGCCACGAGGAAAAAACACAAGAGAACAAAACTGCGAAAGGCATCAGATATTACACGTGACAGACACAAACTATAAAACACCTGGATACACAAGAACAATTAGAAGAATACTTGCATGGAATAGGCAAATAGAAAAATGAAATAGTCAATGTGATATAGAAACTGAATAAAATTTTTAGAACTAAAAAAATACCAATAACTGAAATTAAGAAACTGATTGGTTTAATAGCTGATTAGACACAGCCAAAGATGAAATTAGTGACTTGAAAGACAGGGTACTAGGAATACTGTTTATTCATAGAATAAAGTACAGAGACAAAAAGGTGGGAAATACAAAAGTAAAAACAGGAGAAACAAAGGGTACAGTGTGGATATCTAACCACCCTTGAAAGAGAGGTGACAAAATAGGCAAAGGCAGTATTTAAAAAGACAAACTAAGAATTTTCTTGGATGAATGAAAGAAACCTATCTACAGATTCTAGAATAAACATTCATCTAGATATTATGTCAGAGAGCAGGACACCAACAACAGAGAGAAAATCTGAAAGAGGCTGGAAGGGTCACAGGGGAGTAAGACTTAAATGACAGCTAGTAGACAGCAGCCATGGAAGCCAAAAGAGAGTAAAATAATCATGACAACTTAGAAATCTATACACAGGTGAAACTATTTTTCAAGAAGAAAAGCCAAGCAAAAATCTAGAGAGTTCCCAACAAAGACCAGCACTAAACAAAAACTAAAAAAATAAATTTCTGACAGAAGAAAAATTATTCTACGTGGAATGTGTGAAATGCAACAAGAAAAACAAAACATGGATAAACCAAAATTAAGAGGGAATCTGTAGGAACTTCCCAGGCGGTCCAGTGGTTAAGACTCTGCGCTCCCCATGCAGGGGTTCCAGGTTCGGTCCCTGGTTGGGGAACCGGATCCCACATGCATGCTGCAAACTGGGTGTCTGCATGCTGCAACTAAGAAGTCTGCATGTCGCAACTAAAGATCTCTCATGCCGCAACGAAGATCCTGAGTGCCACAACTAAGACCCAGAACAACCAAAATAAATAAATAAATATTTTTTTTTAAAAGAGGGAATGTGTAAAACAGTAATATTGGGCTTCCCTGGTGGCACAGTGGTTGAGAGTCTGCCTGCCAATGCAGGGGACACAGGTTCGAGCCCTGGTCTGGGAGGATCCCACATGCCGCTGAGCAACTGGGCCCGTGAGCCACAACTACTGAGCCTGCGCATCTGGAGCCTGTGCTCTGCAATGAGAGGTCGTGACAGTGAGAGGCCCGTGCACCGCGATGAAGAGTGGCCCCCGCTCGCCACAACTGGAGAAAGCCCTTGCACAGAAACGAAGACCCAAACACAGCCATAAATAATAAATAATTAAAAAAACAAAAAAACCCAGTAATATCTTGGAGTTTAAGAATAACTACAATTAGAATAAATGACAAAAATGGATTAAGTCAGAAGGGGTAAATGGAGTTAAACACTTCTAAGGTGACATGCAAAGGAAATGATTACCTTTAGACTTTGAGAAATTAAGAATGTTTTTAATTTCTAGAATACTAAAAGAACAGAAACTGCTTAGAAAACTTACAAACTACTAGAAAAAAAGTGGAATTATAAAAAATAATAAATAAAATGGTAAGAAAGTAGAAAAATATAGAATAGTTAAGTCACATTAAAAGCACAATATAAAATGATAGATTTAAACTAAAAATATAACAGTATTACAATAATTGTGCATGCACTAAATAGTCAAAAATTATGGGAGTAGATAAAAATTAAACTTTACGCTATTTACAAGAGAAACACATAAATACAATTACACAGAAAAGTTGAAAGTACAAAGATGGAAAAAGACATGCCAAGCAAATTAAAGCCAGCTGGCATTACTATATTAACATAAAACAAAGTAGAATTTAATGCAAAAAGCTTTAGCGGAGATAAAGAAAGTCCCTTTGTAATGAGAAAATGCCTAATTCAGAAGAAATATATAGCAATTTAAATTTGTATACAAGAGGGAGGGGATATGGGGATATATGTATACATATAGCTAATCCACTCTGTTATACAGCAGAAACTCACACAACACTGTAAACCAACTATGCTCTAATAAAGATGTTAAAAAAAATTTGTATATAGTCAATGCCAAAGTCACAAAATATATGATACCAAAAACAGACAGAATTCCAAGGAAAAATAGATGAATTCACAATACTGATCAGAGATTTAAACACAATCCTCAGTAGCTGTTAGAAAAGAAAGAACAAAATCAAGCAGGGGTACACAGAAACTGAAAAACAAGATGAGCAATCTTGACCTAACGGACATAAAAAACACTGCAGCCAACAATTCAGATTCCATGTTCTTTTCAAGCACACAGAGAATGTTTACAAAAACCAACTAAATATCAGGCCCTATAACTAGTCTCAACATATTTCATAGGTCTGAAATAATGAATGCTATGTTTTCTGACAACTATGCAATTAAGTCAAATATGAACAAAGACATACTTAGAAAAGTCAAATATGGTTGTAAACTAAGAAATAACTTTGTAATAACTATGGGTCAAAGAAGAAATCACAGTGGAGATTTAAAAATATTCTGTAGTTGACAATAACGAAAACACTATACATATGAAAACTTTTAGTATGCAGCCAAAGTAGTACTTACAGAGAAATTTATAGCCTCAACTGCATATATTCAAAAAGGGGAAAAACCGTGAAAACTAGTGAATTAAGCATCTATCTGAAGAAGTAAGAATAATAGAAACCAAAGAAGGTAGGAGGAAAGAAATAAGGTAAGGTAACATTAATAAAATAGAAAAATATTATATAGCATAGAAAATCAATAAACTCAACCTTAAGACTGCTAAAGTTGACAAACCACTGGAAGACTAATCAAGAAAAAAAAGAGAAAGGGCAGGAATAAGTATCAAGAATGAAGAAGATCAATATCACAGATCCTACATATAAGAACAGATAACAAGAAAACACTATTAACAAAATTTAATTTAAAAACTTTGAGGGCTTCCCTGGTGGCGCAGTGGTTAAGAATATGCCTGCCAATGCAGGGGTCACAGGTTCGAGCCCTGGTCCCAGAAGATCCCACATACCGTGGAGCAACTAAGCCCATGCCTGCAACTACTGAGCCTGCACTCTACAGCCCACATGCCACAACTACTGAGCCACGTGCCACAACTACTGAAGCCCATGCACCTAGAGATCATGCTCCACAACAAGAGAAGCCACCACAATGAGAAGCCCTTGCACCACAAGGAAGAGTAGCCCCTACTCACCACAACTAGAGAAAGCCCGCAGCAACAAAGACCCAACGCAGCCAAAAAAATAATAAATTAAATTTTTTTAAAAATTTGAATATTTAGGTACAGTTGACATACTTCCTTAAAACCGTAACTTTTCCAAAACTGACTCAAGAGGAAATTAAAAGCCTGAAAGCAGCTTTTCTAACTCTTTAAAGTTAACTGTTTAAACTATAACTAGTTCAGAAATATAGTTAAACTAGTAAAGAAATCAACTCTGTCAAACATCTTTCCACAACAAGAAGTTCAGGCTGACATGGCCTCCTTGATGTAAATATGTCCAAGGGATAAATAATTACAATTTTAAACAAAAATATTTTAGAGAAGACTCATCAATATAGTTTATGAGAATAGCATAATCTTGATACTAAACACCAAAAGAATGATGTAAGAAGGAAAGTTATGTCAATCTCACTCATGTAAACCAATGCAAAAATTTCACAAAAATTACAAGCAAATGGAACCTAGTAATACATGAAGGTGTATTATACCATGACCAAGTTGTGTTTTTCCCCCAAAAGAATACAAGGTAGGTATAGCATTAGAGCTCCACAGCCCTCTGCCTGACCCATGCCAGCTCTGGTCTCTGAGTTATTCTTCCTTTTTCAAAACGCAGCACATGTTTACAGCTAGGAAGCTCTATCAGCCCATTTTCAGCCTGCAGAATTTGGGATTCTGACAGGCTTCTGATCTTGTCTTGTCTCTGTTCCTTCCAGTCCAAGCTGGCAGTGTTACTGCTGGTGTAATATTCTCAAAATCTCTGTGGGGCTCTCGTGTGTGTCATGGGGGTCCACACGTCCACACAAAAGGCTCCTCCACAGGTCTTTGCTGGACAACCCCATCTATTCCTCACTTCTGCTGAGATGGCTAAGTGGGTCCATGAGTACCACACCTAATCTCTTCAGCAAAAGGCTGTCCAGCCACATCCTTGGACTTCTCTCCTGTGCATGCTTTCCAAACGCTGAATCTTCTAATATTAGCATCTTCTGCAACCTGGATAGGCTAAAAATTTCCCAAGCCATCAATACCTAAATATCATTCCTAGGTCTAAGTAAGGTTGAAAGAACTCTTTTCCCCAAGCATGCTTCCTGGAAAATGAGGCCTTACTGAAAATATCTGGTAGGTTAGCTCAAACTTGTAAAATGTCGCAGAAAGGGCACCTGATTTGTAAATAACTTGACAAAAACCTCCTAAGAATCTTCCTTCAACAAAACTTCAGGAAAGTTAATTCCAACTTTGGAAGCGAATTTTGTACCTGTGTAGATAACGTTTTCGACACTCCCTTCTTGGTGTACTGACCGAGCAGGGCTCTGAGCAGGGCACCAGGCGCTGCCCCGGGCACGTGGTGGAATGTGCGTGTGGGCATTTCCCTGGCAAGCCTCCTGCACACCCGCTGATCCGACCGCCCAACCTACAGAACATGAGAGGAAAACTGCCTCCCAAGCCACACAAGCTCTCATCGACATCAGCGTTTACAGAAACACACCCTATTGGCAAGAGGTTCTCAAGTGTTGCTCGGAAGGAACGCGCTGTCGCCTCGTGGAACACCATCGTGCTTGTACTGCCCACATCCGCCTCACGTGGGTAAACCCTTCCTGACCCAGCACTGGCAAGACGGTTGTTTCTGATCCGCTAGACTTATGCAGCATTTTAACGCGTATGCGCAAAGAACATAATCATTAGAGACATGTAACTGCAAGTTGCTGGCCTGAGGGAATCTGACGTGCCCCGTAAAGTGTTCTGATCGTTTGCTTTGTGCTGTCAGTGACACAACGAACTACGGAACACACATTCATTTTAGAGTTACAGGAGTTACGTCTTGTACTATTTTCCTTGACAGACAAAGTAAACTGGATCAGGTGACTCAAACATCTTTAATTCTGTAGAGAATTTCTATGAAACAGCTTTTCTTCCTTAAGCTGGAAAAGCCTTTTAAGAGTGTTAGGTCAGACAGATGTAGAGAACGAACCTATGGACACCGAGGGGGGAAGTGACGGGGGGTGGTGGTGGTGGTGTGATGAACTGGGCGATTGGGATTGACATGTAGACACTGATGTGTATAAAGTTGCTGACTAGTAAGAACCTGCTGTACAAAAAAATAAATTAAATAAAATTCAAAAAAAAAGTGTTAGGTCAGTAGAAGAAAAAGCACTTTACTTTTCAGAATTGTGTATTTTGCAAAACAAAAAAAAATTTAATCTATTCTTCCTTAAATGCAGAGGCGTATTTAGTAAATACTAAAAGTCGCTACTCATAGTTTAATGGAAACTTTGCAGTGGGAGAACAAACTTGGTTGGGTCAAATGTAAGCCTTAGGCCCCTAAGTCAGTGCCCTCTGTACTTTTTATGTTTTATGGTTTTCATCTCTCTGCTAAATCTGTATAATTGCATCCTCAGACTGTGAAAAACAAGGAAAAGTATCGTGCTGAAGTAGGCATGAGACATTATGAAGCTAAACAGAGGTACAGTCATAATTCTGTCTAGTAAGTCTCTCCAAGCTTGACCGAACATGTTACCCTAAATAGAAAATTGTTGATGGAAAAACTAGAACAAGCCAGATTTGCAGAAAGCCTTGTACCTTTCTCATTTTGTAATCAGACTTTTTTTTTTTTTGGCCACACCATGCAGCACGTGGGATCTGAGTTCCCTGACCAGGGATTGAACCTGTGCCCCCTGCAGTGGAAGCGCAGAGTATTAACCACTGGACTGCCAGGGAAGTCCCATATAATCAGACTTTTTAAAAGGATATACAAAGCATGCACTCCGATGTTCACTACAGCACTATTTACAATAGCCAGGACATGGAAGCAATCTAAACGTCCATCGACAGATGAATGGATAAAGAAGATGTGGTACATATATACAATGGAATACTACTCAGGCATAAAAAGGAACGGAATAGTGCCATTTGCAGAGATGTGGATGGACCTGGAGATTGGCATACAGAGTGAAGTAAGTCAGAAAGAGAAAAACAAATATTGTATAATATCACTTATATGTGGAATCTAGAAAAATGGTACAGACAAACTTACTTGCAAAGCAGAAGCAGAGACACAGATGTAAAGAACAAACTTAAGGTTACCAAGGGGGAAGTGGAGGTGGGATGAACTGGGAGATTGGGATTGACATATATACACTATTGATACTACGTATAAAACAGATAACTAATGAGAACCTGCTGTATAGCACAGGAAACTCTTAAAACAAAAAAGGATATACATACTGACATTGTCAGTTTACTGAAGAAAGAAGTTAAAGAGAATTAAAAAAAATAAAGAGAATAAATAAAGAGAATTAAATAAAATATTAAAAAAAGAAAAGTTGAATATTGTTCAATGGTTTCTATCAGTTAAGGACAGAAGTGCCCCAGAAACAAGAAGGAAGAGAGTTCTCACCTGGCCTTTCGCATCATACAACACAAACAGTAGTGAAGTGACAGCACATAACATTTCAGAACTGATACAAGCAACAGAAACGAAGAAAAACAAGATTAATGAAAGCAAAGGAGAAAACCCTGGGAATTCCCAAGGAAAGAAGATGTGCTGAAGAGATACGGGAATAGGAGCTGTCTGTTGGCAGCTGCAGAAGGACCTGCGGGAAGGGCTGGGTTAACAGCGAAGATGGGCAGTGCTGACCCTGAGACTCCGTCCCAGGAGCCGGCTGCGCTGGCACTGCGTGGGGCTCGCAGTGGGGTTCACATGGGGCTGCGGGCTTCACACCAGGGTCAGGGGGCTTCACACCAGGGTCAGCGGGCTTCACACCACGGGGCAATGAGATTCACACCAGGGTCAGCGGGGTTCACACCAGGGTCAGGGGGGTTCACACCAGGGTCAGCGGGCTTCACACCACGGGGCAATGAGATTCACACCAGGGTCAGCGGGGTTCACACCAGGGTCAGCGGGCTTCACACCAGGGTCAGCGGGCTTCACACCACGGGGCAATGAGATTCACACCAGGGTCAGCGGGGTTCACACCAGGGTCAGGGGGGGTCACACCAGGGTCAGGGGGGTTCACAGCAGGGTCAGTGGGGTTCACACCAGGCAGTGGGGTTCACACCAGGGTCAGTGGAGTTCACACCAGGGTCAGTGGGGTTCACACCAGGCATTGGGGTTCACAGCAGGATCAATGGGGTTCACAGCAGGATCAGTGGGGTTCACACCAGGGTCAGTGGGGTTCACACCACGGTCAGTGGGGTTCACACCAGGGTCAGTGGGGTTCACACCAGGCAGTGGGGTTCACAGCAGGGTCAATGGGGTTCACAGCAAGGTCAATGGGGTTCCCTCTTTCGTTCTAGGTGGATCATTTCTTTCACACTGAGAACAATACATTCAATAACATCATATTCAGTGAAACCAGACATCTGTTTTTCTTCATTCTTAAACCCACCTTATGGGAATGATGTAGGAGAAGAGCAGGAGAAAGCGGAAGAGACTGCGGTACCAGGGACCTGAGAATCCCTGCAAGGTCACCATGACAACCGAGAGGGCAACCAACGCCAAAAACAGCGCTTTGGTCAGCTGATTGAGCTCAAGGTCCAGCAAACCAACCTGAAAGAAAATGAAGAGTTAGGACAGAACCACATTCTTAAATCTTCTTTTGTACTAGCTTTCATTATACTGAAATACAAAAATGTACTAACTTTACATTTTCTTCTGAAAACTTCTCCTGACATTCACATTTCTTTCTGAAAAGCCTTTTAGAGATTTAGGGAGAATTTCTGAAAGTGACCCATGGTCCCCAGAGCATTTCCAGAAAGAGTCTACTGAGAAAACACGAGTCTTGAGTATCCAACCACAAAAAACTCAGATCCTTTCTCTAGATAATGAGGTTACGACCAGCAAGTGGACAAAAGGGGATGCTGGATGAGAGCCGCACGGACGGCCCGGCAGCCCGGCCAGCTCTCCGGGAGCACACGCGCCTTTTCCTCTGCACGTGCCACGTCAGGGGATCACTTAGGATTTTCTTCAGAGCAGGACAGTATGTCTGTCATCTCTCTCTGCCAAGAGCCTCCCTGAAAAGAACTTCTCTTAATTAAGAAGGAAAGCAACAGGGGGAGTGGTTAGCCTGCAATGACAGCTTGTTAATTCGCGGAGGTCCTGTACTTTAGGTCCTCCCGGTAAGGCACACACACTCCAGTTCATCCTGTGGGTCATTTGCCAGCTGAGCAAAACGTGAGGGAGAATTATGTCAATAAGAATTAGTTCCTTTTTTGTGTGCGTCCTGTGTGGGATCTTGGGGACAGTAAGAACGAGATACGCAGACACCATCCATTCTACAAGTGAAGAGAACACAGCTCTTCTGAAGCATGCAGCTTCAATTTCAAGCGCAGCACCTCCACCAAGTCCTGCTCCGTGCTTAGCGTCATTGCTGAAAGACTACCGGGCAATGCAGCGTGGGGGGCAGAGAGAGGAGCGGGGAGGGCGGCGCCACGCTTTGTAGAAGGGCTTTAGAGCCACAAAGAGGACAAGTGACGCCGTACGGCAGTTAAGATCCCTCAAGACTCTGTGTTTAGGCTAGTCTGGCTCTGCCACCTGGCTGCACAACCTTGGGCAAGCTGAGCATCAGCTTTCCCATCTGTAAAATGGGCTGTAACATGTCTTCCTGACAGGACCCGGGGGGAAAGAGAGGACGCACAGCACAGGGAGCACAGCTTCTGGTAGAGAGCAAGCCTGCATGCATGCTACTACTATTGTCATTACTATTATCATTGTTATTATTAGTATTAAAAACCTGGATTTGAGTCTCTGCTTACTAACTGTGTGACTTTGGGGAATGTTCTTACACTCTTTAAGCCTCACTCTCCTCCTCTGTAAACTGCTGTTACCCATCTCCTAACAGAGGTGCCTGGAGAAGCCCAAACAATGTGGCAAAGCTCACTGTCACTACTGGTCACCCTCAGGCCAGGGCACAGCAGGTGCTTAACAGAACTGCTTATATGTAATTTATATGACACTAGCAGAAGACTGAATCCTATCAGGTTATCCATCTGCCATCTGAGTTTCTTCTGAATCTGGTACAAATTTTGAAAAAGAGAAATTAAAAAAGAAAACATGATTACCAAAACTATACTATTATTCTCAAATTTAAAACTTTTAGAATTACTAACCTACTTAATACCAGTTTATTTTGGAATGCCTTTTGAATACCATGTCTTTGGCCAATAAAAAGCTAGCCTTTTCCACACTTCACTGTTTAGTTTATATCTGCTTTTGATTAGGGTTTGCCACAAAGGCTCATGAGAACGTTAGCACCTGTAGTTACAAAGAAAGCACAAAACTTTGTCAGAAAACCCAGTTAAGTGCAGCAGTGAACAAAATTCACTCATTATACAAGCAAGTTTAAATACCTACTACATTTTTTGCTGAACTCTATGGTTATGAAAAATGAGTCAACTATGAGATTTTACCCTTCAAGAAACAGCCAATCTAGTAGGAAGTATAAGGCGAACACCAGTAATACACCCTATAGAAGAGAAATCTCTAACCAAGCTTATGGGGGAAGTCACTTCTTAGAGCTGCCCGTCATCACTGCTGTTGGCTGACACCTAACGGCCTTTAGAGCATCCAGAAACCACGGGAATGACAACAGGGACCCAGAAGCTACACCGCTGAAAGTCTGTCTAGCACACTCGCCCTACCTCCACACCAATCCCAACACTACAGGGTCTGCGCAGTGGTCTGGGAGCCACGGGTCCCCACCTGCAAGGGCCCTGGATGGGAGCGGGGCCAGGGGCGAGGCGGCTCTGCAGCGTCTGCGCCTCCAAGCCACCACCCACAGAGGTCCCGCCCCTCCAGGCCCCACCCCACCACAAGGTCCCACCCCCACTAAGTCCCTCCCCTCACCAGACCCCTCCTCTCCACAGCCACCACCCCAGCAGGCCCCGCCCCCTCGCCTGGAACCCGCGGCCTCCTCTGGTCGCGCGCACTCTTCAGACTCGGAACCCCAGAGACTTTCGGCAAGTCCTAGAGATGCGCTGTCTCCTGTGCGCAGCTTGTGCGCAGATGAGACCCTTCCCGGCCAGGCCGGCCGTGTCTGCAGGGCTCTGCGGGCAGGGCTCTGCGGGAAGCGCCCTGCCGCCCTAGCGGTCACTTCCAGCGCAGTGACCGGGCGAGTGGGCAATGGGGCCAGCCGGTCCGGGCTCGCCACCTCTGGGCCGGGACGAGCAGCGGGAAGGACCGCGCCGACGGTTCTGGAAGCTTCCCCGGTGGAGCGGGACTGGGCTCCGTGAGAGCGGCGGCCAGGGCCATGGCGCCTGATTTATCAACTCCATTTAAAAACCGGCAGAACCAGGACAAATACGTTGCAATTTCCGCTACTTCAACTACTATATAGTTTATGCTTGAATTATTGAGAAAAATAGGGTTTTGGATTAAAATGAAGAAAAATTAAGCCAGGGAAGTAGAGCATGTTTCAAAGCCCGGGCCCTCTGCGGTGACAAAGACGGCCTAAGTTCCAAGCCTCGCGGAGGGTCAGATGAAGTCATTACTCATTCAGTCAGGGAAAAAAGACTCAATTACCTCAACGTAAAGATGCTATCAATGAATGCAAAGTGCATATTTTACTCTATTCATCCAAATCCCATTAAAAAGTGAAAGGAATGATTTAATCTGGCCTTCCAGAGTTGGCCTTTTTTGTAATAAAATAAAGAATCACTGTCTTGCAAAATGCATAACCACTGCCTCACACTTTCCCCTGCATCATGGCAGTGAAGGACTGTAAGAGCTGGGACAAAACAGTCAGGAATGAGGACAAAGTTTCCTTTGAAAAAATGACCCATATAGGATGGAAACATTACAAGCAGCCCACTGCACATTGATATTCAGCTAATTCAAAGTATTAATACCTTTCTAATTGACGAGGACACATGTGGTCAACTGCCTGACTAGTGACTATAACTGAATGTCGTCTTCACCAACCCCTTCTGATTTAAAGGACGAATGAAAGGTTTAGCAGAGAAAACACAGCTTCTCAGTAATGGGCTGTTCCCTGCTTTCTTTCAGGAGCCTTTCCTGAACTATGATTATTCTTCCTCGAACATAATTGCAACTGAGCTATAGTATATAGTATGATCTTTTTTGGGGTGGGGGTGGGGGTGGGGGGTGGTCAATTCTAACAAAGCACAGTGAGAAGAAAAGAGATACTTCAACTATTTTTTTAAAGGTCACTTTCAATTTTATACTCATTTCACTAGAACACCCTTAAAAGTTTCTTCAACTTGTCTAAAATGCAATCTGGACTCAAAAACTATTCAATATGAAAGCTAGTTAACTTTAAAGCTACAAATTCTATAAAGAAGGTGGTAGCCTGAGTTTTGATGTGAAACTCTTCTTTCTTTCAAAAATTTCCTAGAACATCTGAACAGGCCAGAGAGCTTTTACTATGATTTCAAGACCTTTTTACCCCTAAGGTATATTATTAATCAGTTGAAGTAATTATGACTGTATAAGAAAAGGTAAGTACACTAGGAAGTAATTTTCAACATTTTTGTAATTTCCTATATTAGTAAAGCAAATTTTCTTCCACTTGTCATAACATTTGTTTGATTTGAAACAACTGTGATAACAAAATTAAATATGCTACTGGAAATTTTAATCTCCAAGGGAAAATCTGTGCATAATGTCTAAGATGCCACAATGGCTCTGGGAAGGGGCTGCTCTGGGATAATGAACACAATAATTGCCTGTATAATCTAAAACGCTACTAATGGCAACGATCACAGATCCACTTAGCTCCTCTTTAATTTATGTACCAAGTTTTAAACAGCTAATGGTTCTCAGTAAAATAATGGTTTATACCAACAATGAAGGGTAAATACAGTATCCTCCTGCTTAATCAAGAAAAGATCAGTCAGGTTTTTTAAGGCACCCATGGACGAAGGAGACCCCACCTTATCTCAGTAACACAATGCGTTTCCAGCCCATCTCAAAGTCCCCCTAAGTCCCCAAGAAATCAATGTAGGAGCCTCGTGTTATAAAAACTTAGTAGCAGAGAAAACAAAAGGCATAAAAGGAAGCACTGCCAACTGCTCCTCACGTGATGTTACCCCTGGATCAATGTTATGTGAACATCCAAGTACTGTAACCTTGCTTCTAAAACTCACATTTCCTTACTTGCTACGTGAAAGTATTTTAGTATAGCAAAACCATAAGATGCAAAATGTGAAAAAGCCAATTTAAACTCTTGCAGAAAGCTAAATATCATTTTAATTTGTCCTATATTTTCCCTGTAAATATATCTCAATTTGAAAAACAAACGCCTCCAATCTACTAGCAAATGCACTCACGACGACTCTACACAGACAGAGAGACAGCTTCACACGTGAGAGACTACTTAGGGGAAACTATAACATTACCGTTAACGTTGTTTATCTTTTAGCAGCAATACTATTCTCGGATCAGCCCATCAGCCCCACATCATTCAGAATTTGGATTGTGACTACAAAATTGACATAGGGCTACTGCTTTAACCTAGTTGAAATTCCTATAAAAAAACACATTTCTTGGGGCTTCCCTGGTGGCGCAGTGGTTGGGAATCTGCCTGCCAATGCAAGGGATGTGGGTTCGAGCCCTGGTCTGGGAAGATCCCACATGCCGCGGAGCAACTGGGCCCGTGAGCCACAATTACTGAGCCTGCGCGTCTGGAGCCTGTGCTCCTCAACGAGAGAGGCCAGGATAGTGAGAGGCCCGCGCACCGCGATGAAGAGTGGCCCCCGCTTGCCACAACTAGAGAAAGCCCTCGCACAGAAACAAAGACCCAACACAGCCATAAATAAATTAATTAATTAATAAAAAAAAATGTCAGGTGCTGTGCTATTTAAAAAAATAATAAAAAATTAAAAAACACATTTCTTTTAAATATCTTTGAAACAAATCGGTCCTATATTTTCTACTTTTAGTAGAATCTTAAAAATAAGAAAAAAATAAGTACATACCTTCAATTCAAATAATTGAAACTCTTACACTAAATCTAACTCCTAAATCTTACAGCGATAACTTTTTTCCAGTTTGGAGTTTAAATTAAAAGTATTAGTTGTTTTTTTTTTAAGTGATGCGATGTAGCCCTTTTTTTCTTATTCTCCAGTTTATTTATTCATTCATCTTTGGATATGAACGCCTCTGTCCTAAGTGTCTGTCCTGCACGCAGGCGCCACCCACCCATAGACAACTCGGCTATTATCATTTACTGCCCCAGTGATCTGCGAAATAAGCAGCACTTCTTTTAGCCGTTCTAGTCTATTGGCTCAATAATCTGTGCTTTAAAAGCTCCCTAAGTAAGTATCAGCACGATAATTCTTAATGTTATATCACCTTAATTTTTAAAAGTCAAAATCTATATTTACACAATAAACATTTAAAAGTCTATTCTGAAAGAATATTTCATATTCTACATTTTTACCTGCAAATAAATTTTGCGTGACTATTCTATATTCAGCATTTAAGGTTTCTTCCTTGCTTACCAAATAGTTATCACATAAGATATTTTTTTCTTGAATATTTAACATTTAAAAATAAAATGGGGGGACTTCCCTGGCGGTCCAGTGGGTAACATTTCGCCTTCCCATGCAGGGGTGCGTGTTTGATGCCCTGCTGAGGAGCTAAGATCCCACATACCTTGTGGCCAAAACACCAAAACATAAAAGCAGAAGCAATATTGTAACAAATTCAATAAAGACTTTGAAAATGGTCCACATCAAAAAAAATCAAAAAAAAAGAAAAGAAAATGTGGTTATTACATTTTTTAGATAAACAAAAAAAGTCTTAATGCAAAGCTCAGCTCCTCAGCAAGGAAGTACAGCCTCTTTCCATGTTAATGTGAGAAACTCAGGAGAGGGGGGACCCAGTGCAAGCCCTCACCTAGTTTACACAACCTTGGTACCGATCAGCTCCGTGTTTAGGACAATGCACGTCGTCAGATCACTCTGTCCGCTAGACACGATAAACATGTTGTTAAGGGTGAAATTATTCCTAAAATCTACAAACACATTACTTGCTGAGTTTGAAGGGGGCTTCATGAGTGCAGAATGTGGCTGTCTTCTCAAGCCGTCAACCTACCAGATCATTTGAGAAATTTCAATAGTGGCTTGAGCATTTGCTATAACACATATCCACGTAACATTTTATAGTCATCAAAAATGCCAGAAAATAGCACATTATCTATGGACATATGGACATACACATATACACACGTCAGGTCTGGTTTTGCAAAATGCAGACTTACTTTTATATTCATGCAGGACAATTTGGTCAAGGCTGTTACTGTCTGACAGCCTCTGTCACAGTAGAGCCTTTATTAAGGCGTAACCAGTATATTAAAAAGTCATCAAATTTAAAGCAATATAGTGACTTTAAGTGGTTAGTTTAATTTTGTGTTTCTAATAATTACTACAAACTATTTCAAATAGGCTCAACTTGAGACACATCGAAGCCATGTTTAAAACAAAGATGAGTGCGCACAAATATGCAAAACGGTCTGGAAACCGTTTGGAAATTTAATTTGTACTCTATGCACACAAACTACATGAAAATACAGCACTGAATATTTCAAAGAGACCATAATTTTCTAATGTACAGTAGTTCCGGCCTTATTTTACAACAGTCCACACAGGTTATTTAAAAACCAGGGATGCAAGGAGACTACACCACACAAACCACTATCAGCCCAACACTATGCTGAATATGATTTGTGTGCACTGCTGTCATGTTTCCTGTTGATATTCCGTTGTTGCTTTTATAAAAACATTTCTCTTAGCTGGGGAGAGAAAGCAAAAGCGAAGGTGCAGTATGTTGCGGATTCGCCAGCAGAGGGCGCTCAAGATTGTTGCTTTTTTTTGTTTTTCGAATGCTGAAAGCCTGCTTTTGATAAAAGCAGAACTTCGATCTTCGATCAGCCAATTCAGTATATATAATACATGTTGTCTTAGTTTTATTAACAACAAAAAAAGTTACCATAAATATCTATGTTGTCATGAAGAATCCAAGACAGAATTTATAGACTTTAACATGATGAATTAATTATATTGAAGGAAATTTCCCAAATAAAAATCTACTATCAAATAAGGATATTTGATATTTGTCATATTTAAAGATATGACAACCAAAATACTGTAGGTAATCGGTACAGTAGTATAGTGCTATGGCTTTTCTGTTTTTAAAGATTTAGATCTACAAACTAAATCAATAAAGCTGTAACAACAACTTACATTAGTGGTTTAGAGATCCTGCATATATTTACTTTATTTTTGTCTTAACAGTGTAGAAAGCTATCAGTTTTAAATGGTTTTGCTAAGACCACCCACCAATTCAAAATGATTACTTCAAGCCTGAGCTATCTACCGACACCAGAAACCTCAACCTTCAACATCAGTCATGTAAGTGAAATTTGAGGTCAGGCATTTGATTTCAATTTAATCTAATTAAATAAGCAGTTTATTTTGGTAATTTTATATTTATTTTAACAGATATTTTACAAGTAGCATTAACCTACTTTCGAATCCTTACTATCCAAAAACACAATACCCATGAGTTTAGGGATTAGTAACTGTGTTTTTTAAAAAAAAAAAGTCTGGAAAAATGCCAGCAAGAGCAGATTCTGTGCGTGGTCACCGATATGCTCAGGAACTGTGACTTTTATATTATGCTTCTTCAAAGACTTTAAAAGTCCCCACACTCTTGGAAATTCTTTTTTCCCTAGAAACATGAAAAATAGATTTTTTTCTAATAAGAACTCTAAATGGTTCTGATATTTTTAAAGAAAGCCTTTTATTAGGAGTCTTAAAATTTTAACAGACTCAGAGAGAAAGGGCAGACCATGGCTTCTTGTAAATCTGTTGAAATATGGGACAGTCCTCACCTTTCATTTTCTGGTCGATTTTTCATACTGAGGAGGCTATACTATTTAGCACATTTTTCTTCCGGGAGATATGGGTGTGTGTGTGTGTCTTTATTTCTCCTGCATGTGGCGAGTCCCTTATTTTAAATATTGTTTGTGGATGTGTGCATTTTAGAAACACCCTTCAAATATACTCTTAAATATTCATTTAAATATAATTTATAAAATATATTATTGAATAGAAAATACCCTTAGATTTTTAAGCACATCAATAATAATGCTGTTAAAATCTGGGCTCTGTCACTGCTTGCTAAAGAAATGGCTGAACATACAGCCAGGGCTTCTAACACTATTGCACCCAAAATTCCCCAGCACAGTGACTGCATCCCTTCAGGGCACCCTCTGAACTCTTCAAAGAGCTGGAAAAGTATTTGGTGGCTTTCTAACACCCAGGAAGCGACATATTGAAGGACGCATTCCTGTTAGTGGCTTGAAACTGCTGGACCGTACATGATGGGAAAGACTGGGATTTAGGCGACGGGAGTAGATCAGAGCCCCTTCTCAGGGAAAGCCAGTACCTGGTGGCCCCCAGCACGGGAGGCACAGGGAATGGCCGGGCAGGCAGGTACCAGGGCTGCCCTTCTCCCTGGAGCCTGCCTGGGACAGGGCCAGAAGAACTGCTGTGTTTCTTTAAAGAAACAGCATGGGATGCTGGTGGGGGGGGGGGGGGGGCGGGGAGACACCCTTCTACCTGCTTGGTTATTTTCCTAATAAAATTCTGGGAAAGGGAATGGTTAAATTTTTATTAGTAAACAAGGTCATTCATTTATATGAAACTTTAATTTCCAGCCCTAGATTTTCCTCATAAGAGGTCATGATACAGATGAATTTCTATAACAAAGTCCGAGATTTGTTCGGTGATTCAAAACGTTACCATCTAAATTCTTTCTTTGGCATACCAACAAGTGAAATGCATTTCATGGTTTGTGCCAGGTAATTTACTAGACATTAGTTAACAATTTTTCTATATAATAATAGATTCCAGAAAGTCTGGTTTCTTTAAGGACTACTTCAGTCCCATACACAGTATTATAAAGTTGTTAATTCTAAGTAACAGTATCTTAGGGGGGAAAAAAAAAAAAGACAATCGGCAGGAAAAATCCTCAACGCCTAAGTGTTGCGTGTGGCAGAGCTTAGCTTAGCATGTTTCACGTCTCAGTTTCTGCAGGCAGCGTGGCGCTACTATAATGTACACTGGACCGTGCAGCCCGCGAAGAGACACAAAGGCTGCGATGGTGTCACTACCCCCTTCACCGCTTGTTGGTTTATTGTGTAAATATGTGGGAATTTATGGACCATTTAAGGTCTCCACCCCAGTCTCCAGATACCTGGCACCCATCACGACATAAAACCACTCAGTAGGGTTTTTAAATCAAGAGTCATTAGCTGACTTGACAAGATCTGTGTCTAAGATATTTACTGGAAACAAAACTATGATCACCGTTTCACTGAACTCATGAAATTCTGTCTCAATGAAATGCATATCACCTCTTTGTGATTATATTAAACATGTGAAAAGATACAGAAAACCCTGGTCAGTGTTTGAAACACCTCAGAATTGCTATTATCTTGTCCATTCTCTGTCCCACCAACATATCAGCATAACTAGCTAACAAATGAAAGTTAACAGTAGGTAAACATAATTAATTTTTAAGGCAGCGTAGCAGAACGGCAGACACAGAATGGCACAGAGAGAAAAAGAATGAAGAAAGTTATCATACTGGCCTAACACCTAACTTTGAATCAACGTTACTTAGTTTTCAAAATCCATAGTTCTCATGATTTGCATTCTTTTGAAAGGAAAACGGAATTCAGGAGATTCGCTGAAACTTTTAAATGACAAGCATAATACGGTTAAATAACCTCTCATCTCCTTAACTACCCTTTTATTCTTAACCGTCTGCTTAAGAGGTTTATTACTGGGATCTTGGCAAAACATAGCACTACTTTCAACCACCTAAACTTTCCGTGTTACTTTATGTCTTCAAGGACACTTTATGAACCATTTCATACTTAATGGCTTGTAAGCAATCCCCAGAGCTGGGAGCTGTGCGAAAAGTTGCCCAGATTGACAGATACGGTGAAAAGGTCTGTATTAACTCCAAGTAAAGAAGTGCATGGCGTGGTATCTCACGATGATTATACTCTAAAGTACCAATTAGGACGCATCAGAAACCAGAGCAAGTTGACACTCTACAATAAAGCAAATAATTTCCAGTTGGAGGGGCAGAAAATGTTAATATGCAATGTTCAAGACTACAAGAATCTTTGTAAAAGGAAGTAGCTAATAAGGTTTAATGATGCATGTCAGGAAGCCACAGTATGTAGGGAAACACAGCTGGCTTCATTTTGTAAACTATTTGATATACACATCTTTCTAGTTCGCGATTATCAGCTGTGCCAGTGCCACAGGGGACAGCTTAGCCTTCAAATCAGGGCATCCTTCTTGTTCTCTAAATTACAAGTAAAATACATTACTATAATATGGTGCTATAGGCGAGTGCCCCGACTGAAGCTTATCCGCTTGAGAAAGAGGATTACAGAAGTCTTCTGTAGAACGTCGTGGAAACAACCTCGCCAGCCTAATAGGCTCCTAAGCGCCAGAACCATTAAAACAAATCATAAAACAGGCAACACGCTTGGACTTAGTGAAGTAATAATCTTCACAAGACGGTCACCATTTTCCCCACCTTGTGTATTAAAATGCAAACTAACTGAAAAGTGCTTCTACTGAGCAAGCCCAGCCCGCCGCCCTGCTTTCTTTCCGGGGCGCACCTGCGCGTGCTGCGAGGACCCGCGCCGATGGCGACAGGCCGCCTGCTCACGCCATCTCCGCCGAGGGCCTGCAACGGCAGGTGACAGCAATTAGCAGCAGATGACAGCAGCACTTAGAGTCTGCACCAGATGGCAGCTCAGGGTCACCGGAAGCCAGCAAACCTTCCACGAGGAAGCCCTGTGTTAGGCAACTATCACACTCGAAAGCTCTCAGACACGAGTTAATTATTCAGCCACCAGAAGACAACAGCTAGGTCACAACTCTGATATCAAAATGCTGTTAATCACTTGGAGTGCACTTATTTTAAACGTAATTACACATATTAGCTGTTCAGAACGTGCACCTAATGACGGAGAGGGGGCCCTACACAAAAAGAGCTAAAATTCTAGTAATTAGTGAATTGTCGTAGGGCAAAGTATACCCAACAGGCTCTGACTCGGGTGGAGGCCGTTTACGGCCAAAGCAAGAACCAGCCACGCAGCAGGAGTCTGACAAGACACCCCTGGCACCCTGGCCTGTCATGGAGGCGAGGAGAGCCCCCAAGGACCCGGGACACGCGTCACCATGAAAGGGCGTTGGTGAGCTAAGAAAAGACTTCAGATCTCGAGGTGGTCTGTCAAGGCTTCTGGCTCAAAACTAAAGTCTTAGGTCGCTGCAGCTTGGCTGAAGCCAGGAGACAGAAGGCGGTACGATTTTAGACAGACTGTGGCATCCGCAGGGGGGACGGACCCCTCACGGGCCATTCAGGTGAAGCTGACATGTTCCCTGTGAAAAAAAAATGCAGGTGAAAATGCTTCAGACAGGGCTTCCCTGGTGGTGCAGTGGTTAAGAATCCGCCTGCCAATGCAGGGGACACGAGTTCGAGCCCTGGTCTGGGAAGATCCCACGTACCGCGGAGCAGCTAAGCCCGTGTGCCACAACTACTGAGCCTGCGCTCTAGAGCCCACAAGCCACAACTACTGAAGCCCACACGGCTAGAGCCCGAGCTCCACAACAAGAGAAGCCACCGCAATGAGAAGCCCGTGCACTGCAACGAAGAGTAGCCCCCGCTTGATGCAACTAGAGGAAGCCTGCGTGCAGCAACGAAGACCCAATGCGGCCAAAAATAAATGAATTAAATAAATAAAAAAATTTTTTAAATGCTGGAAACAAACGAAATGCATAACCAATTTACTTTAACAAGATGAGTTCCCATTAATAACACATAAAATGGCTTCTTTTTGGTCTAAATTGTTTATAACTGATTAATTTCTGACCGCTTATGACCTTAGCAATTTCCAAGCCAATAGCCTTTACAACTTGCAAAGTGCTTTTGCATGATTTCTGTTACTCAGCTTAGCTCCAGCCTGGTTAAATTTCTGGTTCGCTTCCAGGGAGCTAAGGTGTATGGCCGAGCTTGCGGCTTCCGTCCCCTTGCCGCAGACGGGCCTCCCTGGCTGGCTGATGTGAACAGAAATGATATTATTCCCACTCTCGTAATGAGATCTGTAGCTGTACTTTCCATTAACTACACAGACTCCCATTAGGTTTATGAAATGAAGACTGGCCACATCTTGCTTATCAGAATGTTCTCCTTCACTATTTCTATTTAAAAGTGGTGAAACTTGCTCAACTGGCAGCCGTTACTATACTTTGGGAAAAGAAGAACAGATTAAACAAAGTGATTAAATGTTGTAACCAAAACAAGGACCAAGGAAGTAAACACTCAGCTGAGGGTCTTTTGCCTGGTGAAGCAGTTAAAGGACAAAGCACCTCATCCTACCTACATGCTCTGTGCTGAGCCTTCTGCTGGACGGGCGCTCTTCCTATGCTACACGTAGGTTCTCCTGTGGACGCCTCTACTCAGCACCAGCGGGGCAGTGGCAGTGGGTGTGGACCCTGAGGCTCCGCTGTTCTGGAAGCAGCCAGGGCGGGGGCCGGGGGAGGCAGCGGCCGCTCGTCTCCTCTCCTGTGTAGAAACGCCAGGCCAGCAGGACTCTCCTGGATCCCAGACTTTCAGAGGTGTAACCTGCACCCTAGGTGTCTTCCAATATCTCTCAGAGCAATGATAATTAACTGATGATTAACTGCCCTTTCTGAAGAAACAGCAAGGGAGAAACACACTCCTCCTAAAGGGGAATCATATAACTTACAGGAAGACAATTTTAAATGAAAAGAGAAACTGCCTGAAGTAAGCTTGGTCATCAGATCTCTCCTGAACAACGGTACACTGCAGGTAAGCTAATTTTCCTTCAATTTCCTTTCAAAATAAGTAGGACATGATGGTAAGAAATGGCACCATAATGACCGGCATTCAAACGAGTGAATTCTTCCGGGACTGCGCAAAGTGCCGTAACGTGGCAGGCTCACGGCATCCTGCCATCCTTCTGTCACCACCACAACAGGCCCGGAGCCTCACCCTGGGCTGGCCTCACGGGAAGGGTCTGTGCGCACAGGCGGGTGTGGCAGCATCGGTGTGAAGCACAGTGATTTACTTTTGTTTGTCCTTAGATCCACCACCCCTGTCTCCGTGTCAGGATGCAGACCTAGCACGAAACTGTGGGGCAGTGGAGGGAGGGGGCCGCGGGTGGGCGTGCGCCAATGCCAGAGCCCCGTCTGGACCAGTCACTCTACATGACCACGAAGCTGCCCCACGCGCCTTCCAGCTGGGCTTTCTGAAGCTCTTAAGAGGTGAAATAGCTCTGGGCACATCTGGGTCTCTGACCCTTTGTATTGATGACTCAGGACGGGCTCCATGGCCACCTTCCTGTCCTAGGCATGTAACCGACACACAGTAATTGCTCATTTAAATGCCCACTGCGATCATTCTTCTTCTTACTGATGTGATAAAAATACATGTCTTTCTCCTTTGATCTTATTGTTACCTTCACTTTTATTTCCCCCACTTACTTTCAAGTCTACGCGAAAATGCTGCTGTATAACACCCGAACTTGACACTGCAGATCTTCCCCCTTCTGAAGCCCAGACAAGTACAGCGACAACGGTCTCCCGCGGGAGGGAGGCCGCCTCAGCTCCAGCCCCTCAGCCATTCCTCACTGGCCACCATCCCCACACAGGAGGCAGAGGAGGGAAGCCAGTTTCAAATAAACCCTACCTGCCGCCCGCCCGCAGCTCCCGAGGAGGGGAGTCCAGGGCCAGGACGGTCAGGGGCCTCCGTACACTGTGCCCACAGATCAGAGGCGATCCCCGCCTCACCAGTTCCGTGAGGAGAGGGGCTGGGGGACATCTGGACCACGCGGAGCAGCTTCGAAGCAACCAGCCACCACTCCCGTGATCTGGGCGTGTACGAGTGAGAATCAACATGGCGGGGCCGACCTGATTTTCAAGTCCTCAGAGTCGCGCTGCACCCTGGCCTGACACTAACCAGGAGTACAAGTGTGTGCATGGCCTCTTTCCCGTGCTGCAGGTACCCACAGTCCAACCTGCTCCCATAAAGACGGACGGACCCCCAGTGGCCTCGAGACAGCAGCATCTGACTAACCCAGGGAGGGGGTCACTGCGGATGAGACGCCAACTTTCTCATGAAAAACCCATCAGTCAGCCAGACAGGGTCAGCTCCTGAGATGACAGAGCTCAACATCGACTTAGCCTGTAACTAAAGTGCAAAGCATATATTTAATATTTTGAATGGGAAACCAACTTGGAAATAAAAAGCTTTGCTGCAATTGTATTTTTATATAGCAGCAAACAGAAAATAAATTTTAAAAGATAATGAATGAAACGGCATCAACAGAATCTAAATACCTAGAAATGAATCAAACAAACGGATACAAAAGCTCTACACAGAGAGAATCATAAAATATTATTGAAAAAATTAAAGAATACCTGTATAAACAAAGGATACAGAATATTCATTGATTAAAAAAACTCAGAATTTAAAAATCAATTCTCCTCAAAGATCTACAGAGATTAAATGCAATCCCAATTAAACTTGCTATAGTAATTACAGACGATTAGCACAAAAAGGGAATCGAGGACCAATCAGAGAGGAGGTCCAGATGCACACCCACCGCATGTGCACGTATGATTCATGCCGGAACCTGCGGTGGGAAAGGATGGACCTGCAACAGCGGTTATGGGTCCACTGGAAATCTACATGGGGAAAAAATGGAAACTTCCCATTTTCATAACAAACACAGAACCCAATCCCAGACGTCTAGAGAGCTAACTGAGAAAGGTAAATAGCAAAACTTCTAGAAGATAAGAGAGTACCTTCATGACCCAGGGTAGAGAAAGATTTCTTAAACCATGAAAAGACTGATAAATTGCACTCCATTAGAACTGAGCATGGCTATTTGTCAAGACACACTGAAGAGAGTAAGGAGGCACAGAGAGGGAGGACATTATACTCGCATAACCAGCGAGCGCTCGTGCCAGGATATATAAAGGACTCCTACAAAATAATGAAAAAAGACTAACAATCCAACGGGAAAATGCACAAAAGACGCACTGAAGTGATCCTCAAACCAAGATGCCCAGGCAGCCCATCAACGTGCAGAGGAAATGCAACCTCGCTAGTCCTCAGGGAAACGGAAACTAAAAACACAATAAGACATTACTACATCCTCAATAGAACATTAAACACTTTTTTAAAAAAACGGACAACCCAAGTGCGGACAAGGTCATAGAGGAACTTGAATCCTCACGCTGCAGGGAAGAGTGAACACTGGCGCCATCACTCTGGAGGACGGGGATTCCACAAAATGAATGTAAACGTATCCGTGACCCAGCAACTCCACTCCTAGGCACGTACGCGGCAGAAACACACGTGTTTGCACTGAGACACGGTGCACACAGACGCCCGGGCAGAGCGACTCGGGACAGCGGAGGGCCCATCAGCTGCAGGATGGCTTCTCCGAGCAGCTACGGCCAGTCCTGTGGCGGGATGGTGCACAGACACGCAAACCAACAGAGCCCTGTGACATGTGACACGTGGACAAAACCCCCATGCGCATCACTGTACACAGGAGGCCAAACGCAGAAGAATGCACGCTGTACAGCCGCATTTTGTAACCTTCAGAAACAGACAAAAGTTGCCAGTCAAGTAGACACGGGGACAGCGCCCTTCCGGGAGAGCAGGTGTGCAGAGAGGGAAGCTTCTGGAATGCTGGCACAGCGCTAGTTCCTGACCACGTCAGGGGCTGGGGCGTGCGCTCGCTTTGTGGTGACTCAGCGAGTTCCATGCTTTTTAAAGTTGGTATACTTTTGTGTATTATGTTAAGTCAACCAAAATTAAAGAACAAAACCCAAAAAAGTATAACAGTAATGAAGTATTATTCTTGTTCTTAAGCAAAACTCAAGTGCTGACCACAAGCTTCACAGCTGCACGGGAGCACAGCTTACGCTGCCTTGTGGCGTAAGTGTCAGTCAAATGACACCTGGAGGACTATTTCAGGTGCAAAACTGCATCTGATGACCTAACAGCTGCTAAATAAAAAGCATTTCTGAAACCTCAGAAAATGAGTGGGCAGCTGAGGAAATAACATATGCATTAATCTAAGATTATAATACAGAAATGCTGGTAGAAGTCAACGGAGGAAACCCTACCCACGGGCTCAGCCTCTGCTCCGTGACCACAAACTGAACACGGTCAGTGGACCACACAGACTGCAGGCAGAGCAGGCTCGGCGAGGCTGGCAGGAAGCCCACACCCCCAGCCCCGACCCTGACCAGTGACTGCCGGGGGGAGGCCTGGCAGTACCACGGTTTCTGGGCACAGTGGGTCTGGGGAGGGGGCAGAGGTGAGGGGAATCCCACGCTCTAAACTCCTAACCTGCTTGGATGTGTTGACTCCTTTTCACTCTGGACTCCAAAGCCTCCAGCCAGTCCTCGCCACCCTCGGGTCATCAGGACCTTCCCTGCTTGTGCTCCAGGCTGTGTCAACTCCTTTCCCACCGCCGCCCCCCCTGCATGATGACGATGACACCAGCCAGGCCTCCCCCAATCCCATGTGGTGGGAAGTGTCCCGCGCCTTTTCCAGGCCAACGCCTCTATTTCTCTGGCTTCTTCCGGGTTCCCTCTTTGCCGGTGGTTTGCTGCAGTGGGAAGGCTCTACACCGGGCTTAGACTTTCGGGCATTCATCTGGCCTGGTGTCCTCTAGGCTCCCGGGTCTGTAATTAGGTGTCTGTCATCAAGTCTAGAAAGCCCTCAGCCAGGTTCACCCCGAATATTTCTTCCGCCCCTTCCCTCTCCTCCTGCTGGTGCCCTGTACAGATACGTTACACCTGCTGAGACCGTGACACGCTTCTTGGATGCTCTGTCCCATTTTCTGTTTCCCCCTTTCTGTTCTCCTTTGTTTCTGCTCCTCAGCCTGGGAAGCTTCCCCCGACGTGTCTTCCAGCTCACAGGTCCCCTCCTTGGCCCTGTCCAGGCTGCTGAGAGCTCATCACGGGCACTCCTGGTTCCTGTTATGCTTGACTTTGATTTGAGTCTTCCTTGGAGTTTCCATGACCTCGACGACACTCCCCATGCATGACGTCTACTGTTTCTACCAGAGCCCTTAGCATGTTACTCACAGTTCTTTCATGTTCCCTGTCTGGTAATTCCAAAAGCTGTGCCACACCTGAGTCTGGGCCTGATGCTTGCTTTGCTTCTCCAGACCGTCTTCCCTACCCTTCGGCACACAGCTTGTAATGCCTGTCTGCAGCAGGACATGTGATGAGCGTGAGGTAGTAAGAAGAGAGGTAAACAAGCCTCGGTGGGGGGTTTTATGTTCATCTGGGCAGGAGCTGGTGTGTCTGACATCGCCGCAGCCGTGGGAGACAGAGGCTGCCAAGTCCGCCGGTGCCCCGTGTGTCCCTCTGCTGACTCTGGGCTTCTGAGACGCCGTTCCTCAGAGCCTCCCTCTGCTGGAGTCCCGCCGGCACCGGGGTGCAAGGTGGGGAGGGGAGCCTCCTGCGATCCCATGGCCCATCCAGGCCACCTGCACAGGTGTTTCTCAACCCCCCACCCCACCGGTGAGCCGGGCGGACGAGGGGACTGGGCAGGAGAAGGGCCCTCCCCAGGTGGGACGGGGCAGGGATGGGCACCCCCACCCACAAGTAAGCCCCTGTGACGGAGGACATGCCCCTTCTCAGACCTCCACCCCGGCCCCCGACGAGTTCCTGCAGCCGGAGCCGCCCAGACTGCGGCCCCCAGGGCTTCTCACGTGCACCAGTCGGCACTCGCCCTCTAGCAGCGTGTCGAAGTGAGCATTTGGTTTTCCTACTGGTTGGCGGCCCCAAAGGCTTGGGCTGCGACCTGATGTGTCTGTCCGGGGACTTTCTGTGTGCTCAGCTCTTTGCCGCCGTGGGGCCGGGGCTGAGGCTGGCTGTGACGGTGCTTTTCTCCCCCAGCTCCTCTAGAAGCGGAAGCAGGGCCGAGGGCCCGGGGATGCAAGGACGGCCGCAGCACCCTGAGCAGCGCGCTCCCCGCGGACACGAGCCACCCTGCACGTGGGCACCGTGTGTTACTGCACACCGCCTCCCTCCGAATCGCCCCCCTCAGAACTTGGACAGCAAATCCCAAACCTGGGTCACTGCTTCTCCATCTGAGCAGCCCAGCTCTGCTGGGGAAAGTCACGCAGCAATTTAAGACACTTCTCCTGGACACCGCGTCTCCAGCCTCTGCTGGGCCCTCGGTACCTGGCCCGTCCATGTCCTTTTCCTCTGTCTGCTGGCCTCCAAGCCTCCCCTCTCCACGTTCCCCAGTTTGCCCCTGACCGACCGACTGCAGGACCGCCTGAGCCTCAACTCACCTGTTCCCACCCACAGCACCTCCTGCTTCATGAAGGTCAGGTCCCTCCGCCAGCTCGGGGCCACCGCTCCTCTTCGTTGAAGACACCTGCTGCTTCCGCTGGGCTTTTATTCCAGTGGCTCTGCCTCTCTGGGATCCTCAGCGCCTCCCTTGCTACTGGCCCGGCCTTGAAACCTGGCCGTGCCATCTCCGCCCCGGGCCTCGGCACATCCGCTCACCGCGTCCACCTCCGACCCCCTTGTTGCCCTACAGCTAGCTTCACCTTCATCTCCTGAAAGTTCTGTTGCCCAGAGCTCACCAAAGTCCTCCAGTCAGTCCCGTAACTGTTTTCTAGTCCAGGTTGTACTGCTCTGCCGCGTTGGACATCTGCGGCCGTTTCGGGTCTCGAGACTTCTCTCCATTTCAGATTCGGCTCCTGCCTCTGCCTGACCGCGGGCCCTCCTCTGCTGGCCCTGCCCCTCCTCACACGGTCTCCATGGGTACAGTATCCACCCCCTAGACTCCACCTGACCCTCTAGTCTCTATCTTGACCAGGAGATGCAGAATCGTACCTCACTGCATCTAGGTTCTCTACCTGCAAGGATAAAAGCACCTCAAAAGGTCAACATTTGGTACGTTTTAGGTAGTGGATATCATTTTTATAGGACATAGGCTTGGATGTGCCAAGTCTTTTATCTTCCTAAAATAAATTTCTTAACATTTATTCTAAGGGAATATAATCCGGTCACGTTCTAGCTAACTCATGAAGATTAGTAATTAGGATTCCGGATTTCAGTTAAATTGTACTCGGGCCTTTGCCAGTCCGTCTCCCCTCCCTGACATCTAACCTGTGGGATGGGATGATGGGCACTTAGTGGCCTCTGAGAGTAGGGAGGCACTCTCAGCCTTCCCTGCCCGCTCCCCGTGTGATGTCAGCTCTGGGAGCGTAGGTCCCTCACCACACAGGGCACTTTCCCGTTCGTCACTGAATGCTTCGCAGGCCCAGGCCCCTTCTCTGCAGTCTGCACCCTCCTCCTGGGGGCCCCGTCCTGCATGAACCTGGAGCCCGGGACAGTCAGGGCTCCGGCGGGGCCAAGCACAGGCCTCCGAGTCCTCCCCCAGTCCGGGGAGCTGCCAAGCGAGGCAAGAAACCCACACCACGTCCATCCTCCTTGCTTCCCGTCGAGGCCGGGGCGTCGACGGCGGGGGTCTGCGTCGTCTCTGTCACTGTTCATGCTTTCGATTCTACTCTGTTCCCCTGGCCTCTTCAGCCTCCACAGCACCCAGCTCTTGCAAATCAAAGTCTCGGTTTTCAGGACTGTCAAATCTGTTTAGACCTACAGGCGCATCTCATCTTTATTGCCCTTCACAGATACTGTGAGTTTTACAAGTTGAAGGTTGGTGGCAACCTGTGTCCAGCAAGGCTATTGGTGCCATTTTTCCAACACCATTTGCTCACTGTCTCAATCTGGAAATTCTTGCAGTATTTCAAACCTTTTCATGATCACTAACGTTTGTTAGGGTGGTCTGTGCTAACTGATCTCTGACGTCACTACTGTGGCTCGCTGAAGGCTCAGATGATGGTTGGCACTTAGCAAGAAAGCATTTGCAATTAAGGCGTGTACACTGTGTTTTCAGACACAAAGCTACTGCTCACTCACTAGACTGCAGTGTCGTCTAACATCACTTTTACGTGCACCGGGAAACCCCAAATTTGCGTGCCTGACTTTACTGCAGCGGTCTGGAACCAAGCCCACAGTATCTCTGGGGTACGCCTGGAGTTAGAAACTCAAAAGCTGAGCACCAGACTACTATATTTTTCCTTTACATTAATATTTTAAAACTCCCAGTTCTCTTGTGCCGCTAACTACATTTCTGAGCATCTCTGATGTGCCCGGCGACGCGTCCTTGATCACAGGCGGCAGCGACTCCGACATTCAACGTCTGAAGTGCGTCTCGCGGGCCCAATGGGTTTTCCGCCTCATCTTTTACATCAGCCCTCCACAGAGCTCTCAGAGCAAGCGGAGCATGCACCTCCACCGGGGCTCGTGGCCCTGGTCCAGGATGCGGCTCAGGCATCAGAGGCATGGGAGACCCTCCAAGATCCACCCTCGACCGTTTCTTCAACCCCGGCTCCCGCCACTCCCTCCGAAATGCACACGCCAGCACAGCTGAACTGCTCTGGTCCGGGCCGCTGCCCTGGGCCACCGTGTATCCCTCCTCGCAGGTCTGGCTCCCTTCGGGCCAGGTCTCCCTAACAAGCCAGGTTGTGAGGGCCAATTTTCAGTGCTCCCCAAACACCCTACCAACACAAAGACTGTCAAGGTCAAGTTAGCTTTTAAGTGATCTGTTACTGTGTCTGCCACATCAGCAGACGACAACTCCTTGAGGGAAAGATGCTCACGCACCTGTGTCTTTACTGCACCGCACGAAGCACCCACACAGGTACGTGTTTGCTGAGTGCATGAGAAGCAGCTCATCAGCCTTCCAGGGCATTCAGGAGAGAAGTCACCCACTAAGTGGCCCGCAGAGAGTTTACACTCCATTTGTTAGTGTGAAACACAACTTATATGGTAAATTGACATCAAAAGAGGATAAACAGAAAGAAACAACTTTACATTAACTAGTAACAGCAGCAACTAGCTGGACCAGCATACAACAACGAGAACTAACAGAGAAACTCAGGTCAGACAGTAGACAGGAGCGGGCTGGACCAGCAAGGGGAGGACCCTGCCTTCCCGGGTGACAAAAGGATGGCCAAGCAACTCACATTTTAATCTGAAAAACTAATACTGTAGCATTAACAAAATAACAAGCTGAACACTGTTGTACTCTTTGAACTAATTATAGTCATTTTAGGGGGAAAATAATTCAACCACCCTTTAGTCACTCTTAAAGCTTACATACGGAATGTCCTTCCTGACGTTACTCCTACTTTATAGAGGAGACGTGGATCTTGAGCGTCCTGCTTCGTCTTTAATGTACTACCGAAGCGTTAAGACAAAAGAGAACATGTAATTACAACCTGGCATGTTACACATCCTTACAATGACTTAAAATGTGTACTGAATGAAACTGTGCAAATGACACGATACTTTAAAATGTCCAGAACCTATTTATTTTTAGTTTATTTAATTAGCAACCATAAATCACCTTCAAAATTGTGATGATTCTTAATCCAGAAAGCCAAGATTTAAGCGCGTATCTTGAGTAAGGACTGATTACTAATTGGAGACTGTAAGAACACTTCAATCTGATTTCCTTCTTGAATCTACAGCACATTCCGCAGTGACCTGAGCTGACTGCTCACAGGGCGAAGGGCATGCACTTACCCTCTGAAACGAGGCTGCCGCAATGGCATCACATTCACCTCAAGTATGCGGCAAAGGCATCATCTTAGATTGAAAGTAAACCATGGAAGGAGTCATTTTTCTTTATATTGTTTAGAATTAGAAACATTAAATTGATCTATTGTGAAAATTCTGTTCTCTATATTGTGTGTGTCAGACCATGTGTGTATCTTAAGGCTATGAAACAATTTTTGTAATTGTAATAAAAAAACAAATTATTGACTTTAACTTAAGAAAACTGTTGCTCAAATGACTAAATATTCATCCAAAACAAAACAAATCCTTCTCTGAATCGTATGGTACACAAGCTGCTCATCTCCCCAGGTTAATGAACTGTACATAGTGATGTTAAATCTGTCCTTTTTTCTGTCTTATTTTTACGCCTTCACTCTGTGCCCCTGGGGGGCGGGGGGGGGGGGGTTGTCCATACTGCAGTCACACGGCTGCACGTAACACAGCATCACCTGTCAACATTACTGCAATGAAGAAAAAGCTTTCTCTTTCACATCAGTATTAACGGCAAAGTGAACAGAAAGCTAGCTATGACTTCTAGCTAGAAGACATAAGTCTGACTTCTAGGCCTAGCTTCCTAAATCTGTTTGTTCACTCTGAAGTCACTTAATTTGGGGCATTTAAAAAAAACTATCCCTAATGCCAGCACAGCAAGTCCCACCTAAAGCCAGTCATTATTTATTAAGGGTTTACCATGTACAAAGTGTAAGGAAAGAGGCAGAAGACAAATGTCTCTATGAGAGATTCCCTCTTTCGATTACAATCTCTTTAAAGGCAGTGTTTATTCCTAATCTCCAAGCAACAGCAGATCCAGCCAGCGGCCCACACCAAGTCAGGCTCACGCGCTGCCTGAGCAGCAGAGCCGGGAGGTCCGGTGTTTGCCACCAGAGCAACAGCCCAGGCAGGGGACTAGCCTTGGCCCGTCTGTCGCATAAACGCGGCACTGGGTGCGCAGGGCACAGAGGGGAGAGGCCCCGGGGCGCAGGCTGCACGGACGAGGGAGGAGAGGGATCTGAGGGACGGTGCCCCGTGCGTGCTGTAACGGGAGAAGCACGGATCGTGACGGGGGCACGCGGGACGGGGGCGCCCTCCTCCGCCTGCGGGAAACCAGTCACCCAGGCTGAGGGAGGGTCCTGACGGAGGCGGCATCCCAGACAAGGCTGCCTGCCCGCACTCGGATCCCGTGGAGCCGGAGGCTGGCCGCCAGGGAGGGTGCGCACGCGCAGTCGGCGCACAGCGGCCCCGAAGCCCGGCGGCCGGCGCGCCCCGCGCAGCGGGGTCGGCCGGAGCCAGGGCGGCGAGCCGGCGGCTCCAGATAAACGGCGCCGTTTTAAATTTACCTCATCTCCTGCCGAAGAGACCACTACAAAAAACGTGACTGGCAACCTGGCACTAATTGCATTTTCAAATTTCCGGGGACAAACACGTTTGTGTGTCTGTATAACACACAAAGACTGTGTGTGTTACAGGACTTCGAGAATTTTCACTCCAAGACGCTGCTTTGGGAAGATCCCCGGCCTTCTCCTTACTTGCTGCAAGTAACAAATCCTTCCTTCTCCGCACCACCCCCCGACCAAAAACATAATTTTAAATCCTTAGAGTGTTAGGGTGCAACCGTTTAATAAATTCATAAACTTTTCATGTAAATAATTCCTCTCCTTTATCTGTTTTGAAAGCATAAAATTTTGTAAGCTAAATCTGCTTCAAAAAATAAGAATCAAAAGGACTGTTGAGTTACAGTCTGTCTGTAACCGGGTTTCGTTTGCTTGCTCAGAAATCTAGAAGTTTCAAGGGCAGCAGAAGCGGCCCAGGTGCCCCAGGTGGTGCCCATTTCCTGTGCCGCACCATCAGCATCTCATCACAGTCACCTATCTGGCCTTTCATTGTCAAAACAAATATTCCCAGCACTCCTTTCTCCTCCAGAAATGAGAAGTAACTCCACAGACCTTTACTACTAAGAGCCTTCAGCAGGGCGGACAATGGTCTTCCGAGGCCTCATTTTAGCACAAATTCTAATCAACCAAGCAAAATAGCTCACTCACTCCAGTCTACTGAACTAACCCACCCTCATTAACTAACCTGATTTAAGACAGCTCACACAGTATCTAGCACTGTTAACTAACAGGATGGAGCTGTTCAGAAGAAGTGAAGTACCTAACAGATTCTGAGCATCCCCATCAGATCAGATTCCTTCCGTACCTCCCCTGCTTTTAATGCTCTCCACACGGCAGTGCCGCAAGCCTCGCAGGCACAGAGACACAGCAGGAGGGGCACACCTGGAGGGCACACTGGGAGGGACACTGCCCCATCTGCCCCATCCAGAGCTCTTCCAGAGATGTCACCACCACCCCACAATTTAAAAATATTAAACAGCAAATATTTGAACTAATACATTTTACTGAAGCCTTCTAATTAGAAGGCTCTGCTCACTGGTGGGGGGGACTAATTAACCTTCACTAATATGTTTTGGGCTCATTTTCCTATTGTCTCTTGAAAATACACTGGCACACCAATTTAATTTACATTGTAATTAATTTATCCCATAGATAAATTAACATTTATTACATTGTGGTAATTTATCCCATAGAAGTTTTGTGTTCTAACTTTGTTCAAATAAGAGAGCTCAAAAAATTTCCTTCTTACTTCAAGGCCTCGAAAAAATATTTGATTCTGATGGTATTAAGCAGTTTAAAAAGAACCCATACTGAGTGAATGAAGTAAGTCAGAGAAAGACAAATATCCTATGATATCGCTTATATGTGGAATCTAAAAAAAGCGTACAAATGAACTTATTTAAAAAAACAGAAAGAGTCACAGATGTAGAAAACAAACTTACGGTTACCAGGGAGGAAAGTCGGGGGAGGGATAAATTGGGAGATTGGGACTGACACACATACACACTACTCTATATAAAATAGATAACTAATAAGGACCTACTTGTTCCTATTGCACAAGGAACTCTACTTAATACACTGTAATGGCCTATATGGGAAAAGAATCTAAAAGAGTGGATATATGTATATGTATAACTGGTTCACTTCACTGTACAACTGAAACTAACACAACATTGTAAATCAACTATACTCCAATAAAAACTTAAAAAAAAAAAAAAACACAAGCCTTTCAGAAATGTTTGATATGGATAACTGTCCCTCAAAAAGAAATCTCACGCAGTTAAGAGCTTATTATAGTGGGAAAACTCAAACTCACATGATATATTTTAAAGTTTTGCAAAAGGTAATTATTAGCTGACAATGCTAATTCCATAGGGGAAAAGAAAGCTATTTAATTTCATGTTAAATGTATTATATACATGTTTTAGTTAATGAGGTTTTAAAAAAGGAAGTTTGGTCCAGTTGCTCTTCTAACTGTTGACAACTCATATTAAAAAAACAATTAGTATCCAGAATATATTTTCAGACGTATGAAAAGACAACTAAGTTGAAACCAGATGTGTTAAGATTTGTTTCTGAGGAATATACTTCTTTTTAAATTACTGCTTAGAAAAAGGTAACTGTGGAGGGGAAAAACCATGGACTACTCCTAAGAAAAGTAACATGATCACTCAACACATGTGTCATCACCGTGCCAGAGGCTGAGACACCAACTGATGCCACGACCACGAAAGGGTGCCAGTCCCGGGCCTGCCTTCGGAGAGGGCACCAGACCAGTGTCGCTGTGGCCGCAGGCGGCGGCCGCGGAATGGGGGCTCACGGCCCAAGGAGCCAGCAGGCGGGCGGGGAAGGGCTGGCCTTGACCTCAGCCTCCCACGCCCCCACTGATGTCCTCACCAGCAGCAGCCCCAAGGACAAGCACCCCGCACAGCCTGCCAGGTGCAGTGACGTTGGTTTTCCCCTGACCTCTCAAGGAGGAACCACAGTGGGGGCTGAAGAGTCCTGCCCGTCCCAGGCCTTCCCAGGGCACAGCAAGAAAACCGAGCGACCTTCCCTTCCAGCTGACCTCGGGCTTGGCATTTTCCCCAAGTCTGCTTCTGAACCCCGGCCATGCACACAACCTATTTCTCTTCACAGTGACCATGAAGGGACCCGTTCTGCATAATAACCTAGGACATCGACACCACGCGTACCCACCAGGGCCTGGTGGCTTGCAGCCTGCCTGGGAAGGTGATATTTACTGAGAGAATCTGAAAACAACAGGAAAATCTCATGATCCTCCTCTTGTGTCTTCGCTGACAGCATAATCATCCATCCACTCTAGTTCATACAGAAGTTCTGAAAGCTTCTCATTTTCAACCTCACTAGACATTTCAGACCATATTCTCACCCATTCAGAAAGGCTTTCATCAAAAATGCTTCCTGGGAGTGATAAATACTTAGTTTTGTGAGCATATATAACTTAAGATGGAAATGTCATGATAAATAAGTCATCACAAGTTCCACTAATTTCTAACAGTTATTATGGCCTCAGGATAAGGAATCAAAGATTTCAAAAAACAAAAGCAAAATACTTAATTGCTTCTTGAATAAGTTATACTTCTCTGTTAAGAATTTGATTATAGGGAATTTAGCTGTACTGCTCAGAAATGATGAAATACAATCAATTAGTTCTTATTTTATATACAGGTGATGAGTAAGCCCTTCTCATTCAGAAATTTATGTAAAACTAAGTCTTTTTAGTGATACAAAGTATTTACTTTAAATAACAAATATGCTGTGTTTCCTATTTAGAACACCTGCTTTATAATCAAATTCATATTTAAAAGGAATGAGGGGCTGAATCCAAGTTTTCCGGTTGAGATATTTGCTATGTACTCTGATAGAGCATCACGTCCCAGAGGTTATCATTAGCACTGCTTCTCCATTCAGCATCTTGCCTCTTTATTGCTTTCCTGAAATTATAAGTTTATTTATATTCACACTGCTGATGAAGAAACACAACTTTTAATTGTGAGCAGCTGTAATATCAAAGTGTACAGCTGAACAAGTGCAGTGAGGCAGTGTGTGTGCTGTCACAACCCCGAGAGCCACACTGGGCCTTGTCTACGTGCCACTGAATGACTTTACTGGGGCTTGTTTCTCTAGTTAATCTCTTCCCGGTGAGGCTTTGAAACACTATGATTTGTTAATATTAATAACAGTTATCAAAAAAGCATTCCGAAGTCTATCTATCTATGTAGATTGACTGTAATACCATATTCCACAACATATAGCTCTTTTGTGAACCACATGATCCCATCTTTAAACAAGTATTTAAATTCAAGAATATTTTGTTACTCAAGAAGGCAACTATTAAAAAAATTAAGGGCTGCGTTGATGGTATGCAACCACAAGAAGAGAGAATAATACATCTTTCTACTGTAAAATTTTAATATAAATCAACACGACTTTTAAAATATTAATAAACTGCCCTTTTTAAAATAAAAGAGCTATTCTCCAAACAGCCTTGATATTTCAACTTGCCAAGTACACCATAGCTGATTCTATTTTGCTCTATTATCTGAAAATGCCTTTACAACCATTCAGATAACAAGAAGCGGCTCTAATTCACATAATGGCACGTATCACCTGTCTGTCTGTCAATGAGACATTTGAAAGCTTCTTTTTTATTAGAAACACAAATCAATATGCCCAAGGGATTACAGTAACTGCTGGAAGCACTTTGTATTATCATTTCATCCTTGATGTTTTTGCTCTGAGCAACTTATTATTATGAATGGCATGAAAATGGCAACCTGTCACAATCGATTTTTCTTAACCTCCTGTAAGAATTTGTTCCCTCTTAAATGTAATCAAGTATCATCTTATTTAATATATCCGAAGCTAGGTTTTATAAAACAACCCATTACTCAAGTTGTAGTCCTTGTAAGTTAAACTTTCACCAAATATTACTGTAAAAGTAATGGCTAAGTAACAAAAACTTTTGATCTGTTCAAAGTTTTAAAATACAATTTTCAAACTTTGAGTAGACCCCAATCCCTGCTTTACACCTGCCTCAGTTAACACTATGAGGGGCACATTCTAACCCTGAGAAGGAGCTTTAGGAATTTCTCAACACTTTAGAACTTTCCTCCACCTAACAACATTTTAGGATTTATTCCTAATCTCCATGTCTGGATAAAACACGCTACATTTTAAAAAGTATTCTAATAAGCTCCTGTAATACGGGTAAAACTGTATATGCTGATTACATAAAATTAGCAAGTTGGATTTCCAGAACGAACTTCAAGGCCATTCTAAAAGGATGAATTCAAGTGGGACGTCTGTCACAGTCATAGAATTCAGTTACAGTGTGATCAATTTTGCAGGATTCTCTGTGTATCTCCGACTGCGGTGTCCACCGAGGGGACGGTAGCTTTCAGTCTCTAGTGTGTGTCAGAGCCCCCAGAGGTTCGGATTCAGGAAGTCTGAGGGGAGGGACTCTAGGGGGTCGAATCAGTGCCGCAGATGTGAAGCTGATGTCGCCAACCCAGGGCCACTCAACTGGGCTGTGCAGGTCAGGAGCCACAGAGTAAGACGGGGCTGAGGCACAGCTACAGAAAGTCCCAGACTTTCTATTTTTTAAGAATGCACACTTGGGATAAAGTGGCATGACATCTGTAACCACAGAAAAAGATGAAACTAGTAGGGAATTTGTGTTAAACCTGGTTCAGGGTATATGAGTGATCATACTTTTCTCCTTCCTTTTCTGTCTGAAGTTGTCTTTAAAAAAGCAGCTAGAGAAGAGCAAGATGGACAAAACGATGACAAACAGGAGAGTGGCCCAAAACGGGCTTCGGACACTAGCTGAGTAGGTAATTTTTAAGATACATTTTATGAAACAACCAATACGAACTGGTCAACTTAGCTAACAGCCATCTGCTCAACCCAAGGACGACATTTTACAACGTGCCCAGGCTGGTCCACAAGTAGCCCCAGCCTCAACAGGGAAGTGACACTCACGTTCCTAGGGCAGCAGAGGCGGCCGTGGTAATGTCAGAGGGAGACGGCTCTTCGGAACAGCCGCCACCAAAGATGCGAACTTGTGCGCAGGACAGGGGAAGGGGGCCCTGCGAGCGGGCGTGAGTACTAAGAACGCTATGAAGTCCAGTGGCATAACCTGCAGGGCCCCTGTGTCTCCCGGGGGCATCTGTGGGCAGTTCCTCTGACCCTCCCACCCCACAACCTGGAACTTTAGACCAGCCATTTCTTCACTTCTGCCTGGGGGCTCCTGAACAGCAGCCTGAGAAAGCCACATACTCATTACTGGCTCCATGAGAAATTTAAGATTCAGCTGGGGCCCTAACACTGCCCAATAGTTTATGAGCCTAAATTGTTAGGCTATAATCTTTCTCAATGCTTTTAGGAACTGTCTCAAATTCTTACCATGTTCTGCATTAATTTCACTACATCAATTATTGTTATTATCACTAACTTTTTTTCCCTTAAATTAGCACTGCTTTAACTGTAGCGTTTTCCATCCTAGGAACTTACAGCAATTTACGGATCTGCATGATGCTGCTGTATACCCCATAGTGAAATATGGAGTAAGGGCGGGGGGGGGGAAGATACTGGCTGATTAACAGATGACTGTAAATCTTTTCTTTCTTTATTCTTATTTTTCTTAATTTATTTTTTTGAAGTATAGTTGATTTACAATTTCGTGTTAGTTTTAGGTGTACAGCACAGTGATTCAGTTATACACATATATCTATTGTTTTTCAGGTTCTTTTCCCTTATCGGTTATTACAAAATATTGAGTATAGCCCCCTGTGCAATACAGTAGGTCCTTGTTGGTTCTCTATTTTATACACAGTAGTGTATGTATGTCAATCCCAAACTCCTACTTTATCCCTCCCCTCCCCTCGTTCCCCTTGGTAACTGTAAGTTTTCTACGTCTGTGAGCGTAAATATTTTCTGCAAAATCAAAGAGGCCACATCATATTTTCTATGGTAGCTGTTTTCCATATAACAGTATATAATTTCCCCTTTAAGTAATTTTGTATTTATATATTTAAGTTACTATTAGATGCCTATGAAACTTATTCTTCCAAAGAATATTTTTCCTCTTTATAAACTAAGACCCTCTCTTCTTTTACTGGAAGCTTCAGTAGTTTTTTGATATTGGTTTTCTCACCAGAAACAAAATCAATAAAATCCTTTCCCCAGGGCAGCATCAATCAGTTCTTACCACCACGGCTTCTCTGGTGCTCTGGGCCCTGCCTCAAAGCGTGTCCGGCCTCCCCTGCTCAGCCATGGCCGAGAGCCCTCCTTCGGAGGCTTCTACCTGCCCCTGCATCTGCCCTCCACCCGAGCTTTTCACTTCACCACGACTTCTATGTGCTTAGTCCGCGGACCCTTCAGCCCTTCACCTCCGGGGCCTCCTCCACATGGCCCGCTGCCAACTGCCGGCCACTCTGCAAGTGCTGTCCTCTCAGCCTTCCTCCCTGGCTACCCTTCCCTGCTTCACCCTAGCTGCTGGCACTTTTAGGGCTCTACGAGGTTGCTCCTTGTTTTTTAACTCTCTGTGAAAGGCTGGAAACTCTCACCCATAAGCGCACTGTGGGTGGTCAGCAGTGCTTGTCATTAAACATCCCCAATTCTCCCTCCTCCACGGCTGGGGTAGGACTGTACGTCCCTAATTCCTCCAACTTCGGTGAAGCCATTCAAGTGCTCTGGCCAAGGAAACACGCCCACACCGCTGACCGGCTGAGCGCGGAGGCGTGTGTAACCTGCCACGCCAGTTTCTTCTTATCCCCACGGTCACCAAGGCGTGCTTCCAGGAGGGGCCCCCGCGGAATGGTGCCGAGCAGAGCGCCTGCCCACATCTCAGACATGTACACGAGGAGAGAAGGAACCTCTGGTGTGTGCGCCACTGTGCTTCCAGGGCTGTTTCACCTGACACTCTATCCCCACAGGCATTCCACGCATAGGGCAGCGCTCAGAATGGAGGGTTAGGAACAGTGTGGCTTCCCCAAAGAAATCCAATGAAACTCAGGCAAATGATTCAAAGCATTTTAAATGTTTGCTTTTTGTTTCCACTAGCCTTCTGTGAAATCCAGAAGTTTGCTGGTTTAGTAAGCTACAGAAGAACACTGAGATGTCGTCTGCAGATAATAACGTCTTACAAACAGCGAACATAATTTCTGTCTTCCCTCTGTTTAGGATTCAAACATCACGCATTCTTTTCTTTCAGCACATATCAATACTTGCCCTAGATAAATTACATCTGCTGCTTTTTGTCCACTGTAGCATGCTTGCAACCTTTTCCTGAATTTTGCTCTTATAAATCCGGCATTTAACACTTAGGAAGATTTAATGACATATGCGCATTGAGAGATTTTCTCTCTCTCCTAAGATGATCCCTTGATTTACAAGAAGGTTTTCAGGCTGGAGCTCTGCCACCCGCAGTGCCCTGAGGGAGCGGCAGCCCCATGCAGATGAGGCTGCCCCCTGAGCTGCAGTCGCCCTGCTCTGAAAGCAGCTGGCTCCGGCTCCTCCGGGGGCTGCCATGCAGACTCACGGCACAATGGACATAGAGTGCTCAGATCAGTGCCTGCCTGTGTGAGAGCTTCCCTAGGGCTTTCAACCAGAAGGGGAGCAGCAAACGCTGATCAAGCCCCAGAAAGGTTCGGCCCCAGAAAGAGCACGTCTGCTCCCCACGTGAGGCTGTCAAGCGGCAGAGCGAAGATCCGAGCCCAATCCTGCAAGACGCCAAAGGAGTTCTTCCTGTTGTAAGAGAGATTTTGCTAACGCAAGGAAACTGGGAAGACTGTCTAAACCGGGAAGGAGGAAGGGAGGCTGAGAGGACGAGGAGGAAGAGGGGGTGCAGGAGGGCGGAGGGGAGGGAGGGGGGAGGGGGGAGGGTGGAGGGGAGGGCAGGGGGGAGGGCGGAGGGGAGGGCCTGAAAGGCGGGCAGCTCTGAAGCCGCTCAGGGCCTGGGCACTGCTCAGGGAGTGTGTCTTGACTGACAACGAGGGTGGGGTTGAAAAACCACGGCACTCATTCATATTTCACATTTCACTTTGTAGAAAGGTAACGGTGATAGGTAGCATTTACCGAGTAATAAGGCACAGAATTAAGCCGCTTGCCCACAGTCAAAGAGCTGGTCAGTGCAACACCCAGACTCTAACCCAGGCTGGTCAACCTCCAGCGCCAGAGTTCTTCACTGCGGTCAGAAACCTGGGAAAGGTCACCTAAGTAACTCTGGATCAACACCCAAGGGAACAAGCACGTGAGCCAAAACCGAAGGTGCCCGGAGGAAAGAAGTGGCCGTGTGTAGACAGACGGTGAGAAAGTGACAGCAAGTGAGCGGCACAGAAGGGAAAGGGAGAACAAGAAAAGAAGTTGGATTACAAAGTTTTCAGATTTTAAACTTAATAGTTAAAATTAAATTTACCCTCAAATACCATCATAAGTGTAAAAGTAAAATGATTAAGGAAAACCCCCCCAGAAATCATATATGTGTTACTAGACGTCCAAGTTTTGCTTACTAAAGAAAAACACCATACTTGCCAGAAAACACACATAACTATGTATGCGATTCTAACTCTTGCCATTAGTTTAGTAATTTATTTTTAAATAATTTAACTCTACTGTAGAATTACTGACTTGGGTATATTTGATTTACTCAAATTAAAGCCAAGTTTTTTATATATATATATATAAATCGACAGAGAATTTTTCCCCCATTATCAAAATCAGAATTTATACTAAAATAATAGTAGCACAACATTTTTCTTTGACGTCTGTAAACATGTCACCCACAGACATCTGGAGCCCTAACAAATACAGGAATATAAAGTGTCACCAGATGCAGCCCTGGGAGGCAGCTGGGGATGCGCTCCACACGGGAAGCACAGTCGGCTGCACTGCACGCAGGTCCAGGCATTCACAGCGTCAGTGATGCTTCCCTCGTTTCTGAAGGGTTAACTAATTTTTAAAATAGTATTTAGCTGAAAAAATGAAACACATCTTGTCCTAAAAGATATCTTTCAAAGAATTATTTCATTTCTATTGCTTTGTTATAAATTTCCTGCAGAAGACAACCTGTCCTATGAATTACTCACAAAGCAAGGTGTGACTCCATGAGAGGATTTTTTTGTTCTACTTAGATGCACACAAATTATATTTCAAAGAAAAGTGAGTAAAATGCACAGTTAGAAAGAGCTTCTCATTCAGTAGATATTACCACATATTATGACTTGATACAAAATGTGCTGTTCAAATCATAACTACTGAGAATTCAAACTAACCTTTTGTTATGATTTAACTTACACACACCATGACTGCATAAATAACAATTTTAGGACTGTAACAGGAATATAATTAATTTAGGAATATAATCAAGCAGTCTAAAAACTAAAATCTGGTTTTCAATATGCTTCTTCTGAAATGGAAATAACAAATAAAACTGGTTTAACAATAAAACACTGTCAAATTACATACCATAAAAACATTAATACAGATTCCTTTATTTTAAAAAAGAATCATCAGCATAAAAATAGAGTGCAAATTATAAAATAAATAGATTGAGGAGAAATTAAAAGACCCACAATTAACTGTTAAATTATGGGCAAATTATATATACAACAATGAAAATTTAAGAGACATATAAAACTCTGATTAACCAAGAAAAAATAGTTTTGAAAATTCTTCTACACGAGCATGCTGTTACACAAACACAGAGAATTCATATCCTGAATCACCAACATTTTGAAACTCTGTTTCACAAACAAGCTACTCAGAACTACACGTGCTCTGTCACTGAAAGGAGGAGGTGAGTTCAGTCAAGCAGTCGGTCCTCAAGCTAGCCTACCTTACTTTTTGGATTGGATGTGTTCATTACACTTCGAGTCTCTTTTCCAGTATAAATGACAACACCTATTATAGTACCTGCAAAACACAAAAGTGGTCCTTACAGATAAACTTGAAGGATATGCACAGAAGTAACACTTGCTAATTAATCGTTTTGATGGAAAATATTATGACACCATTTGATTTTATACAGATTTATCCAACAGCATATTTAATTTCAGTAGTTCTAGAAAATCTAATCTCAACTTTAAAAATAAACTTTGAAAAACTCAAATGATTTCTTAAGTGATACTAATTTACCTACACAAAACATTAGAAAATGTACTAATATTCTTTTCACTGGCAATAGAGAGCGTGACACTGCTCACTCATTAATGCCTATTAAAATGGTAACTCTAACACCGAAGCTACATCAAGAGAGCTTACATTCTAACTGATCAATTCATGCGATCCCCAACAAGATGGTACCGGTGGGGGGGGGCAGTTTCTCTGAACAGGAGTCTGAGAGCATCCTTTCACTGTAAAGATGCAGGACAACCAGGCACAAGAGCCTCTGCTCACATTTCAGGACACAGACAATGAAAACAGTAAGAGGAGTATTATAAAGACAATATTTGATTTTGAATTTATATGTTATGTCTCTTTTATTCCTGTCTCCTGAAAGTTTGGTTTTCTAATTGTACATGTTAAGAAGAAATGATAATTTTGCGGTCTATCAAACTTAAGATAAAAGAACAGTAAAATACCCCTAGAACGATCTATACATTACAAAGGCTCAGATCAGAGGCATTCATCTCTGGAATGTCAAATTAAAAACCATGGAAGTCCGCCTCTAGAACTGCTGCTGTGCATAATTTATATTTCTAATTTTCACAAAATTTGAAGGTGAGAAACACAATTAAGGTGAGAAAGATGATATATCCATGATACTCACTGAAATCAACAACCACTGCAGAATTAACCCTAATAATTATACAAAAACTCTTTGATGTCACATTAATGTAATGTGTGGAATTTAGTGAGTCCTAAGGCAGGACCTGTGGAGTAAATGCGACCGAGGTGATCTCGGGTCTACATAACAATGACAGCTGTGCACCACACATCTCAGCACACCACCAAAAGCCTCCTCCACGGAACGCCCAGGAAGACAGAAGATGCCAGGGTACGTACAGCTCAGCAGTGACAGCTGCAGACGTTACGTGTTTGCTCTTTTTTTAGAATAAGCATCTCTTTTTTCCCCCTTTGTAATTGTGTGCCCTGGGAAGCTGTGAGGCTTGCACTTACTGCGCTCTTCAAAGCAGAGCGGCCCCATGTGACTATGGACCTCCACTCCACCAACGGAGGACACAGAGAGGGACTGGTGACACCTGCACTGAGCTGGGCTGCAAATGGCGCATCAGGAGCATCAAGGAGCAAGACCCCAGAAGTGAGGAACCGAGTTTCGTCGCCCACTTCCCAGCCCACAACAACTGCCCCGTGAGACCGAAGCTTGAGAAGCAGCGAGCTGCAGGCTGCTGCGCGCTCCAGCGCCCCCACTGGTCCTGCCTCTCAGACTCCATGCTGCTTCTGTGGCCCTGCACCAGAGCTCTCTGGGTCCAGCCCCTTGAGTGACGCCTGAGTGGGACGGGTTCCCCTGCTGGCCGATCCCAGATACTAAGTTTTCTCTAAAGCAGAAGCCTTGCAAACTATGTGTGGTACAGGTTTTACTTTTAAATTTCTAATTGGTCACAAGGCCTAGTTTTGCAAAATATCACATCAATAAATTATTAAGAGAAACAAATAACAAAAAAAATTTGACAAAACATATGTTCCAATCTTCTTAACATTAAATTCCTTCATCAAATTCTTATAAATTTTCCAAAAGTTTACTCTCATTTGCTGTATTTTCTACCATCAGTATCAGCCCTGGACCCCTGACTGCGTACAGAACCTGCAGTCCTGCTCTGGGGCTCAGCCTGGACCCCCATCTGAGCACATACGTCCAGCAGACTCTAGAGGACTCATCCTTCCTTCCAGGCTCTCGGCAACTTAAGATCAGAATGCTCCCATATCCACCTATTACTGAAACATGGCAAGTTTCCTGGTTCTCTGAACCAACAAGGGGAAGAAGCATGGCACCCTGGGAAGTCGTGTTTTTCCCTCTCTGGTGCCCTCAGTCCTTGTGTCTGTTTATCTGTCTGTGTCAACTTGAGTCCTTGCTCCCATGCGTTTGGTTTCTACAGCCAGGGAGGAAGGCCTGAGCTCACTTCACCAGGAGGCAACTTGAATTCAATCGACACATAACTTTTTTTTTTAATCTGTATTGGGGTAGAGTTGATTTACGATGTGTTAGTTTCAGTTGTACAGCAAAGTGAACCAGTTATACGTCTACATATACCCATTCTTTTTTAGATTCTTTTCCCATATAAGTCATTACAGAGCACTGAGTAGAGTTCTCTGTGCTATACAGTAGGTGCTTATTAGTTATCTATTTTAAATATAGTAGTGACACATAACTTTTAAAGAATAAAATTTTTAAAAATGCTGGTCTTTCCCTCTCAGCTTGTAATCCAGTGTAAAGAAGGTAAGAGCCCTTGTATTACTCCTGGAAATCCAAAGTACTTCAAACATATCTCAGTATGCGGAAGGCTGCTTATATAGAGAGTCTAGCAACTGCTCACGTTAATAGGCTTTGAAATAGAGTTAAGCATGTGTTGAAAGGTTTGAAATCCATGAAAAAGCTTGCATTTCAAAAATGACTGAACAAAATTTAAAATTAAAGGTACTTTATTTAAACTTGTGGAACGATTGTTTTAAACAACCTAAATACTCTCTCAGAAGATACAATACTCTGGCCACTGAATTCTATCTCTGGAAGAATAAGAAAGGGTTATCTATGCGGCAAATGTGTTATGATGCCTACATTTGTGTCTGTGTTGCCGAAGTTCACAAGCAGGAGCTACCACTTGCCAAGGTCATCCTGAGAATGAAGGTCAGGAGAGAAACACTGTGCACAGTGAATTATCTAGGATACCTCAAGCCTCCAGCCTGGGTTGCTTCTGGCTCTTTGAGAAGAGAGGCCAAAAATCAATAGTACTGGGGATCAGTAACAACATTCTAACATACAGGAAACAAAAGATGAAATAAATTTAAAAAGAAAAAGAGAATCTTCAAATATCTTTATGAGTGAACTCAATCTTGATTCTTTATTAAAAAGAATAAATATCAACATGATGAAAAAAAATAGGATACAACACCTAGATACAACTAGATATAGAAAATGTAAAATCTGTGACCAGGTATGTAAACGTGGTATGCTGTAAGTATTTTCCTATAAACTATTACATGCTAAGTGCTGAAGGTCAAAGGCCATGGAGGACAGCACCCCTGGAATCAAATCCTGGGTACATGACCCTGCTAACAATGGTAGGCCTTCTGAGCCACAGCCCTTACCTGGACCTCAAGAAGGACCGGCCTGCCCTCTCTGATGTCTCTGACAGTGTGCTACACTTACTTCCGCTCTCTTTTTATTGTGAGAAATTTTAAAAATTCATCATGACAAAAAACCAACATCTACTAACTGAAGAGAATCTCCACCTATTAAAATTATGTTTGCTTTCATGCTTTTTTAATGATGTTAAAACACTAGTGCAAAACTTCGTCTCTGAAGAAGAACTACAATTCTGCAGCCTGTGGAAGGAAAACCACATTCACAGAAAGATAGACAAAATGAAAAGGCAGAGGACGTTGTACCAGATGAAGGAACAAGATAAAACTCCAAAAAAACAACTAAATGAAGGAACAAGATAAAACTCCAGTAAAACAACTAAATGAAGTGGAGATAGGCAACCTTCCAGAAAAAGAATTCAGAATAATGATAGTGAAGATGATCCAGGACCTCGGAAAAAGAATGGAGGCAAAGATAGACAAGATGCAAGAAATGTTTAACAAAGACCTAGAAGAATTAAAGAACAAACACCTAGAATAATTAAAGAACAAACAAACAGAGATAAACAATACAATAACTGAAATGAAAACTACACTAGAAGGAATCAATAGCAGAATAACTGAGGCAGAAGAACGGATAAGTAACCTGGAAGACAGAATGGTAGAGTTCACTTCCACAGAACAGAATAAAGAAACAAGAATGAAAAGAAATGAAGACAGCCTAAGAGACCTCTGGGACAACATTAAATGCAACAACATTCACATTATAGGGGTCCCAGAAGGAGAAGAGAGAGAGAAAGGACCTGAGAAAATATTTGAAGAGATTATAGTCAAAAACTTCCCTAACATGGGAAAGGAAGTAGCCACCCAAGTCTAGGAGGCACAGAGAGTCCCAGGCAGGATAAACCCAAGGAGAAACACGCCAAGACACATAATAATCAAACTGACAAAAATTAAAGACAAAGAAAAATTATTGAAAGCAACAAGGGAAAAATGACAAATAACATACAAGGAACTCCCATAAGGTTAACAACTGATTTCTAGCAGAAGCTCTACAAGCCAGAAGGGAGTGGCACAATACATTTAAAGTGATGAAAGGGAAGAACCTGCAATCAAGATTACTCTACCCGGCAAGGATCTCATTCAGATTCGATGGAGAAATCAAAAGCTTTACAGACAAGCAAAAGCTAAGAGAATTCAGCACCACCAAACCAGCTCTACAACAAATGCTAAAGGAACTTCTCTAAGTGAGAAACACAAGAGAAGAAAAGGACCTACAAAAACAAACCCAAAACAATTAAGAAAATGGTAATAGGAACATACATATCGATAATTACCTTAAACGTGAATGGATTAAATGCTCCAACCAAAAGACACAGGCTCGCTGAATGGATACAAAAACACGACCCATCTATATGCTGTCTGCAAGAGACCCACTTCAGACCTGGGGACACATACAGACTGAAAGTGAGGGGATGGAAAAAGATATTCCATGCAAATGGAAATCAAAAGAAAGCTGGAGTATCAATACTCATATCAGATCAAACAGACTTTAAAATAAAGAATGTTACAAGAGACAAGGAAGGACACTACATAATGATCAAGGGATCAATCCAAGAAGAAGATATAACAAATATATATGTACCCAATATAGGAGCACCTCAATACATACGGCAACTGCTAACAGCTATAAAAGAGGAAATCGACAGTAACACAATAGTGGGGGACATTAACAGCTCAGTAACACCAATGGACAGATCATCCAGCCAGAAAATGAATAAGGAAACACAAGCTTTAAATGACACAGTAGACCAGATAGATTTAATTGATATTTAAAGGACATTCCATCCAAAAACAGCAGATTACACTTTTTTCTCAAGTGCACACAGAACGCTCTCTAGGATAGATCACATCTTGGGTCACAAATCAAGCCTCGGTAAATTTAAGAAAAGTGAAATCATATCAAGCATCTTTTCCTACCACAACACTATGAGATTAGAAATAAATTACAGGGAAAAAAACCGTAAAAAACACAAACACATGGAGGCTAAGCAACACGTTACTAAATAACAAAAAGATCACTGAAGAAATCAAAGAGGAAATCAAAAAATACCTAGAGACAAATGACAATGAAAATACAATGATCCAAAGCCTATGGGATGCAGCAAAAGCAGTTCTAAGAGGGAAGTTTATACCAATACAAGCCTATCTCAAGAAACAAGAAAAATCTCAAATAAACAATCTAAACTTACACCTAAAGGAGCTAGAGAAAGAAGAACAAACAAAACCCAAAGTTACTAGAAGGAAAGAAATCATAAATATCAGAGCAGAAATAAATGAAATAGAAATAAAGAAAACAATAGCAAAGATCAAAAAAACTAAAAGTTGGTTCTTTGAGAAGATAAACAAAATTGATAAACCTTTAGCCAGACTCATCAAGAAAAAGAGAGGACTCAAATCCATAAAATTAGAGGGGCTTCCCCGGTGGTGCAGTGGTTGAGAGTCTGCCTGCCAATGCACAGGACACTGGTTTCAGCCCTCGTCTGGGAAGATCCCACATGCCGTGGAGCAGCTAGGCCCGTGAGCCACAACTGCTGAGCCTGCGCGTCTGGAGCCTGTGCTCCGCAACAAGAGAGGCCGCGATAGTGAGAGGCCCGTGCACCGCGATGAAGAGTGGCCCCCACTTGCCGCAAATAGAGAAAGCCCTCGCACAGAAATGAAGACCCAACACAGCCAAAAACAAATAAATAAATTAATTAATTTAAAAAATAAAATAAAATTAGAAATGGAAAAGGAGAAGTTACAACGGACACCGTGGAAATACAAAGCATTATAAGACACTACTACAAGCAACTCTGTGCCAATAAAATGGACAACCTGGAAGAAATGGACAAATTCTTAGAAAGGTATAACCTTCCAATGGAGACTGAACCAGGAAGGAATAGAAAATATGAACAGACCAATCATAAGGAATGAAATTGAAACTGTGATTTAAAATCTTCCAACAAACAAAAGTCCAAGACCAGATGGCTTGACAGGTGAAATCTAGCAAACATTTAGAGAAGAGCTAACACCCATCCTTCTCAAACTCTTCCACAAAATTGCAGAGGAAGGAACACTCCCAAACTCATTCTATGAGGCCACCATCACCCTGATACCAAAACCAGACAAAGATGCTACAAAAAAAGAAAATTATACACCAAAATCACGGATGAATATAGATGCAAAAATCCTCAACACAATACTAGCAAACAGAATCCAACAACACATTAAAAGGACCATACACCATGATCAAGTGGGATTTATCCCAGGGATGCAAAGATTCTTCAGTATACGCAAATCAATCAATGTGATACACCGTATTAACAAACTGAAGAAGAAAAACCATATGATCATCTCAACAGATGCATAGAAAGCTTTTGACAAAATTCAACACCCATTTATGATAAAAACTCTCCAGAAAGTGGGCACAGAGGGAACCTACCTCAACCTAATAAAGACCATATACAACAAACTCACAGCAAACATCATTCTCAATGGTGAAAAACTGAAAGCATTCCCTCTAGGATCAGGAACAAGACAAGGATGTCCACTCTTACCACTATTATTCAATATAGTTTTGGAAGTCCTAACCATGGCAATCAGAGACGAAAAAGAAATAAAAGGAACACAAATTGGAAAAGAAAAAGTAAAACTGTCACTGTTTGCAGATGACATGATACTATACATAGAGAATCCTAAAGATGCCACCAGAAAACTACTAGAGCTAATCAATGAATCTGGTAAAGTTGCAGGATACAAAATTAATGCACAGAAATCTCTTGCATTCTTATATACTAGCAACAAAATGTCACAAAGAGAAATAAAGGAAACAATCCCATTCACCACTGCAACAAAAATAATAAAATATCTAGGAATAAACCTACTTAAGGAGGTAAAAGACCTGTACTCAGAAACTACAAGACACTGATGAAAGAAATCAAAGATGACACAAACAGATATACCATGTTCTTGGATTGGAAGAATCAATATTGTGAAAATGACTGTACTACCCAAAGCAATCGACAGATTCTATGCAATCCCTATCAAATTACCAGTGGCATTTTTTTACAGAACTAGAATAAAAAACCCTTAAAAGTTGTATGGAGACACAAAAGACCCCAAATAGCCAAAGCAGTCTTGAGGGAAAAAAACGGAGCTGGAGGAATCAGACTCCCTGGCTTCAGACTATACTACAAACCTACAGTAATCAAGACAATATGGTACTGGCACAAAAACGGAAATGTAGATCAATGGAACAGGACAGAAAGCCCAGAGATAAACCCATGCACCTATGGTCAACTGATCTATGACAAAGGAGGCAAGGATATACAATGGAGAAAAGACAGCCTCTTCAATAAGTGGTGCTGGGAAAACTGGACAGCTACATGGAAAAGAATGAAATTAGAACACTCCCTAACACCATACACAAAAATAAACTCAGAATGGATTAGAGACCTAAATGTAAGACCAGACACTATAAAACTCTTAGAGGAAAATATAGGAAGAACACTCTTTGACATAAATCACAGCAAGATCATTTTTGATCCACCTCCCAGAGTAATGGAAATAAAAACAAAAATAAACAAATGGAACCTAATGAAACTTAAAACCTTTTGCAAAGGAAAGGAAACTACAAACAAGACGAAAAGACAACTCTCAGAATGGGAGAAAATATTTGCAAACGAATCAACAGACAATGGATTAATCTCCAAAATATATAAACAGCTCATGCAGCTCAATATTAACAAAACAAACAACCCAATCAAAAAATGGGCAGAAGACTTAAATAGACATTTCTCCAAAGAAGACATACAGATGGCCAAGAAGCACATGAAAAGCTGCTCAATATCACTAATCATTAGAGAAATGCAACTCAAAACTATAATGAGGTATCGCCTCACACCAGTTAGAATGGGCATCATCAGAAAACTCTACAAACAACAAATGCTGGAGAGGGTGTGGAGAAAAGGGAACCCTCTCGCACTGTTGGTGGGAATGTAAATTGATACAGCCACTATGGAGAACAGCATGGAGGTTCCTTAAAAAACTAAAAATAGAATTATCATATGACCCAGCAATGCCACTACTGGGCATATTACCCAAAGAAAACCACAAATCAAAAAGACACATGCACCCCAATGTTCACTGCAGCACTGTTTTCAACTGCCAGGTCATGGAAGCAACCTAAATGCTCACTGACAGATGAATGGATAAAGAAGATGTGGTACATGTATACAATGGAATATTACTCAGCCATAAAAAGGAACAAAACTGGGTCATTTGTAGAGATGTGGATGAATCTAGAGACTGTCATACAGAGTGAAATAAGTCAGAAAGAGAAAAACAAATATCGTATATTAACGCATATATGTGGAACCTAGAAAAATGGTACAGATGAACCGGTTTGCAGGGCAGATATAGAGACACAGATGTAGAGAACAAATGTATGGACACCAAGGGGGGAAGTGGCAGGGGGGACGGTGGTGGGACGAATTGGGAGATTGGGATTGACAGGTACACACTAATATGTATAAAATAGATAACTTATAAGAACCTGCTGTATAAAAAATAAATAAAATTCAAAAATTCAAATAAATAAACTGTTCATTCCCTGTCCTCTACAGGGGACATGTGCTCTGGTCTAGCAGCTCCCTGACCCTTCTGTGTACCCACGCCCCATCTTAGCACAAACGCTGAAGTGCCCTGCATGGATCTGAGCCCCTCCTGCTCCACGTGCCAGGCACATTGCCCTCGGAACCCTGTCTTCAGCCTGCTGTGCCCCTCAGCATGAGGCCTCTGCACACAGTCAGTGCCGTCTGTGTGGTTTAAAATCTAGTTCACGTGTTTCTTCTTCAGGGAAGCCTCCTCCAGACCCTGACCAGGTAAGGTTTTCACTTCTTTGTTTTCAAGGCACCCTGCACTTTTCTGAGATACTCAGCATAGCTCAAATGACTTCTCTCTTTTTCTTTCTTTTTATTTTCGGCTGCACCACGCGGCTTACAGAACCTTAGTTCCCCGACCAGGGAATGAACCTGGGCCCTGGCAGTGAAAGCGTCGAATCCTAACCACTAGGCCACCAGGGAATTCCCTTTGGCTCATTTTCTTCATTTCTTTCTCACCATAAGCTGTCCCACACTGTATCACCAGGGCCAGGTCTGGAGCGGAGATCCCATACACAACCCCAGAAGGAGGACTGTGCTCTAAGGGGAGCGCTGCCAACACTGGTGACAGATGCTGAGACAGACATTCCTCCCTTGAGTGCTTCTCCGCATCCTATCCCACCAGCACCCTTAACGCTCCCTGCTGGTACCTCCTGGTACCATCCACAAGGTCAATCATTTTCTAAAAAGGTGATAATCACTTAGATTTTCAATGCCTCTCAGAGAAATTGACTTTACAAAATGTACATTTAAGTGGCCTCCCTGTTCAACCACTGGAAATATTCCAACATACTCCAATTTTACTTAAAAGAACCTTCATCGTGGCCCCTAAAGGCCCAACCCAATCTCCCTCCTAAGGTCCCTGTCTCATCTAATACTTCTCTCCCTCATAGACAAGCGACCACACCGACCTCCTCAGCTGTTAGATGAATGAGAAGTGGTCAGAGCCCTCTGAAGTCACCGTTTGCTTCCCCGGTTCTGCTGTGCCACCTGTCTTTAAGGCACACTGACAAGTTTGCCATGAAACAGATGTCAAAACTAGCCAAATGCCCCCTGCCTTGCTACACAAGGGTGCACCCTCCTTAGCTGTTTCAGCCTAGCTCCTCCAAGCGTGATAAGCAGCAGCGCAAGCCTCGCCCTGGGCTTGTCTGAGATGCAGACTCTAAGGCCTGGTCCACATCCACTGAACGGGAGTATATGTTTAATAAGGTCCCTGTGGTGCAAAGCACTTTGACAACATTTGTTTGGAGTCACTTAAAAACACAAAGCGTCTCCTATATGTGCGAATTCATGTGAAAAACAGAGCTTATTTCTCACCTGATGCAACAACAGTGCTTGCCCACAAGGTATTTTCTATGCTGAGACTTTCATGAATGGGTGGATCACTATCTTCCTGTTCAAGGAGAAAAAAGTAAGAAAAAAGCAAATTAGCAACTTTTTTATTACTCGTACTTCAGATATCCACAGTGTTAAAAACAAGTCCACCAGCTGGATCCAGCTAACGAGCAGTGAAAAGGCAGTGAAAAATAGGGGTAAAAGACAGGAATTTACACAGAGGATTCTGGGATGATGGCGGAGCAAGAAGCACCAGGAATGGCCCCCAACCTGGGCCACAACTACAGGGACAGAATCTGTCTGATGTAACTAATTTAGAATCCAGAGCTGGTTAAGGCTTGCAAGTTCCAGAGGAAGCGCTGGATGGTTACTGCAATCAATTGTGGTGACTTTCAGGTCTTAGCACGTAGCACCTACCCATCCCACCCTCAGCCACATGGCAGGAGGCCATACACGTGTTTCTAGAGCAGCTTGCAGAAGCCAGCCAGGGTGGACCAAAAGGACCTTGTCCTCCAATATCAGGAATCTGTGCTCTGATGCTGCTTAAGATGGCAGAGATGCAGCCAAAGAGGCAGGTGGCCATTGTTGCCACATCTCCCCCCTTGTTGCAAACCCCTCCCCCACCAAGTGGATTTCAAGGGCGAGTGCCCCGTTTATCCCCCTTTGTTTTTCTCTTTTCCCCCTTTTGGAAGACAGACATTAAAGACTAGGACATTCAAAAACAACTGCATAGACACAAAAAGACAGAAAATGATGGCACATGCCCAGGAAAGGCTCAGAAAAGACATAAGAAAGCATTAAGTTTATACCTCAGGCTGAGCCTCAGCAGAGAGAGAGCCTACCACAATCAAAAAATAAAATAAAATAAACAAAAGCAATGACAGAAACCCAACGAACCCTGGTTTTGACTTCTGGAGTTACCACATTATTATATTCAAATGTACTGTGTTCAACAAAAAAATAACAAGGCATAAAAACCAACAGAAAGGTATGGTCCTTTCAAAGGAAAAATATAAATCAACAGAAACTATCCCTGAAAAAGATCTGATGGCAGTTATACTAGGCAAAGATTTTAAAAGAAAAATATTAAAGATGTTCAAAGACATAAAGATGTGGAGAGAGTCAAGAAAACAATGTATGAACAAAGCAGAAGTGTGAATGAAGAAATAGAAAACCCAAACAGAAACCAAAAGAAATTCAAGAGCTGAAAAGTACGATGAGCAAAATGAAAAATTCACTAAAGGGATTCAAGGCAGTTTTGAGCAGACAGAAGAAAGAATTAGTGAACCTGAAGGTAGGACAATGGAAATTACTGAGGCTGAGAAAGAGAAAGAAAAGAGACTGCAGAAAGTTCAAAGGGCCTAAGGGATCTGAAGGACAGAAAAAAGCGAACCAGTATACACACTGTGGAAATCCAAGAAGAAGAAGAGAGAGATAAAGGGGCAGAGAGACTATTTGAAGAAATAATGGCTGAAATCCCCCAAAGTTAATGAAAGACATGAATGTAAGTATTCAAGCTCAGTCAAATCCATGTAAGAACTGAAAGAGACCCACACCAAGACACATTATAATCAAACTTTCCAAAGACAAGGACAAAGAGAGAATCTTAAATAGCAAGAAAGAAGTGAATCGTCACATACAAGCGATCCTCAATAAAATGATTAGCAGATTTCTCATCAGAAACTATCGAGGCCAGAAGGCAGTGCACTGGTATAGACAAAGTGCTAAAAGAAAAAGAACTGTCCACAAAGAATCCTATATCCAGCAAAACTGTCCTTCAAAAGTGAGGGAGAAATCAAGACATTCCCAGATAAACAAAAGCTGAGGAACACTGTAAATCAACTATACTCCAATAACAAGTTTTTTAAAAATGCATGCTTAGCCAAATTGGGGAGCGGGGGAGAAGCTGAGGGGAGCTGGTGACCACTGGACCTTCCGGGCAAGAAGTGCTGCTCAAGGGAGTCCTGAAGACTGAAATAAAAGGACACTAGACAGTCTTCAAAACCACATGGAGAATTAAAGATCTCAATGCAGATGAATAATTATAAAAGTAAATATTATTGTAACAATGGTTTGTAACTGTACTCTTTCTTCTCTACATGATTTAAGAGACTAATATATTTAGAGAAAAAAAGCTTATTATTCTAAAAGCTAGTATTATTGTAACTTTGGTTTGTAACTCCAAACCTTATTTCTACATAATTTAAGACACTCATGCATTTAAAAGAATTATTAGTTGATATTTTTAGGACACAATATATAAAGATATAATTTTGTGACAGTGACAACTGAAAGAGCTGAGGAAAGAGCTGTAAAGGAGCAGAGTTTTAATATGTTATTGAACTTAACTTGGTGTAAACTCAAATTAGAGTGTTATAACTTCAGGGTGTTAAATGTAATCCCCATGGTAACCAAAAAGAAAACAGCTACAGAGTATACTCAAAAGAAATGAGAAACAAATTTAAACATTTCACTATAAAAAAAAATCAATGAAACAAAATACAAGACAGTAATGCAGGAAATGAGAGACAATAAAACTATAGGCCATATAGAAAACAAATAGTACAATGACAGAAATAAATTGCTCCTTATCACTAATTACTTCAAATATAAATGGATTAAACTCACCAATCACAAGACAGATATTGGCAGAATGGATAAAAACAAATGATCCAACTATATGCTATCTACAAGAGACTCACTTTAGATCCAAAGACACAAAGAAGTTGAAAGTTAAAGTATGGGAAAAGATATTCCCTGCAAATAGTGAGCAAAAGAGAGCAGGGGTAGCTATACTAATGTCAGAAAAAACAGATGTTAAATCAAAAAGGATCACAAGAGACATTATGTATTAATTAAATGTTCAATAAGGTAAAAGATATGATAATTATACACCATTATGCTCCTAATAAAAGACAATATATGAAGCAACAATTGATAGAACTGAAGGGAGAAATAGTTGAAGACTTTTATATCCCACACACAGTTATGGGCAGAACAACCAGACTGAAGTAAGGAAATAGAGAACTTAACACAATAAGCCAATTAGATCTAACAGACATATATAGAACACTCCACACAACAACAGCATACACATTGTTCTCAAGTGCATATGGGGTATTTTCTAAGATACACCTTATGTTAGGCCACAAATTAAGTCTCAATAGATTTTAAAAAATAGATATCATACAAAGTATCTATATCTACTCCAACCATGACAAGATATAGTTAGAAATTAATAACAGAAGATTCACAAAATTGTGGAAATCAAACAACATTCTTTTTAAAAAACAATGAATTAGGGAGGGGGAAGGGTAAGCTGGGACGAAGTGAGAGAGTGGCATGGACTTATATATACTACCAAATGTAAAATAGATAGCTAGTGGGAAACAGCCACATAGCACAAGGAGATCAGCTCAGTGCTTTGTGACCACCTAGAGGGGTGGGATAGGGAGGGTGGGAGGGAGATGCAAGATGGAGGAGATATGGGGATATATGTATATGTATAGCTGATTCACTTTGTTATACAGCAGAAACTAACACACCATTGTAAAGCAATTATACTTCAATAAAGATGTTAAAAAAAAACCAATGAATTAAAATGAAAAGGGAAATTAGAAAATACTTAGAGACAAGTGACAAGGAAAATATAATTTATAAAAACCCACGGGATACAGCATAAGTGGTGCTAAGGGGGAAATTTCTAGCTTATATAGTTATATAATTTATAACAATTTATAATTGTTTAAATTCCAAAACAGGAAAGATCTCAAATCAACAACCTAACTTTAGAACTTAAGGAACTAGAAAAAGAAGAACAAATTAAACCCAAAGTTAGCAGAGGAAGGTAAAAATAAAGAACAGAGTAGAGATAAACAAAATAAAGAACAGGAAAAATTAATAAATATGAAAGTTACTTCTTCAAAAAGATCAACAAATTTGAAAAACCTTTGGCTAGATGGACTAAGAAAAAAAGGAAGACTCAAATTACTAAAATCAGAAATGAAAGTAGGGATGTTACTATGATTCTAAAAAAATAAAAAGGATTATAAGAGAGTATTATGAACAACCATACGCTAACAAACAGGATAACCTAGGTGACATGGACAAATTCCTAAAAAACACAAAATCTACCAAGACTAATCATGGAGAAATAAAAAAACTAAACAGACCTATACCTTGTAGAGATTAAATCAATACTCAAAAATCTCCTGACAAAGAAAATCCCTAGATCTGATGACTTCACTGGTGAAATCTACCAAAAATTTAAAGAATTAATATTAATCTTTCTCAAATTATTCCAAAAAATTGAAGAGGAAGGACATTTCCTAATTCACTCTGTGAGGCCAGCACAACCCTCATATCAAAGCCAGACTAAGAGACTACTAGAAAAGTAAACTACAGACCAATATCTTCTATGAACAATGATGCAAAAATCCTGTACAAAATACCAAAAAAACAAATTCAGCAGCATATTAAAAGGATTAAACTCTGTGACCAAGTGAGATTTATTCCTGAAATGCAACAACGGTTCAACGTATATATCAATCAACAAAATACATCACATTAACAGAATGAAGAGAAAAACTCCACACGATCATCTCAATTGATGCAGAAAACACATTTGCCAAAATTCAACACCCTTTTATGATAAAAAACATTCAACACACTAGGAATAGAAGGGAACTAACTACCTCCACATAATAAAAGCCATATATGAAAAACCCACTGGGTACACGATACCAAATGGTGAAATACTAAAACCTTTTCCTCTAAGATCAGAATGTCTGCTTTCACCACAACTATTCAACATACTATATAATACTGGAAGTTCTAGCCACAGCAGTTGTACAGAAAAGAGAAATAAGAGGCACAATTTGGAAAGGAAGATGTAAAATTATCTCTGTTTGCAGATGTTATGATCGTAGAAAATCCTAAAGAGTTCACAAAAAAATGGTTGGATTAATAAATGAATTCAGCAAAGTAGCAGAATACAAATTCATCATGCAAAAATCACTTGCGTTTCTATATATGAACTATCTGAAAAAGAAATTACAAAAACAATTCCACTTATAATAGCATCAAAAACAATAAAATATTTAGGAATTAATTTAACCAAGGAAGTGAAAGATTTGTACAATGAAAACTACAAAATATTTCCAAAAGAAAGTAAAAAAGACATAAATAAATGGAAACGCATCCCATGTTCATGGATGAGAAGACTGAATATTGTTAATATGTCAGTATTACCCGAAGTGATTTACAGATTCAATGCAATCCCTTATCAAAATCCCAACGACGTTTTTTTCAGGAATAGAAAAATCCATTCTAAGATTCATATGGAATATCAAGGGAACTGAAATATTCAAAACAATCTCGAAAAAGAAAAACTAAACTGGAGGGCTCATACTTCCTGATTTGAAAACGTAATACAAAGTTACAGTAATCAAAACAGTATAGTGCTGCCTAAAGACAGACATATAGACCAATGGAATAAAGTGGAGAGCCCAGGAAAAAACCCTTGCATATAAGGTTAAATGTTTTGACAAGGGTGCCAAGACCACCCAATGGGGAAAGGACAATCTTTTCAACAAATGATGCTGACAAAACTGGATATCCATATGCAAAGGATGAAGTTACCCTTCCCTAACAATATATACAAAAATAACTCAAAAGGGATCAAAGATCTAAATGCAAGACTTACAATAATAAAACACTTAGAAGAAAACATAGGACAAAAGCTTCATGATATTAGGTTTTGCAATGATTTTTTGGATAAGACAGCAAAGTCACAAGTAACAAAGGAGAAAATAAACAAACTGGACTTCATGAAGATCAACGAATTTTGTGCTTCAAAGGCACTATCAACAGAGTAAAAGGCAACTCACAGAATGGAAGAAAATACGTACAAATCAAGTCCCTGAGAAGGAATTAATATCCAGAATATATGGAGAACTCCTAAAACTCAACAAAAAACCCAAACAACCCAATTTGAAAATGGGCAAAGGACTTGAATAGACATTTCTCCAAAGAAGGTATACAGGGCTTCCCTGGTGGCGCAGTGGTTGAGAGTCCGCCTGCTGATGCAGGGGACACGGGTTCGTGCCCCAGTCCGGGAAGATCCCACATGCCGCGGAGCAGCTGGGCCCGTGAGCCATGGCTGCTGAGCCTGCGCGTCCGGAGCCTGTGCTCTGCAGCGGGAGAGGCCACAGCAGTGAGAGGCCCGCGTACCACAAAAAAAAAAAAAAAAAAAAAAAGAAGGTATACAAATGGCCATAAAGAACATGAAAAGATGCTCAACATTGCTAATCACTAGTAAAGTGCAAATCAAAACCAAAATGAGGTAACTTCTCAAACCCAGTAACATGGCTACTATCAGAAAACAACAAGTTCTGGTGAGGATGTGGAGAAACTGGACCCACTGTTCACTGCTGGTGAGAATGTAAAACAGTATAACCGCTGTGGAACTGCTTTTGGCAGTTCCACAAAAATTGAAAATAGAATTATCATATGATCCAGAAATTCCACTTCTGGGTATATACTTGAAAGAACTAAAAGGAGGGTCTCAAAGATATATCTGTATTCCCACATTCACAGCAGCATTATTCACAGTAGCTAAAACACAGAAGCAACCCTACCTGTCCACACAGGTGGGGTGCTATTCCTCAAGAAACAATTCACTTTAGGATTATAAACTGGTGTTTCTTTTAACTGTGCCTTAGTTATATCATCTGTAAATAGGAGAGTTCTTCAATTCATTCAGATGTGTACTTGGTATCTGAATATACACCAAGTCCTGTATTAGAAACTGGAGCTATGAGAAGAAGTAAGACAGCCATTCACCTAAGTAGTTTCTGGTTTCATGTGAGAGCTAAACGAGCACAGAACAATGACAAAATAGAACCCCAAGGGCAAATATAAAGGCAGGCAGAAGTGCAACAATATCAAAGAAAAGGGAATACAAGGAAGCCTTCCAAATGATGGTACTTAAACTGGGTCTTGAAATGCAGGAGCTCCGCAGACAGCCCTTGATTAAAGGGGTTTGTCTACTCCATACTCTGAAGCCAGCACACGGCCATTCTCTGTTTCTGCAGACACACACACACTTTTGCCTTCATTTCAAAGTCCCTTAGGAGTTACAGTTTGTCAAGTAAAATATGTTACACTTGCTGCATTTAGAAGTTTTAGCTTAAAAATATCTATTGATAATTATATGGCTGCATCAATATAGAAAATACTAAGGAAATATATATCTTAAGCGGGGAAAAAAATGAGGCTTATATTATTCCAGTATGTACGTACATGGGAAACAATTTGAAGGGGAAGAGTCAAAAGAATAATATGACTATTTATATTAGGATGGTAAGGCTATAAAATTTTTAAATACCTTTAACCTTTTTATTTTTATATAGTTTTATACTAATGGTGATAATATATTTATAAATTTCCAAATATATCAGGAACCAAATCAAGCTCTCACCCAGTGGCTCCCACACCATCATTACAGTCTTCACAACACAGGAGCTTATCCAAGTCCTTGGCTGCAGCACCAGCACCCTTCCCTGTTTCTTCCACAGAAAACTGTCCGGCAGGGAACCACCCTGTGCTTACAACCGGGGTAGCCGTTCAAGGTAAAGAGATAAAAGCTGCCTAACTCAGAAATAGATAATCCAGGAATACTGAGTTTTCCTTTTGACTTTAATGGTTTTATAGAACAAAGTATCAACTCTAAAAAGAGAGAAGTAGATGGCTATACCAAAACGCCATAATAATGAAGAGAATGTAGAATGAAACACACATGTGTGTATATAAGGAAATGGACGTGCACATACAGATATCCATCCAACCAGTTAATAAAAATCAAGAAATGATGTGGATATCATAATGTATTAACTATTATCCAAAATCAAAACTGAAATAGCTGAATTACTTCATTTTACTGACTCATAATATTTTAAGGGAAAAGGATCTTATCAAGAATAAATATGCTGGGACTTCCCTGGTGGCACAGTGGTTAAGAATCCGCCTGCCAATGCAGGGGACATGGGTTTGGTTCCCTGTCCGGGAAGATCCCACATGCCGCGAAGCAACTAAGTCCGTGCGCCACAGCTACTGAGCCTGCGCTCTAGAGCCCGCGAGGCACAACTACTGAGCCCGCGTGCCACAACTACTGAAGCCCACGCGCCTAGAGCTCACGCTCTGAAACAGGAGAAGCCGCCACACTGCAACGAAGAGCAGTCCCCGCTCACTGCAACTAGAGAAAGCCCGCGCACAGCAACAGAGACCCAACGCAGCCAAAAATAAATAAATAAATTTTTTAAAAAAAGAGTAAATATGCTAAAAGTAGAAAAACTGTACTGAATGTACCCCAAAGAAATATTTGCTATAGGAAAATTTAAGAACTTGAAATATTCTCTAGTTCTTCACTTTTTAGTTCAGAACTTGTTTGAATTGATTATTGATTTAATTACTTTTTCAAAATAAAGGTTTGCTACTTTTAACTTACATAGTGAATACATTTGTGTTTAACAAAAGACTTAACTTACCCTGGTAAATGTGCCTTCAAAACTATGAATATCCAGTTGTGGCTTCTGAGCATAAACATAAGCATTGATAGAAAAAAGGTCCTGGAAAACAGAATATCTGAATTAATTCCATAATAATTAAACAAAATGACTTGGAAATTTTCCAATTACCAATTAATACTTTTCATATCTTATTTACCAAAAGTGACGGTTTTCTTATGTTTTGTTGCCAACGCTACGGATGAGGATGGAAGAGAACTCAAAGGAACAGTTTTTAAGGCCAACGGAGGTGTGCGGACTCTCCCAACTCCAATGGACAACTGCTGCCCCCTGGCAGGTTGTGTCAGAAGCAGCCGGCGACGCTTATAAGACACAGGGCACCGAGGCAGCCCCGCGGCCCGCAAGCCTGCCCCCCCTCCCGAGACTCACACCTAACGCTGCGGTCTGATTACTAAGAGAGCTGTCCCAGCAAGGGGGTGACCTGTCCTGGGCCACGCCCAAGATTAACGCTCAGGATGGAAGGGGTGGGAGCTATGGAGAGCCATCTGAAAAAGTCTGAGGATTCAGCGTTCTTCTTGACCAAATCCTGAACATGGTGTGTCTTCCTGGTTAAGTTATAGGAAAATATTTTCCTGCAAAAAATACTTTGTTTCTTGCCTAAAACCCTTCCAGCTGAAAGGCCTGGGGAGGAAGGGATGTCTGAAGAGACAGAGTTAGGATTGCCGCCTGGTGCACGAGGATCCTGTGATGACAGAAGGAACAAAGCCCTGACCCTGGGGAGGAGCAGAGAGAGGACAAGATCAGCTGAGCCTCCCACAAGCGTCCGCAGGCTCCCCTCCCGCTGAGGAAACCTGCACTGCCCTGACCGCTTCTGCCAGAGGCCGGCGCCTGAAACCCAAAGGGGCCGCTGGGCACACCTGACAGCTCGGGCTCCTCGGTGACGGTGCACGGGCACTGCTTCAGCCCTCCCAAAGGGCTCACCATACCAAGAGTGCGGGCTGGTCTCACCCGGCCGCGCCGGGTCTAAGGATAACAATGCTGCGTATACTTTTGCTGCAAACACGCCCCGGCCAAGCGAGTGGGCTGTGCAGGAAGTTTCACACAGCAGGCCTGAGAAAGCCCTGCCTGCAAGGCCGGCCCTTGGCTGCGGTCTGGGAATGTGGATCCCAGGAGAGCTGCCACCCTTCCCAGATAAGAGAGTGCCTAAACCAGTTATTCAAGCAACACGGCTCATGAGGAACACCCACTTTCCTTCTTGCGGGGGGCGGGGGATATGGGGGGGTGCATCTGGCGTGTGGTACGTCCCAGGCAGAGGGTGCCTCCAGGCCCAGCCCCCAGTAAAGGCCCTGTGAGTCTCTAATGAGCTTCCCTGGTAGAAACTACTTCCCACGTGTTCCCACATGATGGTGGGGACCTCAGCGTGTCCTGTGTGAGTCCCCTGGGAGGGGAGTCTGGAAGCTCTTGCCTGCTTTCCTGCGATGTTGCCCTGTGCCTGTTCTCTGTGCTGACTGCTCTGAGCCCTTTCACTGTAACCACTCACGGCCACGAGGAGGACAAGACGCTGAGCCCTGGGAGCCCTCCGAGAGAATCATCAAAACTGGGGGCGTCTGGAGGATCCCCCGTCACAGACAGTTTGCCATTTTTATAGGTTTCGTTTGTTTCCTGTTTTGTTTTGGTTTTGCCTCATGGCTGCTAACACTTAGAAAACACAGCCTTCCGGACATGAAGAACAAAGGTCAGACCACAGCCGCTGATGTGCGAGAGGAACAGGCGGCCTCAGGGGGCCGCAGTGCTGTGCGCGCTCTGATGCTCAGCCCAAGCCACTGTGCAGGCAGGTTTCAGGCAGTCCGGCTCGGCCAGAAGAAAGGAACAAAGACCTCCGCCGCTCCTCACTGAAGGGAAGATGGAGCTGGCAGTCTGACTTCACTCAGTTACCACCAGTCAAAACAAAACCAAACAAAACCCCCAATGCTCTTCAGAAGAACATCATAGAATCCAGAGTCTCTACAATGCATCAGTAATGCTGAAGATCCAATCAAAATGTCCAGACACAGGAGGAAATGAGAACACAGGATCCACATTCAAGTAGAGTCCAATCAAAGAAGACTAATTCTGAGATGACTAGACATCAGAATTAAGAGATGAGAATTTCAAAGCAGTTACTAGAACATCTCAAATTTTTAAAGGAAAACATTCTCCTAATAAACAATAAACAAACAGGAAACCACAGCAGAGAAAAAGAAAACACGTATACAAAAAAAGAACCAACTGGAAATTCTATAATTGAAAAAAATACATCTGAAATAAATGCATTAGATGGCTTAACAGCAGACTGGAGAACAGTCTGTGAACTTGAAGACAGGCCAAGAGATGATGAATCTGAAGAACACAGAGGAGACAGATCTTGAAGGTGAGTATGGCCGCAGTGTCCGAGAGAACAGCAGGAGTCTGTTTGCAGTTGGGTTCCTGGAAGCAGCACACAGAGAGAACGAGGAAGAAAAGGTATTTGAAGAAACAATGACTGAAAATATGCCAAACTGGCTGACAGCCATAAATGTGCAGCTTCAGGAGGCCCAGCGAACCCTCGACAGATGAGGAAAAGTTTAAACAATCAAAGTCACAGCATAGTAGGAGACCAAAGATAGAGATCTCAAAAATACCTGGAGAAAAATGACACATTACATGCAGGCAAAAACTAGCAAAACAACACTGATTTCTCATCACAAATAAGGAAAGCAGAACACAATGGAACAAAACATTTAAAGTGCTGTGGGGAGGAAAAACTGGTCAACCCGGAATTCAATATTCAGCAAAAATATACTTCACAAAAACAGGCCAGGTGAAACTAAGGTATTTTCGGATAAATGAAAATGCGAATCACTGCTAGCAGACATGCACTACGAGAAATGCTAACAGAAGTTCTTTAGGCTGAAGGGAAATGATATCCAGTAGAAACTCAGATCTTTAGGAAGGAATGGTAAGGAACAAACACGGTTAATATCAAAAGAAAAACAAAAATCCTGTCTCTTCACTTTACTTCTTTAAGATACAGATAAAACAGAACAGTTTATGATACACGTAGATACACTGCATATACAAAAAGTACATAAATGCATACAAATATATATGCACACAAAAAATGCGCAACGTGCCTCAGCGTCAAAAGTGAGCGGGGTAAATGCATCTATTCAATTACAAGGTTCTTAATTTAATGTGAAGTGATACAACGTGAAGCTTTCACAATACACTTTTGGTTAACTGCATATTGCCATCTCTAGCAAGTAGTAAAAACATGCAAAGAGGTAGAATAGCTGAAAAGCCAATGAACAAAGCAAGTCAGCTTTCTAAATATATTCAAGTAACCTAAACCTGAGGAAGCGCCACCTGAGGCACTAGAGTTGGCTGAAGGCCTGAGGGCTAAGAAAAAGGGGTCGGCAGAGGGAGAGGCTAGGAGAAGGCAGGGCAGGGAGTAACCGGCAGGTGGAGGTCTCGAGAAAGCAGGGGGAGGCAAAGGCGGCGGAAGACTTCCCTTCAGACAGGAGAGGGGACACGGCTTCGCTGCACCAGCAGGTGGGGGGTGAGGTGCCGGGAGGGTGGGAAATGGAGGGGATTTCCATTTGATTTAATGCTTTTTCTCTGCAAGGCAAGATCATCTGATGAGAGAAAGGCGGGTGGAGCAGAAATTACAGGAGAGTGGAAAAGTGGGAAAGCACTGCTATCGAAAAGAGGAACCCCAGCTGACCACACACACACAAAGGATGACAGGCTGGCAGTGACAGGGGTCTCCCTATCTTGTCTGTGGTGATGGTTTCACAGGTGTAGCGAAGTGCACAGTTTAATTCTGGGCAATTTTTTTTTTGTATGCCAATTTTACCTCGGGACAGTTAACAACACGCAGAGGAGGAGGACAGGTGGTGCTGAGGACCAAGCTAGACCCGGAAGTCCCACTCTGCTTCCCCTGTTGAGCCACGTTCCTGTCCTGATACTCGACGGACCTCTGCCATCACGTGTCTTTCCAAGAGGTCTTACTCTGCTCTTGATCTTTTCTCACAGCTCCTGTCTGGACTTAATGTCCTCCCAGATTTCTTACAGTGACCTCGAGACCCGTCTTCATTCCCTCTGCTCCTGCCGCTCCACATTCACAGAGGCTCAGGGCGCGGCTGACACGGGTCTTGCCTTCCCGGCCGCCCACCGGCTCTCAGGAGGGGCAGCTGGCTGTGGGCTCTTCCCCAGGAGAGCTCCTCTGCCAGGGGAGCCCTGCCTGATGGGCTGTCTGGAAAGCTCCATCCCTTCAAGAAAACATTCTTCAACAGAGAACAGGCAACGCTCTACAACTAACATGGCTCCTCTCCTTCCGAGAAGACATACGGACGGTTTGGCACTTACATTTCATTTATTTCCTACTCCAACGTAGCTGAGGGACATACAAATTTTCATGTTGCTTCAAGCTCCTTGGAGAACAAGTGACTCTAATAAAAATGGTAATCGTAGCAACAGTTCTACATGGAGCAGCCTGCTCTGAGGGCAGTAAACCCTCCAGGAGAACCAACGGAGAAGCGTTAGCGTACACCACCCAGTAAGAAGCGTAGGAAGTACTCAAAGAAACTCGATGGAAAACAAAATGAAGGAATGATGACAGAGACCACTCTCCACCATTCTTCCCGTCGCCGTTTTAAGACGGAACTTGCGACCTTGCGTGGGCGCGTGGCTCCCCCTCAGCACGGTCACAGCCAGCCCTCCCCACACCGCTCACCTGGAGGGAGGAGGGTGACGAGGCCGCTGCCCCATCTCCGTGCCCTCCGCTCCCGCTGGCCAGGCTGCAGGGGAGCAGACACTGGGATGCAGCTGAAGGTCACTGACTGCGGACGACAGAGCTGCGCACTCAGCTGGGACCACCCACCTCTGGGCTGTTAGGTGAGGGAGAAGAAACGTCTCTCTGGATCTGGGATGTATCACTCCAGATCTCAGAGCAGAAAGGGACTTAACACATGGAATGCAGTGCTTCCAAAGCCTTAGGAAGGTTTGAGCTCATGACTGAACCTCCAAACATCACTCTCAGAATGATCCTCTACCGAAAACACCACGGCCACTATTGAGTTCCAGACGCAGCAGGGAGCCATGACTCTAGGCTGCAAGGGAGGCCACTGCCTACACAGCAACTACCACACAGACCCCTGGGGCTGAGGACAGCACCTGCCAGCTGAGAATGCCAGTGGGGCAGAGGGACAGCTCACTCCCATCCTGCCGTGAGAGTTCTCTGAGAGCTCGTTAAACTTGGGGAAGCTCATTCACATGCCTTCAAGTGGGCCTGCAAAATACGTGCAGGTTAGTTTTTAAGGTTCTGAAGAACAGAGACGCTGCACTGGATGAAGGGTGAACACACCAGCTCACCACAGTGGGTCTGCTACTGCACTTAGATTATATGTTAACTAATAAAAATTTATGTTCAAGTTAATTAAGCCAGGCTAGTTTACACAAGAAGAAATGCATTGCGTAATAATTTTAGACTTGTGAAAAGACAGCCAACCGACTCCTGGCACAAGGCAAGCTGGAGGATCACTCGTCATTTAAGTCCTATACTGTCACAGTCATTTTCAAAAAATGAAGTTCTCCTATAACAGACTGCCTTTTGATACATGGAAATAAAGAACCGCCTAGCAACAACCCCCGTATTTCCACATGCACATGAACATTTAGAGGAATGCATTTCATCTAGTACATTAGACATCAAATGACTGAATAATGGCACAATAATGAGAATGTCATTCGAAGCTTTTCATGATAATTTAAAAATCATTCTGAAGTTTTCAATAATGTAGGAAAGCCTCTGCTATTAGGTCAAGGGCAACATTTGTTCGCATTACTTAAAGGTCATTAAAATACATCCTTAATCATAACATGTGGTTCATTACCAATAAAATTGCCTTTCGTTCAATAAAACTAATTAAATATAAATGGTATTGTTTACTCCTATATGGATCTTTTGAAATACATCAGCGAGTCATGATTTATTGAAAATTACTGTGCCCTCACTGTCGTTAATAAATTTGCCTGATCACAAGAGCAGAAACACATTCCCACACGTCTCCATGTCCGCGACAGCAAGAAGCTGGACCTGCCGTCACAGGTTTGGATCGGCAGCACCGCTCCAACTAAATTTCAATTCTCTGATCACATTAGGTGCTCTGGACACAACAGAATTCGAGAGCTTATTCTTGGTGGCGTCCTCAATTCTTTAAAAAGAGCTCTAAGGATTGTAGGTTTAATCATTCTTGGTGTCACTGTGGACACAATGCTCCACTGATGATGCGACAAACAGCAAATGTCACCAAACACTCCCCAGGTCCATCACATTAGAGACAGAAAAGTCAAAATGAGTGACAGTTATGGACAGCGTAAGCTATTTGATGAAAAACCAAATTGCCTTGCCTATGTCCATAATGAAATTAGAGCTTTCTTTCCTATGAAAAAAAGTCTATACCTAATATGTCAAATTATATGAAGCTACAAATTTAAATTGATGGATGGGGCTTCCCTGGTGGCACAGTGGTTAAGAATCCACCTGCCAATGCAGGGGACACAGGTTCGAGCCCTGGTCCAGGAAGATCCCACATGCCGCAGAGCAACTAAGCCCGTGTGCCACAACTACTGAGTCTGCGCTCTAGAGCCCTCAAGCCACAACTACTGAGCCCGCGTGCCACAACTACTGAAGCCTGCACGCCTAGAGCCTGTGCTCTGCAACAAGAGAAGCCACCGCAATGAGAAGACCACGCACCACGACAAAGAGTAGCCCCCGCGTGCCGCAACTAGAGAAAGCCCACGTGCAGCAACGAAGACCCAAGGCAGCCAAAAATAAATAAATAAATTTTATAAATAAATAAATAAATTGATGGATGAATCATAAATTCAGCTAAATTTCCTGTTTTCTAAAATATATTGCCTTTTGGTTTTATGCTAATATCAAAACTTAAAACATTTTCATTTTCCAGTTACTTCACCCAAATGCTTAACACACTCTTTATCAAAGTGTATCAACCATAAAATTTTAAAAGTAGCACTGTATGAATTGCATACTCTGACTTTCTAAATATTTTGCAATTTATACATATCTGTCGCTAATAAAAATGAGGAAAACATCCTTATAATATTGAATATAATAAAATGTACCTCCTGTGATCACAGCAAAGGGAATATTCAAAAATATAGACAACATCATAGTGGAATTTTAAATAGTTTCTTAAGATATCGTTTACAAGCAATAAATTATGCATGCTTAAAGTGTACAATTTTCTGCATTGGAATACAAGCACGCACCAACGACACCACCACGACCAAGGGGTGGACATTTCTAGCAGTCCTCTGCATGGCCCTTCCCGACACTAGCCTCTGTCACAGCTGACCCACTCTCCTGGAATCCAGGTAATGCCATCACATACCACATACTCGTTGTTTGGCTTTTCTTTCAGAAAAATTCTAATACAGTATCTTAACAATGCACTTCTTTTCTAACACTCTCAGTGAATTAAATCTGCTACAAAGGATTATTCTGTGCAACTGCTTCCCAGTGTGCCCTGGAGCACCTGTGACTGCTGGAAGTGAGGTGCAGAGGGACAGACTCCGAGGTGCGGCCTCCAAGCCTGATGGCAAACAGAAACCCTCCGGTCACTTGGGGTTCGTGACCTTTCCTCCCCCTTCAATCCTGGAGAGACCACTTGAGGACGCGCACTAGAAAAACGAGAAAGCACAAAGAGGAGGAAAAAGGCAAGCGCGCGAGAGCAGCGGGAGCCCAGCAATGGGCTCAAAGCACGTTAGAAAGTCAACAGGCTCCACGACTGTCTCAGGATGAAAACTAACCATTTTAACAAGTAGCGTGAGAACTGCAAGCTGGGTGTCTTCAGGGACAAGGCGACAGCACAGATTCATCTCACCACGCGAAAGAAGGAAGAGCACACAGAAAACACTGGGAGTCTGAGTGAGGCTGGAGAGAGCAGAGAGGAGGAGCCTGGGCAGAGAAAACTGCGGCCCAGCTGCAGGCTCTATTAACAAGGGCTTAGTCGACCTCACTCATAAATCTATCGTTCAGCCACACAGATTTCATGATGTGATTGAACTCTCTTCTCTATGGGTCCATGTGCGGGGAATATTTTAATAATTACAAGACAGTAAGTGCTAATGGCCAGCCTCTCACTTTTAGACTACCCGCTGACAAACACTGACAGTGGTTAAGATGATAAATGAACACTGGTGGGAGAACAGCCTTCTGGCACAACACAAAATCCACAAACAAAAAGGAAAACGTATAAATATTTACCTAAACAAAAGTTAATTTTAATATTTACCTAAACAAAGTTATATGGCAAAAGGTATTTTAAAGCGAAAAGTCAGGAAACAGGCTGGGGGAATAGGTTTGCGACACGTACTCACTCGGCAAAGGTTTGGAGAACCCTGCACACTCATACACTGAGGGCGAGAGTTTAAAACTGGAACCTCCCAGGGCAATTTTAAAATTGTGCTAAAACAGTGAGCTATTCAGCAAACAGTACTGCTACGACCAGCCAGCAGGTTGTTTTACGTTTGATTTCCTACTCAGAGCTCGACTCCAAACAAATGCTAGCTGGACTGGAGAGTTCATGTGTAAAGGAGGAGTGATTTTAAAGTAACCATTTAAAACATAGTCATGGAGTGGAAATGGTCTAAGCATAAAACCAAAAGCAGTAACTATTTATTTTTTAAAAAATATTTTTATTGAAATATACTTGACATATAACATTGTATAAATTTAAGGTGTACAAGTCAGTTTGATGCATTTACGTATTGTAATATGATCATCACCATAGTAATAATTAGCACTTCTATCACATTACATAAGTAACTATTTTAAAGACTATTGTAAAATTACTGTTAGGTCACCTTATATAAGGATGCTAAACTTTTATACGGACAACAGAAACTATAAATGAAAATATTTAGAAGAGATTAAAACAAATGAATGAAATATGATTAGCAAACTATATATAAAGACCTCTTTAAAAACATATAACAGGGGCTTCCCTGGTGGCGCAGTGGTTGAGAGTCCGCCTGCCGATGCAGGGGACATGGGTTTGAGCCCCGGTCCGGGAACATCCCACATGCCGCGGAGCGGCTGGGCCCATGAGCCATGGCCACCCCAACAAAGTTTAAGGACAACTCTTGGAAAGATCAAGTTTATCCACAAGTTACTGAACTAAGAAAATCAAGATCAACAGGTTTTGAAGGAAGAAAAAAATATAGTATTTACAATATCCAGCATCCAACTAAAAATTACCAGCTGTGCAAGCAGGAAAGTGTGACCTGTAACAAGGAGAACATTTTTTTAAGAAGAAACATGCCCAAAATAACAGAGACAATGGCATTAACAGACGAAGAATAAGTGTTGTAAACTGCTGAAAGATTTAAATGAAACTATGAACATATTAGGAAAGAAAAGTATTCAAACAATAACAAAAATGGGTGACCAGGTGGAACCTGGTTCCAGAGATTAAAAATACAAGATTTGGAATAAAAAAATTAGCTGGGTGGTCTTAACAGAAGACTAGACACTGTACAAGATAAAATTAGTGAATCTAAAGACAGCAAAATGAGAATTCCCTGATGCTCCAGTGGTTAGGACTCCGTGCTCTCACTGCTGAGGGCCTGGGTTCAATCCCTGGTCAGGGAACTAAAATCCCAAAAGCTGTGCAACTAAAAAAAAAATAAAAGAGCAACCGAAACTGTCAAAATTGAGTCACAGAAAGAGAACAAGACTGAGAAGAGAGCAGCAGAAGCTCGACACCTGCAGGAACAGCAAGTCTAACACACTTGTCGCTCGTGTCCCAGAGACAGGGGTCTGCGCAGAAAGGAGGACGGAAAAGAGAAGAAAACCAGGAACCCACAGCTCCAAGAAACCAACAAACTCTAAGCAAGGAATGAATTTCAACCTTGGTACTACCTAAGTACAGGCAATGGAAGATGCCTAAAGAAACAAAATACTGCCAAGCCTTATACATGCCAAACAGATTTAGTTTCCAGAAAGTACAATATTTACAATAAGGAAGGTTCCTGCTATTCACAGTAATTAACTGTAAGCTATGTGCAGTAGCTATTCCTATCAAATCCAACCCATCTAAGGAAAGTGACCAAATCCAGAGGATTCAATTTCCTTTCCCTTAACCAACTGCTTGGGTCCAAGGTCATTCTGAAGACCCTCAATCTTTCTTTACTCTCCAGTGAATATCAGCAAATCATGTAAGATAAAGCTTCTCTCATTCAGATAAATCATACGTATAACACAAAACAAACACCAAATGACCACAACCGTGATTTTGACTTAAAAAAAAAAAAAAAGATGTACAGCAGTTTAGGAGGTTCTGAGCACTCGTGAGATCTGTTTCAGAGACCACTAAAAACACTGAGATCCGTTAAGTCCTGTGCCCTCTGGTCCCACCTCTTGCCCGTTCCCCAGGCAGCAAAGGCCAAGCAAGAAGTCCAGAGGTGTCTGTCCCCTTCTCACTCTGCCGAGACACACAGGAACACTTCACTTCCCCCTCCCTAGGAAGGAACAATTCACTTCCCCTCCACCTTCAAAGGGAAAAGCTGAAGTGGACAGGCTGGTGTCCAAGGCTGGGCTAAGCCCACGTGAGTTCTACCAAAGCAGTATCTGAACAGCCTCCTGGGAGTCAGTCAGTTACCAAAAATGGATGTAGCTAACCCCACCAAGAGTTCTCGATTTCAAAGATTACTCACACGAGGGGGGTTTTAAAAACAGAAACAAAAAGGAAAGAGAAAGAAAAGAAAGAAAACCTAAGAGTCAAGCCAAAAGGAACATTTAAAACTATACCTCAAAAAGGTTATGTGCTAAGACACCAGAGAAATTACGTGGGCATAATTTTCAATGAACTTAGTAACGAAGAAATTATTTTAAAACATTATCAACACATTAATTAAGAAAGTTGGTATAAACAGAACTGTATCTACTGCACAGAAATGGCCACTACAGTAAATGATGGAATAATGACAGCAACACTCACCCCCAGAGCCGGCAGCCTCTGCGTGCAGCTCACCGCCACTTTCAGCTTCCAGTCAGTTTCACCATCGAGTTGATCAGTTCGAATAAAACATGAACCTTGGAATAAGAGAGGAAAAACTCCTAAGTTACAGGTACTTTAAAGCCACAATTCACAGCACAGTGGGATACAGAAATGATATATCTACAGATTCCCATTAACAAAAAATCCTTAAAAGTACTATTTATTTGACTCACAAAATGAGTCTGCTGAAAAGATAGAAGTCATTGTTTATTCACTTGTCTCCTAGTTGGTGTTCTAGACTATTAAGGTTTACTAGTAATAAAGGTTTACTTTATTTTAGAAAGACTACATTGATCATTTCTACCTTTAGCTTATGTTTTGATAATAACACAATAATAAGTAAATATACAAAAATACCCAAGAGTGTGTGATATAACTTTGCTAATAAAATATATGATGTACCACTATAAAACATATGCTCAATAATAAAAGCACAGCTAAAGTGTTAAAGCCTGAAAAGAGCTACTGTCATACTCACAGCCCCATCCAATTTTAAACATAAAAAATATTAAATTACAAAAGTCCGTTTACTCTTTGCCCATGCTGTCACACCATTTCTTGTAACGTATCCTCTTACACAGCAGCAAAGCACAAAACACACACATACAGGGCAACCGTGCAACATTATTAATCAACCAAAGGAGTGGGAACACAAAATCAGGGAATCAGCTGAATACAAGGGAGCACATGCAGCAGTGAAAAAAAAAAAAAGCAAAGAAAGGAAGGAAGGAAAAAGAAAAAGAGATGAGAAAGGCCTCCATTTCTACTGAGAAATCTCTCTAGGATATATACCATCTAATGAAAAAAGCCAGGTGCACAACACTGGGAACAAAGTAACACCAGCTACTGGAGATCAAGGTGGGGAAAGCGTGAGTGAGTCTGTATGCGCGTGTGCAGGGAGGGACACTGCCCACAGGAAGGAAGGGGAAAGGGGAGGGACGGGCCAGAAGCAGCACCTTTGGGAGTGCATCCCATGTTACACTGTTCACTCTGAGATCATACGTGATTCACAAAATTAAAAAGCCAAATCACATCAAACTTCAAAAAAGTGACCCCGAAAATATAAAAGGAATCAGATAAAACTAAGTAACAAATTAGTAGTTTAACCACATAATGAATTCAAGTGACTTTTGAGGTTTTTCAAAAATTTAACTGTAAAATAAAATAGTTGTAGAAAGCCACACAAGCATATGTACACCTTACAAATTACTACAAGATAAATATCTTGTGCACAACTATGAGACCCCTTAGGAGATGCTGCATGTGCCCCGACCCCATTGCAGCCCCTTCCCTGCTTGTAAAGCAGCAGGACTGTCAGTTGTACGTCCCTGTGCAGATGTACATCCTTAGCACCACTGCAGAGCCCACTCTGGGAATGTCTGTAAAGTCACTTTTCACCCCAGGCCCTCCCCACCCCTCCTTCCAATTTGTCTGCTGAAAGGCTGGTTCTGCGTGTTGCTGACTGAACACTCAGGGTCCAGGCCAGCCTGCTCCCCTTCCCTCTGCAGGTCCTACAACGCTGGCTCCTGCACACAGAGCCCAGCTCAGACTCCACTGACCCTCAGCAATGCTGCCCTGCTTCCGTCCAGAGGTACAATGGCCTGCTCTTCTCTGATGCCAACAGCCCTTCATGCTTAATGCCCACTAGAGGTACCCGTTACTGCACCAGAGGGTGCAGAAGGCAGCAGTCTATCCTTCTTTTTCACCTTTTACCTGGAATAAAATGTAAAAGGAGAGGCCTCTGCTCTTTGGATCCAGTTGGCTCACCTGGTGGGAAAGTTCCTATAAGAAAGCACTGACTCCTGTTGTTATCTACCCACATTTCAAGGCAATGAACTAGTACCCTGCCATCCTCAGAAGGAGACCAATTAGGCATGTGTGTGTGCGTGCGTGCATGTGTGTGTGTGTGCTGAATGAGCTCCAGTACTTGAGGAGTTTCACTCTAATGCCATTACTATTATTATAGAGTCTCCAGCTGTCCCACCACTGGGGGACAATCTCCAGAGTTACCACATTATTAGATAGAAATGTCCAGTGTTCAAAAAAAAAACAAAAAAAAAAAACAACCAAAAACAAAAACAGGAGAGTATGGCCAACTTAATGGAAAAAACTTAATCAACAGAGACTGTCCTCAAAAAAGACCTGACGGTAGTTCTACTAAACAAAGACTTTAAAGCAACTGTCTAAAAAGATGCTCAAAGAACTAAAGAAAGATGTGGAGAAAGTCAAGAAAACAATGTATGAACACAATGGAGATATCGATAAAGAGAGAGAAAACCCAAAAAGAAATGAAAAAGAAATTCAAGGGCAATGAAAATTTCACTAGAGGGAGTCAAAGGCAGATTTGAGCAGGCATAGCAAGGAATGAGCAAACCTGAAGATAGGACAATGGAAGTGATCCAACCTGAGGAACAGAAGGAAAAAGATGGGAAAAAAGTGAACAGAGACAAATGGACCCATAGGACACTGTCACGTGGACCAACATATGCACTGTGGGAGGCCCAGAAGGACAAGACAGAGAAGAAGGAACAGAGAGAATATCCGAATAATGGCTGAAAACTTCCCAGATTTGATGAAAGACATGAATATAAACTCCCAAGGACCCCAACAAAAGCCAAGCACAGAGATACGTTCTTTTGTTGCACTTGGCAGGTGCTGTGTTCTTTCACAGATTGGAAGTGTGTGGCAACCCTGCATCAAGCAAGTCTATCAGGGCCATTTTTGCCAAGAGCATTTGCTCTGTTTGCATCTCTTTGTCACATTTTGGTAATTCTTGTAATATTTCAAACTTTTTACTATTGTTATATTTGTTACGATGATCTGTGATCATTGTTCTTTGATTTTACTATTGTAGTAAAATTGTTACTACAAAGACAAAACTTATTGTTTTTGTTTTGTATTTTTTAATTAAGATTGTACTTTTTTTTAGACATAATGCTACTGCACACTTAACAGACTGAAGTATAGTGTAAACGTAACTTTTACAAGTACCAGGAAACCATGCCTGTAATATGAACTCAAACAGACCCACACCAAGACACATAATCAAACTTTCAAAGACAAAGAGAATCTTGAAAACTGCAAGAGAAAAGAGAATTATCATATACAAGGGATCCTCAGGAAGATAACCACCAGATTGCTCATCAGAAAGAGATGGAATTTCTATGGAAGCCAGAAGGCAGTGAACCAATCAACTCCAAGTGCTAAAAGAAAAAAACTGCAACCAAATATCTTCAATCCAGCAAAACTGCCCTTTGAATGTGAGGGAGAAATCAAGACATTCTCAAGTAAACAAAAGCTGAGGAAGCTGGTGACCACTAGACCTGCCCTGCAAGTGCTCAAGGCAGTCTGGTAGGTGAAATGAAAGGCCAGTAGACAGTAACGTGAAGCTGTGTGGAGAAATAAAGATCTCAGTAAAGGTTATTAATGCATGGCAATTATAAAAGCTAGTATTATTGTAAGAATGGTTTGAACTGCACTTTTTCTACACGATTTAAGAGATTAATAAATTTAAAGAAATTATTAGTCTAAAAGCCAGAATTACTGTAACTTGGTTTGTAACTTCTAATCTTGTTTTCTACATAATTTAAAAGGTTAATGCATTTAAAATAATTATTAGTTTATGTCTTGGGAACACAGTGTATGAAGATGTAATTCTGTGACATCAACACCTGAAAGGACGGGGATAGAACTATAAAGGAGCAGAGTTCCGAATATACACAAAAGGGAATGAGAAAGGAATTTAAATATTTTACTACGAAATATCAACCAGAAAAGACAGTAATGTAGGAAATGAAGGAAAAAAAAAAAAAGCTATAAGGCATAAGGAAAACAAACTGCACAATGAAAGAAGTTGCTCCTTATCAGCAATGACTTTAAATGTAAATAGGTAAATAGGTAAATATTATTCAGACTCCTACCAAAGACAGAGACTGGCAGAATGGACAAAGGCGCGATCCAAGCACATGCTGTCTGCAAGAGACTCACTTTAGATACAAAGATACAAAGAAGCTGGAAGTGAAAGGATGGAAGAAGATATTCAATGCAAAACAGTACAGCAGTTTCTAAAGAAGTTTTTTAAAGAATTACCATATGACCTAGCAATTCCACTTCTGGGTGTAGGCCCAAAAGAACTGAAAGCAAGGTCTGAAAGAGACATTTGTGCACTCATGTTCATAGCAGTATTATTCACAATAAATAAAACATGGAAGTAACCCAAGTGTCCACTGATGGATGAATAGATAAGGAAAATGTTGTATATACATACAATGAAGTATTATTCAGACTGAAAAAGGACAGAAATTTTACAATAGGCTACAACATGGATGAACCTTTAGGACATTACACTCAGTGAAACAAGCCAGTCACAGAAAGACAAACACTGTATGAATCCAGTTACCTGAGGGTCTTAGATTGTCCAATTCATAGACAGAAAGTGGAACGGTGGCACCAGGGCTGGGGCTTATGTGTATTTTATGTTACGTGTGTTTGAACACAGTAAAAAAGAAAAAAAAAATTCACTTCAAAAGTAAAACCATTCACCAACCTTGAAAAAAAATTACTATAATGCTACAGTAATCAAGACAGTGTGGTATTGGTGAAAGAGTAGACATAGATGAAGGGAATAGAATATAGAGAACCTTTAAACAGAACTCCATAAATATAGTCAAGTAATCTTTGACAAACTAGCAAAGGCAGTACTATTGAGCAAAGATAGCCTTTTCAACAAATAGTGCTGGAACAACCAGACATCCATACACAAAAGAAATGAATCTAGTCACAGACCTACACCCTTCATAAAAAATTAACTCAAAATAGATCACAGACTTAAATGCAAAACTATAACAGTCCTAGAAGATAACCTAGGAGAAAACCTAGATGACCTTGGCTATGGTGGTGCCTTTTTAGATACAACACCAACGACGTGATCTATTAAAAAAAAAAGCAAAAACTGATAAATTGGACTTCATTAAAATTTAAAACTTCTGTTCTGCAAACATATCAGCAAGAGAATTAGAAAACAAGACACAGACTGGGAGAAAATATTTGCAAAAGACACATCTGATAAAGGGCTGTTATCCAAAATATATAAAGAACTCTTAAAACTCAACAATAAGAAAACAATCCAGTTAAAACATGGGCCAAACCAGAACAAAGAAGATACAGAGATGGCAAATAAGCATATGAAAATATGCTCCACATCAATCATCAGGGAAATGTAAGGTAAAACAACGAGACGCCACTCCACACCTATGCGAATGGCCAAACTCCAGAACACTGACAACACCAAGGCTTGCGGGGATGCGGAGCAACAGGAACTCTCATCATTGCTGGTGGGGATGCAAAATGGTGCAGCCACTTCGGAAGACAGTTTGGTGGTTTCTTACAAAGCTAAACATAATCTTACGATACGATCCAGCGATTGCACTCCTTGCCATTTACCCGAAAGAGCTGGGGAACTCATGTCCACACAAAATCCTGCATGCAGATTTTATACGAGCTTTATTCATAACTGCCAAAACTTGGAAGCAACCAAATGTCCTCCAGTAGGTGAATGGATCAACTATGGTAAATCCAGACAATGGAGAATTATTCAGCATACAATGAAATGAGCTATCAAGTAATGAAAAGATAAGAAGGAACGTTAAATGTTTATCACTAAGTAAAAGAAACCAATCTGAAAAGGCTGCATACTATGTGGTTCCAACTACGTGACATTCTGGAAAAGAAAAAAACCACGGAGACACTAAAGAGATCTATGGCTGCCCAGGATGGAGTTGGGGGTAGAGGTAAATAGGCAGAGCACAGAAAATTTCTAGGACAGTGAAAATTCTCTGTATGATATATATAATGATGGATGGATGTCATTATACATTTGCCAAAACCCATAGAATGTACTACACCAAGAGTGAATTTTCATGTAAACTATGGAATTTGGGTGAGGATGATGTGTCAGCGTCAGTCCATCAACTGCAACAAATGCATCATCTGGTGGGGGATGCTGATGATGAGGGAAGCTACGCAGGTGTGAGGGCATGGGGCGTACTGCAAATCTCTGTACCGCCTTCTCACTTTTTTTTGTGAACTTAAAACAATAAGTACAGGGCTTCCCTGGTGGCGCAGTGGTTAAGAATCTGCCTGCCAATGCAGGGGACACGGGTTCGAGCCCTGGTCCGGGAAGATCCCACATGCCACGGAGCAACTAAGCCCGTGCGCCACAACTACTGCGCCTGCGCTCTAGAGCCTGAGAGCCACAACTACTGAGCCCACGTGCCACAACTACTGAAGCCCGCACTCCTAGAGCCCGTGCTCCACAAGAGAAGCCACCGCAATGAGAAGCCCGTGCTCCGCAACCAAGAGTAGCCCCTGCTCGCCACAACTGGAGAAAGCCTGCACGCAACAATGAAGACACAACACAGCCACAAATAAAAATAAATATAATTTTAAAAAATGGACAAAATAAAAAAAATTTTTTAAGAAACATATTCAGATTAACACAGAAAATATACACCAAACATATTATACAAACTTTTTTCTTTGCAGGAAAAGAACACTGCAAATAACTGAAACTGCACTACAGAAATTCACATTTAAATTTATATTTGAACACCCGCAAAGATGGAGACTACTTTCCATTGTACTTTTCTCATATCTGTATTTCCGAGCTCCCCTTCCCCTGTCTATCAGTGTTTGCTCCTATCCATCAATTTCATGTAGAATTACACTACTGATCAGCGCAGTTCAGCACCAGTGTTGCTCTGGTGAACGGCTGACTGCAAACGTGGTCCTGCAGTAGAGCTCACACTGCATGTCCTCTCCACTTCAGCAGCTAATTTCATCAACAAGTTATCTCATGGCCTTTTCCCTTTTATCCAGAGGAAGAGGTTGCCGTATGCCAGGTCAGCTTTCAGTAGTGATCACTACAGCAAAACAGAAGCATTAGACGGGTGGGTACCCCTCCAGGGTGAGGCCCTGGCCTTCGCCTGGGAGCTGCAGGGAGATGGAGGCCCTGATTTCTCGGCTGCACTGGCCTAGAGCAGAAGCTTCCTTCACATGGAGCTGGGGTAGGTCATGGCTAAAATTCCACAGGATCAATCTGTTCTTATCAAGAAAGATCTCTGAAGAATATTAAAACAATTACTTTCAAAAGATATACAACTGAATACTGAAGATTTATTTTAGGGATTTTCGTCGATGAAACAATCCTCTAGTGATTTTCAACCAGGGGCGATTTTGCCCCCAGGAAGCGTCTGGAGACTTGGTTTTCACAGTAGGCGCTGGGGGTGGGGGCTGGAAGGGTGCTCCTGGCACCCGAGGAGTCGAGGCCAAGAATACTGCTCAACACCCTGCAGTGCAGAGACAAGCCACCACTACAAAGAAATAAATACCAGGCCCCAAACGTCAACAGTACTGAAGGCAATTCAAAACTTAAAAGCTGGTGTAGCAGTGGGAAGAGCCAGTCTTGGGCTGAGCACTGCCTAATAACCCACTCACTGAGCTCCCTGTCCAGGTACTTCACCTTATGAAGGTTTTCATGTGCACAGTGGAAAAAATAAGACTTACTTTGGAGTGGTGGTGTAAAATTTGGAGGAAAATCTATTAAAATCTGCCAGCGAATGGTATACACCGGGAACTTATTAATTACTTAGCTAATTATTTCTGAAATTTGGGGAACTAGCTAAGGTAGCTATGTAAGAACACATCTTTACACAGCTTAGTCCAGTGCACCTTTTGCACAATGTTCTAAAACTAAAATGGGTCCGTGCGAATCCACATCCACCCCTAGAAGAAATGGACCCCTGCACATCTGTAAGCATTTCCTTGCTCTCTTACTCTGCGTAAATACCAAGTACTTTTCTCTTGGAGCCAATGCACTTTCAACTAATTACAGCCACCAGCAATTCAGCATCTGAAATGCGCCCCACTGATTCCTTAACCAAGTGCATTTAATCCTTTTAACTACCGATGGCACAGGCATTAGCGTTGCCAACATGAAACTAGGAGATTCATACAGGTTAAGTCACTTCTGTAAGACATAATAAGATAGAGAGCTAAGAAAAGATTTTTCAATCACCTATTTTATCAGTTGAAGATATATCTATGAGACCTTCATCTGATTTCATGCACTTTGAAAAATATATCTAGTTATGTAAATAAATTTTCTTATGTATTATTTGTCAAAAGATTTATGGGGCTTCCTGGTGGCGCAGTGGTTGAGAGTCCGCCTGCCGATGCAGGGGACACGGGTTCGTGCCCCGGTCCGGGAAGATCCCACATGCCGCGGAGCGGCTGGGCCCGTGAGCCATGGCCGCTGAGCCTGCGTGTCCGGAGCCTGTGCTCCACAACGGGAGAGGCCACAACAGTGAGAGGCCCGCTTACCACAAAAAATAAAAAATAAATAAATTAAAAAAAAAAAAGATTTATGATAAGGAGAATAACTGGTTTCAACTAAAAAGGAGTACTAGGAAATTTGCAGTACCCATTATTTTACACTTAAACCTTTTACTCAAGATTGATTTTTTTTTCCTCTTAAATATATGCATGGTTATATATATCTGTATGTGTGTGTTTTATAAAGTATAAAAGCAACTTAAAAGGGATTGGATTCTAGATTCTGTACGACACAGACTTTGAGACATCAATGCCAACAGCTCTGCTCCAGGTTTGCTTTCTAACATAGAAAATAGGAAAAGGTGAGAATATCTACAGTCTCTTAAATTTCAAACATTTTGTGTTTCTAAAAGTGAAACTAATACCTTATGTAGATGTCTATAAACTTATTAAACACTGGCAACAATATACTTGCCATTCTTAAAAGTAAAAGGGTATGCCTCATGTTAAATAATTACACACTATTTTTAAAATTTAGAGGAAATTGACGTTATTACTTATCTTCAAGTACAATTACATTACTAGGCTCACAGTAACTGATATGATTTAAAGAGAGAGACAGAGAGAAAGACAGAGAGAAGGAATGAACTGCAGCAAAATCAGAAGTATGGCCAACTTGACTTGTCTTACACGAAGTATATCTAGCAATTTTTTCACAGCAAGCACTAGCTACAACTGATGTCAGTTAAGGCGCGGTAAAAATGAATTATTAAATTGGTCTGCTTATATCCTATTACTGACTTCTTATGAATACTTGATTTTATTTGGTATAATTGACAAGAGTTGACAGCAAAGGACAGGTTTAATGACAATCAAATGAAGATCAACTCGTGTATATGTCACCTAGGAGAGCCGCATCAAGTGGTGATAAAGTAATTGATGGGACACTGTGACACAGGGCACATGAGTCTGTCATATGTTGTAATAAGTTACCCTGTAATATTAGCAGACTGCCTGCAACAGCTCACAAATCCAATAGGTCTGAAAGAGATAGGCTACAGTATGTGCCCAAGAAAAGAAAAATAGACATTGACTTTGCATATATAACACCAGATCGTTTGCCATTAAACTTAATTTCTAAATCATTTATATGGCTTAATGACTCTGCATGAAATTTTTAAGCTGGTGGCAAGATGAATAGCACCACAGAGAGAATGTGGATGAGTACAGTGTCATTTACCTACCCCTCGCCCTCTAACAAGTGACAGCTGAGCTATTGTAATATGTCCCAAACACTTAAACGATAATGCCATCACTTAGGAGGCAAGTGAAAAAGATATTGGCATTTATAAGAGATTGATGAAAATTAGTTCTAAAGCATTAATTTCTCTTAATACCACTAAAAGAATTGTGTGCATTCAGGAGATATTTGATCTGAATTAAGAAACTGATGAAGCAATTGATTAATTGGAATTTAAGCCATCAGTCACCAGATCCATCAACAGCCTCATTTACATTCTAAACAATCAACTGACGGCCCAACAGAATACCCTGTATTAATACACAGTCAATATGATGCCACGAAGAGACTCACTGAGCTGTACTGACAAACGCCCAGTGGCTATCGTCCAAACTCAACACGCTGCATAGATTTAAGACTTTCACACTGGCTAGGGTTTAGAGATTCTTACTATAACAGACAGTGTATTACCAGGGTTTTCTGAACTGAAACTGAAAAATAATAAAGTAATATTAACAGTGTTAGCAGATACACAAAAAATTCTAAACATGTAAGTTTAAAAACAAGGCTTTAATTTAAAACCTTAAATAATTATGTAAAGTCACACAAACAGAATTTCTAAAGCTAAGAAGCCTTGATTGAAAGCAGTGTTATGACACATTTTACACAGCTGGGAAGCTGTCTGGTCCATTTTATAAAGAGAAGAAAAATATCATGAAACAGTAATCTGACATTTAGTATCTCCATAAGAGTAACAGTAATTATTTTAATAATTTAAATTTGACAGAAAAAAATCATAAAACTGAGGAATATAATAGAACCACAGGTTAAAACAGATGACAGTAAGGTCCTAAACTTGGAGCCATTAATAACCTTCCAGGAATATGTTAAATAGTAAAAATTTAGCATACGTGTATATTATGTACATTTTTCTGAGGAACAAAGTAATTCTTAAGATTCTCAGAAAGACCCATGACCTCCAAAATATTAAATATCATTACCCTACAGAAAGAAACTGTCCCTACAACATAGAATACAAAGCAAAATTTGAGGAAAAAAAAATTTTTTAAAACATAATCAATTTGGATATAACGTTGTTTATCTGTAGTTGGCACATCAGAGAGTATCTCACTTGCCTAATTCTCTAATATTCTCTGCATGTTTTCTATCTTATTACGCCATAACAATGATACGGTGGCTGAAGAACAATTTCTGAAACTTCAGCAAACATTTACTAGCCCTCAGAGTCTTCCTCTGAAAAATGGACACTTCTAACAACCTTCCAGCTTTGAAGAGATGGATTTGTCCACACTTTGTCTCCTCACATAGTCTGTATACTCTATTTCTTCTACGTTAATTACCTAAAGCCATTTCCACATTGAGCATGATATTCTTAATCTTACATATATTCCTACCATGATCACTACAAGGGCAATTAAATATAAATGCATCTCCCGGGATTTCCCTGGCAGTCCGGTGGTTAAGAATCCGTGCTTCCAGGCTTCCCTGGTGGCGCAGTGGTTGAGAGTCTGCCTGCCGATGCAGGGGACACGGGTTCGTGCCCCGGTCCGGGAAGATCCCACGTGCCACGGAGCAGCTGGGCCCGTGAGCCATGGCCGCTGAGCCTGCGCGTCCGGAGCCTGTGCTCCGCAACTGGAGAGGCCACAGCAGTGAGGGGCCCGCGTACCGCAAAAAAAAAAAAAAAAAGAAAAGAAAAGCATCTGTGCTTCTGGTGTAGGGCACACGGGTTCGATCCCTGGTCGGGGAACTAAGATGCCACATGCCAAGTGGTGCAGCCAAAAAAGAAAAAAAAAGTATCTCCCAAATGCAAACTGTTTGTTATTCATTATACTGAATACATTTACAAACAAAGACAAAGAAATCATAAATAAGCAGGGATGGCAGTGTAAGAATCTCTGAAAACCCGTTCCTCCATAACTGTAATGACAACATAAGCAAAAATTGTCTAAAGCAACTTTTTCAAAACTCTGGAAAATAATCAAAGACTTGCAACAACCCCAGGTGCACTTATTCAAGAAACACGGCTAAATCTAGCTATGAGTGAGATGTGTGGTGTTTTGACTTGTCCCTTTGCCAGTAGCCTGCCCCCAGTCAAACTCCACAGTAGCTGAGCAAACCAATGGTCTGGTAGCCACTGAGGGGAAGAAACCAGGGCTAGGACTCCCCAAACCCCACGCCCAGACAACTGTAACCACCTGATCAGGTAGAGCTTGTCTGGATTTGACTCAACCCACAGTTCATTCACTGAGAATGTGTTTTCCCTGGAATGTTTGTCAAAAACAAACAGCGGCCATTGTTTAATGTCACAGCTACCTTGGGTGGTGGTTAAAGCTGGGGTAAACAACAAGCTGACCAAAAAAATTTAAAAGAAAAATCAGATAACAAGGAGCAAAAGCTCTATCATATTCCCGAGAGCCTAGAAGGCCACCTGCCAGCGCAGGGCTGCACACAATGCCCTTGAAAACCCGAGAGGCCCGAATCTCTCACACCTGGCTGACTCGGAGGCTCTGTACAAGCAAGTGAAGGCAAAGGCAGAGTTTTAACTGCCTGACACAGCTCTGCAGGTGTTAAGGGAACACTAGCTATTTGTAAAAGATAAAACTTGCAACTCTGGTACTTAATAATACTTCTCTGTCATACAGAGTCCACTTGGTGACAGAATGGGAGGGGAGTCTGTTCCACACAGACATTAAGGAACCTAAACTGAGGGAAGCTCTGCCATCTTCAACAGGCAGCTTCCAAGGTTACCCTGGTCATGGACACATAGCCAGTACAGGGAAAGCCGAGGCTGGAAGTGGTACACATGACTTTCAGCCACCCTCCTTCGGCCATACCTCAGGGCATGGCCCCATCTAACTGGACAGGAAAGGGAAATGGACTGGAAAAGTAGTTCTCCAGTCTCCACCCTATGGGCAAAACAAAACCACACATTAAACAGCACACAATAAAGTAAAGGTATCAAGTGTACAGAGGTCACTTGATTATTAGGTGTAACTGAATTCTGCTGTTAATGGCAGCCTCATCTTACGATGTAAGTAATCATAACTACAGTTGGTGAAAAGAGAAAACATTTTTCTTCTCTCTCATGACTTGAAATGTCCTTTTAAAGAAACGCTGTTTAGGAACTTTGCTGGTGGTCCAGTGATTAAGACTCCTCGCTCCCAACACAGGGGGCCCGGGTTCGACCCCTGGTCAGGGAATTAGATCCTGCGTGCCACAACTAAGACCTCGCATGTGGCAATGAAGATCCCGCATGCCGCAAATAAGACCCGGCACAGCCAAATAAATAAATTTTTTTAAAAATACAAAAAAAAACAAAAAAAACCCCACTGTTTGTAAATGGAGAAAAAACTAAATCAACAACTCTAAATTTTAACCATGTCCTTTCTAGAGTTTTCATGCTACAAATAATAATACATATGCCAAGCTTCCCATAAAAATATTGCTCATTTATGCAACAAAGTCAGAAATATAAGGCAGAAGGAACTTTGGCTATTACTTGACAAACCTCTCATCATTTTACAGATGATGAAAATGTATGACCACGTGGCTAGGTCATATAATTAGAAATTGGTCAAAGCAGACTAGATTTTAGGTTTCCTGATTTCCAACCAATGGATTTTTTTTCCTTGACCACATGAGGCTTCCTTCTCATTACCCCTTTTGCACCTTCTTCTTATTGTTTAAAGCTCTGGTCATATAAGTATCATTTTTTCTGTGAAGCCCATTTCAACTCACCTAGGCAAATTGTCTGTTCCCTCCCATTACTCCTACATGTCTTTTATTTATTTATTTGTTTGTATATTTATTTTTGGCGGCATTGGGTCTTCATTGCTGTGCATGGGCTTTCTCTAGTTGTGGCAAGCGGGGGTTACTCTTCGTTGCGGCGCGTGGGCTTCTCATTGTGGTGGCTTCTCTTGTTGCAAAGCACGGGCTCTAGGCACACGGGCTTCAGCAGTTGTGGCATGCAGGCTCAGTAGTTGTGGCTCGCAGGCTCCAGAGCACAGGCTCAGTAGTTGTGGCGCACGGGCTCAGTTGCTCGGCGGCATGTGGGCTCTTCCCACACCAGGGCTGGAACCCGTGTCCCCTGCATTGGCAGGAGGACTCTTAACCACTGCGCCACCAGCGAAGCCCTCCACATGCCTTTTAATATTTATACTATCTATACAATCAGGGTATTGCGAATCGTCAATGTGTGTACTTCCATAAGTAAGTAGATCATAACCTCTTTGAAGAGAGCAACTCGGTTTTACTCCCTTTTGTATTCTAAGCAACAGGTAGTGCCTGGCATATAGTAAGTGCTAAATAAATGTTTGCTGAGTGAGAAATAAAAGTGCAAATGCAGAATAGCAATCAAGTTTTGAGGAACATCACCATCTATTTGGATATCAAAATGGATTCGAATGAAAACTTTCACTTGATATAGGAAAGGATATTTTTTAAACCAACATATTACACAGTAAAATCATCGTTTTAAACATAAACAGTTAAATGTGATTTAGAAATTAATGAATTCAATATATTATCAAAGAAAAATTCTTACAAGAATAAATTTAACTTTTATCTTTCAAAATGAAAATTAAACTGCCAAAATACCAATCATCAGCAATAAAAATAAAAATACCTGCTTTTTCTGATGTCCTAAGAAATACCATGTCCGATGGAATTCTTTGATTCTGCAGAGTAATATAAAATATTAATTATCTATATGCAAGTCTACAAATTAACACAATTCCATTCCAAAGGAGAAATAGCTCCTAAAAACAACTAAAATAATGTTATATTTCAACTCTATGCTGAAACAATTAACATTCATAATTTGTATAATAAAAATGAATATTTTAACTCATATTTTAGTTAGACCTCGAAGTTTCTTTCCGCATCAATGAACCACGTAAATGGCATTTAGTGATGACCTGAAAACTACTTCATTTCCTGAAAAATGTTAAATATTACCATTTCTGTGGCCTCTGTTGTACCTCAACTCACACGTACAATATAACAGTTACTGCCTTATAAAAAAATGATGGCCTCCCTATCAGACTAATGACCTAGAAAGTGAGGACAGTGTTCTTCCAACACCTAACACAAAACAGAGCATATCGAAAACGAAACACTTAATAAATGTTGAATGAAAGAATAAATGTACAACTGAGCAAACAAAACCCCACAAATTTGAGGAGATATTCTTTTTACAAAGCAGGAAAGGAGAAAAACTCAAAGGTCACTATTCATACATTTATTTAATCACTATTACTAATAATAGTATTAATTAGTATTACTAATAATAATTAGTAATACTAATTAGCATTAATTAGTTGGGAAAGCTATACAAACTAAAAGAAAAATATAATTATAATAAGAATACTTCACATAGTTTCATGAATTATTTATATTCTTTAAGACCTAAGTTAAGATTTATCTACACACAGTAAAGAAATGAACTACTTGTCAGTCAGCAAGCAACAAAAACAAACGTAAGTTGTTAAAGCGGAAAGAAGATATGCTGTAGAACAGAGCTATTTATTTCTAACATTTCTTTAGGCAATTGTTAAGATCTAAAGAACCTTTAGGTAAAGGGGGAAATCACAATGGAAACTAGAAAATATTGTTAATGAAATGGTAATAAAAACTCAACATATCAACATATCATGTGTGTAACACAGCCGAAGTCAGGAAAATGATAAGAGGAAAATATACATGACTAAACTGCATACAACAGAAAAGGGAGGCTAAAAATATACAAAGGACTAAATATCCATTCGAAAGCAGGAAAAAAAAACCCAGCCAATAAATCCCAAAGAAAGTACAAGGATGTAAACAAATATAAGAGCAAAATTAATGACACAGAAAACAAAAACATACATACCAGTAACAAACAGCAAGAAGGTAAATATTTCTTTAAATATGCCCATTTCGGTAATAAGAAAAAACTAGCACTAGAATAAAACTGATAAAAGATGGGCAAGCCTTCTAAACAAAAAACTGTAAAACATTACTGAAAGAAATTAAATGAAGCCTAAGGAAATAGAAAACACCATGTTCTGAAATTAGAATATACAGTATTGCAAAGATGTGAAGTGTGCATATACTGACCTATACATTCAACACAAACCCAATCAAAATCTTAACATGCTTTTTTGGTGGGAAATGACAAGATATTCCTAATATTTACAGGGAAATGCAAAGGCCAAGAATGACTAGACAAGTGTGAGAAACAACATGGAGAGCTGTCTGTACACTATAACAAAACTAAATATTAAAATAGAATAATGAAGACAAGATGGTATTCCACTAAGATGGATGATTATATTAATGTAAAAGCAGAGGATCCAGAAGTCGGCCCACACATCCATGGACACCAGATTTATGAGAAAGTTGGCACTGCAGACATCTTTTCAATAAACAGTGCTGAGAAAACTAGATACCCATGGGCAATGAGAAGAGATAATACCTGGCCTCTACTTCAATCGAAACACGAAAATCTATTCCAAACGAATTATACTTCTAAATGTCAAAGTCAGGGACTCCCCTGGTGGCACAGTGGTTAAGAATCCGCCTGCCAATGCAGGGGACACAGGTTCGAGCTCTGGTCCGGGAAGATCCCACATGCTGCAGAGCAACTAAGCCCGTGCACCACAACTACGGAACCTGAGCTCTAGAGGCTGCGAGCCACAACTACTGAGCCCATGTGCCACAACTACTGAAGCCTGGGTGCCTAGAGCCCGTGCTCCACAACAAGAGAAGCCACCGCAGTGAGAAGTCCGCACACCGTGATGAAGAGTAGCCCCCACTCACTGCAACAAAGACCCAACGCAGCCAAAAATAAATAAATAAATAAATTTTTTAAAAATGTCAAAGTCAAAACAATAAAACCTAAAAGATAATACAGAAGAATATTTTCATGACTTTTTGGTAGGAAGAGATTTCTTAAACAAGACTCCTTCCCCCTACTACCACAAATTTAAAAAAAAATTTATTACAGATGAAAAGATTAATAAGGTTGACTTCATTAGAATTTTTCTTTGAATGATAATATATTGAATTCATTAAGCATCTCTGTTCCACAAAGCACACTAGGAAGGAAAAGTTATTCACAACATAAAACTAATAAAGGACTCCCATCCAGAGTACTTGAAGGCCTGCAGACTATTAAGAAAGGATAACTCTGAAGAAAAACAGTAAGAGATTCTCACAGGCTTTTCCCAAATGAGAAAAATATCCAAAATCATATGAAAAGGTGTCCGACTTCGTTAGTCTTTACAGAAATGCACATTAAAACCACAACCACTACGTACAATTTGGAAATGGTAAATTTAAAAGGTTGGCAATGCCGAGTGTTGGCAAACATGAAGGAATGGGAACTCTTACTCACTGTCGATCTGAGTATAATTTGATACATCACTTTGCAAAATCATCTGCAGTCAGTACGCAAGTGCAACATACACACTCACCCCCAAATCCAACAAGTCCACTCCTCAGCACACATGCAGCAGCAATGTGTGCACACGTGAGCCAGCAGACGTGGTCAAGTATGACCCAGAGGTATCAAGCCTAACAGGCAAAACTCAGAAGCAGCCCAAACACCCGCCCACGGTAGAATGGACACAAGGCATACTATGTAACCACAAAATGAATGAACTACAGCTGCACACAACAAAATGAAGACTCTCATAATCAGTATTGGGTCAAAAATAAGCACCCACCCAAACACAGCCCCATCCCACTGAATTTTCTAGGCACCCTTGTTGAAAATCTGTTAACCAGAAATTTAAGGCTTTATTTCTGGACTCTCAATGTTTAATTTATGCCAATTCCATACTGTCCTGATTAATGTTAACTTTGTAGAAAGTTCTGAAATGGAGAAGTGTGAATATGCCAATTTTGTTCACATTTTTAAAAACTGCTTTGGCTATTCTGAATCTCTTGTATTTCCACATGAATTTTAGAATCAGCTTGTCAATTTCTGCAAAGAAGTCAGCTGGGATGTTAAGAGGGACTGCACTGAACCTGTAGGTCAGTTTGGGAGTACTGCCATTTTAACATATGAATACTTCCAATCCATGAACAAGGGACGTCGTTCTGTTTATCCAGCTCTTCTTTACTGTGTTTTAACAATGTTTTGTAGTTTTCAAAGTACAAGTTTTGTTCTTTTGTTAAGTTTATTCCTAACCATGATTTTATTTATAAGTATTTTATTCCTTTGATACTATCATACATGGAATTTTTTTCTTAATTTTAGACCACTACCCTTTATTCCCTTATCCTGTTTTATTTTTCTATGAGGCATTAATAAGTAAACTAGAAACTTCAGAATAATTATTGGATATTTTTATTTTTCCCTCCTCTCAAGACTCTGAGCAATATAGGAGCAGGGACCTGTGTTTTCTTAATATGAAATTACCATGGTATAATGTACAGCAGTTTCTTTGACCATGACCCGTTCAGAATATCTGAACTGTTTCTGATTTTTGGCTATCATGAATAATGCAGGTATAAACATTCATGTTCAAGCTTTTGTGCCAATCTAAATTAATATTTACCTGTGATAAAGGTCCAAAAGTTCAACTTCTGGGTCAAATGATAGTTGTATACTCAGTTTTTTAACAGACTGTCTAATGATTTTCCAGAATAGCTGTAACATTTGATATCCCCACATGAATTGCATGTGATCCACTGTCTTCATGTCACTGCCAGCATTTGTGCTGTCATCAGTTTTCATTGTAGCCATTCTGCTATATGTGTAGTGATATTTCACTGTATTTTCATTTGCATTTCCAGATAACTAATGATGTTGAATAACGTTTCATATGCTTATTTTCTATCTGTATGTCTTCTTTGGCTAAATGTTTATTTTTTTTTTTGCCCATTTTCTAATTTGATTATTTTTTTACTGTTGAGTATTTAGCATTTTTACATATTCTAGATACAAATCTTTGTGGATATATGGTTTACAAATACTTTCTCCCAGTCTGTTTTTCCACCATATTCACATGTTCTTTCACAAAGCACAAATTTTTAATTTTAATGATGCAATCTATCAATTTCACCCTTATATGCATTGTGCTTTTGGTGTCAAGTCTAAAAACTATTTTCCTACCCTAGATTCTGAATATTTTCTCCTGTTTTATTCTAAAAGTTTTACAGTTTTACATTATATATTTAAGTCCCTGGTCCACTTTAATATCTATCTAAGGTGTGACATTTAGATTATGGTTCATTTTTTACCCATGGATGTCCACTAGTTCCAGCCTGTTTTGTTGAAAGGCTATCCATCCTCCATTTTAATTGCTTTTGCACTTTGTCCAAAATCACTTGAGCATTTTAGGGTGGGTCTATTTCTGGGTTCTCCATTGATGTTTCAATAACTTTGTTTCTACCCTTCTTCTGCCCTATGTTAATTAATATAGTAGGAAGTATGCCTTAACATTAGGAGAGTGACTCTTTTCACTTTATTCTCCTTGTCAAGGTTGTTTTTGCCACGTTAGGGCCTGTGCCTTGCCAAATCAGTTTTAGAAAAATCTTATTTTGTCTTTAAAACCAAAACAAACGAACGAAGAAAAAACTTTGCTGAGATTTTGATACATACATCTGTGTAAGAATTCAGTTACTGTTCAGGTTTCCTTATTAAGCTGGGAGATAATCTTTGGAATTTCTTGCTTCACCTTGCATGCATAAAGGATCATCTGACCTTGACTCTGAACGGTCCTATCCTCCCAATTTCCAGATACATGTCAAACACATACTTCTCCTAGGCTGAATTTGAAACTGGAGAACTAGGAGTTTAAACCTAGACGCAGTGAACACTGAAGGCCGCATCATCCTCTTTCCACTTTCTGTCCCAGGCTGCTGCTCTCCCATGTTCTACGGCTACTGACATCTATAACACTGAGCCAAAGCTGATTAGCATTATTCCTTTAACTACCCATAAAATGAATATCGATGTACTAATTTTAATTCCATGTTAAGATAAAAAATTACAACTATCCTATAACATAAAATTCACCATGGAAATATCCAAACATTAATTTATAAATAGGAATATGGTCAAATAAAAGAGAAATATGGGCTTCCCTGGTGGCACAGTAGTTGAGAGTCCGCCTGCTGATGCAGGGGACACGGGTTCATGCCCTGGTCCAGGAAGATCCCACATGCTGCGGAGTGGCTGGGCCCGTGAGTCATGGCCGCTGAGCCTGCGCGTTCGGAGCCTGTGCTCCGCAACGGGAGACGCCACAATTGTGAGAGGCCCGCGTACCGCAAAAAAGAAAAAAAAAAGTAGAAGGACAAAGCCATTTGCTACCAGATCTCTGCTATTTCCTTATGATGATTATATCAACTGGCAAGAAAAAAACCTTTTATCACTACAAAAATCACAAAATTGGTTTGACAAATACCATGAACCTACTACTAAAAGTTTATCGTTTCCCAGTAGTTACTGGAAACTATGTTATCAAACTTCAGAATACTCAATGTTTTCCAGGGAATTGAAATATATGAAAATGAAAGTACAATTGGCAATATAAAACCTGAATGAGGTAGGTGGTGCCGCCCTATGCTGTGGCAGCAGCGCTTCCTGAAGGCTAGCGAAAACAGTCAGAAGCCTTCCCTCTAGCTCTGCCACCAAACCTTTACATTTCAGAGTAGTGCAGGATACCACACACATGCTCACATATATGTAACACTGGTGCGTCATCCACAACGTGCTATCCACTGGACACTGAAATAACAAACAAACACAAAGAGGTGCAGCTCCACATCAAACGGAAACCTTTACCTGGATGTCTACAGAGGCCTATGTCCCTCACCAATCTTTCTTACTGATGGAGAAGACACCTGTGAGGCCAGAGAGACACTGAAGAGGAACACCCAGACACAGATGTAGATCTCTCTTTCACATCTACCTGTATGACCAATGAGATGGCCAAGAAGGGTGCACCTGTTACTCAGTAAAAATGGGAGGACTGAGGGAAAACAGGAAGGTGAGTGTACTGCTACATCAAACTAAACAGCAAAGGTAAGGGAAAAAAAGGGTAAATAGGAAAGTTAAGGAGGAAATAAGAGATGAAAGAATGAAAAGGCCAAACAGTACTCATCTGATTCACAAAGAGAGATTCTATCCTAACCTTCAACACAACAAACACAGGATATCCTCCTAAAAGTCAAGAGGAAAACAAAAAGTGTTGGGGCATCACTCTGGAGTCTAGGTCTCGGAGACTGTGCAACCCTTCTGCTGGCACTCACACTCTCTCTTTACCCCTCCTGCTGGCAGGCCGGTGGTGGGCTGCCCGGTGGAGAGGCCCATGTGTCCAGCAATGAGCGTGGCCACAGGCCTAAAGCTCGTAGAACTGAGGCCCTGCGTCCAAAGAGGCACCAAGTCCTGCCAACAACCCCAAGAGTGAGACTGGCATCAGCTCCACCCCCGTGGAACTTGGAGGCGATGGCTACTGGGCTGACACCTTGACACAACTTGACTGAGAGCCTTAAGGGGGACCCAGAGCCAGGAGATGCAGCTAGGCTGCATCCAGATTCCTGACCACAGAAACCTGAGAAAACAAAGGTTGCTGTTTCTTAAAAATTGCATCAAAATTTATATGACTAACATATGGCTCAGCCATCCCTCTTGTCAGCATTTATCCTATAGAGTCCTGCAAGGATGTGTGTACCAGAATGTTCATCATAGCACTTCTCAGAGCAGAAAAGAGAAACCGTCCAAAATCTAACAATGGATCAAAAGTTAGTAACTTACAGTATCCATATAACTGAATACTACGTAAATAAGCTGCAAATCAGTATGTTTAATTTTCTCCTTTCCGTAAAATCCGACAAACACAGCCCGAAGCGTTCTCTGCGTATGGATTTTTACTGCAGTGAGATGAAGACCGCTTCCCTCCTGAGGAGAAGGCTCTCACTCAACCTCCCCACGGGCAGCTCAGGATGGGTATGTTCCCATGGGTCCCCATGTGGCTATCAGCTGGTACCAGGGGCTCACACTCCTCTGTAAGAGGTCTTATGAAAACCTCTCATTCTATATTTTTTAAAATGTTGTTCTAGAGCCTTAAAAAAGGAAAAACAAAAAGACTATGCCCTCAGTCACTGTTACTCAGGAAGGCTGTGCGGGCAGAAACGCTTCTCCGCAAAGGCAGACAGCCCAGGCCTCCAGACTCCGGGCCAGTAGCGGCCTGCCAACAGCCACCTCTGACCACTGTGGGGTTTTTAAAATGGCTTCTTCCTACATTGACCTAAACTTTTTCTTTCTAATCCTCTTGTTTCCATTTACCTTTCCCTCGTTAAGTTGTTTTTTTTGTTTGTTTGTTTGGGGTTTTTTTGCGGTACGCGGGTCTCTCACTGCTGTGGCCTCTCCCGTTGCGGAGCACAGGCTCTGGACGCGCAGGCTCAGCGGCCATGGCTCACGGGCCCAGCCGCTCCGCGGCATGTGGGATCTTCCCGGACCGGGGCACGAACCTGTGTCCCCTGCATCGGCAGGCGGACTCTCAACCACTGCGCCACCAGCGAAGCCCCCTCGTTAAGTTTTTAAGCCATAAGAATTAATATCCAATAATTACATATATATATCTGTCTATAAAAAGAAGCTCTAGAAACTGAAACATTATAAATAGGTTCTAACTAATATAATTCTTTGGTCAAAAGATATAATTCTGATAATGCAACAATAAACAGTTAACATGCCTTATTTTAGACAAAATATGACTACCTACACAGACTGAAACATAATTTAGCAAAACAGACTACACAGAAACCTGTATTTTTTCCTTCACATATATCAAACCTTACACAAAGATGTTAAGATTTAAAATACATGTCTCAAACAATTTCCTTCAGATTCAAAAGTTACTTGCAATCAGGCTAAATGTTCATAACTGGCATATACATGTCTAAAAGATATTAAAAATGCATCAACCTTTTCCACTATGATGAGGTCTCCAACTTGTATGTCTGAACTCTTAACTTGCACTTTACCTTAAAAAAAAGAAGAAGTATAATCAACTCAAGGAAATAATAGCACATCAGAGTTAAACTTTCAGTTGATAAATAATACTTTAGAAATAACTTTGGGAGAAAAAAATAACACTTTAGAAATTTATCTATACTTATACTTTCAAAATAAATTTATTTCAGATAGACACAGTCGCTGAAAATTTACTTCTCCTAGTGAACTCCCAAATACAATTAACTATCCCCCAATAAAAGACGTGCGAGAGTGGGGAAGAGGATTCCATCTGCAAAGTTCTTCCCACATCTGCCATTATTTCAGGTCTGAGTCAAGTTACGGATGATCAAAAATATCACTAAATAAAATAATCTGATGACTGAAGCTGAGTAACATGTAGATGTAAAATCCTTACATTAATGTTTTGGAGGCACTGATTGGCACATAACTGACAGAAAAAAGAAACGAAGAAAAGTACATGTAAAACCACCCTCCACTAGTAGCTTTACAGACACAGGTCAGGACTGGAAACTAAGGTCTAGAGATTTCCACAAAATGTGATGCTTCCACATGGTATACTGTGTAAATTCTTAAACTGTCTCTCTAGTATCTAGTGCACTGTAATCATTTACAAAATCTAACACACAACATCTACATCATGTTAGTGCCACAGAGAGGAGGTGAGAAGCTGGCGTGGACAATGGGAGACACCGTCCTGAAGCAGCAACAAGACTTGGGTCCGTTCTCGCTCCCTGTGTCTCCTCCCGCCCTGCCTCCCTTCGCCCCTCTGTTTCTCTCCCTCCTTCCCTCTCTCCCCACCTCCCTATCTTGGTCTCCCTCCCTCTGTCCATCTCCCTTTTGAAACCAGCAACAGCCTTATGGATCTGCCTTTACATTTTTGTAACTACTGTTTTGACATGGGAAAAGGTCCACTTCTTTTACATTCAGTTTATTCTGAAAGCTAACAGAACAAGAGCTAAGTTCATATTACATTATCAAATACTAACATTACCAGTCATTACACTGACTTTTAGACCAATTCAACTTATTATAAAGCCTTATTTCCTAAATACCTCTTAAAGCAGCTGAGTTTCAATAGAACCATACCAGTTCCTAACAATTTGTTTTGAGGATACCAAAATGTTTTGTAAGTATTATATTTTTGCTGTTATATTTTTCCATGTTCCTCAATTATACAATAAATACATAAGGGCTGGAGTAACTTTTCAGGGGGGAGATGAAGCTACTTTTTATTCATATTATAAAATAGCAAAGTTCTTTAGAATTGCATGTGAAGCAAATCTTATGATATTTTCGTAAGTGATAAGTATACATCAATTAGTAGCCAAAAAACATACTTGCAAAAGAATGTCTACTTTAAATCTTTTTTTTCAGTTGGTCACTTCAAGCTTCAGGTCTGTACTCCCACGATTATGTTTTTTATAGCTAAGCATCAGGCAGTAAAGACATATTACTTATCTCATACTCCCTGAGTATTAACTCAGCAGAATTCCTGTCTTATCATTTAATTTTATTTTCTCTCCTACTCTCCAATCCACTTTTCCTTCCTTCTGCTTTTTTACATTTTAATAGACACATTTAAAAAAGAGAGAAAAAGAAATGGTTGCAGTCATAAGATGTAGTAAATAATTTTAAACTATTTTGAAACAAAGAAAACGCATCCTTTTTTGACTCCTTAATCAAGACCTTACATTTCTGAGAGATTTATTATTCTCTCACATGGTAATAGACACAATTTATATTTAATAGCCTTTAATTTTTAAGGCATTAATTGTGATCACTATTCATTTCTATGGAACTTACTAGCAATTACATGTTTAAGTAAAACAGTTTATGGTAAAACGCACTGTTGAAAGTCCTCAACTCTTACACAATATTACAACATGAACAAAATACGAGAAGGCTAAACACAGCACAGTGTCAAAGCAGTATGATAATCTGCCTCACTTATCTGTTCAAAGTACACATGTCTAAATTTTGAAGAATTGGTCAAATTGTTCAACAGTTCTGAATTCTCTAATAATTCTGATCTTGTGTTCAAGGGACTGCCTGCACTTCCTTTACAGCCTTTGTCACGTGAACTCACGGACTCCTTCTCTGTTCTCTTTCCCAAAGAACAGCGAAGGCATCGGACAGAAAAGATGGAGGAAAGCCACCCACTCCCCGTGCACCTGTCCAGCACTGACAGCCCAGCATCATGACCTTCCGCAGCCTAATCTGCAGAGTCCACGCCTCCACTAACGGTTTGATTTCTGGCCATCCTTTGTGAGCTGAACGGATAGCTGATCCTAGCTAGCAACATACTAATATCAGAGTTGGAAGAGACTGGTAACAAGAGATATTCCTTAAGTTTTACAAGTCACAGCACATAGAAGACACACAACGGCCACCTGCTCTCACAAACCAATGGAACCATCAACAACACGAAGTGTTTATTGAATGAGCATTTAAAATTTAGTAACTTCAGAGCTCCATTTGATAGAAGCAAGTTCTAAATAGAGTAACAAAGATACTTCAATGTGTACACCAGTATTTAAACCTAATGACAGTTTTCCTTAAAAATATCCTACTCCATTTACTGTCAAGTACATACTCAGGAAGTCGTACCTTACCAGCCTTTTTCTTTTGATGAAACAGTGAATAGTGACTATTACCAAGTAAGGTAACAGCAGTCCTTTCCTCTCTCTAAACTACTGCAGGTAAATCCTTCCATTAAATCCTTCTTCTAGCAATAAACGTTCCCTGCCACTATGCCTCAACAGTATGATGGCTTATGTGTGCCTTATCACGGGAGGCAAGCATTTAGCTCACTTGCCCCATGAACCAAGTTTTATTGGCTCCTCCGAAGAGAGATCAAAAATCACTCCAAGAACCACTCTTCTTCCTGCAGAGTGTCTAACCACGCGCCCTGTCTACCACTCTCATTGCCACTCGTCAGCATCACCTGTAGAAACAAGACACAACTAAATGGTCGCCACTGTTATTATTTTCCAAATTCAGCGTAATTCCAAACGAACTAGTTGAAAAATTAAGGACTATGTTCATCCTCACCCCGAACCCTCCGCTACTGGACAATTACTTAGAAGGTGATCAAATGTGCAGCATGTGCGCACGTTCCTCACAGCTGGTCTCAAGTCAGCTGCCCGGCTTTACCTGCGGTTTCCCTTCGCTCCTGCTCTGTTAGTCTGGCACCTTATCCGACAACCGCGTAAGGCCCTTGCTTATTCTTACAGGTTCCCTGCACTTGCTGCTCCTTTTGACTGAAATCCCTCCCTCCCCAGACCTCCTTAATTGCACAGCAAATATAACCCCACAAAGCCTTCTGTAACCTGTATAAGCATCAGCAGGATTTTATACACACTGCTACACGATGTGCTTAAAATGCTATAATGCTATAAATATTCAAACACCTGAGTGTCTACCAAATTTCAGATCCTGTGCACTTTTAGGACATTTAGTTTGTTCTTCGCAAATGCACATCCAAACTTAACCCATTTTAAAAGAACAGGAGTTGATAACCATTCTACCCCTAATCAGTTAAAATGGGTCAAATGCCGGAATGGATTAAAGAGAGCATAACCATAAACACCACATCTAACTAGACACAGACATTACCAAATAAGGATGAAAAGGTATTAATTACTTATTTCCCAACAAAACACACACAAGGAGATAAGAGTGACAAATAATTAAGCAACTTTTTAAAAAAGCACTGATCGCATATAAGGAGCACTGATCGCATATAAGGAGCACTGATCGCATATAAGGAGCACTGATCGCATATAAGGAGCACTGATCGCATATAAGGAGCCTCTAGAAGGTCACTTCGGATTAACACGTATTGCGTCCTGGGCAGACCACCACCCGTGAAATCGGCCAGTTACTGGGCTTGTCTTCATTATTTGGGTGGGAATGGCATTCTCCCCCAACTCTCTCACCATTTTAGGTGGGTGTGGAGGTAGGAGCCTAACTTAAAACAGATTATGAAGCAAAGTGGGTAGTTGGGAAATAAGTTTTATACTATACTATATTATATCACATCGTATTATATTAAGAGAGAGACCTATACTCTGAAAAAAACCCAAAATATTGCTGAGAGAAATTTTAAAACACCTAAATAAAGGAAGAGATATACCTCATTCATGGATCAGAAGACTTAATACTATTAAAAAGTCAATTCTCCCCCTAATTTATCTATAGATTCAATGCAATCCCAATCAAAATCCCAGCAGGCTTTATTTTTTCTTTTTTTGCAGTACGCGGGCCTCTCACTGTTGTGGCCTCTCCCATTGCGGAGCACAGGCTCCGGACGCGCAAGCTCAGTGGCCATGGCTCACGGGCCCAGCCGCTCCGCGGCATGTGGGATCTTCCCGGACCGGGGCACGAACCCGTGTCCCCTGCGTTGGCAGGCGGACTCTCAACCACTGCGCCACCAGGGAAGCCCTCAGCAGGCTTTTTTTTAATAGAAATTAACAAACTGATTCTAAAAGTCACATGGAGGGACTTCCCTGGTGGCGCAGTGGCTAAGAGTCTGCCTGCCCTGCCGGTGCAGGGGACACAGGTTCGAGCCCTGGTCCCGGAAGACCCTGCATGCTGCGGAGCAACTAAGCCCGTGCGCCACGACTACTGAGCCTGCACTCTGGGGCCCGCGAGCCACAGCTACTGAGCCCATGTGCCACAACTATTGAAGCCCGCACGCCTAGAGCCCATGCTCCACAACAGGAGAGGACACCGCAATGGAAAGCCTGCGCACCACAGTGAGGAGTAGCCCCCGCTCACCGCAACTAGAGAAAGCCCACATGTGGCAACAAAGACCCAACGCAGCCAAAAATAATAAATAAATAAATAAATTTATAAAAGTCACATGGAAATACAAAGGATCTAGTCTAGCCAAAACAACTCTAAAAAGGAAAAACAAACTTGGAGGGCAAACGCTACTGCTTTCAAGAATTATTATGAAACAACAGTAATGAAAAGACCATTGTTTTAGCATAAAAGAGACAAATAGATCAACAGAGTGAAAAGAGAGTCTAGAAGTAAACCCACACATGAAAGACAACTAATTGTTGACAGAAGTGTAAGCCAATGTGGTGGTAAAGGGATCACTTTTTCAAAAACTGGTGCTAGAAACAACAACACGCACACCTTGTACCAATACAAAACTTTACTCAAAAGACCTGTCATATAATGCAAATCCTAAAACTAAAAAACCTCTAGAAGAAGAAACATCAGAGAAATAAATGTAACAGAAAATCTTTGTGAACTTGAGTTTAGGCAAAGAGTTCTCAGATAGGACACCAAAAGCACAATCATAAAAGAAAAAACTGATACATTGGACTTCATCAACTAGAACATCAAAGGGGCAAGGAACAGCACAAAGGTGTAAGATCAATGAACTGGCGGTTGAAAAATAGCCGGAGGAAGGTGCAAGAGGGAATAAGCTACAAAGATAGGAAGGACTCTAATTCCAGGTCAAGTGGCCCCAAGATTACGGGAGAAAAATAGCAAACATTTAGGAGAGTTGCAGGGGAAGCAGGACCCTCACAGAAGAGCCACATTTTAATGAAAGCAAGAAGGCACATTCAGAGGAGTCTGATGATGGAAAGGTTCAGGTGATGAAGAAACCAGAATTCCAAAGGCACAGTGAAAAAAGGGCAATGCTAAGAATGAAGATGTACAGAATCTCGTGGTGATTAAAACGCAGAAGATGAAGAGTGATTTTAAAGTCTGAGACACGAACCAAGATGAAGGTCCCGTGAGGCTAGTCCTGGGGTACACAGGCCGAGACTGCGCTCAGGCTGAGAGGCCCGGGGAGCCCAGGACCCCATCTTGACCCCGGCTGAAGCTGGGCAGGGCACAGGCTTCCCCTTGACCTCGGCTGACGAAGTTGAGGGTGCCAGAGGAAGTCAGGATTAACTCAAGGGCACGTGGACACCCTTCCCCCAGTACAGGCCAGGGACATAAGTGGGAACAAAATGGGTAGCTTATATTCTAGCAAGTAAGTAAGGTAGAGTGAAATATTAAGTAAGGTAGAGTGAAATAAAATATAACAACAAATGGACTGTATAATTACAGCCTAGGAAATAAGAAAAATAAAAGAAATACTACAGCCTGGGGGGTAAGAATTATAAAGCATCTTGCCAAAAGTAACCAATTTTTACTCTTAAACATTTACTAGCAATAACCAAGGTATCATTTAATAACATTCCTAAGCAACAACAAAAAAATTAAGATACTCAAATTAAACACAATCAATTCTTTTTCCTCTACTATCAGTACCAAAAGAGCTGGAATAGCTTTGGGAGGAATACTGGAATAATGAAATACTACATTACCATAAGAAATATTTAAAGATAAAACACTGAATGTTATTCACCGGATAAACTATATTAGCCTCTCACTGGCTAAGGGAGTCCAAGCTATCTATGCAAGTTGCCAAGGGAGACTCCAGGGGCTGTCAGAGGAGGCTATCAGGCAGGCTTTACAGCCAGCCAGTGCACGTGCTTTTGCCTAAAGCTATATGCAGAACCTAACACTGAAATAAGTATCAACAGTAATTCACTGCATTCACCAGATAAAAGATTTTGCAGAAAATCACAACAGTTTGAAAATTTTAATAAGTATCTCAAACGTTAGATATTTTACCAACTAACAGATACAAATAGAAATTATATGGTATCAATAAAGAGAGGACACACTCCAAAGTGTTCATTAAGCCCTCTGCTGTTTGCATAAAAGAAATTTCTAACCTTTGTTTCCTATAGTTACACAGGCTTCTTAAATATCTATCAAAGGTGAAGATACAAAGTATTGTTAATATGAATGGTTCGTAATTAACAAGTTCTAAGACTCTCAATCACTAAAATCAGAAACAGTACAAAAAAAGCAGTCTCCCTCTACCATGGACTCACCCCATGGACAAACCCCAAGTGTCCTACCTGAGTGTGTACGGTCATGTTACTATGGAGAGAGATGTGAGCAAACCCAGGTCAAGACAGTCCCTGGTCTCTCTTTTCCTCTAACGTTTACATAACCCACATGACAGTGGTTTACTTCTCAATCCACCTAAGTGTGGAGACTTGGAGACAGTGAAGAAATCCACAGATGGAGGTGGCAAGACAGCTGTGAGGCTGCTGGAGGGCCAGGGGCCACTGGCCTAAGTCACGAGCAGACAGAAAGTTCCCCAGGACTCTTATATTTAGAGCGTTTCATGCTTCTCAGAGAACACAAGAAAAAAATGAAAATAACTGGTGGAGGGAGGGGAGGAGGGAGGAATGGAGAGGTTTCCCAAGATACCAGAATGTACTGTAAAGGAACATTTAAAACTGGTATGAGACTGGCATGGAAATTTGGATGAATCAGTGGACGAGCACAGAAACTAGAGGAAAGGACCAAAACAAATCTAACATATTTCTCAAAGATCTGACAGAAGTTAGTAACTTGAATAACTGGTTTTAAAGTAACTAACTGACCATTTGAGAAAAAAAATGTCAGATCCCTTCTCCATACAATACATACTTTTACACGTAAAACTGCAAATGGGGTAAAAATTCAAGTACAGGGCTTCCCTGGTGGCGCAGTGGTTGAGAGTCCACCTGCCGATGCAGGGGACACGGGTTCATGCCCCGGTCCGGGAAGATCCCACATGCCGCCGAGCGGCTGGGCCCGTGAGCCATGGCCGCTGAGCCTGTGCATCCAGAGCCTGTGCTCCGCAATGGGAGAGGCCGCAACAGTGAGAGGCCCACATACTGCAAAAAAAAAAAAAAAAAAAATTCAAGTACAAAAAATGAAAACACAGAAATACTGTAAGGAAATTAAAATAGTCACTTAGGGGCTTCCCTGGTGGTGCAGTGGTTGAGAATCCGCCTGCCAATGCAGGGGACACGGGTTCAATCCCTGGTCCGGGAAGATCCCACATGCCACAGAGCAACTAAGCCCGTGCGCCACAACTAGTGACCCTGTGCTCCAGAGCCCGCGAGCCACAACTACTGAGCCCACGTGCCGCAACTACTGAAGCCCGCGCGCCTAGAACCCGAGCTCCACAATGAGAGAAGCCACCGCAATGAGAAGCCCACGCACTGTAACGAAGAGTAGCCCCCGCTCGCCACAACTAGAGAAAGCCTGCGCACAGCAACGAAGACCCAACACAGCCATAACTAAATAAATAAAATAAATGTTTTTTTTAATTAAAAGAAATAAAATAGTCACTTATAATATATTGGTATTGAATGGACTTTCTATGATGGAGGTAAAAACCACAAAGGAAAAGGATCAGAAGATATGCCTACATGAAAAATATAAATTTATCTACATCTTAAAAAAAATGAAAAAATTAATCAAACAAGATAAAAGTATTTCCCACATGTGATAAATTTATCTTAGTAGAGAAATTATAAGATAAAGATGAACATAGGAACAACGGCGGAATAAACTTCCATAAAGGATAAGAAACAAACCTTGAAGTGCTAAAAGATAAATAGCAAGAAAACACAATGAGAGCATTTTTCACCAAACTGAAAATTTAAAAAAACGTGTGGCTGGGAGTTCAGTCATTAAAGGTAACCAGCAGTCATTAAAGGTAACTACTGATGCCAGTCACTAGAGGGAAGCAGAGGATGCTACCAGCACCCAGACATATACGAAACGCCCGTCTGTGTGAGAAGGTACCCTGTGCAAGCAAGTATTTTTTAAAGTTATGTTTCATGGGTTCCAGGCCCTAATCTCCAAACAATGCAATAAAAAATGTTAAATGCTTAATATCATGAAGAAATGAATTCATACAGGTCCTCTTAGGGTGACCTAAGAAAAAATACCAGTTATGCAGATAATGAGTATGTACATCCACTCTTGCCTATCTATCCAGTCCTGAGGATACGTGTCCACCATGATACAGCCACAGAGAACCAAACAAATGAGGGAGTGTATGTAAAGTGTTTGTGCCTGACATATAGTAATGGATTGATAAATGTTACTTAGAGTAAAAATGCAATAGTGTATGCTGAATATTCTGGAATGAGCACTGGAAGAGGGTATTTTAAAATGCTGCTCAGATCACAGACAAGAAAGATGACTTAGTGAAAGCGACATATTGCATAGACAATATGTAAAAGGCACTAACGAGGGATTTTAAAATCTCTTGATTTTCAAGGAATGATTATTACTGACAAATGGAGTCAATTTCACTAAAAGATGACAAAATTTCATTCGACATTCCATAAAAATCTTTTTAACTTAAAAAAAACAGAGTAAGAATGTTAACAAGTGTGGGACAACACAGTGTTGATAATATGAATCAAAGATGCTAAAATACACAGGAATAAAGAATTTCTATACTCTGCACAGATAAGCTTCCTTTTTGGCAAGGAAACTGGACCACAAGAGACATGTAAATGCAAATGTTCTCTCTCACATTCTCTCAAACACACACACACACACACACACACACACACACACGAATACGCAAACACGAGTACTTTACATAAGGCTCAAGTCACAGACATTTTTCTCTCTCTCCTATGTTTGAATACTTGAAAACATGTTAAACGACAAAACGCCAGAACTAGTAAAAGAAATAACTAAGGGACTTCCCTGGTGGTGCACTGGTTAAGAATCCGCCTGCCAATGCAGGGAACACAGGTTCGATCCCTGGTCCAGGAAGATCCCACATGCTGCGGAGCAAATAAGCCCGTGCACCACAACTACTGAGCCTGCGCTCTAGAGCCCACGAGCCACTACTGAAGCCTGCGAGCCTAGAGCCCGTGCTCCACAACAAGAGAAGCCACCGCAATGAGAAGTCCCCGCTCGCCCACCGCAACTAGAGAAAGCCCGCGTGCAGCAATGAAGACCCAATGCAGCCAAAAATAAATAAATAAAAATAAATAAATTTATTAAAAAATAAAAAAGAAATAACTAAGAGATACTGGAAAACAATCATCACGAGCTGTATGAAGGACCCAGCAGCACAAAATTAATTCAAGTTTCATTTCTAAATATCAAGTTCCATGTTAGCTTTAGGTTTAAATTTGGGAAATACACTAATAGTGGTTTACATAACTTAGCCCTGCTGAGATCCGGCGGCTGATGAAAACACAAATAAACGAAGACTTCTGAATTGATCCTATCTGCTAGAATACTGACTGCATGAGCTCTTTAAAAAGCTTAGTTCAGGACTTATCCATATTTGAATCTCATCAAGTTATCACGGTACCCAACACATAGTGGGTACTTAGTAAATATCTGTGGAAATGAATTGTGAACTAGCCATCTGGATGATTACAAACAAGGTACACAATCTATACATGACTCCCTAGCAACAAGGGAAAAAAACAGCATTGTTTCCAAGAAGCCAAAAGTAGAATGGCCACACAATTCCAACTCTTCGCAAAAGCTGCCCAGAAGTAGGAAAATCTACGTTATTTTCTCTTCCTTGCCTCTGCCTCTGGTGCTGTTCACTAGGAGACAATGAATAGCAGAAGTAGTCATAAAGAGAAAGGAAGGAAGCTAGCAGCAACAGGTATGGAAAATTCCCACGCAAGAAAAGCAGCTTATCAGGCAATGAAATAAAGAGCAAACTAAAAATCCTTCGGTGCTCACTAAGGTCATATGCCAGAGTTAAAATATCCTCTGCTTCCAAACACAGCACCTTCAAGTCGTTAGCATATTTAACAGTGGAAGTGGCTTTCCTTTTCAAAAGAAAAAAATAACAACACAGAACATTTTCTCAATTTATTTCTACAAGAACGTGCTTGAGAACTCTAAATATAAAAAGTTCACATGCTGTAAAATGATACAACAAACTACAATAAATCACAGAAAGCAATCAATGCCATTCCAAAAATAAATTTTAAACTACACTCAATAATAAGCATACACATGCACTTTCTATATACTAAGTTTTACTTATCAGTCATTTACATCAGAATAACCAGCCACAAAGCAATGTGCCACAGCTGAAAGAACACTGAATTTGAGGTCAGAGGGTCCAGGTTCAAATACGAACTCTGCCAAGAAGGATGGCAACTTCGGGCAAATTATTTAGCATGAGTTTCAGGCTTCTCATTGTCACTGGAGACCACACCAGCCACCCCTGGGCGGTGGTTATGTGAATGAGCACAGGGAAAGTGTTCTGACACACACGGAAGTCCAAAAGAGCAGCTGTCGCTACCGACATCTATCTACATGGGAAATGTCCATTTCTCAGATCACAGGCAATGAGGACCGATTTTTTTTAAAAACGTGAATTTTCACTTGCATTTGAATTGAAACCACTGAAATTGTTGTTAGAGTATTTTGAATTCAAATATTACAGAATTGTAAAAGACATACACCAGTCTGTCTTCCTCATCATTTTATACTATTTTAGGTGAAAATGACATAAAGTCAGCCACTTTAAGGTAAATGATTCTCGGCACTTAGTACATTCACAGTATTGTGCAACCAACTCTATCAAGTTCCAAAACGTGTTCATCACCACAGAAGAACCTCATACCCATTAAGCAGCTGCCGTTCCCTACTCCCCCAGGCCACGGCAACCACAATCTGCATTCTTTATCTATTAACTTACCTCTTCTGCATATTTCAAAAGAATGACGTCATACAATATATGACCTTTAGTGTCTGGCTTCTCTTACAAAGCATAGTATTTTCAGGGTTCATTCACATTCTATCATGTATCAGCATTTCAGTAACTGTTACAGCTAAATAACATCCCAATATCCCGATGTATGAAGAGACCATAATTTGTTTATCCATCCACCCACTGATGGACATCTGGACCGTCATCACCACCTTTTGGCAATTGTATACAGTGCAGTGATAACATGGGTATATGTGTATTTGTGTTTGAGTTCCTATTTTTAATTCTAAATTTATCTGGGAATATCTTAATTTCGCCTTCATTTTTGAGTGACAGTTTTACTAGCATAGAATTTTCTGTTGACGGTTTCTCCTTTCCCAATTTTAAAAACATCACCCCACTTCCCCCTGGCCTCTAAGGTTTCTGATGAGAAGTCTGCAGATGGCTCCTCACCTCACTGAGGACCCCCTGCATGTGCTAAGCCGCCTCTCTTGCCGTTTGCAGGGTGTGCTCTTGGTCCTGGGGTTTCAACTGTCTGACGGTAATGTGTCTTAGTGTGGATCTCTGCATTTATCCTTCTGGGGTTCAGTGCACTTCCTGAATGTGTAGATTTGCGTCTTTTCTCAAATTCGGGGAGTTAATGGCCATTATCCTTTCAAGTATTCTCTCTGTGCTCTCTCTCTCCTCTCCTTCTGAGATGCCCATCACGTGTACCTTAGTACACTTGATGCTACCCCACAAGTCTTTTAGGATCTGTTTATTTTTCTTCATTCTACTTCTTGCTCCTCAGACTGGATAATTTCAAGTGATCTAGGTTCAAGTTCACTGATTCTTTCTTCTGCCAGCTCAAATCTGCTACTGAAACTCTCTAGTGAGTTTCTCTCTTCATCTACTGTACTTTTCAGCACCAGAATTTCTTGCTTCTTTTTTTAAAACTTACATACCTTTACTGATATTCTCCATTTGTTAACATCTCATTCTGGTATCTTTTAGCAATTTGTCCATTGTTTGCCTTAGTTTCCTGAGCATACCTGAGGCGGATGACGTCGTGTTTGTCTAGTAAGTCCAATGTCTGGGCTTCCTCAGAGACAGTTTTTGTTAATTTCTTCTGTGAATGGGCTACACTGTCTTTGCATGCTTTGTAATTTTTTGTGGAAAACTAGACATTTTGAGTATTATAATCTGGTAGCCCAGGAAATGAGCTGTCTCCCCGTCTTCTGGATTTGTTTTGCTGCTTGGTATATGCTATAGCCATGCATATGTAGTGACTTTTCTAAACTATTTTTGTGAAGCATGTATTCTTTGTCACATATGGTGACAAAGAGGGGAGAGGGAAGGAGGGAGGGAAGACGACAGAAAGGAAGAACAGCCTCTTCCGCCTTTGCAGACTGTGGCTCTGTGCTGGGCACCCTGTCGCTTAGTCCGGCTGTTTATAGCTCTGCCTCAGCCTTCACTTCCGCCTGTCCTGAGCCAAGAAACTGGTCAGAAGCAAAAGACCTTCTCAGGCCTTTTCTGAGCTTGCATCCGGCTCTGGCCTTGAATGTAGCTTTCAAAATTCCCCGAGCAAACAGGGGCACTTTGGATTCTCTCGCATCTTTTCCTGCCTGGAAGTGACACTCTCGTGTGTGAACCCCAACTAATCTTTGCCCGGCGACTCCGGCTGTACCCGAGTCTGACACAAGGAGAAACGCCTGCAGCTTTTCAGCCTTCCTGCCCTGAACTCCAAGTTAGGTGAAAGACAGGCGAATGAACTGGGTCAGTCCTTCAAGTAGCCCCCAGACAGGTTAGACAGACAGACACAAAGCTTTGCAAGCTCGTCCTGCTCTGTGCCTTCCAGGGCCGGGTCCAGAGCCCAGACTGGGAACATGGCTGCTGCTATCTTCCCGGCGGTTGTCATGACACGGAGGGGGTGGAGCAAAGGCAGGTGAAAATATTAAAAGGCTTTCCTACGATTTTTAGGAGGCCTCTTCCTGGATGCTGTAAAGTTTGACTGTTTCCAGAGTTTTGACGAAGTTAGCTGTGCCACGTTCTGCTTGATTTGTGGAGCTGCGTACGCTGTCATTTTTGCTGACATCACCGCACCATTTATTTGTGAGTGATACAATTAGTGCCCAGAAACAAATCTCTGCTCAGCCCAAATTCCACAATACAGAACAATTTAAAACATAAGCCAGGACCTATACTGTATTCCAAAATAGACAAACCAAAGTTACACCTAATTTACCTGGCCATTCTGAGGACTCTTTTCCCCAAAGCTAAAGCTTACCTTATTTTCTACAACACACCTTTCCTCTACCATGCCAATACTTTATGCATTAAAGCTTTTTAATAATTAATTTTTCAATTCAATTGAGAAAGAACAGTCTTTTCAACAAATGATACTGGGGCAACTTGGTGTTCACATGCAAAAGGATGAGAAGCCACATCACATACAAAATACAAAATGAAAATGGGTCACAGACCTGAATGTAAGAGCTAAAACTATAAAACCCCTAGAAGAAAATACAGAAGTAAATCGTTGTAACTTTGGGTTGCAAACTGTTCCTTAGATACAACCCCAAAACATAAGCGACAAAAAGAAAAAAACAGATGAACTCGGACTCATGAAAATTAAAAACTTTTGTGTATCAGGGGACACCATCAAGAAAGAAAAAATACAACCCACAGAATGAGATAATACAGTTCCAAATCACATATATCTAACATGGGACTTAAATCCAGAATATAGAAAGAACTCCTACAGCTCAACAATTAAAACAGATAACTCAGTTTAAAAGCAGGCAAAGAATGTGAATAAACATTTCTCCAGAGAAGATATACTAATGGCCAGAAAGCACATGAAAAGACATTTAACATCATTAGTCATTAGGGAAATGCAAACCGAAGCCACAGTGAGATACCACTTCACACCCACTAGGATGGCTACAGTCAAAAAGAGAGACAAGTGTTGTTGAAGATGTGGAGAAACTGGAACCCTCTCACATTGCTGGTGGAAACGTAAAACGGTGCAGCCAATTACGAAAATAGTTTGGCAATTCCTCAAAAACATTACCGTGCAATCCAGTAATTTCATGCCTAGGTATATATACAAAAGAAATAAAAACAATGTTCACACAAAACTTGTACACAAATGTTCACAGCAGCATTATTTATAATGGCCTAAAAGTGGAAACAACCCAAATGTCCATCCATATGATATATCATACAGTAGAATATCACCTGGCAACAAGACGCTAAGTACTGGTATGTGCTGCAACATGAATGCACCTTTAAAACATGATGCCAAGTGTCAGAAAACAGTGACAACAGGCCACACACTCCCTGACTCCATTTATAGGAAATGTTTAGAACAGGCAAATCCATAGAGATAGAAAGTAGATCAGTAGTTGCCTGGGGCTGGAGTGGGATAGGGAAGCGGCAAGAATGGGAAATGCCTGCTAATAGATATTCAGAGCTTCTTTCTAGAATGTTAAAAACGTTCTGAAATTAGATGGTGGTGACGGTTTCATAACTCTGTGACTATACCCAAAACTACTGAACTGTATATTTTAAATGGATGAATTTTATGTTATGTGAAAAATACTCCAATAAAGCATAAAAACACTTTTTGGACAATTAAAAAATAATAATAATTCATTGTACAAATGTCCATGTATAAACAGAAGACATAAACTCCACTCTAAACTTCTCCATTTTTAAACAGGCTCTGAGTCATTATGAATATCCATTTAGTTTTTCACTGTCACTTTCTACTGTCATCACGCTTACCTGTAATACCTTCACCCACTCTCTCCCTAATACATTGCTTCTTTTCTACAATGGACTGAAAAACCAAATAAACAACTCTCAAGAACATAAACTGGGCGAGGGTTAAAGCCTTAAATGAACGTTACAGGGGGATCGGCGCACATCAGTTACCACTTTGGACCATGACATTTGTTTCAGCTGCTCAAAGCCCTCTTCCTTAAGTATAGTTCAAGGCCAAGATACCAGATGTCTGACCTTAATGACTGTGTTTAAAATATAAAGCAAAGAGAGACTTTAGAGGAAGTGATAGCTACCCTTCACAGACAGTGTACACACCAGTTGAGTTTCACGTGTCTCTAGGACACGTGCATTATATACAAACTGTAACAGCCACTCTAAAACTATTAATATTTATGTATATGTATGTGTGCATGCATTTAAGGGCTTGTGTATATATTAATATTCATAAACACATACATCCAAGCATCTAGAGAATGAATAAAAAGCTACCCTGAAATTATATGCATTATATTATTACAAGAAAATTAGACAACACACAATCACATAATACTATTTTCAGTAACAAAATTAAGACATGTTTTCTTACATTTATGTTAATTCTAAAATGATGATTATATTAAACAATGATAAACTGAATTAAAAGTATCCTGCTCACCTCTTACTGTAAGCTTGCTGTATAGTTGTGAATTCACTTCCTTGTCTCGCTGAAAACGCCGAAATTCATCAATTGCTTCCCTCATGATAGTAACAGCCAAGACAAACCCCTTTAAACAAAATAAAGTATTTGAGAAAACTGGACTTCTACAAAAAGGGAAAATTCTTTTACTGTTTAGCTTTACTTTTTTTCGTTCAATTTATATTAGTTGTAAAATATACAATAAATGAAAAAAAAGACAAAAAGTAACAAACACTACAAAAGGAACATAGTAATGCATCGTGAAAGATTTACAATTCTTACTATACCCCAGAAAACTTAAAAAATTCACACCTTAATATATACTTCAAGCTAAACATCAGAAAATATTTAATAACCCAAAGAAAAAGAAATTAATCTTCAATAAACCCATGAATTATATTTAGAACACTCAGGCATTCAAATATCACATTAACAAAGACTGACATAAAAATCTTACAATACGTGCACTTAAATCTTTCTGATAGAATAAAAGCATTTAGGAACACAAAACAATTCCCATATATGACACTTACACATCAACTTCCTTACATCATGCATTACCATGCAAATGCATTTGAGAGCACAGGTATGGCCATAGTGCTCTTTTTCTCTCATTTTGTTAAGCAAAAACCTGAACAGATGAGTTTGGTGCTATCGAAATAAAACTTTTGTATGCTTGTAATCTATTGTGAAATCCGTTACTAACACATGGCTAACGTCCATCTTTTTTAAAGGCTACATATGTATTTTCTGACACACAATACAAGAATATTCTTCAAGTCAAGTTCCCTATGATTAAAGAGAGACCTCTTCAGTAGGCTTCATTTTAATGACAAACATGCTCCAGCGTACCATGTAAATTACACAACACTGGATGAATTTCCACTGAAAGTACAATAATCTCTTATTCCAGGTTTATTGTTTTTGGTTTTTTTTGAATTAAAAGAACACCTTTGTTTATTGACACTGAAATTTAAATTTTATATAATTTTTATATGCCATAGCATATTATTCTGCTTTTGATGCTTTTCAAACATTGAAAGTTTAAAAACCATTCTTAGCTTTCAGGCTGTACAAAACAGAGGGAGGTCCACATTTGGCCCATGGTTTGCCATCCCTGCTTTTATTTATTTATTTTTAATTTAATTAACTAATTTATTTACTTATGGCTGCGTTGGGTCTTCGTTGCTGCGCGGGCTTTCTCTAGTTGCGGCGAGCAGGGGCTACTCTTCATTGTGGTGCGCGGGCTTCTCATTGCGGTGGCCTCTCTTGTTGCAGAGCATGGGCTCTAGGTGTGCGGCCTTCAGTAGTTGTGGCATGCGGGCTCAGCAGTTGTGGCTCGTGGGCTCTAGAGTGCAGACTCAGTAGTTGTGGCGCACGGGCTTAGTTGCTCCGCGGCATGTGGCATCTTCCCGGACAAGGGCTCGAACCCGTGTCCCCTGCATTGGCAGGCGGATTCTTAACCGATGCGCCACCAGGGAAGTCCGCCATCCCGCTTTTATTGTTTTATATATTTTTAATTAATTTTATTGGAATACAGTTGATTTATAATGTCGTATTAGTTTCTACCGTACAGCAAAGTGAATCAGCTCTACATAGGTTTTTCTCTGTCTAACCAATAGGCTAAAGTACGTAGGCCTCTGGAGAATGTTTCTTGTGTTTACTGAAGTGCAGTCCTCTTTAAGCAGTTGTGCCTGAAGGCTGGTGTGAGGCTCCAGGCTCAGTGCACACGGCCCAGTTCTCCACTCACCCAGTAGCCTTCAGTCTTGACGTTCATGGTACAGGCACCACCAGTAAGCAGCGTCACTACTGCTCTCTGACTCTCAGTGTCATCACGGATCCCCACCTGCTGACTGTGCTTCCCAGCACGCCTGAGGCCTACACCACTCTCAGCAGTGATGTGGGAGCCTGGCCCAGGCCCCCTTGGTTCTCACGGCCACCATCACTACTGGGCCAGCCTCCCGCCTCCAGCCTCATCCCCCTCAAAGTCATCCCTCCACACAGTTCCCAAAGTATCTTCTGCAATATAAATTTGACAAATATGTGGCAAAATCCTCCTCCAGGGATGGGCCCCAGCAATTCACTGCCTGAAACCTCAACGGTCCCCGCTGTTTACGCTCCTTCACTAAAGCACAGCCTTAAGGACAGACCTCTCGCCTCGTGGCCCACTCAGTGCCGCCTTCATCCTCCAACGCCAGGACACTATCAGCAGTCTCCTGCAACAGCATGACGCCTCCCATCCGGTCTTTGCCAGTGTCTTTCCAGTGGCTGCTAAAAGCACTATTTTAAGAAGTGTTCCAGAGCTACTCTTGGAATCATAAAGAGAAGCCGTGAACAGCAGTTGCTGGTGGGCCCCACCCACAGAGAGGAAGGCAGGCACGGCACGTGCCAGGGCTTTGCCATCACCGCCTGAAGACAGCTGGCGATGGGCAGCGTGACCCTCACGTAGCAGGACCTTTAGCACACATTTTTTTTTAGTAACAGTTTTGTTGAGATTCATTCACGTACCTTAAAATGCTTTTAAAGCACGCACGTCACTTGTTTAGTTTATTTACAGAGCTGTACCTCCATCACCACCATCGAGTTCTAGAGCATATTTATTTATTTATATTATCACCCCCAAAAGAAACCCCAACAGCAACCAGCCCCCATTCCCCCTCCGGTCCCCGCCCTGGAAACCACTAATCTACCTTCCGTCTCTGTGGATCTGCCTATTACGGGTGATTCGGTAACCTCGACGTTTAGCTTCCTGACAACGGCCAAACTGTTTTCTAAAGCGATTACACCAATATTCATGTGTTTATTGCCCATGTGTATATCTTCTTTGGAGAAATGTTAATTCAGAACCTACACCCACTTTATAACTGGGTCAACTTATCTTTTAGTTGTTAAGCTGGAAGAGCCCTTTACATCATTCTGCATACAAGTGCCTTGTCAAATATGTGACCTACAAATCTGATGTTACAAACACTTTCTCCCACTCTGGGTTATCGTTGTACCTTCTTGACGCTGTCCTCTGATGCACAAAAGTTTTTAGTTTTGATGAAGTCCAACTTACTCAAGTTTTTTCTCTTATCACTTGGGCTCTTAGTGTCCAAGATCACAAAGATTTACTTCCATGCTTTCTTCTAGGAGTCCTACAGTTTCAGCTTCATTTAGGTCTACGATGCATTTTAAGTGACGTCTTGTGTATGCTATGGTAGGGCCCAACTTCATTCCCTCCCACGTGCTGTCCAAACGCCCCAGCGCCATCTGCTGGAGACTAACTACTCTTTCTCCATTGAGCCGTCTTGGCACCTTGCTGAAAATCCATTTGTCATAAATGTTTATGTCTGGACTCACCATTGTATCCTTTGACCTACATACCTATCCTTCTGCCAGTACCACATTCTCTTGATTACTACAGCTCTGTAAGAAGTTTCAAAATGGGGAAGTATGAGTCCTACGACTTTGATCTACTTTTCTAGGTTTTTTTGGCTACCCTGGGACCCTTCCGTTGTTGCATGAATTTTAGAATCAGCTTGTCAATGCCTGCAAAAGAAGCCAAATGGGATTTTGATTCGGGTTGCGCTGAATCTGTAGATCAGTTTGGAGAGTCCTGTCATTGTAATACTAAGTCTTTCAATTCTTGAACATGAGACGACTTTCCATTTACTTATATCTTAATTTTTTTCAAAAATGTTTTATAGTTTTTGATATGCACTTTAGCTAAATCTATTCCTTTTTTTCCTTTTTGATGCTGTTATAAACAGAATTGTTATCCTAATTCCATTTTCAGATGATCACTGCTAGTGTGTAGAAATACAAATGATTTTTGTATATTTATCTTGTACCCTACGGCTCACTAACTTGTTCCAATATTTTTGTGTGTGCATGGATTCCTTAGATTTTCCTATATACAAGATCATGCCATCTGCGAATAGAGACAGATAGCTTTTCTTCTTTTCCATCTAGATGCCTCCTATTTCTTTTTCTTGCCTAACTGCACTATTCATTTTACCTTCAATAAAATGTTGAATGGAAACAGTGGGAGTAGCCATCTTTGTCTTGCTGCTGACCTTAGGGGGAAGCATTCAGTCTTTTACCATTAAAAGTATGTTAGCTGTGCAAAGTACAAAATTTTAAGAACAAGAGAGCTTTCTACATTATGACCAAGTATCTCCATACTAGAGGGAAGTATGTGCTCTAGGGACAAACGGCCAGCCTCTCCAAAGCTGGTGACTTGCCATGACAAAGCAGGGATGAAATAAAGTGGTCGTCAAAGCAACTATTAGTTGGGGGCAGAGAAGTACTCTTATCTTGAATGCAAATTCATCATTTTATTAGAGCTAGGGTTAGCAAAGGTAAGACAAAAATAAAATAAAATAAAAGCATCAAATATCAAAAACATTAGCTTTAAGAAATTTAGTATTATCAAAAGCCTTAAAATTTATACACATATTAACCAAGCAGCTTCACTTCTAGAAACTTAGCCTAAAGAAAAAAATAAAATAAAATCAAGGATCCCAGCACTGAATATGAAAAAAATGGAAACCTGAGAGTCCAAATAAGAAATTTATGATACTCTATATGATGAAATATTTTATTTCCCTAATTCAAAGATGCTGTTGATTTTAAGATACATCATTATTGGGACTTCCCTGGTGGCGCAGTGGTTAAGAATCTGCCTGCTTGTAAAGCAATTATACCCCAATAAAGATGTTAAAAAAAAAAAAAGAATCTGCCTGCTAATGCAGGGGACACAGGTTCAAGCCCTGGTCCAGGAAGATCCCACATGCCATGGAGCGACTAAGTCCATGTGCCACAACTACTGAGCCCGCGTGCCACAACTACTGAAGCCCCCGTGCCTAGAGCCTGTGCTCCGCAACAAGAGAAGCCACTGCAAGGAGAAGCCCGCGCACCGCAACAAAGACTTGACCCTGCTCACCACAAGTACAGAAAGTCCGTGCGCAGTAACAAAGACCCAACACAGCCAAAAATAAATAAATAGATAGATAGATAGATAGATTTATTTAAAAAAAAATACATCATTATTAATTTAGTAACACTCCTGGTGGGAAGACAATATCACTTTAAATACATAAACCGTTTATAAGTCACAATTTCAGTAACATGAAAAATATGCATCTATGAATCCAAAAACTACAGTTCTATGCAGCCACTCTCGTGTAGGAGAATATTTACGGTTACAGCCTCATGTGATGGTGTGGAAGTAATTCCTTAAAACTCTACCTGTGACTGACTCACCTTGAGAGACAAGAGGAGAATGAGTGTCAGGAATGCTTCATTTATACAATGAAGACAGTATTTTTAAAGAAGCGCTTTCTATCAGACAGCATATCAGAATCACTCAGACAACTGTTTGCAACACAGATTTGCTCAGGCCCTACCTAAAATATGTACCTTTACCTCTAATCTCCAGGGAACTGACCCCCTCCCCCACCCCGACATACAAATGGTATTTAAACTCTCCAGATGAATCTAATTTTTACCCTTTAAACCTACAGCTTAAAGACAGCAAAATTTAACTATGAATTTATTAAGTTTATAAACCACAAAAACTGTGCTAGTTCCTAGTGCTCCTAAGAACTCAAGGAGTGAAAGCAAGCTGCCTCTTCTAATGTGATAATATTAGAGAAGATGCACCAAAGAGGGGCAGGTCCCAACTTCTAAAAACAGGAGTTCAACACCCCTAAGAGGACGCAGAGTCCCGGTCACAGGCAAGGACTACTGACAGCTCTAAGCTGCTCCAGGCCTCACTCCAAGTCTAAGGTTCCTCTGGATACATAATAGACGGGTAGGACCAGAAACAGCCAAGAGGGGTCCCTCCCACACCGTCATGCCCACCTCTAGCACATATATTCTGAGAAGACGCCCAGTGACCAGCCTAGGAACATAAAACAGATCAAAGGAAAGGCAAGCTGATGCCACCATTTCCTTCTTGACCACTGGAGTTACAACCAATGGGCCTCTACCTTTCAAGTTTACATCTTCTGAGGTTAAGACCTCAGAAGAGGTCTGGGCTCATAACAGATGGGTGGTTTAGGGAAGATGTGGATACACAAGTCTCCTGCAGGAGCAGCTGGGCCTGCCCATGACCTCAGCACCAACCAGGTCAGAGATGTCGGCTACAGCACTGCTACCCAGAAAAACCAAAACTGCACACAAGAGGGTCACAGTGACATGCTGTCCCCCAGAATCAACAGCACTGGTGCATCAGCACTGATGACAAGAATATCTCGCATGGCCTGTCCACAGCCTGTGATGAAATCTTACATCACAAAGTGGGATTCTTTTCTATTTCTCCATATAACCCAGGAACCATATGGAGTGAGTGTCAAAACAATATATAATTTAGTAAAGAGAAAAAAGATTTTATTATGTTACCACATCAGTTTACCTTTGAGGGATTATTATATGCCAGACACTCCTACATATTTTAAATGAATTACCTTTTAAATGTCACAAAAACCTTAGAAGACGTGTACTTTTAGCTCTAACTCACAAATAAGGAAACTGAAATACAAAAAGAAAAAGTAACTCAGTCAGGGTCACAAAGTTCATGTAAACAGTGGTTGTCTCTGGATGGCAGGATTCCAAATGATTGATTTTGTTTTCTCCTTTTCATACTTTGCCCACACCTCCAATTCACAGAGACACTCACAAGAAAGGGTGGATAGAAGGAAGGATTTTAAAATCAGACTGAAAATCAGAGTCCCCCCCAGACTGATTTCCAACCTACACAGCCTGTCTGGTTTCCAATTATGTATTAACAGAGCACCAGGAAGATATTTTATATGGAAGATGTACAGATTAAAAATCCGTATTTTCTTTATCTAAAAATCTTTGTATGGATAGATCTACTCCACCTTATTAATTTTGACAGAAGCATCACAACCCATTTTGTTACTCTGATTACAGCAGCTTTGCCTTGAAGAAGTGTTCTGAAATCTGAACAGTATGAAAGGTAATATTCATTCTGATACAATGTAATGAAATCACTTATTTTCAGTTTACTCTTCCTATTATATAACAAAATATAACAGAAATTAGTTCAGACCTGAAGCCAGTAAACAACACTGCCAGGAGTAATTGAAATATAAAGATTATTAATTAAGCTATCACTGTTTCCAGAAACATCCTAATTTTAGATAGAGAGCAGAGGGATTAAGTTTGCATTAACTTGTTTTCTTTAAAATGAGTGGACATCAGACATCAGACTTCATAATCACCAGCTTTAAGATTTTTTATGCTTCACTGGCAGGTTTTTGGCTAGGAGAAAACTGCAAATGCTAACTGATTCCTCTTTTGGGCAACTTATAGAACCTTAGAGTGCAAGCAGAGAAAAGATGTCAAAAGCTTCAATGTGTATATGAAGATCCCTGCTCTTCTAGGCCCTGGGATGGGACAGGGTAAGATACACAGGCACAGAAAGAACAAGGGCTTAGGAAGAAATCAAGAGTACTTCCCTTGGTAAAGAAAAAAAAAAAAACATACACATATATATTTTAGATTTAGTTTAAAGGTTCTTTAACTTTGCCCAGATTAATAAAAAAGAGCTTCTACAGATAGTATCTAAATTTTCAAAAATTTAAAAGGTGTTCTGAGGTGAGTTTGGATCAAAGAACCAATATACCCTAAGTCAGCTTCGTGGATTCAAAAGTGAGCCCAATGCGCACATCAACTTTGTGAGATTCTTGCCAAATCAAAGGTTAAAATGCATATAAAAAGTGCAAGCAAAGATACTAACAAACCTTCATTATGTGTTTTCTGAGAAGAGGCGTCACCTCTGGCTGCTGCCAAACCGAGGAGCAGAGGGAAGGGTGGGAACCCAGGTCTGAGGGTGTGGCGGCCAGCAGAGCGGAGCAGGGGAGCGCTCGCCCGCCCGCCTGCCCGCGTGTCGAGGCCCTGCCCGAATGGAAGGAGGGGAGGGGCTTTTCTCTGCTCTCTGGAGCACGAACACATAATCACAGCAGAATAATGGTCCCCTTATGTGGATACTGAGGTTCGTACTGAGGTATTTATCTAAATATAATAAAGTTTATTTCTCATGTCAAAAAAAAATGATAAAGTACTTCAAAAAACCTGAGAATTCAAGTTAAAGGACCTAAAATCCAAGCTAGAACTGGAAATGAGCTCTCGTTAGAGAACAGAGAAACTAGAGAGGCCCATGTATGCTGTGCACTCAGTCCAAGCCTGGCCAACAAGGTCAATCTGTGAACAGATAACACTGAATTCTTCGAAAAGAATCCATCAAAATAGAACATTTTCTTTGGTTAAAAGCTAGTTAAATCAGAGTTAAAAAGGCCAGAGACAAAAGCAAGATACAAATGAATATATTTTACTTCAGATTTTTAAGAAGAATTTGTGTTCTCAGATACTCATTGTTTGAGTTAAAATTAATTTAACCCAAGGTAGAAAATACTATTTAAATGGTAAATACTGCTAGGAATAGAAAATAGGGGCTAGAAATAAACACATGAAAACCATAAATAAGTTTGTGTTTTCAGCATTAGCAAGTATATTTTCTATGTTAAAATTTCTGTAATGCTAGACTGCTTTTATTAGAAAATGGACAAAATAAACAGCACTTTTAAGGAGGGCACATACAGCCTACAGAATTTCTGGCACAAGTGTGTAAGGAATAACACACAATTCGACTGGTCGTGCAGCAGTCTGTAACTGAGAACAATTAGAAACAACCTAAAAGTCTCCTTTCCCAAGAGGATGGACAAATCAATTGTGATACATTCACACAATGGAATACTTTAGAGAAGTGCAAAACGAAGGAACTAGATATGTGTGTCCACATGGGTCAATTTTATAAATCAATGTAAAGTCAAAAAAGCATGTTACAAAAGGATACTTAGAGCAAGACAAATGTTACATAGAATTTTTAAAGCATGCCAAAACAGTGCATCTTGTTTTAAAAATACAAACATAAGTAGCAAAATTATTAAGAGATACACAGCAATGTAATTCAGAATAGAGGTTACCTCCAATGAGAAGAAAAGTGAGAGAAAAGAAAGAAGGAAAAGTCACCTATGTTCCCTCTCCATGGCTGTGTGGCTTGAAAATCAACTTTTAAAACTGTGGTGTAAGCGTCAGTGTTCTCCCTCGTGTGACATATGCAACACACAGACACACGCCCCTATCCTATTCAGGATGAAATCTGAGCGCCCACCGCCCCTCCAGGCCCCCTTCCCACCAGAGTTGCACGTCCACACACTCCAGGGCGTCCAGACCTTGTGCAACTACTGTGCCCTCTGCCTGCAACACCTGCTCTCCACACGGCCCACTCACTCCCTCCTATCGTCCAGATGTCGTCAAATGCCACCCCAACAAAGGCGACTTCCTTAGCCACCCTATTAAAATAACCCGGTCATTCTCTACCCCCATATCCTGCTTTACATTTTCGGCTTCACGGCTTCATGGCAGGCTTCCTGGCATGACGGATCATTTAAATTGTCTTTCTCCCCCAGAATATAAGCTCTATTAGGACAGGGTTTGTCTTATTCACAATTGAATCAACACTGCTTTCACTAGTGCTGGACACAAACGAACTCAGTGGGGGCTGATCAAAGAATTGTGTATTTCATTCCATACATATTTTAACCCACTTTTCCCCATTTTTCTAATATGTACACCTTCAGTGTTATTAAATGCTTTTTCTAAACATCATTTTCAAAGGTACACAGTAGCACAGTATTCCAACAATGCATGGCATAAAGCACAGTTAAACAATCCAGTTAGACATTTGACTTTTCAAATAGTTTTGTCATCAAGAATAATAGGGCTTCCCTGGTGGCACACTGGTTAAGAATCCGCCTGCCAATGAAGGGGACACGGGTCCGAGACCTGGTCTGAGAAGATCCCACGTGCCACGGAGCAATTAAGCCCCTGCGCCGCAACTACTGAGTCTGCGCTCTAGAGCCCGCGAGCCACAACTACTGAGCCCACACGCCTAAAGCCTGTGCTCTTCAATAAGAGAAGCCACCACAATGAGAAGCCCGCGCACCTGCAAGGAAGAGTGGCCCCAGCTCGCCACAACTAGAGAAAGCCCGCGCACAGCAACAAAGACCCAACTCAGCCATAAATAAATAAACAAACAAATAAATATTTTTAAAAAGAATAATAATAGACATTAGTAAAGACGTTCTTTAGACTCTATGACTGATCATTATTGGTTTAAGATAAATTCCGCAAATAAAAACGCTGAATCCATTTGTAAGGTATTTTATATGTATTTCCAAACTATCCTCCAAAAAAAGGCTGTACAGATTTATGTTTACACAACAGTGGATGAGAATCACAGCTTCACATCACCAGCACCAATGTCTCTGTCGACCTGGCGAATACAATAAGTGGAAAAGGTATCCATTTATTCAGTAATTTTGTATCTAGATTACACATAAGTTGCTTTCATTGCTCAGACCCACGCCACCCTAAAGTCTACGTGAACAGGAACCGGAGAGGGACTTAAACTTACCCCCGCTTCCAGCCCTCCTGCCGCACCTGAAAGCACAGCCTCAGAGGCGGCAGGGCTGCACGAAGCAGAACAGATCAACTGGAGAGCATATGGCTCCGATCTCCAGTTCTGAGGGCGGGAAACCTGAGCACTGCCCTGCTCCCTCGCTACAGGAATCATCTCACTCACCATGTTTTCTTGCCCAGATCACACTGGTGATCTGCCCAGGAGGGAGCACACCAAAGGGAGCAGTACCCGCTTCTAGGTGAAAAGAAGGAAGGAGACATACCTCTTACCTCTGTAAACTGAAAAGCAATGAAAACTATCTGCAAACAGTATAAAACTATCAAGATAGCATGTTTGAGATGGAAATATTCAATGACAAACATCATTTGCCTTTCCAAAAATGTCACACCCCAAACTGTCAACCAGCGGCTGCCAGACTTCACTGAGATGCTTCAGAACTGTCGCCATCAGGCAGAGGGAAAAGCTGCCCATCCGTCAGGATGTCAGAGGTGCTGGGCAGACTTGCACAGGCCCGCCCCATCTCTCCCAAAAGCTCCTCCAGTACGGGGCAGCGGGGCTGGGGACACACAGCTGCCACCCTAGGGCCCGACAGAACGCCCAGCCCCACCAGCAAAGGTGCTCTGTAGCTTCTCCAGCCAACCTAGCGCCGCACGCTGCCCTCACACTCCTGTGAAACCTTGTAACAAAAGTTCAGTGACACACAGCAACATATCACATTTTAAAAATACGATTGATTTATCTTTTAAACATCTCCACTCTTAAAGCTATATTTTAAATACTTAATAATTTCACATAATTTCAAAAATCTTTTCTTTTTACCAGAGGAGCCCAGTAGGTGTAGAGATAGCCTATTTTCAATGCTGGCACAAACTGTGAGCAGGATACTACCAGAAAATAGAGATTCAAGAAAAACTTGAATTGTTCATATAAAACCTAAAAAGAAAAAGAAAAAATTAACATAATCTCTTCAAGGAAAATCTTTCATATCTTAATTAAATAATTAAAATCAACATAATATCTAACTGTATTTCCATCAAACAGTGAAAACATGCCCTGAGTCACAATACATTAATTTTGACAATGGCTTTCCAATAACTAAATCACAAAAAAGAGCTAAGGTTACCCCAAATTATATTTAAAATAAACTGAAAAAAAAAAGACAATTAGAACTTTCAACTATGTTAAGTGTCCTCTAAAAGTTTCTTATTTTCTTGCATGCAATTTTCCAGGTTCCCACACTCATCTTCTATAAATCTTTACATGCACACCAAATGAGACAGCAAAACCTTCCCAATGTTATTAAGTCAGTTAATATAGATATACAAATGTATCTCTTCATATCAACTCAGAAAATCTTATGGAAAAGTGGTGTTAACCTTGTATTTATGAAATGGTAAACAATAAAACATGATAGCCACGTTTTCTGAATGTGGACATCTAGGTAGCTTTACAAAGATCGAGTGAACAAGCAAACCATGTACAGGTACGACTTCACACACACAAAAAAAACCTACTTTAATCTCCTGTATTTACTTCCCTCAAAGTATAAGAAATGATAAAATATAAAAATATGTAAATTACAGACCAATTTTCAGGAAGACAGCTACCTGCATATTCTTTATATGATAGCTGATATACAGTAGCTGACCTTCAACACTACAATTACAATGAAACTTACAGACTTGCAAACTGCAGATCAAAATCTCCTGGGATGCCATTTTCTAATACAACGTGGAAGGCACAGAAATTTTCACAAGGGCAGAGCAATGCGTTAAGTACTTACTGTTGACTTAAAGAGTCTGGAACCACAGTTTTTATATAATGAAGTTATACACATCATCACACAGTTATGTGTATGACTAAAAACATCAGTTACATCAATGACACATTTATATTCATAATCATGTTCAACTGCTGTCTAAAAATGTTTTGAATCATTTCATAAATTAATCTTAGCAGGAGAGAAAACTCTTTTTCCTCAGTGATTTCTTTCAAATCTCAGTTAGCATAGATTATATCTACTAGCAATTCAGAAATTGCCATTCGTGCTAAAAATGGCATAGAATTCCTACTGTGCAATTACCAAATGTTTCTAAAATACTACGTTTTAGATGAAAAGACTAATTTAAGAGACAATCTAAGAAAAAAGTCATTCCCACGGTAACAGCTGTACAGACACATCAACAGGTCTCTTCTGGACAGCCGTCCTGGTAGCCAAGTGAACTCACTCGGATCAAAACTAAGCTGCCCGATCCACCTTAAACCACTGCAATCAAGACGTGATTGTCTGCTGAGTGAACTTCTGGAGGGCTTTAGGAAAATGTACAACACTTAGCCAACGTGGGAGTATTTAATAATTTAAACCTAAGGAGAAAACAGTAGCTTCATTCAATAAAGATGAGAATATTTATCTGCCTGAAAGCAAGTTTACACTTTATTGTCCTAACAAAAGATCAGTCTTTTAATTATGAAGCCATTAGTTTTGTGTGTTTTAATAAAGGAGCATATTAGACATCAAGCATCTGACAACTATTGGACGGATGGGGGTGGTGAGGGCTGATCAATGCCCAATATAAAGTCAGCATGGTTATTTAAATAAAAACATGAAAGATAAAGCAGCCCTCATTTCACATAATCAAGAGGGGTTTTTGCAAAATAGCGTAAGAGCTAATACCTAGAACATATCAAAAACTTTGATACTGGAAACATAAATCAGTCCCAGCTTTCTTTTGCCTTTAGAAAGATAAATAAATCTGTCTATTAAAATAGGGAATGATGCACAAAAGGTAAAAATAATTCCACTAATCTAAATACATATAATCGCAGTTTTATAATTTAAGCCACAAATATCACTGGCAACAAAAAAAGTAGTAAATATTTAAACTTCAGAATTTAAATTTAGCATAATACCTAATTAAAGATAACTACTGACATAACAATACAACAAGGCCTGAAATTTACAATGTGAAGTAGAAAAGAAATCTATAAATGCTTATAGATATTTTGTTATGGAGTCATGTTTGTGTAAAAAGTTATTTTACTTTCATTGTGACAGCCTCGGCAGGCTTTAAACATTAGATACATTCCACTTTTCCTACCAAACAAATTCCCAGCCAAACAAAATTTATGACTTATTTTCTGATAATTTTATTTAGCTTTACTTGATTATTTCTACAATAATATAAATGTGATGTTTATCTAGAATTGAAGGCAATAATCAAACTATAAACTTTCTTGAGTTGACCCCTTATCATGTGGCTATTACAAATGCATATGAATTACTTAACAATTATTTGAGACACCCATGGTTCCAAAGCAAAAGGACTCTGATTTGGATACGACAGAATTAATGAGGGAAAAAAATGAAAACAAAGTTAGCAATCTCTGATATGCAGCCCGTTTTCAAGAATTTAACAATCTTACCCCAGGTATAAAGGTAAATACATTGTATTTCTGATTTTTTATAGAATTTCTGGGATGTTTTTCTTCACACTTTTCCGGATATCCAAGCCACACTGTACGAGCTTTCAATTCTTTCTTTCTTTGACAAATATTTATCAGCCAATCACAGCAACTGCATGAAACAAAAGATACATATTGCGTACGCTTTTTCACAAGTTTTTGAATTAATTCTACATATCCAGAGCCAATACTGATTGTTTCTGTATTTACCAGACACCAATAGCATATCTACTGTTAATCTGTAAGGGTTTTCTTAAAACAGGTCAGCTATGCTAATTTAAATTTGATACGAAGATACTGAAGGAGCTTGAATAAGTGTGCAATGACTCCTAGAACCTCAGGGAAATTATCCTCCCCGTTTAGACCCTCTTACTGGCAAAATAAAACCATTAACATTCTGAAGCAGTCAATGCTTTACATGCTGAGAAAAGAATCGCCATATGTTATCGGTAATTCTCAATACACCACTTGGTGATTCAGTGATAAAGGCTCTCAGACGTCAATTAACTAGGATGTGACCCACCCCCTTGTCTTAAGTAGTCACTTTTTTCCTCCTTTAAGTGATCGCGTTAATATAAAACTAAGACGTATGGCTCAATTCAGTATTTAGAAAGGATACCAATGTTTAATGGACTATTCTAATGGCTTAAAAGCTTGACTGTATTTCCATGTGGCTACCTTCATCTATGCAATGAAGATTTTAATCTAAATCTACCCTGCTCCAACCCTGCTCAGGGTTCCAGGAGCACAAACTCTTCTCCTTCCTGGACATCCAAACCACCATATTTGAATAGAGAGTATAAAGTTTCTAGTGGGATAACTTTTCTTAAAGTACTTCAGAAAATGATGAAAAGGTATCAAATTCACCTCTATTAAGCATAAAATAATCCTGAATTTAAAATTCAGTATTAACAATTCAGTTTAATTAAAATTTCCAAAATGCAGAGAAAGACTCCGAGAGGTTTAATAAGGGAAGGGAAGTTATTAAACGTCATCTTCTGAACGTAGCCAAGGCTAGAACTGCAAGCCAGAAGGATAAGGCGGAAATTCCTAACTTCACTTGGGACAAAGCAAGCTCAAGAGTTAACCTGAAATCCTGCAGGATAATGACAGCCTTAGAAGGTGTGACTATAAGATGAGGCTGACCCCTCAGGACTATGTGTCAAATTCACTGCATGTCTTTCTTCCCTTTAACACACTCAGATGTGTTACTTCATAAATCACCCACAGCAGCACCCTGTATGAGAGAATACATTATGTGTTTAAACTGAAATCAGTATATCCCTACTAAGTATCCACCCAGTTCTTGGCTGTGCTCAGAAAACCTTCATCCTGGAAGGACAGGGCTTTGCCCTTTGAAAGCTGCCGAGTCCTCCTGGCGTGGGCACAGCTCATCGCCCGCAGGAGTGTCAGGCTCTGCCGTCCTGAGGAGCTACCCCATGGGGGGTCCAGGAACGCCAAATGCATACCAAGCAGATCAGCTCTAAAACATTCTCCGCACCCCGTCTTCTGCTTCAATTGGAGCAAAGAAGACCCAACTATCCAAGAGCAGAAATTTCTTATCACTGCTTGCCATCACGTTTTAAAAAATAAATCAGAACGGAGAGCATCTCCACGCATAAAGCATACTTTTAAATCCCCAACAGTTATAAATCACAGTATTACTAAATGATTTAAGACTGTCAAAATAAGTATTCCCATCCTTACTGTTTGTTGGTGGGGGAAAGGGGACTGGTCAAGTAGATCTCAGTCAATATTGGTAATATTTTATCTTGTTTATGCTTGTATGAGACAAAAATTAAATAAGGCTTCAAATAAAATATAATAAGCTTCAATCTACTATTTCTCACCTTCCTGTTGCTTTTACAGTAGGACCTGGATTGCCTCCAGCCCAAGCTCCCTCACCAACACCCAAACGGAACCAAATTGCCGGACCCGCGCCTCTCCTTGGGGCACCTCCCCGCAGCCGGGAGGGAGGGAGGGAGGGCACACACCGCCCACCTCTGTCCAGTTACAACACCAACTCCTCGTCTCGGACCCCTGCAACCACACTCACAGACGACAAACTCCCACACGGTACACAAGGGAAAACCAGAGGCCACAGAGGTCAGTGAGCGATGTACGCGCAACAGCTGGGCAGGGCTGACGCACAGCCCGGACCTCAGTCCCCACTCAACCCCGTGTTCCTCCTGCCGCGAGGACAACAGGCAGGCCGGCGCCTGCTCATCTTCACAGACGGCCTGTGCTTAGCACAGCACACAGTACGGCAGCCATTCAACAGATGATGGAAATAAATGAAAAACGCATGAGCAGGCTACAGGGCTCCATGGGAAAAATGTGGACTTTAAGGTCGTGCTTTTGGAAACAACTCCCAGCAAGTGGCACTGGGGTGGTCCCCTGGTCTAAGTCTTTGTTTCCTCATCCGCAGAAGCGCTGATGAGGTTACAGGTGACACGCTCTGAGCTCCTGGCACAATGCCTGCCACAGGGGAAGCACTCAGAGCTCTGCTGTCACTGTGCTGCCTCTCGCTGTCACATTCAGAATGTCTCCAAACTTATAACACTAATTGGCACAAAAAGTTACTGTCCAATAAAGCATCCATTGGCCACATGTGGCTATTTTAGTGGGAATTAATTAATGTTAAGTAAAATAAAAAGTCCAGTTCCTCAGTCACTCTATCCACCTTTCAAGGACTCAACAGCCACCTTGTCCAGTGGCTACCATATTGGACGTCACAGATCTAGTATATTCTCAGCATCCCAGGGAAGCTCTGGAGCAGGGCTGGTACACACAAAGCACTCTTCAGGCAAGCACGACAGCTAGGACAGCAGTCCTCATGTGTGCACACTTCCTTCAGCATTTCAAATACAGCAAAAACCCTCCAGGAATGTATTCAGATATGAATTTTTCTCCTGAAACACATAATTATCTAATCTAATGGTTTAATGTGCAAAAGTCAGACAAGTCTTAAGGTGAAACGGAGGATAGCCAAAGCTCAGTGTTTGAAAAAATATAAATAAAACTTAGGAAATGTGGATTTTCCAGAGTTTAGGCTGGTATCGACATATTGTACATGCAAAAAGCTCTATAAATGCAAAACCACTGTCTTCATCACATGACACTGTAAACATTCGCTAGAATAAAAACCTCAACATCTACACCACTGTCAGCAGCACATGAAGCTAACATCCCATTAACTTTCAAAGCCCCATACTCTAGAAACTAAATTAAATATGAGGGGCTAAAAACACATATTCAACAGTTCAGTTTTTCTCTATAACACTGTACAGAAAAAACTAAGATTCCTAGACTTCCAAAATGTAATTAAATTATTCATAACACTTTGCTACTACTATTACCAAATTAAAATCTTATTATTATTTCTTCATGCAAAGACAGAATCAAGCAGTGGTTAGGGAGCCACTATTAAACCACCCGCTATTCCACAATATTAAATGAATACACAGTCTCGAAGTTTTAAAAGCCTGGGGCTCTGCCAGCATTGCCACTGGATTATGCAGACAGAAAATATGACCAGAAAGAGAAGACAAACCCCCCACATAAAGAAAATACTTGTAACCAAAAAAATACGTGTAAGTAAGCCTTATAGAGCTGTAGAGCTAAGGGAGAAAGTAAAACTATGGGCAATTTTTGAAGGCAAAGTAATACGAGTAAAACATACTGGTAAATACCGGTAAGTGAGAAGGAGATGCAGAGGAGTCCCTGGAAGAAAGAAACCGGAAGCTTTACCCAGGAACATTTCTACGCGCACTGCACGTTTCCTCAGTTACTCAGTATTCAGAAGACACTTTCCCATTTATATGTAAATCGCCTCACACTGTCAAGGCAAATTGAAACTAAATCCAATAGTGTACAAACTATACTTTTTTCTTAAAACATTTTAGGATTAGCAAGTTTTTGCAAATGCCTCTACAATCGAAGTAGTACTCCAATACTCAACAAAGCACATCTTTATATACCAAGATCCTGTCTTGTAAAATTTTAAGGGGCCATAATTAAATAACTTCCAAAATTTAGAAAGCCTCCTTCCCAAATAAATAAATAAATAAATAAATATATCCAACAGGTACCTCTGGTTACCAAGCCAAAAGCAACACAGCACTCATGTCCTCTCAAGAGATCAGCATTTTCCCATGCTTCTGCGCTCCAAACGTGTTGCCGATTAACTGAAAGTGTAGAGGCCATTTAGGACCGGGAACAATCCTAGCATTTGATACCCCCTTCATATGGAAATGCCATTCAGGGGTTCCACTTTCATGGGGACAAAGTGATTTTTGGTAGCAAGTGAAATGTAAACCTCGTGAGAAAGGCATTACTGTCCCCCAGAACTACATACCGGTGTGCATCACAGTAACCCACGTGGAGGACACCCAAAGGTTTAGAAGACAGATTACAGAAAAAGTTTTTCCAGAGTCAAATTTTTCAGAGTTGGAATTTTTGCCAAATAATAAAAATGAGAAGGCAGGTCTTAAGCCATGAAGAAATTAAAGCCTACTCAATCCCAGAAGAAGAATAATTTAAAAATAAACCTTACTACTCACAGAATCTACAAATAAAAATACAATGAAATATCTGCAACTCATTAATATCATTTGCTATCTATCTTTACTACAATATTCACTGACGTTTTCTTCTGCAATTAAACTAAGTAATTTTATATATCTTCTACTCTTTGATCCTTCGCCTAATAACCTTAATAACACTGACTTTTATAATGCCTGGTATTTAGAAAATAAAAAGGTTAGCAAATATTCAAAACTGGAAATTTATAATAAAGAAAATAAGACCCATCTAAGTTGCTAACTGTACAGTTTGTTCTGTAAGGTGCAGTTTTAATTTCCATAACAATTTCCTGGTGTAGTGGATGCACACTGAACACGAAGTGTGGCCATGTCTCAGGTCACTCTCGTCCACATGGAAAGAGACACTCGTGAGTGAAGCCACCACGATGGTTCGGTCAGCTCTGCCCACATGATCACCATTTACTAAGATAAAGACTTTATATACATGTTGAGTATATATTACTGAGCTGTTTTAATATCCCCAAAACATGTTAGTTTTTGCCACTAACACCTAGATTTTCAAATATATTCTTAATATCTTCCTTAAGAAAAGGAATATTACAAATGAAATCAAAAACTTGGCTATGTTCCATTTGGTAAAAACAAAATCCTGTAAAAGACCAAAAATAATTAATTTAACAAGGCACTCGGCCTTCAGCAATGTCCACAGTTCTTGGCAACCGTTTCACTGGTATGGATAAGTATCACTTCCAACACGTGGCCTGCCCTCTTGAAGTCCACACCATGCGCACGAGACTATGACCTTAAAGTTTCAGGTCCATCAGTACCCACTCCCACGTCCCCAGTTTCTAGCAACTCTGTCATGCAGGGATCCTCCGTGCACAGTAGGTAAGATTCTCAGCCTTCTCAGTCCCACTGATCTTCACGTCAGGTTCCCTTTAGGAGGGTGAGACCAGGCACTTATCTGCTTGAAGAGTGCAAATCAGGACCTATCGCATTTGGGGCACACCTCCTCGTCCTAGCACTTTTCCCAGTCCGCGGAGCAAAGAGCAAGGAAAGGCTTTGGCGAGTCAAGTCAGACTCTGGCTCAACTTCGGGCTTGGCCCTTGGCTATCAGGAGAGGGCCTCTTCTAGTTCTCGGCTGTAAACAGCAGTGAGAATGCTCATCTCAAACAGCACCACTGGGTCTGATCCCACTCTTCCTTCCACCCCACACTAATGGAAAACACACACCACACATCCATCAAACTGCAATTGCGGCACCGCCCAAAGCTCCTCTGCCGCAGCCGTCTCTTCAACTCACAACACTGGCCACCATTCCCACCGTAACTGCCCACACCCTCGCTTCCACAGCTGGTTCTGTAATGGCTCACGTTTCTCCTTGATGGACAAACAGTAATAAAATTATGCTGGGTTCAATACAGATGCGTGATTACTGATGATCTCTACCAAGGCAGGACCAATTTTGTCATTTTTTTAGTCCTCATGTGTATCCCAGACACCTCCTCACTTAAATGAACTAATGTTCCCAACTGAGGTTAAGATAAAAGTCATCCTCTCCAACACTACTTCACACTTGCTCCCCTATTTTTTCTGCTGCCTAAGAAAAGGATTATTAGCCTTCCTTTCCAACACTGTCCTTTTCCCCAAAGGGTCCCTTTCCTTCTTCCTTCACAGACCTCTACCACACTGCTGCCATTTTAGGAATGTCATCCTTCCGGGTGGTTTCCACTATCACTACAGTAACAACAACTCTCAAACCTACATGTCCAGATCCTGCTTCTGGATCTGACAGAACTATCTGTCTTAGACCAATCCAGTACATGACAGAGTTACATAAGGTATCACCTCACACCAGTCAGAATGGCCACCATTAAAAAGTCTACAAATGATAAATGTTGGAGTGGGTGTGGAGAAAAAGGAACCCTCCTACACTGTTGGTGAGAATGTAAATTGGTACAACCAATTTACAACTCCAACTATGGAGAATGGTATGGAGGTTCCTGAAAAACTAAAAGTAGAGTTACCATGTGATCCAGCAATCCCACTCCTGGGCATATATCTGGAGAAAACCATAAATCAAAAAGGTACATGCACCCCAATGTTCACTGCAGCATTATTTACAATAACCCAGACCTGGAAGCAACCTAAATGCCCATCGACAGAGGAATGGATAAAGAACATGTGGTACAGATATACAATGGAATATTACTCAGCCATAAAAAAGAAACGAAATAATGCCATTTGCAGCAACATGGATGTACCTAGAGATTATCATATTAAGTGAAGCGAGTCAGTCAGAGAAAAGATAAATATCATGTGATATTGCTTATATGTGGAAAGTAAAAAATGACACAAATGAACTTATTTACAAAACAGAAACAGACATAGAAAAAAAACTTACGGTTACCCATGGGGATAGCAGGGAGGGCAGGGTGGGGGGGTATATTAGGAGTCTGGGATTAACGTATACACACTACTATATACAAAATAGATAAACAACAAGGACCAACTGTATAGCACAGGGAACTATATTCAATATCTTGTAATAACGTACAATAGAAAAGAATCTGAAAAAATATATATATACATATAACTGAAAAAATAAAGGGACTTGAGCATCCACTGATTTGGGTCTCAGAACCAATCCTCCACAGATACCAAGGGACGCCTCTATAATCACAGACGGAAAAGAAAGGAACACAGTTTATAAATGTCAGTACAGTGACCAGAATTAATTCTACCATGCAGTAATTACAAAATCACTAATTTTCTCCATCTTTTAAACATTAAAACATCTCACAAAAAAGTGAATTTGGCTTTCTGTCCCTTTGGGATTAGCACTGTTTGGTTTTGACTAAGGTTATTAATACTCTCCATGATGTCATTTAGAGAGTGGCTTCTTTAGTTTCATATAGAAACAAATGTGTTTAGAAGCTAAGCTTATAAATAACTGTGTAACCTTGGAGTGTAGGTTAGGCAGCAATGGATAACAAACCTGGTACAGAGGAACTTCCATCCTCCACAGACAAACCACTCTAGGCCTCTCTTTCTTCGCAGGATCCTAGCTCGTGGTAATTTGTGGTAATCACTTTCATCATTCTCAAAGCCTTCTTCAGACATCATTAATGGCATTTCATCCAAATGGGCAGACTCATCTTCCAGCTGGTACCTGGATAAAGGAAAGAACAGAGCACTGAGGCAGGCCAAGCAGTCTTCTGTATATGATACGGGTCTGGCTTAGGGCAAGAGCTGGCCCAATTCTACTAATCACACTTTTCTTTTTCCCTCGTACTAAGCTGTCTTCAGGGAAAGCAAAGCGTTACAAATAACACTGCACAGTAATGCTACTTTCCTTTGCAAAAAACTTAACCAAGGTAAGCAGGAAAGGAAAGGCTGTCCAAGGAAGCTGCCGTTACCATGCCGTGAGCGGAACCCTCCAAGCAGCCTTCCATGTGTAGCTGTTGTATCTACATAGAAGACCATTCTTTGGATGTTTCTGTATGCTTGAAATAACTTACAATGAACAGCTGGGGAGATTATACTCAAGGGAAAAAAAATGTAAGACTAGAATAGATGTCCACTCTCCATTACTTCTTCTATCTACAGCTTCTCCATCTTTTCTCCTGCCACTGCCTCTGAGACCTGTGGTCACCTGGACACTTGTCGTTTTCTCCATCATTACTATCTTCTTTCTCTAGATCTCCTGTCACTCTTGAGACCAACGCTTTGGAGATGAAGGCCTACGGAAGGGCGGACGATGATGGGTGCTACTCCAGAGAATCGAGAATATCCAACAGCACTAGCAGAACTTCCATTCTGCTCTGAACTTTAGTAAAATGCATCTCCTACAGTTTATAGCAAGCTTTGTATCTGCAGTTAGCTATCTTTTTAGAATCCTTCAGGGAAGTGTGTGTGTGCACGTGTGTGTGGCCTGTGCACAGGTGGGTGGGTGCCTGGGTGTGCCAGTGCACATGTGAGTGTGTGGCAACAGTGCCATGTACCGCTCTGCCTACTAGGATTCTGTGAAAAGGTCAGCAGGCAAGATTCCCAAAGCCTGTCTTCATGAGACCTTATTCTTAAAATAAGGGCCTAGCTGTCAAGAACCCAAGCCCAAATGGAATTCAATGATGGAAAAAAGTCCTTGGACGTGAAGGCCAATGTCAACCTCCCACCTAAGTTTCTCTACCGTCTTCTCAACATTTGGTAACTAAAAAATAGTCCAGCGAGAGGATTTACCAGGTTACTCAGTTATCCCCTACAGGGAAGACATTTATAACTCCCCATTAAAAAATATTTCCGTGACTATATCTGTGCATAGCACTTCTCCCATATTTTAGATGAATTCTTTCAGAGATTCCCAGGACTAGAATTGTTATGTAAAGTCATAAGCTCTAAAATACTCGATGCATATTGCCAAACTGCAAATTTAAACTCCCACCAATATGAGAACTATGAGAGATACCAAAAACACGAGAAGCAGTTTACCTCAGCCTTATCAGACTGGGGCTGGAACATTTACTCATTTAAGGGAAGGAGAGCACCTTGGTGTCACACGGGCCCTACACCACCAACGAGCTATGGCCGAGGCTGCTCCCCTCTCGTATGGAAAATTCAATTTAGCTGGACGCAGTTCGGAAGATAAGAGGGGCAGCAGGGGTGGCCCGTGCAGACGTAAGATCAGGGCCTCTTGTGAGCCCAGAAAGGCAGAAGGAACTTGGCAGTGGAGGCCCTTGCAAATCACAGGAAAGACAACCATTTCAGGTGAGAGGCAAACATGAGATTCGCTCTGCACTCTGGCTGCCCTGGAGAACTGGTCGAGGCAGAGCTGGAGCCAATTAGGAGGCTGCTGCAAGAGTCCAGGACAGAGACAAACAGTGCTTGAACAAAGGAGCTGGAGGAAACAGGAGAGAAGTGGGTAGATTCGGGGCATTTAAGAGCTAGAGCACACAGACAGGTGATGTTTGACTGTGAACTCAGAGGACACAAGAGCCTAAGGATGACCGGCCTGTACGGGAAGAAGGACGGCAGTGCCGCTCAGTAGGACAGAAAACACTAGCAGAAGCAGGCTTCTGGCAGCAGAGGGAGAATCTTGAGTCTGCTTTTATTCATTTTCAGTCTGAGGTCTCTGAAATACGACGCAGGCAGCTGCTATAAACGGAGCTGGCCTGCCAAGGGCAGGCAGGAGCTGGGAGGTCAGGCAGGAGCTGGGAGGTCACCAGCTCCTCTTTCCTTAGGAGCCTGGCCCACTCCGCCCACCACCCAGGAAGGGCTGCTGTGTAGCTGCCTGGACCTCAAACCCTCCTGTGGTTGGTCGGGGACAGGCAGCCAACCAAGCTAAGCCACAGCTGTCCAGGAAAATTCTGCGACTGGAGCTGAGAAAAAGGCGGCAGTCTCTCTCGATAACTAAAGCTACTATCTCCTGTGATAGGAGCTGTTGGAGGTCTATGCCAGTACGTAGAGTAAGAAACCCAGAAAACCAGTCTTCTGAAAGAGAAGAACGAATCAGACAGATACGTGTAAAATGAAAAAATGTTTCATGTTTCTTGTTTCATGTTTCAAGATTAAAATGTTTCATGTTTAATCTTTCATGGAAGATTAAATACATAATCTACTTTCAATATGCAAAATATTGCTTTTTTTAAAAAGCGTAAATCTACAAGAACAGAAAACAAAAGAGGAGATAACAAAATGTAAGAAGCTGGGGAAGCAGATGTGTGGATGGTAAACAACTAAGCAGAACCATGAAAATGGAGTCTGAAGCCAGCAGTGAAGAAACCAGAGAAGCAAGGGACTGGAACCTCAGGACCCTAGCAGGGCTGAAGACCGGCAGCGCTGGGTGCCTCTGGGAGCGCTCTGAAGGGACGCTGAAATAAGAACCGACTGAAAGCTCTGAAAGAAACATCTGGATCCTTACACTGCAGCCCCTCTCCCACCCAACTAGGCAACCAGCCCTCCCCTCCTCCGGGGAAGGGAGGCTGTGCTGAAAACAGAAGACTCAGTGAAGGAGCCACCAACCTGTCCCTCCCACTACCCTGCTGATTACTAATGCACTGTTGAAGGGACAATGCTGCTGATCTAAAGGAGAGGAAGCCAGCACTGCACAGTTACTGAGAGCTCAAACTCTCAGGCAGTAATCTAGGCACGTCACATATATTCATTTAATTCCCAGGTTTAGACAATTAACACAGAAAACCATACTATAAGAAAGAACAAAAACTCAAATGTCCATAGACAAACGCGGACCATACATACAATGGGATATCTATCATTCAGCCATGAAAAGGAAGAAAATTGATACATGCTACAACGAGAACCTTTAGGACATTATGCTCAGTGAAATAAGCCGGACACGAGAAGACAAACACTGAATGACTCCACTTACATGAGGTCCCAAGAGCAGTCAACTCCAGAGACAGGAGGAAGACAGGTGAGCGGGCAGTGGGGGAGGGTGGAAGTCAGTGTCTAAGGGGCACAGAGTTTCAGTTTGGGAAGATGGAAGTTCTGTGGGTAGATGGCGGTGGCGGTTACACAACAACGGTAACGTACTTAACGCCATTTACTGTGCACTTAAAAACGGTTAAGATGGTATTTCTTATGCTACGCATACTTTACCACAATTCTTTAAAAAAGAACAGATTCTGTACTTATTGTTGATGACACCCTGCTCCCCCGCAGCCAAGTAACCACGGGAAGACGGATATCCCCTCATCACTACCCACACCCCCAGCGCGCAAGCTAATTCCTGCAACGCGGCTTTCCCTGCACTGAGCACGGGGCCCTTTCTCCTCGTGCTCCTGCTGGCTGCCACAGTCAGTGTGCTGCACCCTTACGCACGGGGCAAGTTTACTCAAGAGATCCATCATCTGGGGAACAGGCTTGTCAATCCGACAATAAACCAGAATGAAAAAGAACTCCTGCAGGCGTCTTAGACGCAGGAGCCCGGGAAAATGGACGGCTAAAGTTTACTGAGTCCTTACTACGGCCAGGCACTCTGGAGGTCTGTATGCTGCATCATCAAAGAAGAAAACTTTAAAGCAAATGAGAAAATGGGAGAAAATATGCAGCACGTGACAGAAAAAATGATTCTTTATAAGCAGTTCTCACAAATCAATAAAAATCAATAAAAAAGCAAACACTTTGAATGACACATGAACAAAGACAATTCACAAAGGAAGAAATACAGCTATACTTAGAAAATTACACTCCACCGCATTAGGAGCTTACGACAAACACTTGAGCGTCTACTACGTGCTAGCGCTGTCCCTGCGGGTACAGAAGCAAAGAGGCACACGAAGCCCCTGCTCATACACAGCTTAGGTACTAACAGAACAAAAACAAGACGTAAACTATTTTCAAAGGGAAAAGTGCTAGGAAGACAATAAAGGGGATGATGAGACCAGAAGTGACAGGAGGGGTCTTCCTCAGATTGTCCAGGAGCCTGAGTCTCAAGAAGCGACACCTGGACGAAAAGCAGCCAAGCACACCAAGGTCTAGGAAGACCTAGAAGGGGCTGCAGAGCCTGGAGGGCTGCAGGAGGGGAGACAGCCAGCGTGGCTGGAGGGAGCGAGCCGGGCGGAGCTGCGGCAAATGCAGCTGCAGACGCAGCGGGGCAAGCCCCACAGACTGGAAGGCCAAAAGGAAGAGCTTAATGCGAATTCAAAGTGGAAGGAGGGGAAGGCAGTGGAAGGCTTTAAGCCTGGGAACAATTTTTGTTTTCAAAAAGGACGTTTAAAACATGCAAATTAAAACAACTGAAAAAATAATTCTTAACATTTGGCATGGACAACAGTCTCGGATAACCAGGGACTCTTATTGCTGGTAAGAATGTGAACAACTTTTTGGAGACTAATTTGTGAAGATGCATCGAAAGCCTTTTTTTTTTTTTTTTGGTAATGCAATTAAACTTTAACGCACAGGGTCTATTATCTCATAAAATTAAAAATATATACAAGATATATCTACAAAGATAATGATCACCGTGCTGTGCACCCCAAAAGCCTGGAAAAACCTCATTATCAATGATTAGAGTTGCTTTTAATACATGATGGAATACCATATCATCACTAAAAGCAAGAGAGCAGAAGACCTCTAGCTGAAAGCATATGTCAGGAGAAGTAGCAGTCACTATTTTCACCTCTCTTTTGAACACCTTACTCCACTGATCAAAGGGATACTCGTTTTAATCTCTCCATGTAATCTTCTACAAACAACTCCAATTACTACTGATACCATCACCGAACATCCCTACAGCAAGCGACCTATCATCTGAGATGGTTCAGGCAAAAAATTACATAAAATCTAAAACAGAACTAATATTTTTCCTCTCAAAAATTCCTTTTTTCTTACTTCTGTGTAGATTACTTCTTTTAAAACAGTCAACTAGAAAATGAATATTTATACAAAATGCAATTAAAATTCAAAACACCACTTAAATATATTATAACATAGTATACAAAATGAGATTTTTAGTCTTTTTCATTAAGCTCTTTTAGCCGTTGTGTTGTTTTTTAGCAAAAGTCACAATCTTATCAAGTTTAATGCTAGAAAAGCAGTACAATGAGTCTGAAAGATAATGAATATAAGCAACATCATGTTTAGTAACCTCAACTTCAGAAATGGAGACTTTGAACTGGCAAGCAATTTATTCCACTTCCAAAGCAATTTTCCTATTGTATTGAAAATTTTACCTCAGTATTTAAAAACAATAAGATGATGAATAATGGATTTTTCAGAGACAGGATAAGCAGAGAATATTAAGTGTCTTTGTTGCCTGGTGTCATACACACTTAATTGGTTTGTCACTCAAGAAAGATCAACGTTTCCAGCAATTAAGTATAATTCTGGAAACATATTTTTAAAATGAGTAACAACAATGTGAACAAAGACGACAGAATGGATGATACTGAACCCAAGAGTACCGCCACGGTAAGAACTGAAGACAGCTATCTTAGCTGCTGCCAAAGGTTTAAAAAAATTAGGAACTTTCAACAAAACATTCAAGTACTGGAAGACGAATAATTTACATGTATCTAAGTAAAAGTAGGTCAATACAATAACTATCTTAAACTCACATTTTTATCTTAAGTATCCAACAGCCTTATTGTTTCCACTTTGATGAGAAACATTTCTGAGAGTCAACTGATATTAAAGGGAGAAAAACATTTAAAATATGCCTAACGCTTAAACCTTCTTTAAGAAAAATAAACACTCCCTCTTTGCCTACATGTAAGTAACGCAGAAAAACAAAGCGACAAAATGCTATAGAGCAATGTGCATATTTTCTTCATCAAATAGAGCTTCCAAGTTCAACTGTGTCACTGATGAGTCATTAATGAGCAGCAAAACTGTATGAACTTCTGAAAAATTGGAACTCCTTCCTTCCTACAGCAGCAGAGGAGATGAACAAGGGAATAGTTTAAAAAAAAAAAAAAATTTAAAGGAACAGCACCAGAGCAGCATGCCTTGACATCAGCAGCAAAAACAAGCAGCAGGGACAAGGGTCAGGCAGTCCCTCGAGCTGAGGCCCCCGGCCACACACTGTTTATGTAGTAACCTTGGAGTTACTGACTCCTCTTACACAATGTTCTGTGAGAGATGAGAATACCAACTTCTCAAATAAGAAATTACACTAATGCTATACATAAATGGAGACGAACTTCTGAATCAGAGTTAATGGTGCGATATCTAATATATGTAAATGTCAATCTAGAAATTTACAGATGAGCAGGCCAGTTAGCTCAGGACACACACTCCAGTTGCCCAGAATGTGCTATCCCAATCACCAACTCTATCTTCATGCTGACACTGTCGGTTTAGAAAATTAAGTGAGACATTTCCATGCTGGCAAGTGTGAAGAATGTCGCAAATGTGTGCGAACTACAGCCCCCGTAAAGGAAATTAATTCTATAAATTTTAAGACTATGTCTCTGATTCCAAGGAATCCTGGGCCTGGGTACTTGGATAAATGCTATCTTACTAATCATTCTGTACTTTAAAAAAGCTTTCAATTGCAAACCATCACAGCAAAGGAAAAGTTTCATCTTTACAAATAGTAAAATATTTTTTTATCATTATGATAATTGTAAAATTTTTAAGATTCAGAGAAAATTGTATGTAGACACTCAATGAGAAAACACTAAAAAAAAAATTGTGTTGCCTCTACTAAGAAACGTACTAATATTTTAGAGATAATCAGACAATAGGCATCTGTTCTCAGCATGAGTCTCTTTTTAAAAGAGACTGATAAAACAGAAGACTTAAATACGTCCACAGCCCCATAGCATAACACCAAAATGTCCAGGATACAAGCAAAAATCACTCATTACACCAAAAACCAAAAAACCTCAAATTGAATGAGAAAAGAGAATCAAGAGATGTTAACATCAAAATGATGCAGATGTTGCAATTATCTGACAAGGGTTTTAAAACATTCATCATAAAAATGTTTCAACAGGCAATACAAACATGTTGAAGCATATGCAAAAGAATAGAACGACTCAGCAAAGAAACAGCTAATATAAATTAGTATCAACTGGAAATTTTGAAACGAGAAAAAAAAATAGCAGAGACTTAAAAACTGAATGGACAGGCTCAGCAGCACAATGCAGGAGACAGAGGAAAAATCAATGAACTTGAAGACAGAACAACAGAAATCACCCAATCTGAACAGAAAACAGACTTAAAACAAATGAACAGAACTCATGACCACATGGGACTAAAAGAAAAGATCTCACAAGGTGTCACTAGAGTAACAGAAGAAGAGAAAAAAGAAGGTCCCAAACATAAGTATTCAAACAAATAAAGGCTGAAAACTTCTATTTGACAAAAGATTCAAGAAACTAAGTGAAACAGTATAAACTCAAAGAAATCTATGCTAAGGCCCATAATAATCAAACTACTGAAAACTAAAGACAGAGTTTGAAAGTAGTGAGAAATGATATCTTACCTACAAAGGAAAAATCATTCAAATGACATCAGATTTCTCATCAAGAATCACGCAGGCCAAAAAGAAGTGACATAACATTTTTCAAGTGCTCGACCCCAAACTGTATATCTCGTGAAAATATCCTTTAGGAATGAAGGGGAAATAAGACATCCTCAGATGAAGTAAAACTAAAAGATTTGTTTCCAGCAGACCTACCCTCAAAGTATAGCTAAGGAATTCTTAAAGCAGAACAGAAACAATGAAATGAAGAATTTCGGTACATCAGGAAATAAAAGAACAACAGAAATAGCAAAAATATGGGTCAGTATAACAGACCATCCTTCTCCTCTCAAGTTTTCTAAATTATGTTTGAGAGATGAAGCAAAAATTATAACACTGTCTGATGTGCAATTCTAATTGTATGTAAGGGAAATATTTAAGTACTTTTACATATGTAAAATTTACATATAATTTTACAAGACACAAGCATACCTCAGAGTTATTGTGGGTTCGGTTCCAGACCACTGCAATGAAGCAAATATGGCAATAAAGTGAGTCACATGAAATTTTGGTCTTCTGGTGCCTATAAAAGTTATGTTTACAATGTACTGTAGTCTATTAAGTGTGCAACAGCAATATGTGTAAAAAAAAAATACGTGCCTTAATTGAAAAATACTTTATTACTCAAAAATGCTAACCATCATCTAACAATGCAGCGTTGCCACAAAGCTTCAATTTGTAAAAAACACAATAATGCAAAGCACAATAAAACAAGGTATGCCCATAATTACATTACTAATAGGGGAGAATAAAAGGATGTAAGGTAAGAATTATACACTTTACTCAAATTGATAAAATATCAACACAAGTATACTGTGATGAGTTATGTATGTATAATATAATATCTAGAACTGCTAAATAGTACTTATACAAAGAGAAGATCCAACATAAAACAGCATAAGTAAATCAAAATGGAATTCTAAAAAGTGTTCAAAGTAACCCGCAAGAAATCAGGAAAAAGAAAACAGAGAAACAAAAAAACACAGAAAACAAAAAGTAAAATGGCAGATGTAAGCACTAACTAACCATCACTACAATGAATGTAAATGTTCTAAATACATCAACTCTAAGACACAGATCGGCAGAGTGGATAAAAAATATAAACCAACCATACACACTAAAAGAAACTCACTTTACATATAAGTAGGTTGAATTTAAAAGGATGGAAAATTATACGCCAGGCCAACATAAATCAAAAGAAAGCAGGGCTTCCCTGGTGGCGCAGTGGTTGGGAGTCTGCCTGCCGATGCAGGGGACACGGGTTCATGCTCCAGTCCGGGAAGATCCCACATGCCGCGGAGCGGCTGGGCCCGTGAGCCATGGCCGCTGAGCCTGCGCGTCCGGAGCCTGTGCTCCGCAACGGGAGAGGCCACGACAGTGAGAGGCCCGCGGTAACGCAAAAAAAAAAAAAAAAAGCAAACTTCAGAGCAATAAAATTACTAGAGACAGACAGGGAAATTACATAAGGATAAAAGTGTCAGGCCCTCAAGAACACAAAGCAATCCCAAACGCGAATGCACCGAACAACAGACCTGCAAAATATGTGAAGCAAAAATTGAAAAAACTAAAAGGAGAAACAGACAAGTCCATGATTACACTCAAGAGACTTCAACTACCCACCCTCAACAACCCATACAACAACTAGACAGTAAACCAGCAAGGAGAGAAGAACTCAACACCATTAACTAACGAGATTTAATCACATTTCAGAACATTTCACCCAACAACAGCACCATACACTTTCTTTTCAAGAGCCCCAGGAATTCTTACCGATGCAGACCATATCCTCAGTCACAAACTGCACCAAATTTAGAATAACTGAAATCACTCCAAGTGTGTTCTTTGATCACAAAGGAATCACACTAGATATTAGTAACAGGAAGATAATAGTAAATTTTCCAAACACACTTCTAAATAGTCCATGGGTCAAAGAGGATGTCTCAGAGAAAATCAAAATACCAGAATTTATTGGACACAGATAAGTCAGTACCAAGAGGGAAATTTACAGCACTAAACATTTATACTAAAAAGAAGTCTCTAATCAATAATCCAAGCTCTCACCTTAAGAAATGAGAGGAAGAGAAAAATAAACCTAATGTAAGCAAAGGAAGGAAAAAATAAAGAGCAGAAATTAATGAAGTTGAAAAAAAGAAAACGATAGAAAAAATAAGTAAAATAAAGATGGATCTTTGAAAAGATCAAACCTCTAGCAGGAACGACCAACAAATAGAAGTGAAGGCACAAACCACCAACACCTGAATGAAACAACATCAAAAGGGAAATACGGGACTACTACAAACAACTCTACACACATAAATACGGCAACTTACCTGAAACAAACCAATTGGTCATGGGGCACAAACTATCAAAACTCACCAAACAGGAAACAGGTCATTTGAATAGCTCAATAACTATTAAAGAAACTGAATTTTAAATTAAAACACCCTAAAAAGAAATCGCCACGTCCAGATGGTTTCACTGGAAAATAGCAAATATTTAAAGAAGTAACACCAACTTTACACAATGTCTTCCAGAAAGTAAAAGAGAAGGGAACACATCCCTACGCATCTCGTGGGGCCAGGTAACAGGGGTAAAATCTGACCATCACTGCCACTCTATTCATGGACTTTAGAGTCTAATGAGAAGAGAAGCAGTTATAGTCAGGTGCAAAAATCTGTGGTGTGAGGGGACAGAGCCCTACGGGGGCCTGGCAGGAGCGTCCCATTTTACCCTGGCTGGGGCTGAGACCAAGGAAGCCTCCAGAAATAGTCATTTCAGATGCTGACAAAGGCAGGAATAACGCCACTGAAATAACGGAGATGTGTAAGTGCCAGAAGAAACCGCTAGAAGAGTCCAAAGTAACTGCCTGTGGGACAAGAGGCTGGGATAAGGGAGAATGAAGATGAGGGGTGAGGGCCACAGTATCTTATCATAAGCCTTTTACCACCAATTAACTTTTTAAACTATACGTAAATGTTACCATGATAAAATACAACCAAAGCCAAACTTCACAAAATAATGCAGAAGCACAACTTCCAGTCACAATCCATTTCTCCCTGCTCCTCTCACCTAAGTACAACTACAAACCTTGGAAATAAAGCAAGAGCCAACCACGGGAGAGCTCTGGAAGGTGGGAAGAAGGCAGCAGTGAGAAGAAGAGAGCTGGGCTGATCTGGGATGCAGAACTGGAGGAACACAGTGGCAGGACGTCTTACATGCCCCCACCGGACAAAAGGAAGGACACAGGCCCAGCATTGCCTAACTCCCAACCTAGCAAGAAAAGGCAGCCCAGGAAGGCCATTACTCCCCTGGCAGAACAAGAGTCCACCACCACCAGCAAGATAAGATTGACAAGTAGCCATGGGAATTGGCATCCTTCCCCACGGGCCTGAGACTCCCCTATCCCACCCAGGGACACGAGGGCATCCAGGTGGCACCAGCTAGGGTCCCTGCCACAGCAAGAGGTTAGAGGCCTCAGGAAGCCTCCGTGTCCCCATGAGCCTGAGGCACCCCTCTCTCAGCGGGCTGGGGGGCGGCCAGCAGCACCAACAAGTGCAACCCCGTGACTGAAGCAGCTAGCTCAGGAAATGGCTTCTCTCCATGGCCTCTCCTCTTCCCCAAGATGCCAGAGCAGCCAGGGGCACCAGAAAAAAGGATTTGGGCACAGAAAGCCTCCTGGCCACAGTGGTGCTGAGTCTCCTCTCCTACCAAGACACACCAGGAAAGTCAGGGGGCACATATGGAGGGGGCACGTCCACAGCCACTGCCGAGCCAACACAGCCTCACCATCCACATGGGATGACACAACCACCTCTCACCAAAAGACACTGGGCCTAGGGGAATCCCTTCTTTTCCTCAGCAGCGTAAGTAGAGACAAGTAAGAGCTCCAGTAGCACCACATAAACCACGCACACCAAAAATCACAACGCTGAGAATTAAACTGTCATTGGAACCACAGCCAACAAAGGTAGGCCAGGACCTATGTGCTAAATCTAAACAGGGTGATCATCTGCTAAAATAAAAGATACAAATAGGGCCCACATTCTCCTAATAGATGAAATATCCAGGAAACAATCAAAAACCATCCATCATACAAAGAACCAAAACACTGACAGTGGGAATTAGAAAAGACAATCAAGTGACACCAAAACTAAGATGAACTCAGATACTGGAATTATGTAACAAGCATTTCAAGCACCGAACATAAGTATGCTTCAACAATTTCAAATTCTCTTGAAGCAAAGAAATTATAAAACTTAAAAATACAATAGTAGAAACAAAACCCCACTGGATGGGATCTATAGTAGAGTGAAAATGACAGAGGACAGAATTAGGGAACTTGAGAACAAGTAAATAGAATTTACGCAGTCTGAACAACACAGAGAAAAGAAACTGGGAAATAAAAGAGCCTAAAGGAATTACGTACAACTAACAAAAGATCCAGCATTTGTATCACTGGAGTCCAGAAAGAAGAGGAGAAAGGGGTGGAAATGAAAGAGGACTTGAAGAAATAATGGCTAAAAACTCCCTAAATTTGGGGAAACAAAATACAACAGATTCAAGAAGCTCAGTGACTACCAAACAAGTTAAACCCAAAGAAATCATACCAACATACATCAAAACGTGAAAGCAGCCAGACATAAATGATGCGTTACCTACAGGGAACACCAATTGGAATGACAGTGGACTTCTAAGCAGAAACTATGAAGGCTGGAAGGAAGTGGAACAAGAGTTTCCAAGTACTAAGAAAAGAAGTGACCAGGAATTCTACATCCAATAAAACTATCTTTCAGGAATAAAGGAGAGATAAAGACCTTCTAAGACGAAATCTCAAGATGGGCTATAGGAAGTTCTTGAAATAGAAAGGAAATGAAAAAAGAGAATCCTGGAACATCAGGAAGGAAGAACAAAAAAGAGCAAAAATATGCGTACATACAATAACCTATCCTTATCATCACAAGTTTTATAAACCATATTTGATGATTTAAACAAAAAGTATAACACCATCTGATACTCAGGACATGATATTTAAATTGCAGGGGGGAAAAGGGAGGTAAAGGAACCAAAATGAAGTTTCCACAAATCACTCCACATAGTAAAATACTGATACCAATACACTATGGTGATAAGTCACATACATATACTGTAATACCCAGAGCAAACACTATATAAACTATACAAAGACCTACACCAAAAAACACTGTAGCGATATCAAAAGAGCGTTCAAGTAAAAGGAAAGTAAGAAGAGAAACAGAAGAATGAGAATCCAAAGAAACAGAAAACAGATTAATAAAGTGGCACACTTAAACTCTAATGTGTCGGGGACTTCCTTGCTTCCTTGGCGGTCCAGTGGTTAAGACT